>NW_024871021.1:1292500-1890000 GCF_019054845.1 Dipodomys spectabilis | reverse complement strand
GTTGAGTGACTTGGACCCAAGTGTTCATCTCAATGGAGGATGGATGGATGGGTGGATGGATGGATGGATGGGTGGGTGGATGGATGAGTGGATGGATGGGAGGGTGGGTGGATGGATGGATGGATGGATGGATGGATGGATGGATGGATGGGTGGATGGGGGGGTGGATGGATGGATGGATGCATGGGCGGATGGAAGGACGGATGGATGGATGGGTGGATGGGTGGGTGGATGGATGGGTGGATGGGTGGGTGGATGGATGGGTGGATGGATGGAAGGATGAATAGGTGGATGGATGGAAGGATGAATGGGTGGATGGGTGGATGTTTGGGTGGATGGATGGATGAGTGGATGGATGGATGGAAGGATGAATGGGTGGATGGGTGGATGTTTGGGTGGATGGATGGATGGATGGATGGATGGATGGATGGATGGATGGGTGGGTGGGTGGATGGGTGGGTGGATAGATGGATGGGTGGATGGATAGATGGATGGGTGGATGGATGGATAGGTGGAGGGATGGGTGGATGGATGGGTGGATGGATAGGTGGATGGGTGGGTGGATGGATGTTGATTAAATATGGGTGGGATTAACATTTTCACACTTGAGTGACTTGGACCCAAGTCCTGACCTCAATGGAGTAGGTCAAGCTCTGTCTCTGTCTGTCTGTCTCTCTGTCAGTGTATCTCTGTCTGTCTGTCTGTGTCTCCTTCTGTCTGCCTCTGTCTTTGTCTGTCTCCTCTGTCAGTCTGTCTGTTGGTCTGCGTGTCTCTACCTGTCCATGTCTGTGTCTGTCTGTCTTTGTCTCTGTGTCTGTCTGCCAGTCTCACTGTCTGTCTCTGTCTTATTCTTTCTTTGTCTGTCTCTGTCTGTCTCACTCTGTCTCTCTGTCTCTGTCTGTCTCCTATGTCTGTCTGTCTGGGTCTTGTTCTGTCTTTCTTTGTCTGTTTCTGTGTCTCTGTCTGTCTGTGTCTCTTTGTCTGTCTGTCTGTCTGGGTATCTGTCTCTCTGTCTGTCTGTCTGTCTCCTCTGTCTTTCTGTCTGTTGGTCTGCATGTCTATGTCTGTCCATGTCTGTGTCTGTCTGTCTCTGTCTCTTTGTGTCCGTCTGTCTGTTTGGCTTTGTGTCTGTCTTGCTCTATGTCTCTGTCTTTGTCTGTCTCTTTGTGTCTGTCTGTCTGTCTGGTCTGTTTGTGTATCTCCGTGTCTCTGTCTGTCTGTGTCTGTCAGTCTATCTCTGTCTCTGTCTGTCTATCTGTGTCCCATCTGTCTATCCCAGTGTCTGTCTGAGTCTGTCTCTGTTTCTCTCTGCCTTGCTCTGTCTGTCTCTCTGTGTCTGTCTGTCTGTCTGTCTCTCTCTGTGTCTGTCTGTCTCACTTTGTCTGTCTGCCTCTGTGTCTGTCTGTGTCTCTTTGTCTGTCTCTCTGTGTCTGTCTGTCTTTGTCTCTCTGTCTCTGACTCTGTCCATGTCCGTGTCTATGTCTCTGTCTATCTGTCCTCTGTGTCTGTCTGTCTGCTCTGTTTGTGTATCTCTGTGTCTCTGTCTGTCTGTCAGTCTTTGTCTCTTTCTGTCTCTGTTTGTCTATCTGTGTCCCATCTGTCTGTCCCAGTGTCTGAGTCTGTCTCTGTGTCTCTCTGTGTCTGTCTGTCTCTGTCTTTGTCAGTCTGTTCCTCTGTCTCTTTTTGTGTCTGTCTGTCTTGCTCTATGTTTATCTTGCTCTGTGTCTGTCTGTCTGTTCTGTTTGTGTCTGTCTCGCTCTATCTCCCTTTCTCTGTCTGTCTGTCTCTCTGTGTCTGTCTGTCTGTCCCTCTGTGTCTGTCTGTCTGTCCGTCTCGGTGTCTCTCTTTCTCTTTCTGTGTCTGTCTGTCTGTCTTTGTCTCTCTGTGTCTCTGACTCTGTCCATGTCCGTGTTTATGTCTGTCTGTCTGTCTGTCTATCTCTAGCTCTGCCTTGATCCATCTGTCTCTCTGTCTCTGTCTGTCTTTCTGTGTCTGTCTGTGTTTCTGTCTGTCTCTGTCTCTGTCTGTCTATGCCTGTCCATGGTCTGTGTCTGTCTGTCTTTGTCTCTCTGTCTCTGTCTGTCTCCTCTGTCAGTCTGTCTGTGTCTCGTTCTCTCTTTCTTTGTCTGTCTGTGTCTGTCAGTCTACTTCTGTCTCTGTCTTTCTGTCTGTCCGTCTGTGTCTGCCTGTCCATGTCTGTCTCACTGTCTGTCTGTCTGTCTCATTCTGTCTTTGTCTGTCTCGGTCTGTCTGTCATCAGTCTACTTCTGACTTCTGTGTCTGTCTGTCTCTTTGTCTTTCTGTCTCTGTCTCCTGTGTCTGTCTGGGTCTCGTTCTGTCTTTCTTTGTCTGTCTGTGTCAGTATCTGTCTGTCTGTGTCTCTCTGTCATTCTCTGTCTGTCTTTCATGTCTGTCTGTCATTCTCTGTGTCTGTCTGTCTTTCTCTATGTCTGTGTCTGTCTCTGCCTCTGTCTGTCTGTCCATCTGTCTGTCTGTGTCTCTCTCTGCGTCCATCTGTGTGTCTGTCTCTGTCTGTCTTTGTCCCAGTGTCTGTCTGTTTTGCTCTATGTCTGTCCGTCTCTGTCTGTCTCTCTCTGTCATTCCCTGTCTGTCTGGCTCTGCCTCTGTCTGTCTGTCTGTCTCTCTGTCTGTCATTCTGTGTCTCTCTGTCTATACCTGCCCATGTCTCTGTCTTCTCTGTGTCTGTCTGTCCATCTATCTGTCTGTGTCTCTCTGTGTCCATCTCTGTGTCTGTCTTTGTCCCAGTGTCTGTCTGACTCTGTCTCACTGTCCCTGTGTCTGTCTGTCAGTCTCTCTGTCTCTGGGAACCGCGCATGCGCGTTGCAGGGCAGCGCAGCCCACTCCCGCGCAGGCGCAGATCTGTACCCCGCAGAGCCCGGGAGCACACGCATGCGTGTTCCTGCTCGGCGGGGGGGGGGGGGGGGGGGGGGGGGGGGGGTGGGGGGGGGGGGAGGGGGAGGGGGGGAAGGACGGGGGCGTGCTGGCTCATGCATGTGCGGTGCAGCGCGGAGGACCTCCCCCCCCAGGTGGCACGCATGCGCAGTACCAACCAGAGCAACCGAGGGAATCCCACGCATGCACGCACCACACCGCGCGGCCCGGACGGTACCGGCCGACTCACCCAGTGCGCATGCGCAATGCGGACGGAACCTCGATCCTCCGGGGTCCCCTAGGCACCTCCCGGCGGACTCAGGCTGTGCGCATGCGCAACTCGACCCTCCAGGGTCCGCTCTGCACCTCCCGGCCGATTCAACCTGTGCGCATGCGCCGTGGGTCCACACGCGGGAGGGCAGAGGGAACAAGCAGCCAAGGGACACGCATGCGCAGCGGCGCTCCGCCGGGAGCGCTAGGCCCCACCCCGCTGACGAACCCTGTGCGCATGCGCATTGGCGCAGGCTGGCTCAGCCCCTCCCAGCTGTCTAACCCTGTGCGCAAGCGCAATGGCGCTCCGCCAGGCCGGCTCAGCCTGTCCCCGCTGAAGAACCCTCTGCGCATGCGCAATAGCCCTCCGCTGGGAGCGTTCGGCCCCTCCCTGCTAACCCTATGTGCATGCGCAGTGGCGCTCCGCCGAGAGCGCGCGCATGCGCGCCCGCGTCTTGGCGCCGGCTGATGACATCGACGCGACGGCGACGGCGGCCGCGCCCGGAAATGCAGCCGTGGCGGGGCCGCGGAGCGTCGCCGCCGCCGCCGCCATGGCCACCGCTAGGCCGTCCGCATCCGGAAGCGGAAGCGCTTAGGACCCCCGAGGACGCCGCCCCGGGCTGCCCCCGGGTCACCGTCGGTGCGTGGAGGCCTCCGGGACGCAGCGCCTTTAAGAGGCGGGGCCACGTTTGGGAGGGGCGTGGTGTCGCGGTGGGCGTGGTGTCGCGGTGGGCGTGGCCTGCAGGGCGTGGAGCTGACGGGAGAGTCAGTGGGGGGCGTGGCCTGGAACAGAGGCCATTGGGCCGCTGGGGCTTGGGGGCGTGTTCTGGAAAGACACCATTGGGCGGCTGGAGGTAATGCCATTGGTCGGCTGGGCTGGGGGGGCGTGGCTTGGAAGTAAGGCCATTGGGACGCTGGGCCTAGGGGGCATGCATGGCCTGGCAGGAACTAGGCTATTGAGGGTCCTGGCTTTGGGGGCATGGCTTGGAAGTAAGGCCATTGGGTGGCTGGTCCTGGGGGGTCGTGGCCTGGCAACAGTGATGCTATTGTGTAGTCTGGGTTTGAGGGCGTGGCCTGGGCGTGCTGCCATTGGATGGCTGGCCTGGGGGGCGTGGCCTGGCAGGAACCAGGCCGTTGGGTGCTCTGGCTTTGGGGACTGAGCACCCAGCACCTCCCCATGGTGACCCAGGATGGGGAATAAGCCTCCAGTACCTGCCCATGGTGACCCAGGACCAAGACTAAGCACCCAGCACCTCCCATGGTGACCTAGGGCCAGGACTAAGCACCCAGCACCTCCCCATGATAACCCAGGATGGGGACTAATCACCCAGCAACTCCCCATGGTGACCCAGAGTGGGGACTAAGCACCCAACACCTTCCCATAGTGACTCACAGTATCCCCCAAGCACCCAGCAGCATCCCATAATGACCCAAGACAGGAACTAAGCACCCAGCACCTCCCCAGGATGATCCCCAAGCACCCAGCACCACCCCATAGTAACCCAGGGCTGGGACTAAGCACCCAACACCTCATCATAGTGACCCAGGATGATTCCCAAGCACCCAGCACCATCCCATGACGACCCAGGGCTGGGACTAAGCAACCAGCACCTCCTCAGAGTAACCCAGGACCAGGACTAAGCACCCAGCACCATCCCATGATGACCCAGGACAGGGACTAAGCAACCAGCACCTCCTCAGAGTAACCCAGAACTGGAACTAAGCACCCAGCACCACCACCTGGGGAACAAGGACCGAGCCTAAGCATTCAGCACCTCTCCATGGAGACCGAGGATAGGAACTAAACACCCAGCACCTCCCCATGGTGACCCAGGAACGGGACTTCACACCCAGCACCTCCCTACTGTTTACATGAGTCAGGTACTAAGCACCCAGCACCTGCCTATTACTAACACAGGACAGGTACCAAGCACCCAGCACTTCCCCACAGGGACTCTGGATAATCACCAAGCACCCAGCACCTCACGTGTGGGTCCTTTCCCTCCCCCTGACCCCATCCCAGGTTCTCCACGTGGCGCGATGACCACTGGTTGTACAGGATGATGGACTACATGCCTGGTGGCGAACTCCTCAGCTACCTGTGTGCCTGCCAAGATCCTGTGCGCACTGGCCTACCTGCAGATGAGCAGACCAGCAATGATGGGGGCCGCCCATCCATCCATCCATCCACCCATCCATCCATCCACCCATCCATCCATCCATTTACCCATCCATCCAGCCATCTATCCATCCACTCATCCATCCATCCACCCATCCACCCATCCATCCACCCATCCACTCATCCGGCCACCCATCCAGCCACCCATCCACCTATCCATCCATCCACCCATCCATCCATCCACTCATCCACCCATCCATCCATCCACCCATCCATCCATCCACCCATCCACCCATCCACCCATCCATCCATCCATCCATCCACCCACCCGTCCATCCACCATCCATCCATCCAGAAAGTTCCCCCAAGGTTCCAGAAGGTCCCAGAAAGCTCCAGAAGGTTTCAGAATAACTCAGCACATTCCCCAAGCAGGCGTTCCCTCCACCCAGACACACCCCAACCCTCCCACCCCCCTTCCTTGGCCCAGGAATGATTTTGGGGGGGAGGGGAATGGAAGGAGGGTATTGATGATATTGGTATTGGTATTGGTATTGATACTGATCCTTTCATGGTCTATTGATGATAGGTTTTCCCAGGGGATCTGTTTGATCTTAGGACTTGAGATGCTTTCAGGACAACCCATGGAAGGTTCTAGAAATAAGCCAGGGCTGGGGCTGGTTTCTATTTCCTTTCCCCCCCTTCTCCCCAACATCTGGGACCCAGTTGCGTTCATCCCTTGGGATTCTGCTCCATGGGGGAAGTTGAGGATGGATGATGACATCACCCCTTCCCATGATCCAGGGTCCCTTGACTATTCTTGTTCTTGTTGTTGTTGTTGTTGATTTATTATGATGATTAGCTCATGTGCATGGTCTTGTCTTTCCCTTCCCCCCGCCCCAACCAAGCTTCTAGAAGCTTCTGGAACAAATTGCTGATGGATTTCCTGTGTGTGTGTCAGACTCAACCAGAACCCAGCGAATGGCTTCCTCTTCTCAACGCCTGGAAACCCGCCCAACACTTCCTGGAAGGGGGGAGGGGGAGGGGGAATGGAGGAAATGAATAATGAATGAATGAATTCCCTCCTTCCTTCCCTCCTTCCTTCCTTCCCTCCAATCCTTCCCTCCTTCCAATCCTTCCTTCCTTCCCTCCATCCTTTCTTCCTTCCCTCCTTCCTTCCTTCCTTCTTTCCCTCCTCCCCTCCTTCCTTCCTTCCCTTCCTTCGTTCCTTCCTCCTTCCTTCCCTCCTCCCCTCCTTCCTTCCTTTCCTTCCTCCTTCCTTCCTCCTTCCTTCCCTTCTTCCTTCCTTCCTTCCCTCCTTCCTTCCTTCCTTCCCTCCTTCCTTCCTTCCTTCCTCTTTCCTTCCCTCCAATCCTTCCCTCCTTCCAATCCTTCCTTCCTTCCCTCTATCCTTTCTTCCTTCCTTCCCTCCCTCCTTCCTTCCTTCCTTCCCTCCCTCCCTCCCTCCTTCCTTCCTTCCTTTCTTCCTTCCTTCTTCCTTCCCTCCAATCCTTCCTTCCTTCCCTCCTTCCTTCCTTCCCTCCATCCTTCCTTCCTTCCTTCCCTCCTTCCTTCCTTCTTTCTAATCCTTCCCTCCTTCCCTCCTTCCTTCCTTCCCTCCTCCCCTCCTTCTTTCCTTCCTTCCTTCCTTCCTTCCCTCCTTCCTTCCCTCCTTCCTTCTCTTCTGTCCTCCTTTCCTCCTTCCTTCCTTCCTTCCTTCCCTCCTTCCTTCCCTCCTTCTTTCCTTCCTTCCCTCCTTCCTTCCTTCCTTCCCTCCTTCCTTCCCTCCTTCCTTCCCTCCTTCCCTCCAATCCTTCCCTCCTTCCTTCCCTCCTTCCCTCCCTCCTTTCCTCCCTCCTTCCTTCCTTCCCTCCTTCCTTCCCTCCTTCCTTCCCTCCTTCTTTCCTTTCCTCCTTCCCTCCTTCCTTCCTTCCCTCCAATTCTTCCCTCTTTCCTTCCCTCCTTCCTTCCTTCCCTCCAATCCTTCCCTCCTTCCTTCCCTCCTTCCTTCCCTCCCTCCCTCCCTCCCTCCCTTCCTCCCTCCCTCCCTCCCTTCCTTCCTTCCTTCCTTCCTTCCTTCCTTCCTTCCTTCCTTCCTTCCTTCCGTCCTTCCTCCCTGATCCAACCCAGGGCCTAGGAGAAGCACCGAGCTCGGGGCCCACAGCACCCATGCTGGGTGCTGATAGCTGAGTCCTTCCTGTGTGCAATGTGGAACAGCAGCTGGGTGGGGGGAGGAGGGGCGCAGGGAAACTGGAAGCCTCTGCTGCTGTGGCTTTTTTTTCTCCTGCAGGCCCCGCATGAATCATGGCCTGGAGGAAGCTGGAAACATCTGGAAGGAATTAGCAGGAAATGAGACCAAGATGTGGGAAAAGCCTGCGCCTCCTCCTGCCCCTGTGGCTGCTGCTGCTCCACCTCCTCCTCTTCCTCCTCTTCCTTCCTTCCTTCCTTTCTTCCTTCCTTCCTTCCTTCCTTCCTTCCTTCCTTCCTTCCCTCCCTCCTTCCTTCCCTCCCTCCTTCCTTCCTTCCTTCCTTCCCTCCTTCCCTCCTTCCTTTCTTCGTTCCTTCCCTCCTTCCTTCCTTCCTTCCTTCGTTCCCTCCACTCCTTCCTTCCTTCCTCCCTTCTTCCTTCCTTCATTCCCTCCACTCCTTCCCTCCTTCCTTCCTTCCCTCCTTCCTTCCTTCCTTCATTCCCTCCACTTCTTCCCTCCTTCCTTCCTTCCTTCCTTCCCTCCTTCTCTCCTTCTTTCCTTCCTTCTTATGTCTTTCTGTCTGTCTCTGTGAGTCTCTGTATTTCTGTCTCTGTGTCTCTTTCTGTTTCGTAGTCTGTTTGTCTGTCACTCTGTCTCTGTCCATTTGTCTATGTCTCTGTGTGTCTGTCTCTGTATCTGTCTGTCTGTCTATCTCTGCCTCTGTTCATCTGTCTGTCTGGCTATCTATGTCTGTGTCTGCCTCTTTCTCTGTCTGTCTGTCTGTCTCTGACTCCATTTTTCTGTCTGTTTCTGTTTGTGTCTGTTCATCTCTCTCTCTCTGTGTGTCTGTCTGTCTGTCTCTGTGTTTCTCTGTATTTTTCTGTGTCTGTCTCTGTGCGTCTGTCGGTCTCTCTGTGTGTCTGTCTGTCTGTCTTCATCTGTCTGTCTGTCTGTCTCTGTGTGTCTCAATCTCTATCTGTCTCTGTCCGTTTGTCTCTCTGTCTATGTCTCACTCTGTATTTGTCTCTGTTTGTCTGTCCATCCGTCTGTCTGTTTCTGACTCCTTTTTTCTCTTTTACCGTTTCTCTGTCTCTATGGTTCTGTCTGTACGTCTGTCTGTCCCTGTCTGACTCTATGTCTCTGTGTCTGTCCATTTGTCTGTCTCTCTGTCTGTCTCTGTCTGTCCATTTGTCTGTCCATCTGTCTCTGTCTGTTTCTCTATTTCTCTGTCTGTCTGTCTGTCTCTGTTCATCTGTCTCTCTGTCTATCTCTATTTCTGTCTGTCTCTGTTTCTCTTTGTGACTTTCTGTCTGTCTGTTTCTCAGTCTGTCTGTTTATCTCTGTGTCTGTCTGCCTGTCTCTATGTCCATTTGTGTCTTTGTCTGTGTCTGTCTGTCTGTCTCTGGTTATCTGTCTGTGTCTGTCTGTCTCTCTGTCTCTCTCTGGGTCTGTCTGTCTGTCTCTGACTCCATTTTTCTGTGTTTGTGTCTGTGTCTCTGTCTGTCTGTCCCTGTATCTGTGTGTTTGTCTGTCTGTCTCTGTCTTTCTCTGTCTATCTGTGTGTCTGTCTCTCTCTGTGTCTGACTGTCTCTGTTCATCTGTCTCTCTGTGTTTGTCTGTCTGTATCTCTCTGCCTATCGCTCTGTGTCTATTTTTCTGTTTCTGTCTGTGTGTCTGTCCATGTTCATCTACCTCTCTGTGTGTCTGTCTGTCTCTTGTGTTTCTCTGTATTTGTCTCTGTCTCTCTGTGTCCATCCGTCTGTCTATGTCTGTGAGTCTGTCTGTCTGTGTTCATCTATCTCTCTCTGTCTGTTTGTCTCTGTCTCTGTCTGTCCATCTGTCATTCTCTGTGTCTGTCTGTCTCTGTATCTGTTTGTCTCTGTCTATCTGTGTCTGTCTGTCTCTGTGTCTGTCTCTCTGTCCATGTCTGTCTCTGTTCATCTCTCTCTCTCTGTCTCTGTGTCTGTCTGTCTTTCTCTCTGTCTCTGTCTGTCTGTCTCTATATTTATCTGTCTGTATCTCTCTGTCTGTGTGTCTCTGTCTGTCTGTCTCTATATTTATCTGTCTGTATCTCTGTCTGTCTGTCTGTGTCTGTCTGCCTATTTTTCTCTCTCTGTCTGTGTCTGTCCCTGTTCATCTGCCTCTCTGTGTGTCTGTCTGTCTCTTGTGTTTCTCTGTATTTGTGTCTGTCTCTCCATCTCTGTCTGTGTGTCTCTCTGTGTCTCTGCATCTCTGTCTCTCTCTGTTTATCTGTTTCTGTCTGTGTTTTGTCTCTCTGTCTCTGTCTGTCCATCTTTCATTCTCTCTGCCTGTCTGTCCCTGTCTCTCTGAGTCTGTCTGTCTCTGTTCATCTCTCTCTGTGTCTGTCTGTCTCTCTGTCTGTCTCTGTCTGTCTCTCTGTCTCTGTCTGTCTGTCTATACTTGTATGTCTGTATCTCTCTGTCTGTCTCTCTGTGTCTATTTTTCCTTCTCTGTCTGTCTGTGTGTCTGTCCCTGTTTATCTGCCTGTCTGTGTGTCTGTCTCTGTCTCTCTCTGTCTATCTGTGTGTCTGTCTGTGTGTCTGTCGGTCTGTTTGTGTCTCTCTGTCTCTCTGTGTCTGTCTCTGACTCCATTCCTCTGTCTTTCTGGCTGCGTTTCCTCTCTGTCTGTCTGTCTGTCCCCCCCTCCTCCCCCGCCCCCCCACACCCCCTCTTTCTCAGCTCTGTGCCCCCCCCACCCCACAGGTCCGGCCTTTTCCCCTTCCTCTCCCCTCCTCCTCCTCCTCCTCCTCTCTCTTTTCTTCCAGAACTTTCTCTTCGGCCGTTTCTCCCTCCCCCTCCCCAGCATCCCCCCCTTCCCCGCCTGGCCTGGTGGGGGGGATTCAGGGTCTCCCCATCCCCCTCTCCCTGACCCCCACCCCCCTCTTTTTCTTCCCTGCTTCCCCTCCCTCCTTTTCCCACTGACGCCCCCCCCTCAGCCCAGGCTGTGTGGGGCGGAGCTGAGGCTCAGGCCACAGCGTGGCGGGGCGGGGATATCTGGGCCTGGGCGGATAAAAGAGGAGCCCGCAAGCTGTGCTGTGCTGTCTGGAGACACAGGACAGAGAGACAGACAGACAGACAGACAGACCAGGTGAGGGGGCCCGGATGAGGGGTGGAGGGGGGTGAGGGGATCTTGGGGTACAGGGGATCCTGGGAGGAGGGGAAAGGGGGAGGTGGAGGGATTTGGGGGTTCTGGGGGGGGTCAAGGAGGAGAGGTCAGGGGTCAGGGAGATGCAGGGGGAAACATGGTCAATCCTGGGGTACCCAGGACCCCAAAGTTCATTGGGGGTAAAGCACAAGGATTCCTGGGAAGAGGGGGTCAAAGGCCCAGAGAGCAAAGGTCCTGGGGTGCAACCAGCAAAGGAGTTCAAAGGTCAAGGAGGGGGGAGACAGAGGTCAGGGGAGGGGGGACACCTGGGACATGGCCAAGATCAGGGAGCCAAGGTCCTGGGGTGCAAAGTTCAGGGGTGAGGGGGTCATGAAGAGGGGGAATGGGAAGTTCAGGGGTGCAGGGATCAGAGGTCACCAATCTGGGGGGTGAGGGAGGGCATCTGTCACGGGGGTGCTGGGTCCTAGGTTCCCCCAAGTTCAGAGGGGAAAAGCCCAGGGAGCAAAGGTCCTAGGGTGCAGAGTTCAGAGGGTGCAGGGGTCACAGGTTACAGGAATCAGGGGAACCAGGGTCCCAGGGCCCAGAGGTAACGGAAAACCCACCTTAGGGGTGCAGGGTGTCAGGGTCCTCCTCTTCCTCCTCCTCCTCTTTCTCCTGTCCTCCTCCTCTTTCTCTTCTTCCTTCTTCTCTTCCTCTCTTCCTCCTCCTCTTCTTCCTCCCCATCCATCCATCCTTCCACCCATCCATCCATCTACCCATCCATCCACCCATCCACCCATCCATCCATCCATCCATGCACCCATCCATCCATCCATCCATCCACCCACCCATCCATCCACCCATCCATCCATCCACCCACCCATCCACCCATCCACCCACCCATCCACCCATCCACCCATCCACCCATCCATCCACCCACCCACCCATCCATCCATCCATCTGCCCATCCACCCATCCATCCATCCATCCATCCATCCACCCATCCACCCATCCACCCACCCATCCACCCACCCATCCACCCACCCATCCACCCATCCATCCACCCATCCACCCATCCACCCACCCATCCACCCATCCATCCACCCATCCATCCATACATCCATCCGCCCATCCATCCATCTATCCATCCATCCATCCACCCACCCACCCACCTATCCATCCATCCATCGCCCAACCATCCATCCACCCATCCATCCATCCATCCATCCATCCACCCATCCATCCATCTCCCAACTATCCATCCACCCATCCATCCATTCATCCACCCATCCATCCATCCACGAAGCCACGCCCCCTGTGGCTGGTCCAACCCATTCTCTTCCTCCTCCTTTTCCTCCTCTTCTTCCTCCTCCTCCTCCTTTTCTTCCTCCTCATTGTTATTACTATTATTCTCATCATAGTTATTATTATTACTGTTATTGACATTGTTGTTTTTACTATCATGGTTGTTACTGTTATTGTTAATATGATGGTTATGATCATCATTATTGTCATTATTGTCATGGTTATTACTATTATGGGTATTGTGGTTATTATTATTGTTATTGTTGTCATGATGTTTGGGTTATTGTTATGATTGTTATTGTTGTTATTGTTACTATGGTGATGGTTATTATTATGGTTACTGCTATTGTTGTCATGATGGTTATTATTGTTATTGTTGTTGTCATTATTATTATAGTTATTATTGTTGCCATGGTTATTACTATTATGGGTATTATGGTTATTATTGTTATTGTTGTTATTATTGTCATTGTTATTGTTATTATAGTTGTTATTGTTGTCATGGTTATTACTATTATGGGTATTATGGTTATTATTGTCATTGTTATTGTTATTATAGTTATTATTATTGTCACAATGGTTATTGTTGTTGTTGTTCTTGTTACTGTGGTGGTGACGGTCGTTGGCGTATTCTTCCCCAAGCCTTCCTTGTTGCTCAGGAGACTGAGATCTGGAGGATCGTGGTTCAAAGCCACCTCCACCCCCTCTCCCCGCCCACCCCCCCAGGACCAACCGAGAGACCCGGATCTCCAGTGAACCCCCCAACCCGGAAAGGTAGGTGAGGAGCTCCGGCCCCGGGTTCGCGTCCCGGGGAGGGGGGGGCTGATGGAGGAGGGAGGAAGAGGAGGAGGAGGAGGAGGAGGGTGATGGGTGATAGGAAGCCAGGGGGAAATGGGGTGCTGAGTACTTAGTACTTAGTCCTGGGGAGGGGGGAGGGGGGATGGACAATGACAGAGACAGACAGACAGACAGACAGAAGAGACACACAGACAGATGTAGACACACAGATGGACAGACAGACACAGACATGACACACACACAGAGAGAGACACAGACAGACAGACAGACCAAGATGTGCAGACAGACAGGGAGAAACAGAGACAGGACAGACAGACACACAGACAGACAGACAGACAGACAGAGACACAGAGACAGAGAGAGAGACAGAGACAGAAGAGACAGACAGGCACAGACAGTCAAACTGAGCCAGGACAGATAGACAGAGACACAGAGACAGGAAGAGACAAATGGACACAGGCACAAACAGAGACAGAGACAGACAGACAGAGATGGACGTGAGAGAAACTGGCACAGACAGACACAGAGAGACAGACAGACAGACAGACAAAGAAGAGACAGACAGACAGGGACAGACAGGGAGAGACAGATGCACCGAGACAGATAGACATAGAGACAGACATACAGAGGCACAGAGAGACGGGCAGACAGACACAGACAGACAGAGACAAGTGACAGATGGAGAAAGGCAGAAGAGACAGACAGAGACAGGAAGATAGAGACAGACAGACAGACACAGACAGACAAATATGAGACAGACAGATGTAGACATGGAGACAGGGAGAGACCGACAGAGGTAAATGGACAGACACAAGAGACAGATCTGAACAGAGGCAGACAGGAAGACACAGAGACAGAACAGACAGACAGAAGAGACACACAGACAGATATAGACACAGAGATGGACAGACAGAGAGAGACACACACAGACAGACGAAGATGTGCAGACAGACAGGGAGAGACAGAGACAGGACAGACAGACAGATGGAGACACACAGACAGAGACACAGACAGACAGAGACACAGACAGACAGACAGGGAAAGACAGATGGATAGAAACAGAAGAGACAGACAGGCACAGACAGACAAACTGAGCCAGGACAGATAGAGACACAGAGACAGGAAGAGACAGACAGACACAGGCAAAGACAGAGACAGAACAGACAGACAGACAGAGATGGACATGAGAGAAACTGGCACAGACAGACACAGAGAGACAGACAGACAGAAAAGACAGAGAGAAGTGACAGATGGAGAGAGGTAGAAGAGACAGACAGACAGAGACAAGAAACAGACAGACAGCTGTAGACACAGAGACAGACAGGAAGGGAGATGGACAGACATGGAGAGACAGCAACAGACAGAGATAGACACAAGCACAGAGAGACAGACAGACAGAGACAAGAGACAGACACAGAGATAAGAGACAGAGGCAGATGGAGACACGGACACAGACAGAGACAAATGGACAGAGACAGAACAGACCGACAGACAGACAGATGGAGACAGGGAGAGACCGACAGAGGTAGACAGACAGACAGACTGAGACACAGATGTGAACACAGAGACTGACAGGAAGAGACAGAGACAGGACAGACAGACAGACACAAGAGACAGAACAGACACAGACAGAGACAGAGATAAGAGACAGACAGACTCAGAGACAGAGAGAGGACAGATGGACAGACACAGAACAGATAGACACAGGGGCAGACTGACTGACAGAAGAGTCAGACACAGACTGAGACAGACAGACAGACGTCAACATACAGACAGACATGAGACGGAGACAGACAGACAGACACAGACAGAGAGAGAGACAAGTGACAGATGGAGAGAGGCAGAAGAGACGGAACCAAGAAGACAGAGACAGACAGACAGGCAGAGAGACCAATGGACAGATAACAGACAGAGACAGAGAGGCAGACAGACAGAGATAGACAGAGGAGACATGGAGACAGGGGGAGACCAACAGAGATAGACGGACAGACAGACAGATAGGGAGAGACAGATGGATAGAGACAGACAGACACAGACAGAGAGACAGAGAGACAGAGACAGAGAAAAGACAGATGACAGAGACAGGAAGACAGACACAGACAGAACAGACAGACAGACAGAGGTGGATGTGACAGAAGCAGGCACAGACGGACAGACAGACACAAGAGACAGACATGTGAATACAGAGACATACAGGAAGAGACAGAGATAGAACAGACAGACAGACAACAGAAGAGACAGACAGATGTAGTTACAGAGATGGATAGACAGACACAGACATGAGACAGAGAGAGACACACAGACAGATGAAGATGTACAGACAGACGGAGACACACAGAACACACACAGACAAAGACACAGAGACAGACAGATGGACAGAGACAGAAGAGACACAGACAGAGAGACACAGACAGACATGAGCCAGAGACACAGACAGGACTGACAGACAGACGGAGACAGTTAGACAGAATCAGAAGAGACAGACAGGCACAGACAGACAAACTGAGCCAGGACAGATAGAGAGACAGAGACAGGAAGAGACAGACAGACACAGGTACAGACAGACAGAGAGACAGACAGACAAAGAGAAGAGACAAAAGACAGACAGACAAACAGATGTACACAAAGAGACATACAGGGAGAGACAGATGTACCGAGACAGACAGACAAAGAGAACAGACAGACAGACAGGCACAGAGAGACGGACAGACAGACAGACAGAGAGACAAGTGACAGATGGAGAGAGACAGATGAGACAGACAGACAGACAGAGGACACAGACAGATGTAGACACAGAGACAGACAGGAAGAGACAGACAGACAGAGACAGACATGTAGACACAGAGATAGAGAAGAAACAGACTCAGACAGACAGACAGACAGAGGACACAGACAGATGTAGACACAGAGACAGACAGGAAGAGATAGACAGTCAGAGACAGACATGTAGACACAGAGATAGAGAACAAACAGACTCAGATAGACAGACGCAGGCACAGACAGACAGATGGGCAGACACAGAGGAGACAGATGGACAAACAGACACAGACAGAGACAAGTGACAGATGGACAGAGACAAGAGTCACACAGACAGACAGAGACAAAAGACAGACAGGTACAGACAGAAGAGAAAAGAGACAAACAGACACAGACAGGAAGACAGACGGGGACAGACAGACAGACTGAGACAGAAGAAACCGACACAGGCACAGAGAGACAGACTGAGAAGAGACAGACAGACACAGAGAGACAGAGACATGAGGGCCAATGGACAGACAAGAGACAGAAGAGACACAGACAGACAGACATATACACAGAGACAAAGACATGAGACAGACAGACAGATGGAGACACGGAGACAGGTGGACAGAGAGAACAGACACAGACTGACAGACATGAGACTGATGGACAGACAAGAGACAGACACAGAGATGAGAGACAGAGAGACGGAGACACAGACACAGACAGGGAGAGATAGACGGACAGACAGAACAGACAGACAGATGGAGACAGGGAGAGACCGACAGAGGTAGACGGACAGACAGACAGGAAGAGACAGAGACAGAATAGACAGACAGACACAAGAGACAGACAGAGACAGAACAGAAACAGACAGACAGAGATAAGAGACAGACAGACAGACAGGGAGACAGACAGACACAGGCAGACACAGAGACAGAGAGACAGATGTACAGACACAGAACAGATAGACACAGGGGCAGACAGACCGACAGAGAGAAGAGTCAGATACAGACAGACAGACAGTCGTCAACACAGAGACAGACATGAGACAGAGACAGACACAGTGACAGATGGAGAGAGGCAGAAGAGACAGACAGATGATCCAGGAAGACAGAGACAGACAGAAACAGACAGACAGACAGACAGACAGACAGACAGAGACACAGATGTAGACACAGAGACAGACAGACAGACACAGACTGAGACAGAAGAGACCCCACACAGACAGACAGACAGATGTACACACAGAGACACACAGGAAGAGAAATGGATAGAGACAGTCACAGAGCATAGACAGACAGACATAGAGACAAGAGACAGATGGACAGAGACAGAAGAGACAAAGACAGACAGACACAGTCACAGACAGACAAACTCAGCCAGGACAGATAGACAGACATAGACACAGAGACAGGAAGAGAAGGACGGACACAGGCACAGACAGACAGAGATGGACGTGAGAGAAACCGGCACAGACAGACACAGAGAGACAGACAGACAAAGAGAAGAGACAGAAGAGACAGACAGGGACAGACAGACAGATGTACACACAGAGACAGACAGGGAGAGACAGATGCACAGAGACAGACAGACAAAGACGAGACAGACAGACAGACACAAGACAAGTGACAGATGGAAAGAGACAGACAGATGGAGCCAGGAAGACAGAGACAGACAGACAGACAGAGGACACAGACAGATGTAGAGACAGTGACAGGGAGAGACAGACGGACACAGGGACAGACAGACAGAGACAGGGACAGACAGACAGACAGAAGAGACAGACATGTAGACACAGAGACAGAGAAGAAACAGACTCAGACAGACAGACGCAGGCATAGACAGACAGATGGGCAGACAGAGGAGACAGATGGACAGACAGACACAGAGACAGGCAGGAAGGGAGATGGACAGACACGGAGAGACAGACAGGAAGAGACACAGACAGACGGACAGAGACAGGAAGACAGACGGGGACAGACAGACTGAGACAGAAGAGACACCAAGACAGACAGACAGAGACAGATGGACAGACAAACAAAAGACATACAGAGACAGACTGAGACAGAAGAGATCCAGACAGACAGATGTACACACACAGACGGACAGGAAGAGAGTCGGACAGAGACAGAGACAAGAGACAGATGGACAGAGTCAGACAGACATGAGACTGGTAGACAGACACAGGGAGAGACAGAGATAACAGACAGACAGACGTCAACACAGACAGTGATGGAACAGACAGATAGACAAGATCGATGGACAGACAAGAGACAGAGATAGAGAGACTCAGACAGACAGACGGAGATGTACAGACAGATGGAGACACAGAGACAGACAGGGAGAGACAGAACAGACAGACAGAGAGACATGAGACCAATGGACAGATAACAGACAGAGACAGAGAGACACAGACAGAG
Source organism: Dipodomys spectabilis (assembly GCF_019054845.1). NCBI lineage: Eukaryota > Metazoa > Chordata > Mammalia > Rodentia > Heteromyidae > Dipodomys > Dipodomys spectabilis. The sequence goes on along the minus strand of NW_024871021.1, from coordinate 1,872,162 downwards.
ACAGACAGACAGACAGAGACACAGAGACAGGGAGAGACTGACAGAGGTAGACGGACAGACAGAGACAGGCAGATGTCAACACAGACAGAACAGACAGACAGACAGAGATAAGAGAGACAGACAGACAGACACAGAGACAGAGACACAGACAGACAGACAGGGACACAGACAGACAGATACAGACAGACAGAGATAAGAGACAGACAGAAGGAGACAGACATAAGAGACAGACACAGACAGACAGACACAGAGACAGACAGGGAGAGACAGACCAGACAGACAGACATGAGACCAATGGACAGATAACAGACAGAGAGAGAGAGGCAGACAGACAGACAGATAAGAGACAGACAGACAGATGTCAACACAGAGACAGACAGACAGGGAGACAGACAGACACAGACAAAGACAGACAGAAAGCTAAAGACAGAGAGATAGACAAGGAGAGACAGATGGACAGAGACAGACAGAGCAGGCCTTCCCGGTCTCTTTTTCCTTGTGTCTCTAGACTTCCTGATCGTATTCCTGTTAGTTGGTGTTTTCCTTCTTCCTCTTCTGTCTCCTCCTCCTCTTCCATCTCCTCTTCCATCTTCTCTTCCATCTCCTCTTCTTCTTCCATTTCCTCTTCCTCTTCCATCTCCTCTTCCGTCTCCTCTTCCCTCTTCTCTTCCTCTTCCGTCTCCTCTTCCATCTTCTCTTCTGTCTCCTCTTCCTCTTCCATCTCCTCTTCCTCTTAGGTCTCCTCTTCTGTCTCCTCTTCCATCTCCTTTTCCTCTTCCATCTCCTCTTCCTCTCCTCTTCCTCTTCCGTCTCCTCTTCCATCTCCTCTTCCTCTTCCATCTCCTCTTCCTCTCCTCTTCCTCTTCCGTCTCCTCTTCCATCTCCTCTTCCTCTCTTCTTCCTCTTCCATCTCCTCTTCCATCTCCTCTTCCTCTCTTCTTCCTCTTCCATCTCCTCTTCCTCTTCCGTCTCCTCTTCCTCTTCCGTCTCCCCTTCTGTCTCCTCTTCCTCTTCCATCTCCTTTTCCTCTTCCATCTCCTCTTCCATCTCCTCTTCCGTCTCCTCTTCCATCTCCCCTTCCGTCTCCTCTTCCTCTTCCATCTCCTCTTCCATCTCCTCTTCTGTCTCCTCTTCCTCTTCTGTCTCGTCTTCCATCTTCTCTTCCATCTTCTCTTCCATCTCCTCTTCCATCTCCTTTTCCTCTTCCATCTCCTCTTCCGTCTCCTCCTCCGTCTCCTCTTCCGTCTCCTCTTCCATCTCCTCTTCCGTCTCCTCTTCCATCTCCTCTTCCATCTCCTCTTCCTCTCCCGTCTCCTCTTCCATCTCCTCTACCGTCTCCTCTTCCGTCTCCTCTTCCATCTCCTCTTCTGTCTCCTCTTCCGTCTCCTCTTCCGTCTCCTCTTCCGTCTCCTCTTCCTCTCCCGTCTCCTCTTCCATCTCCTCTTCTGTCTCCTCTTCCGTCTCCTCTTCCGTCTCCTCTTCCGTCTCCTCTTCCGTCTCCTCTTCCATCTCCTCTTCTTCTTCCATCTCCTCTTCCTCTCCTCTTCCTCTTCCGTCTCCTCTTCCATCTCCTCTTCCTCTTCTATCTCCTCTTCCATCTCCCGTCTCCTCTTCCTTTTCCATCTCCTCTTCTGTCTCCTCTTCCGTCTCCTCTTCTATCTCCTCTTCGGTCTCCTCTTCCATCTCCTCTTCCTCTTCCATCTCCTCTTCCATCTCCTCTTCCTCTTCCATCTCCTCTTCCTCTTCCCCTTCCTCTTCCTCGTGTCCATGTCCTTCTTCCTCTTCCTGTTCTTCTGATACATCTCCTTCCTCTTCCCATTCTCCTTCCTCTTCCTCCCCATTGTCTCCCTGACCCCCACAGGTCGCCTCACATCCTTGAACCTCCATCCCCGGGCCTCCAACTTCCAGCCTCCATCCCTGGCCTCCATCCTTGGGCCTCCACCCCCTTGGGCCTCCACTCCTGGCCTCCATCCCCAGCCTCCACCCCATTTGGCCTACTTTCCTCTACCCCCCTGGGCCCCTGTCCCTAGCCTCCACCCTCTTGGGCCTCCTTCCCTGGGCCTCCAACTTCCAGTCTCCATCCCCAGCCTCCACCCAATTAGGCCTCCATCCCTGGGCCTCCTTCTCTGGCCTCCAACTTCCTGTCTCCATCCTCAGCCTCTACCTCTGTCCTCCACCTTCCTGGACCTCCATCCCCAGCCTCCATACCTGGCCTCTAACCCCTAGGCCCCCATCCCTGGGCCTCCACTTCCCCTAGGCCTCCATCCCTGGGCCTCCACCCCCTGGGCCTCCAACTTCCAGTCTCCTTCCTCAGCCTCCACCCCTGGCCTCCACCCCGTTGGACCTCCATCCCCAGCCTCCACCCTGGCCTCTAATCCCTAGGCCTCCTTCCCTGGGCCTCCAACTTCCAGCCTCCATTTCCCTGGGCCTCCACCCCTGGGCCTCCATCCCCAGCCTCCCCCCCTCCATCCCAGCCCCAGGATGGGGGGCCCCCACCGCTGGGCCTCGCTGCTGCTGCTGCTGCTGCTCCTGTGCGGCCCCCACCCAGCCCCCGCCACCCCGCTGCCCCAGGACCTGCGCCTGCTACGTCCCCACCGAACTCCACTGCACCTTCCGCAGCCTCAGGGCCGTGCCCCACATGCTGGACCCCAAGATGGAGCGCGTGAACCTGGGGTGAGGCCTGGGGAGGGGAAAGGGGGGAAGGAAGGGAAGGAAGAGTAAGGAAGGAAGGAAAGAAGGAAGGAAGGAAGGAAGGAAGGAGGGAAGGAAGGAGGGAAGGAGGGAAGGAAGGAGGATGGAGGGAAGGAAGGAAGGATGGAAGGAAGGAAGGAAGGAGGGAAGGAAAGAAGGAAGGAAGGAGGGAAGGAAGGAGGGAGGGAGGGAAGGAAGGAAGGAAGGAGGGAAGGATGGAAGGAAGGAAGGAGGTAGAGAAGGAAGGAAGGAAGGAAGGAGGGAAGGAAAGAGGGAAGGAAGGAAGGAGGGAAGGAGGGAGGGAAGGAAGGAAGGAGGGAGGGAAGGAAGGAAGGAAGCAAGGGAGGAAAGGAAGGAAGGCAGGAAGGAAGATGATGATGAGTAATGATTCATTATTCTTGACCCTGACCCGGAAACAAAAGTCCTGCCCTCCCAGCGCTGGTTTTCAGGCTGTTTTCCTGATTTCCTCTTCCTGTCCTCTCGCCTGTTGAATTAGGTTCAACCACATCCGGGTCCTGACGCACGCTTCCTTCCCCGGTCTTGCGAGACTTCAGCTGCTGCTGCTGCACGGAAACGAGATCGCGGACATCGCCGAGGGCGCCCTGAGCGACCTGGGCGCACTGCAGGTGCGCAGGGAGCGGGCGGAAGTGGGGCGGAATTGGAAGGAAGTGGAAGGAAGTTTGGTAGGAAGTGGGGCAGAAATATGCAGTGAAGTGGGACAAAGTAGGGGAAGAAGTGGGGCGGAAGTTTGAGGAAATAGATACGGAAGTGGGAGGAAGTAGGGCCGGAAGTGGGAAGGAAGTTGGAGGAAGAAGGAAGTGGGAAAAGAGTAGGGAGGAAGGAGGGGGGAAATGCGGAGGAAGACAGGCAGAAATGGGGATCAAATAGCAAAGGAAGTGGGGAGGAAGTAGGGAATCAATGGAGGAAGTAGAGACGGACATGGGAGGAAGTCGGGGGCAGAAGGGAGGCGGAAGTGAGACGGAAATGGATAAGGACCTGGGAAGAAGTAGGGCTGGAAGTGTAGCCAGATGTTGAGTGGAAATAGGGAAGGAAGTGGAGCGGAAGTGGGTCGGAAGTAGTGAGGATATGGATCTGGAAGTGGAAGTAGGGCCGGAAGTGGGGTGGAAATCGGGAAGTAGGGAGGAAGTGTGAGGAAGTAGGGGTGAAAATAAGCCGGAAGTGGGAGGAACTAGGGGCGGAAGTGGTTAGGATATGGTTCCGGAAGTGAGAAGTGGGGTGGAAATAGGGAAGGAAGTGGGGAGGAAGCAGGACGAAGTAGGGGCGGAAGGCGGAAGTGGGGCGGAAGTGGTGAGGATATGGATCCGGAAGTGGAGTGAAAATAGGGAAGGAAGTGGGGAGGAAGTGGGGGTAGAAGTGACCCAGAAGTGGGGAATGACATATAGTTGGAAGTGGGGAAGAAAGTGGAAATAGGACCATGGGTAGGACCGGAAGTGGGGCAGAAATAAGGAAGGAAATGGGCAGGAAGTGGGAGGAAGTCGGGGCTGAAGTGAGGCGGAAGTGAGCTGGAAGTGGGGCAGAAGTGGTGAGGATCTGGATCTGGAAGTGACAGAAAGTAGGGCCGTAACTGGCCGGAAGTGCGGAGGAACTTGGAGGAAGTAGAGGCGGAAGTCAGCCGGAAGTGGGGAGGAAGTGACCCGGAACTGGGGCGGAAGTGAGTTGGAAGTAGGGAGGAAGTGAGAATGGGGCAGAAGTGGGACCGGAAGAAGTGAGGAAATATACTCGGAAGTGGGAGGAAGTAGAGGCAGAAGTCGGGAGAAGTAAGCCGGACGTGGAGCAGAAGTGTGACAGGAAGTGGTACGGAAGTAGGGTGGAAGTGAGACCGGAAGTGGGGCGGAAGTGACCCCGAAGTTGCCCTTCGGATCCCAGAAACGCCCCCTTTCACCCCCACAGGTGCTGAAGCTGAGCTACAACCAGCTTCGGGCACTGCGCACGGGCTCCCTGCGGGGCCTGCGGCGCCTGTCCCGGCTGTACCTGGACCACAACCGGCTGGAGTCGGTGCCCCCGCGGGCACTGCTGGGGCTGGCGTCGCTGCGGCTGCTGCGTCTGGACGGGAACCAGCTGGCGGCGCTGGCGCCCGAGGCGTTGGCCACGCTGCGCGTGCGCGGGGTCCCGGCCTGCACGCTGCGCGTGCTGCACCTGGCTGGGAACCACCTGGCTGCGCTGCCCGCCGGCACCCTGGCCCAGGCACCCGCGCTGCGCGCGCTGCACCTGCAGGGTAACCCCTGGGCCTGCGGTTGCCGTGCGCGCTGGATGGAGGACCTGGAGGGGCGGGGCCGAGGTGAGCAGAGGGGGCGTGGTCAAGCACAGGCCAATGAGAGGGCCGGGCGGGGCTGAGGCGATGCAGAGAGGGGGCGTGGCCGAACTACAGCCAGTGAGAAAGGATGGGGGCGTGGCTGGGCGTAAGTGAGTAGCCGAGTTCCCCCAGTCACGCGGGGCGGAGGCGTGGCCGAGGCGCCCAGGGGGGCGTGGCCTAGCTCCAGCCAGTAAAAAACGGCAGCAGCGTGGCTGGGCGTGGCTGGGCATTAGTGAGGAGCTGCAGGGGGCGTGGCCAAGGTCTAGCCACTTAGGAGGGGCAGGGACGTTGCTGAGGCTCCACAGGGAGGGTATGGCCCAGCTTTAGCCACTCAGGCAGGGTGAGGGTAAGGCTAAGGCTCCACGGGGGGGCGTGGCCGAGGTCCAGCCAGTCAGGCGAGGCGGGGGCGTGGCTGAGAACCCCCAGGAGGGGCGTGGCCGAGCTCCAGCCAGTCAGGCGCGACGGGAGCGTGGCCGAGGCTCCCCAGGGGGGCGTGTCCCATGTCAGCCCCGCCCTTCTCCCATCCCCCCCTGCAGGCGTGCTGCGCTGTGGGAAGGAACAGGCGTGCGCGGCCTGCGCCAGCCCCGCCGCCCGCCGCGGCTTGCACCTGCGTCGCCTGCCTCCACGCATGCGTTGTCGCCCGCCGCGCATCCTCACCAGCCCGGCAGACGGCGAGGAGCCGCTGGAAGCGGAAGTGGAGGCGGAGGAAGAGGAAGTGGAGGACAGGGAGGAGGTGGGCGAGGTGCGGCTGAGGCTGACAGACGCCCGTGGCCGCGCCGCCGGCCTTACCTGCCGCCTGCGGCGCGCACCCAGCGTGCGCGACCTCGACGTGCGGCCCGGCCCCCGCCCCCGATGTCCCTGTGCACGTGCGCCTGACGCTCAGCGCCGCCCTCGCCTGCTACGCCGACCCTGCCCACCTCGCACATGCCCGCCGCCTGCTGGGAGGCGATGACGACACTGATGATGTCGCGCTGATGCTGCGCTGGGACCCGGAGGCGCCGGGCCACGCCCACGCAGATAGGGACCCGGGAGATGGATCCGGGGAAGGCCACGCCCAACCCTCGGGTGGAGACGCTGATGGGGATGAGCTGTATCAGGACAGGGACCCAGATGTAGGCCACGCCCACCGTCAGGGCGGAGACCCGGATGTGGACCATATGTATCAGGCCGCAGACTCGGATGTAGGCCATGCCCACCATCGAACCAGGAACCCTGATATAGGCCATGTCCACCAGGGAGCCAGAGACCCTGATGTAGGCCCTGCCCACGCTCAGGACAGAGACCCGGTTGTAGGCCACACCCATCTGCAGGACAAATACCCGGATGTAGGCTATATGTATCAAGCCCAAGACCCGGATGTAGGCCCCTCCCACCAGCAGGACAGACACCCGGATGTAGGCCCCGCCTACAAGCATGCCAGACACCCGGATGTAGGCCATGAGTATGATCAGGACGTAGGCCCCCGCCCACCCTCAGGACAGAGACCCGGATATCAATGACCCAGATGAGGGCCCCGCCCACCCTGAGGACAGAGACCAGGATGGAGGCCACGCCCACCCTGAGGCTAGAGACCTGGATGTCCATGACATGGATGAGGGCCCTGCCCACCCTGAGGACAGAGACCCTGATGTCAATGACCCAGATGAGGGCCCCGCCCACTCTGAGGACAGAGACCCGGATGTAGGCCCCAGGTATGACCAGGATGGAGGCCACGCCCACCCTGAGGCCAGTTTCCCGGATGTCCATGACCTGGATGTGGGCAAGGCCTACCGCCTGGTGCACGGCCCTGGCGCGTCGTCATCGTCGCCGACGTCACTTCCAGGTGTGGTGGCCCGGCTGTGGGCGCGGCCTGCCTGGCTGCTGCAGCCCGAGCTGACGCTGCGCTGGGCTGGGCTGCGTGGGCCACGCATGCGTCTGACGTGGACGGCGTGCGTGCGTGGCCCCGAGGACCCGGAGGACGCACCCTGGGTGACCCTCGACCCCCGTGATGACCCTGATGACGTGCACGTGGTGACCCCGGGGCAGACGCTGCGGCTGCGCTGTGTGGCGCAGGGCTCGGAAACACCACGCATGGCCTGGACGCGGCCCGACGGCTCCATCCTCCGGGGCGATGAGGATGGCGGCCATGATGGGGGGACAACACTGGAGATCCACAGGATGCGCCAGGCCGACGCTGGCTGGTACCGCTGCGAGGCCCGCGTGGGGCGCCGCGGGGAAACCAAGGCACGGCGCGTGGCCTATGGCGGGGACGGAGCCACGGGGTCCGGGGCCTACGCGGAGGAGGAAGCCATGGAATCCGAGGCCTATGGTGTGAATGAAGCCACAGGATCTGAGGCCTACACTGAGGAGAAAGCCAAAGGATCCAGTGCCTATGGCTCAGATGAAGCCATGAAATCCGAGGCCTACACTGAGGAAAAAGCCACGAAATCTCAGACCTATGGTGAAGAAAAAGCCTACGCTGTGAATGAAGCCATAGAATCCGAGGCCTATGGTGCAAATAAAGCCATAGAATCCGAGGCCTTCGCTGAGGAAAAAGCCATAGGATCTGAGGCCGACACTGAGGAGAAAGCCACAAGCCCCGCAGCCTACACCCTGTCTGAAGCCACGGGCCCCGCGGCCTACATCAGCTTTGAAGCCACAGCCCCCACGGCCTCCGCCCCTTCTGAAGCCACAGCCCCTGCGGCCTACACCCCGTCTGCAGCCCCGGGCCCTGCGGCCTACGGTGGCTTTGAGTCCGCCATGGCGGGCCGGGCACAGCGCGTGTTCGTGGTGGCGTCTCGGGCGCCAGCGGCCACGGATCTGGAACTGCCTGCGGGCGTCGCGCTGCGGCTGGGCTGTCGGGCGGAGGCGGAGCCGGCGGCGCGCGTGGGCTGGCTTCTGCCGGGCGGGCGCTGGGCCTGGGCGGGGACGGAGCTGGGGACGGACGGGGTCGGGGTTGGGGCGGACGGGACGCTGACGCTTCCCACGCTGGGCCCACGGCACGCCGGGCGCTATGTGTGCGTGGCCGCCAACGCGCTGGGGCTGGCGCGCTGGGACGCCGACGTCAGCGTGGGTGGGGCGGCGGGGGGCAAGATGGCGGGAGACAAGATGGCGGAATCAAAGATGGAAGAATCCAAGATGGCGGAAAGCAAGATGGCCAAAAACAAGATGGCAGAATCAAAGACGAAAGGCAACAAGATGGTGGAAAACAAGATGGAGGGAATTAAGATGGTGGATTCCAAGATGGTGGACACCAAGATGGTGGAATCCAAAATGGAGGGAAGCAAGATGGCCGAAAACATGACGGAATCTAACATGCCCGACGCCAACATGGCGGATTCCAAGATGGCCAAAAACAAGATGGTGGACACCAAGATGGAGGGAACCAAGATGGCGGAATCCAAGATGGAAGGAAACAAAATGGCGGAAGCCAAGATTGCAGAATCCAAGATGGAGGGAACTAAGATGGCGGAAGCCAAGATGGACGAAACGAAGATGGCAGATGCCAAGATGGCGGAATCAAACATGGGGAGAAACAAGATGGAGGAATCCAAGATGGAGGGAACCAAGATGGCCGAAAACATGGTGGAATCCAACATGGCCGACACCAACATGGCGGATTCCAAGATGGTGGACGCCAAGATGGCGGAATCCAAAATGGAGGGAAACAAGATCAGGGAAAGCAACATGGCAGAATCCAAGATGGAAGGAATCAAGATGGCGGAAAACAAGATGGAAGGAATAAAGATGGCCGAAAACAAGGTGGTGGAATCAAAGATGGAGGGAACCAACATGGCGGAATCCAAGATGGAGGAATCCAAGATGGAGGGAATTAAGATGGCAGATTCCAAGATGGTGGAGGCCAAGATGGCTGATTCAAAAATGGCGGATTCCAAGATGGCGGGTGCCGCTGCGGAAGCGGCTGCGGGGGGCGACGCGCGGTGCTGACGTCATTGTTGGTGTGCCAAGCTTGGGCCCGGGCACCGGGGAAGCATGGCTGTGGCGTCGGCGTCCTGCGGGCGGCCCCGGGCGTGGGCAGCAGCGGCGTCCGCCGCCTCCTCATCTCCCTCCCATCCCGCGTGCTGCCCCCGCCGGCCGCGGGTTCGAGCCCGCCTTGCCACGCCGCCCGCGCCCACCAGTGGCTGCCGAGCACATCCAGCCCGAGCACTGGGCGCGCATCCTGGCGCATGTTCGCGGCCGCGCCACAGGCGACTTCCGGGCCCCGCCCGCCCTGCTTCCGGTCTCCACGGAGACCTCCCCGCTTCCGGCGTCCACACTTCCGGTTTCGACACAAATATCCCCACTTCCGGTCTCTGTGTCTTCCGCCGACCCACTTCTGGTCTCCACTCGGACCTCACCACTTCCGGTCTCCACTCAGACCACCCCACTTCTGGTCTCCACACTGCCGGTTTCCACTCGAACATCACCACTTCCTGTCTTCACTACTTCCGCCTACCCACTTCCGCTCTCCCCACGGACCTCCCCACTTCCAGTCTCCACTCGGACCCCCGCACTTCCTGCTTCCACACTTCCAGTTTCCACTCGAAAATTCCTACTTCCGGTCTCCACTGGGACCACCCCACTTCCGGCTTCCACACTTCCGGTTTTGTCTCGAACATCCCCACTTCTGGGCTCCACTCGCAGATCTACACTTCCGGTCTCCACGCGGAGATCCCCACTTCCGGTCTCCATTCGGACCACCCCACTTCCTGTTTCCCCACTTCCGGTTTCCACTCAGAAATCCCCACTTCCGGCCTCCACTACTTCGGCCTACCCACTTCCGTTTTCGACTGAGAGATCCCCACTTCCGACTTCCACACCTCCGGTTTCCCCACAGACCTCCCCACTTCCGGTCTCCAGTCAGACCACCCCACTTCCGGTTACCACTCGGAGATCCCCACTTCTGACTTCCACACTTCCGGTCTCCCCATGGACCTCTCCACTTCCGGTTTCGACACGGACATCCCCACTTCCGGCCTCCACCCCTCGAGCATCCACTGCTCCGACCTCTGCACTTCCGTCCTCCTCACTTCCGGCCTCCTTACTTCCGGCTCCCAGGAGGCCTGGCGGCGGCCGCAGGCAGGGGCGACAGCACAAAGCTCACCGCGCCCGGCCGGGCCCCACGGTGAACCCCCGTGACCCCATGGTCACGACCCTGCATGGCCGTGCCCCGGATGTCCTCCCTTCCCATCCTGCGGCTTCCCCCGATGGTGACCCGGGGACCTTTGACCCGCGACCCCCGGCCCCGCCCGCCGTGACCCCGCCCCGTGGCGTCTGGAACGAGCTGGACACGGGTGAGCCTCAGTTTACCCATCTGTCTCCTGCAGGCTCTTGGCGTGGGGGCGGGGGACTGAGGGGAGCCAGATAGGAGGTGGAGGTAAGAGGTCACAGGGAGGATACAATACGGTCAGAGGTCATGGGGAGGTTAGGGGTCACGGGGGGTCAGAGGTCACAGGGAAGCCAGGGGTCACAGTAGGGTCAGCGGTTGCAGAGAGGTCAGAGGTCATGGAGAGGTCACAGGGAGGTGAGAGGCCATGGGCAGGTGAGAAGAGGATGGGAGGTCAAAGGTCATGGGGAACTCAGGGGTCATGGAGAGTTCACGGGGAGGTCTCGGGAGGGTCACTGGGAGGTCAGAGGTCATGGGGAAGCCAGGAGTCACAGGAGGTCAGAGGTCACAGAGTAGTCAGAGGTCATGGAGAGGTCACAGGGAGGTCGGGTCACTGGGAGGGCAGAGGGCATGGACAGGTCAGAGGGCATGGGGAGGGGAGGGGCGAAGTCCTTTACTCTGTCTGTCTGTCTGTTGTCTGTGTTCCTGGCTGTGTGGGGCACAGGATGACTGGGGAGACAAACACACACGCACAGACAGACAGACAGACAGACATAGAGCAGACAGATAGATAGAGGGACGGATGGATAGACAGACAGACAGACAGATAGGTGGATAGACGGATGAATGGACGGATAGACAGAGCCATAGAGAGACAGACAGACAGATGGACAGAAGGACGGATAGACAGGTAGACAGACAGTAGACAGACAGATGGACAGATAGATAGACAGATAGACTGATAGATAGATAGATAAACAAATGGACGGATAGACAGAGCCATAGACAGACAGACAGAGAGATACATGGACAGATGAATGGAGAGACAGACAGACATGGAAACATACATGGTTGGATGGATGGATAGATAGGTAGACAGACAGACAGCTGGATGGATAGATAGACAGACCAATGGACAGATAGACAGACAGAGCCATAGACAAAGAGATAGATGGACAGATGGATGGGTAGACAGACAGACAGACTGATGGATGTATAGACAGATAGGTAGACAGACACCAGACAGACAGATGGATACAGAGACAAGTAGACAGATGGACGGACAGAAGGACGGATAGACAGGTAGACAGATAGTAGATAGATAGAAGGACAGATGGACAGATAGATAGGTAGACAGACAGACAGATAAACCAATGGACAGATAGACAGAGCCATAGAGAGACAGACAGACAGAGAGATACATGGACTGATGGACGGATAAACAGACAGATAGACTGATGGACGATAGACAGAGCCGTAGACAGACAGACACCAGAGACATGGACAGATAGATAGAAAGAGACAGACAGACAGACCGACCAATGGAAGGATGGACAGACAGAGCCATAGAGAGACAGACAGACAGACAGAGAGATACATGGACAGATGGACGGATAGACAGACAGACAGATAGAAACATACATGGTTGGATGGATGGATAGGTAGACAGACAGACAGACAGACAGATAGATAGACAGACAGACAGACAGACCAATGGACGGATAGACAGAGCCATAGAGACAGATAGACAGAAGAATGGATGGAGAGACGAACAGATGGACAGATGAACAGATGGATAGATGGACCAATGGACAGATAGACAGACAGAGGTATACACAGTCAGAGAGACAGATGGACAGATGGATGGATAGACAGACGGGTGGATGGATGGATGGATTGAAAGAGATAACATGGACAGGTGGGTGGGTAGACAGACGGACGGACCGATGGATGTATAGACAGATAGGTAGACAGACACCAGACAGACAGGCAGACAGATAGATAGAGAGACAGGTGGACAGACAGATGGACAGATAGCTAGATGGATGGACCAGTGGACAAATAGACAGAATCATAGATAGACAGAGCAATGGACAGATAGACAAACAGAGCCATAGACAGAGAGAGAGAGAGAGAGAGAGATGGACGGAAGGAAGGATACACAGATAGGTAGACAGTAAGACAGTAGATAGATGGATGGACAGATGAATGGACAGACAGATACATGGGTGGACGGAGCGACACAGACACATGGACAGATAGACGGATGGACTGATGGATGGATAGACAGATGGACAGACAGAGGGACAGAGGGACAGACAGATGGACAGACAGAGGGACAGAGAGACAGAGGGACAGACAGACTGACAGAGACAGACAGACAGAGGGACAGACAGACATAGACTGACAGACAGATGGATAGACAGACAGAGAGATGGACAGAGAAACAGACGGACAGACAGATGGACAGATGGACGGACAAGTAGACGAACAGACAGACTGACAGAGACAGACAGACAGAGGGACAGACAGACAGACATAGACAGACTGACAGACAGATGGATAGACAGACGGACGGAGATGGACAGCCGGACGGACAGACAGACAGAGGGACAGAGCACTGTCTCCGACCAGCACAGGGACTCTTATCCAACACCCTGTCCCTCTGCCCCTCCCTCCGTCCGTCTGTCCATCCCCAGGCGTGGAGCTGACCCCGGCGGCGCCCGACACGCGCGGAACGGACACGAGTGGATCTGACTCTGGCACGATGGACACGCTTGGAAATGTCACGCGTGGATCTGAAACTCACACGATGGTCACACGTGTAAATATCACTCGTGAAAGGGACACGATCACATCCCTTCCACACTCACCTGATACACATGAAGCGCGCATGCGTGGCTCTGACACACGTGGAAATGTCATGCACGCCTCCCCCGCTCCCCCCGTGCTGCGCGAGGCGCCCACGGAGTTCGTGTCGGCCCACGCGGGCCTCACCCTGCACCTGCCCTGCACAGCCCAGGCCTGGCCCCCTGTGGCCCTGCACTGGCGTCTGCCTGACGGGACCCACGCGAGACCCGTGCATGCGCACACGCACCCTCGACTCAGTGACGTCTACGTCCTTCCCAATGGCACGCTGGTGCTGCGCCGCCTGCAGGCCCCGCGCCATGCCGGTGAGTACGAGTGCGTGGCCGCCAACGCGCTGAGCAGCGCGAGACGCACTGTGCACGTCGAAGTCACGCCCGCGCCCGCGCGTCTCCCCCCCAGCGTCCGACCCCGAGGCCCGCTCGCCACGCGCGTGCCCCACGGCGCTGACCTCACGCTGCACTGCCACGCGCGCGGGGATCCCGCCCCACGCGTGTTCTGGAGGCTGCCAGACGGGCACCTGGTGGATGCTGGGAGCAGGTGAGTGTGGGAAGTGGGGGGCATCCATCCATCCATTCACCCGTTCATCTACCCATCCATACATCCATCCATCCACCCATCCATCCATCCACCCATCCATCCATCCACCCACCCACCCATCCATCCACCCACCCATCCATCCATTCATCTACCCATCCATCCATCCACCCATCCACCCTTCCATCCATCCATCCACCCACCCATCCATCCATCCATCCACCCATCCATTCATCCCTCCATCTACCCACCCATCCACCCATCCATCCATCCCTCCATCCATCCATCCATCCACCCATCCACTCATCCATCCATCCACCCATCCATCCATCCATCCCTCCATCCGTCCACCCATCCACTCATCCATCCACCCACCCATTCATCCACCCACCCATCCATCGATCCACCCATCGATCCATCCATCTACCCATCCATCCACCCATCCATCCATCCACCCATCCATCCATCCACCCATCCATCCACTCATCCATCCACCCATCCATCCATCCATCCATCCACCCATCCATCTATCCACCCATAGTTGGGATAAAGATGATACCCCTTGATAGATAGTTAATTGATAGAGGATGGATTAGACAGATGATGTAGACACAGTAGACCATAGATAACAAATCGATTATCCATTAAATATTGATAGAGATGAGGTGGGGATGGTAGATCCATTAGCAGTGAATAGGTAATTGATAGGTCCTGGCTTGCCAGATCGCAAGGTAGAACCCTAGTGATCGATCATTGATAGATGATCGGTCAGGGATCGATACAAGATGAGTATTGGATGCATATGTCACATGTGCGAATAACTAACATTGGCTTCAAATTTGTCTTCCCTTCCTTATGGTCTTTCCTCCTATTACTTCCTTCCCTCCTTCCTTCCTTCCTTCCCTCCTTTCTTCCTTCCCTTCTTCCTTCCTTCCCTTATTCCTTCCTTCCCTCCTTCCCTTCTTCCTTCCTTCCCTCCGATCCTTCCTTCCTTCCCTCCAAGCTTTCCTTCCCTCCAATCCTTCCTTCCAATCCTTCCCTCCAACCTCCCTTCCCTACATTCCCTCCTTCCCTCCAATCCTTCTATCCTTCCTTCCCTCCAATCCTTCGTTCCTTCCCTCCAATCCTTCCATCCTTCCTTCCCTCCAATCCTTCCTTCCCTCCCTCCAATCCTTCCTTCCTTCCCTCCCTCCAATCCTTCCTTCCTTCCTTCCAATCCTTCCTTCCTTCCTTCCCTCCAATCCTTCCTTACTTCCCTCCAATCCTTCCATCTTTCCTTCCGTCCAATCCTTCCAATCCTTCCCTCCAATCCTTCCTTCCCTCCTTCCTTCCCTACATTCTCTCCTTCCTTCCCTCCAATCCTTCCTTTACCCTTCCCTCCTTCCTTCCCTCCTTCTTTCCTTCCTTCCTTCCTTCCTTCCTTCCTTCCTTCCTTCCTTCCTTCCTTCCTTCCTTCCTGCCCTCCCTTCCCCTCCCCTCCCCAGCTCTGACATCCGGGTCCGCGCCTTTTCCAACGGCACGCTCTCCGTGCGTCCGGTGACGTCACGTGATGCGGGGGAGTACGTGTGCGTGGCGCGCAACGCGGCGGGCGACGCGCATGCACGGCTGCGCGTGGAGTTGATGGCTGGGCCAGGTGCCTCCTATCTGCAACCCGGGCTTCCCGTGACCCCCGTGACCCCCGTGACCCAGGACGCCGACCCCAGGGAGGACTGCACTGCCTACCACCGCCTCCAGGTCCCATCCGGTGTCCTGGGAGACCCGGATGTTCGGGTCGTGAGGCCTGATGGGAGTGTGGGGAACTGGGACCTGGGGCCTGGGTTAGACCTCGGATGTGTGACCACAGCTGGGGGGGCGGGGCCTGGGGCGGGTTCTTCCTCTTCCTCTCAGTCACTTCCGTCTTCCTCTTCCTCTTCATTTCCTGTTTCCTCTTCCTTTCCTTCTTCCTCTTCCTCTCCATCTCTTCCTTCCTCTTCCTCTCACCATCCTTCATCTTCTTCCTTTTCCTCTGCTTCCTCTTCTTCTTTTCCTTCTTCCTCTTCCTTTCCTTCTTCCTCTCATCCCTTCCTGTTCTCTTCCTCTCAATCTCTTCCTTCTTCTTCTTCTTCCTTTCCTTCCTCTTCCTCTTCTCAGTCTCTTCCTTCTTCCTCTTCTTCCTTTCCTTCCTCTTCCTCTTCTTCACATTCTTTTCCTGCTTCCTCTTCCTTTCCTTCTTCTTCCTCTTCTCCATCTCTTCCTGCTTCCTCTCATGTTTCTTCTTCCTCTTCCTTTCCTTCTTCCTCTTCTTCCTCTTCCTTTCAGCCTCTTCCTTCTTCCTCTTCATTTTCTGTTTCCTCTTCCTCTTCACTTCCTGGTTACTCTTCACTTCCTGGTTCCCCTTCACTTCCTGCTTCACTTCCGGCTTCCTCTTCCTCTCCCACTTCCACCCTGCTGCCCCCTGAGCTCTCCGTCCCCTACGGCGCCCCAGTGACCCTCACGTGCCCAGTGACGCGAGGGTCGCGCGCGGTGACGTGGCTGACGCCGGCCTTGCGCCCCATGGCCTTCACTTCCGGCCCAGAGGACGCCCACTTCCGGGTGCTGCCGGACGGGCGTCTGCGCCTGCGCGGGGTGCGGCGGGCCGACGCAGGCACGTACACGTGCGTGGCGGGGCGGGGCTGGCGCGCCACCGTGCGCCTACACGTGCAGCTGCGGGCGCCGCGCATCCGGGTCACGCCTGACGTCCATGACGACGTGAACGACGACATCCGGGTCTCCCCCGTGGTGCGTCTGCGCGTGCGCTGCCAGGCGGATGGCGTCCCCGAGCCCCGCCTGCTGTGGGAACTTCCGGGTGGGCTGGTACTTCCAGTCCCGTATCGCAGTCGCACGGGGGGAGGGATCAGCGTGGATGCGCACGGGACGTTGGAAATCCCGGATGTGCGTGCGCTGCACAGCGGTGGCAGCGATGCCGTGGTGTGCGTGGCGCGCAACCCAGCGGGCGAAGCCCGGATGTGGGTGCGGCTGCCGCCATGGTGGGTGCGGGCTCTCCCCCCTGCGGCGTCGGCCCCGCCCTCTGAGGCGTTGACTCTGCCCCCTGTTGCGCCGGCTCCGCCCCATCACGCACCTGCCCCGCCATCTTGGGCGCTGACTCCGCCCCCTGGTGCGCTGGCTCCGCCCTCTGAGGCAGCTCCGCCCCCTGGCCCGCCTGCCCCGCCATCTTGGGCGCTGACTGCACCCCCTGACGCACCGACTCTGCCCTCTGAGGCACTGACTCCACCCCCTGGGGCGGCGCCGGGGGCGGCGCTGCGTGTGGTGCTGGGCGGCAGCTTCCGGCTGCGCTGCCCCACCTCCACGCTTCCGGTGTCCTGGCGCCTGCCCGGGGGGCTGGTGCTGCGTGGGCCGCAGAGGCATGGCCGCTTCACGTTGGGCGCCGACGGCAGCCTGGAGGTGCGCGCCGCCTCCGAGCGCGACCGCGGCGCCTACGTCTGCCACGCCCACCCCGGGGCGCCGCCCAGACACGACCCCCGTGTGCCAGAGACCCGGATGTTCAGCTTCATTCCCGCCACTAGGCCGCTGGGTGCCATGGCAGGGCAATGGACTGAGGAGACCCTGATGTGGGGCTTCATTCCCGCCGGTAGGCCGCGGCGTTCGGTTGCCGGGCAACCAAGTGAAGATACCAGGACATTGGGCTCCACCGCAGCGTCTAGGCCTCTGTGTTCGGTTGCCAGGCAACAGACCGAGAAGACCCGGATGTGGGGCTTCATTCCTGCCTTTAGGCCGCTGGGTTCGGTTGCCGGGAAAGTGCGTGAGACCCGGATGTCCGGCTCCAGCAAGACTCCTGGGCCCCAGCCGGAAGATGACCGGATGTGGGGCTCCAAACCTGCATGTGCTGTACAGAAGCTGCAGTCTGACCAGAGGCCACGGAGAGGCTAGGACCCGGATGTGGACTGGGAGGGACCCGGATGTGGACTGGGAAAGACCCAGATGTCACCTATCTCTGGGTCCACTGAGGTGCCAGGACCCAGATGTGAACTGGGAGAAACCCGGATGTCACCTATCTCCGGGTCCACTGAGGGGCCAGGACCCGGATGTGGACTAGAAGGGACCCGGATGTCACTTTCTTCCATGTCCACTGACCCGGATGTGGCATGGAGAAACCGGATGTCACTTTCCTCCAGATGCACTGATGGGTCAGGATCCGGATGTGGACTAGGAGGGACCCGGATGTTACCTTCCTTCATGTCCACTGAGGGGCCAGTACACGGATGTGGACTGGGAGGGACCCGGATGTCTCCCTCATTTGTGTCCACTGACCCAGATGTGGCCTGGGGAACCCGGATGTCACTTATCTCCAGGTCCACTGAAGGGCCAGGACCCGGATGTGGACTGGGGGACCCGGATGTCACCCTCCTCCGTGTCCACTCTCCCGGATGTGGCGTCAGGGACCCAGATGTCACTTATCTCCAGGTCCACTGAGGGGCCAGGACCCGGATGTGGACTGGGGGACCCGGATGTCACCTATCTCCAGGTCCACTGAGGGGCCAGGACCCGGATGTTGCATGGGGAACCCGGATGTTATGTAAGTCCGCGTCCATTAACCTGGATGTGGACTGTGGCAGGGACCCAGATATGTGCTGGGCAGGACCCGGATATCACATCCACAGGCCTGGCTGTGGCGTGTGGAGTCCCGGATGTCATGCTCCTCTCCTTCCACTGACAGGGTCTAGGACCCAGATGTGGTGTGGGGATCCCGGATGTCAGGTCCCTCCACATCCACTGAGGGTCCAGGACCAAGATGTGGAATGGGAACTACCCAGATGTTAGGGACCTCCAGGTCCATGAACCTGGATGTGGGGTGAGTACCCAGATGTTAGGGACCTCCAGGTCCATGAACCTGGATGTGGGGTGAGTACCCAGATGTTAGGGACCTCCAGGTCCGTGAACCCGTATGTGGGGTCGGTACCCAGATGTTAGGGATCTCCAGGTACGGGAACCCAGATGTGGAGGCGAGTACCAGGATGTTACTTAACTCCAGGTCCACTGGCAGGCGCCAGGACCCGGATGTGAGGGGTTTGGACCCGGATGTGAGGGTTGGGACCCAGATGTGAGGGGTTGAGACCCAGATGTGAGAGGTGGAACCCAGATGTGGGCGGAGCGGGCACTCCACACCTTGGCCCCGGGCTCCAGCTGCGCTTTGGCCGTTGGGGTCCTTTCCCAGACTCGGAGGCAATAAAGCAGCCATGCTGCTTCTGGATGGAATTCTTCCTCACTTCCGCCCCCCAGCGCAGGCCAAGCCCTCCTGAGTCCCTCACTTCCTCCCCAGCCCAGGCCACACCCTCCTGAGCTCTGGCACGCCCTACTGAGCACAGGCCACGCCCCCTGGGCACAGGCCACGCTCCCTGACGGTCCTGACTCTTATTGCAGCCCTCCATGTAGTTCTCGAGGTTTCCCTCCTCCCCTTCCTCCTGCCTCTGCCAGGCCTGGCAATTTCTTGGCGCCCAGCCCAGAAACTCCAGGCTTTTCCCTTTCTTCCCTGCCTTCCCCTTCAGCACCACATCCTGTTCCTTTCCAAGGAACAAGGGGACTTTTATTTTGGAGGGGGGTTGTGGAGTTCTGGCTGCTGGAGTGACGTGGACATTTGACCCCTGCGAGCTTCCTGGCTGGCAGGGAGAGCAGCAGGCCCAGGCGCTGATGGCAGAGAACTGTGGATGTGAGTTCGTCCTCTGGGGAACACGGGGAGAGGTGTGGGGACCCGGGGTGGGGGGGCTTCGATTGCTTTTTGGAGCCCCCCCGGATGTCCCACCATGCCCTGGGGTGGGGGCTGCAGGGCCCTGCCACAAGCCTGGAAAGACAAGGTGAGGGGCTGATGTACTGGTGGGGGCAACAGCAGCCTGGCCCTGGGGTGGCCGGATGTTCCTCAGCTCTTCCCCACTTCCTGCTTCCGGCCTTCTCTTCCAGGAAACGGGGAGCATCATGGGAAGGATGCGATCCTGGGCGCCATGTTGGTCAGGAGAGGGCCTGGAGGGAGGGGGAGTCCTCCCATCCCTCCTCCCATCCACGCATCCATCCATCCACCCATCCATCCACCCATCCATCCACCCACCCATCCACCCAACCATCCATCCACCCACCCATCCATCCATCCATTCACCCATCCACCTATTCATCCACCCATCCATCCACCCATCCATCCATCCATCCATCCACCCATCCACCTATTCATCCATCCATCCATCCATCCACCCACCCATCCACCCATCCACCCATCCATCCATTCATCCATCCACCCACCCATCCATACATACACCCACCCACCCATCCATCCATCCACCCATCCATCCATCCACCCACCCATCCATCCATCCACCCATCCACCCATCCATCCATCTACCCATCCACCCATCCATCCATCCACTCATCCACCCATCCACTCATCCATCCAACCATCCATCCATCCACCCATCCATCCATCCATCCATCCACCCATCCACCTATCCATCCAACCATCCATCCATCCACCCATCCATTCACCCATCCATCCATCCATCCACCCATCCACCTATCCATCCATCCATCCACCCATCCATCCACCCATCCACCCCTCCTCCTCCTCTCTCTCCTCCTCAGGTCGCACAGCAGCTGCGCAGCCCCACCCCTCGCCTTCCTCCTCCTCCTCCTCCCCCCTGTCCCCTGCGCAGGCCCCGCCCCCTCGCGCCCCAACTTCCTGCTGCTCTTGGCCGACGACCTGGGCCTGGGCGACCTGGGCAGCTTCGGGAACCGCAGCCTGCGGTGAGCAGAGGGGGAGGCCCGGATGTAGGGCCTTAGTTACCCGGATGTGGGAGCTCAGATCCCTGGATGTTCCACCAGGAGAACTGTATAGACATCTAGTAACTCAGTTCCCCGGATGTTGGATGTTAGTATCGTGGATGTTGGATATCAAATCCCCGGATGTTGGATCTTAGTGCCCCGGATGTTGGATATCAGGTCCCCAGATGTTACATGTTAGTACCCCGGATTTGAAGACCAGGTCCCCGGATGTTGGAGACCAGGTCCCCGGATGTTGGATCTTAATGCCCCGGATGTTGGATATCAGGTCCCCGGAAGTTAAATCTTAATACCCCGGATGTGGGAAATCAGGTTCCCGGATGTTGGACTTCAGTTCCCTGGATGTTGGATGTTAGTACCCCGGATGTTGGAGACTAGGTCCCCGGATGTTGGATGTTAGTGCCCTGGATGTTGGATATCAGGTCCCTGGATGTTAAATCTTAGTACCCCGGATGTGGGAGATTATGTCCCCAGATATTGGACTTCAGTGCCCCAGATGTAGGAGCTCAGGTCCCCAGATGTTGGAGGTTAGTGCTCCGAATGTGGGAGCTCAGGTCCCCGGATGTTAGCTATTAGTACCCTGGATGTTGTAGCTCAGTGCCCCGGATGTTGGATCTTATTCCTCTGGATGTAGGAGCCCAGGTGCCTGGATGTTAGATCTTAGTGTCCTGGATGTTGGATATCAGGTCCCCGATGTTAGATGTTAGTACCCCGGATGTTGGATATCAGATCCTCGGATGTGGGATGTTAGTGCCCTGGATGTTGAAGGACAGGTCCACGGATGTTAGATCTTAATGCCCCGGATGTGGGAAATCAGGTTCCCGGATGTTAGATGTTAGTGCTCCGGATGTTGGAGATCAGGTCCCCGATGTTGGAGATCAGGTCCCCGGATGTTGAATCTTACTGCCCTGGATGTTGGATATCAGGTCCCCGGATGTTACATGTTAGTACCCCAGATGTTAGAGCTCAGTTCCCCGGATGTTCCACCAGGAGAACTGTATAGACATCTAGTGGACCTCAGGTCCCCGGATGTTGGATGTTAGGTCCCCGGATGTTGGAGTTCAATTCCCAGGATGTTAGATCTCAGTTCCCTGAATGTTGAAGATCAGGTCCCCGGATGTTGGATATCAGATCCCTGGATGTGGGATGTTAGTGCCCCGGATGTTGGAGATCAGGTCCTCGGATGTTAAATCTTAGTATAACCCAGATGTGGGAAATCAGGTTCCCAGATGTTAGATGTTAGTACCCCAGATGTTGGAGATCAGGCCCCCGGATGTTGGATATCAGATCCCTGGATGTTGGATCTTAGTGTCCCAGATGTTGGAGACCAGGTACCCAGATGTTTGAGCTCAGGTCCCAGAGGTTGGATCTTAGTTGTCCGGATGTAGGCCCTCAGGTCCCCGGATGTTGGGCCTTAGATCCCCGGATGTAGGAGTCCAGTCCACAGATATAGATCTTAGTACCCTGGATGTGGGATCTCAGGGCCCCAGATGTTGGACCTTAGATCCCAGGATGTTGGACCTCAGGTCCCCAGATGTTGGATCTTAGTATCCCGGATGTGGGATCTCAAGTCCCCGGATGTTGGATCTTAGATCCCCGGATGTGGGATCTCAGGGCCCTGGATGTTGGAGTTCAGCTCCTGGGATGTTGTGCATTAGATCCCCGGATGTTAGACCCCAGGTCCCCGTATGTTCTAGGCTGTGACTCAGTTTTCCTCTCCCCCCACAGCACCCCGCACCTGGACGGCCTGGCCCGGGACGGCGTGCGGCTGACCCAGCACCTGGCGGCAGCGTCCGTCTGCAGCCCGAGCCGTGCGGCCTTCCTGACGGGACGCTACCCTGTGCGCCTGGGTCGGTATGGGGGGGTGGGACATTTGGGGAATGGAGGGGGCGGTGGGGGGGAGGTGGGGGCGGGACATCCGGGGATCTGAGAGCCAACATCTGGGGTACTAAGATCCAACATCCATGGACCTGATATCCAACATCTGGGGATCTGAGACCCAACATCGGGGATCTAAAGCCTAACATCCGGGGAACTGAGCACCAACATCCAGGGCACTGAGCTCTAACATCCAGGGACTTCATCTCTGACATCCAGTTACTAAGATCCAACATCCGGGGATCTGAGCACCAACATCCGGGGCACTGAACTCTAACATCTGGGGACCTTATCTCTAACATCCATTGTACTAAGATCCAACATCCGGGGATCTGAGGCCTAACATTCTGGGAACTGAACTCCAACATCCGAGGACCTGACATCCACCATCCGGGGTACTAAGATCCAACATCCGGGAACCTAAGCCCCAACATCCAGGGAACAGAGCTCCAACATCTGGGGATCTGAGGGCCAACATACTCGAATCTGAGCTCCAATATCCGGGGTTGTAAGATCCAACATCCAGGGAACTGAGCTACAACATCTGGGTAACTGAAGTCCAACATCTGGGGTCCTGATATCCACCATACAGGGCACTGAACTCCATCATCCGGGGATCTGAGGGCCAACATCCGGGATACTAACATCAAACATCCGGGGACCTGAGGTCCAACATCCAGGGAACTGAGGCTCAACATCTAGGGCACTGAGGTCCATCAGAGGGAGGGGAGGGCTACTCTGAGGATCTCAGGTTCAAATTCCTGAGACTCTGGGACTTCCCCCCTGAAACGCCAGGAAACCGGAAGTGATGCCATATTGGTTTCCCCCGGGGGCTCACAGGGCTGGGGTCCTTTCCACCCCGGGTGCGCAGGTCCCAGGCTATCCCAGACACAGCAGGCCTTCCCCCTGAAGGTGCTAGATACCCCCTCCTGACCCGGGACGCCATCATCACTGACCTAGGGTCCTTCTCCTCTCTCTTGGAAGGCATGGTGACCACCAACGGGGCGCGCGTGCTGCAGTGGGCAGCCGTGTCGGGCGGGCTGCCCACCTCCGAGATCACCTTCGCCAAGATCCTGCAGGAGCAGGGATATGCCACCGGCCTCATAGGTAAGAAAGAAGTCATCCATCCACCCATCCATCTATCCACCCATCCCCCATCCATCCACCCATCCATCCATCCATCCACCCATCCATCCATCCATCCATCCATCCACCCATCCATCCATCCATCCATCCATCCACCCATCCACCCATCCATCCATCCATCCACTCATCTATCCATCCATCCATCCATCCACCCACCCATCCACCCACCCAACCATCCACCCACCCATCCATCCACCCATCCATCCACCCATCCATTCACTCATCCATCCATCTCTTCCCCTCCAGGCAAATGGCACCTGGGCCTCAACTGTGAGTCCCCCACTGACCACTGCCACCACCCCCTGAACCACGGGTTTGACTCCTTCTTCGGGGTCCCCTTCACCCTGATGGGGGACTGCCTGCAAGCGGAGCCCTCGGAGAAGCGAGCGCGTCTGCAAGGGCCCCTGGACCTGGGGGCTCAGCTGCTGCTGCTTTCCCTGCTCTGCCTGGCCACTGGGAAGGTCACGGGCCTGCTGGGCCTGCGCTGGGTGCCCTGGGTGCTGGGCCCCGGATGTGGGGCCTTGCTCCTGGCCTGCACCTCCCGCCTCCTGGGTATCTTCATCGTCCATGCTGACTGCTTCCTGATGAGGGATCACCAGGTCGTCCAGCAGCCTCTGAGGTTTGAGGCCAGCGCGGGGCTCTTCTTGCGGGAGGCTGAGGCCTTCATCCACAGGTCAGCCTGGGGTCGGGGAGGGGGACCAATTCCATCTACTAGATCTCTATAGTCAACTGGTAGACCTTAGATCCCTGGATGTACATCCAGTAGATCTCTATAGACATCTGGTAGACCTCAGGTCCCCGGATGTTCCATCTAGTAGATCTGTAGAGACATCTGGTAAACCTCAGATCAGACCATGATCGATTATTGGTAGTATTGATCAGATCATGATCGATTATTGGTAATAACTGATCAGCTCATGTTCAATTATTGGTATTATCGATCAGATGATGTTCGATTATTGGTATTATCGATCACATCACAATCGAATATTGGTATTATTGATCAGATCCTGTTCGATTATTAGTAATATCTGATCAGCTCATGTTCTATTATTGGTCATATCGATCAGATGTTTGATTATTGGTAATAACTGATCAGATCTGTTTGATTATTGGTAATAACTGATCGGATCACGATTTTGGTATTTTTGATCAGATCACTATTGATTATTGGTATTATCGATCAGATCATGATCGATTATTGGTATTATCGATCAGATCAGGATCGATTATTGGTAATATCTGATCAGATCAGGATCAATTATCGATCATCTGATCGATTATTGGCAATACCTGATCAGGTCGGTTATCAGTGAGGTTATTGATGGTGGGGGCGGGGTCTGACGTGGATCCGCAGGCACCAGGCCCGCCCCTTCCTCCTCCTCGTCTCCTTCCTCCACGTCCACGTCCCGCTGGTCACCTCACCTGCCTTCCGGGGCCGCAGCGCGCACGGCGCCTACGGCGACAACGTGGAGGAGCTTGACTGGATGGTGGGTGAGTGCGGGGGGGCAGGAACTGAGGCATGGTGCGTGGGATGGGGGAAACAGAGGCACGGGGGTGGGGTGAGCAGGATAGGGAAACTGAGGCATGGGGACGGGGTGAGCGGGATGGGGAAACTGAGGCACAGGGGTGGGGTGAGTGGGTTGGGGGAAACTGAGGCACAGAGATGGGGTGAGCGGGATGGGGGAAACTGAGGCATGGGAACGGGGTCAATGGGTTGGGGTAAACTGAGGCACGGTGCATTTGGGTAAACTGAGGCACGGGGACGGGGTCAGTGTGTTGGGGATAAACTGAGGCATGGGGTTTGGGTAAACTGAGGCATGGTGCATTTGGGTAAACTGAGTCACTGGGCATGTTGGGGGTAAACTGAGGCACGGTGCACTTGGGTAAACTGAGGCACGGTGCATGTTGGGTAAACTGAAGCACGGTGCATGTTCAGGGTGAACTGAGGCACGGTGCATTTGGGTAAACTGAGGTACGGTGGATGTGGGTAAACTGAGGCCCGAGTATAGGGGTAAACTGAGGCACGGTGCATGTTGGGTAAACTGAGTCACTGGGTATTGGGGTAAACTGAGGCACGGTGTATTTGGGTAAACTGAGGCATGGTGCATGTTGGGTAAACTGAGTCACTGGGCATGTTGGGTAAACTGAGACATGGTGCATGTTGGGTAAACTGAGGCACGGGGACGAGGTGAGTGGGTTGAGTAAACTGAGGCACCGGGATGGGAGTAAACTGAGGCACGGGGACGGGGTCAGCGGGTTGGGGTAAACTGAGGCACGGTGCATTTGGGTAAACAGGCACGGTGCACTTGGGTAAACTGAGGCCCAAATATAGGGGTAAACTGAGGCACGGTGCATGTTTAGGGTAAACTGAGGCACGGTGCACTTGGGTAAACTGAGGCAAAGTGCATTTGGGTAAACTGAGGCACAGTGCATGTTGGGGGTAAACTGAGGCACAGTGCATTTGGGTAAACTGAGGCCCGGTGAGCGTTGGGGGTAAACTGAGGCACGGTGGGTGCCTGTTGGGTAAACTAAGTCACTGGGCATTGAGGATAAACTGAAGCACGATGGAAATTTGTAAACTGAGTCATGATGCATGTTGGGTAAACTGAGGCACTGTGGATGCTGGGGGTAAACTGAGGCACGGACCCATTTTCCCCCCCTCCCCCCCCCCGCAGGGCGACTGCTGGCAGCGCTGGACGGTGCGGGGCTGGGGCGCCGCACCCTCGTCTACTTCACGTCGGACCACGGTGCCTCACTGGAGGCCCGGGCTGGGGGCGCCCGCCTCGGGGGTTCCAACGGCGTGCACCGAGGCGAGGGGGAAACTGAGGCAGGGTGGGCGGGGCCTCCCACGCAGCCCGACCCCGCCCCTTGACCTTTGCCCTCCGCCCCCCCTTGCAGGTGGCAAAGGCATGGGCGGCTGGGAGGGCGGCATCCGGGTCCCTGGGCTGGTGCGCTGGCCCAGGACACTGCCCGCAGGGCGCCTGGTGCCTGAGCCCACCAGCCTCATGGACCTGTTCCCCACCGTGGTGCGCCTGGCCGGGGGCTGGGTTCCGGCGGACAGGTAGGAGTTCGCCTGCCTGGGTCCCCACGGGGTGGAGGAGAAGGGGGGTCATCTGGGGCCTCGGGGATCCCGAGGGGGGGGAGGCTGAGGCCTGCACATCCGGGTCTCTGGTTGCTCAGAAGCCTGCACATCTGGGTCTTTGAGGGCTCAGACCTGCACATCCGGGTCTCTGGGGGCTCAGGAGCCTGCACATCCGGGTCTCTAAGACCCAAGACCCGGGGCTCAGGCCTTGACATCGGGTCTCTGGGGGCTCAGAAGCCTTTACATCCGGGTAACTAAGGGCTCAGGCCTGCAAATCTGGACCTCTGAGCACTCAGAAGCCTGGACATCTGGTTCTCTGAGGACTCAGGCCTTCATATCCGGGTCTCTAAGGCATCAGGGCTGCACATCCAGGTCTCTGAGTACCTAGGCCCAGGTCTCAGGCCTGGACATCCAGGTCTCTGAGGGCTCAGGCCTGCACATCCGGGACTCTGGGATCTCAGGCCTGCACATCCGGGTCTCTGAGCGCTCAGAAGCTTGGATATCTGGGTCTCTGAGGCCTCAGGCCTGCACATCCAGGTCTCTAAGACCAGAGGCCTGGGTCTTAGACCTGCACATCCGGGTCTCTGGGGGCTCAGAAACCTGGACATCTGGGTCTCTGGGATTTCTGGCCTGCACATCCGGGCCTCTGAGCGCTCAGAAGACTGCACATCCGGGTCTCTGAGTGTTCAGGAGCCTGGACATCCGGGTCTTGAAGGCCTCAGAAGCCTGCACATCCAGGTCTCTGAGGGCTCAGAAGCCTGCACATCCGGGTCTCTAAAGGCTCAAGCCTTGACATCCAGGTCTCTGGGATCTCTGGCCTGCACATCCGGGTTTCTGGGGGCTCTGGCCTGCACATCCGGGTCTCTGAGTGCCCAGAAGCCTGCACATCCGGGTCCCGCAGGGAGGTGGACGGCCGGGACCTGATGCCCGCGCTGCTGGGGACGGCGCAGGCCGCAGGCCACGACTTCCTGCTGCACTACTGCGAGGCCCGGCTGCACGCCGTGCGCTGGTTCGACCGCCCAAGTGAGTGCCTCGACCTCAGTTGGGCCCTGGGGCGGGGGAGGGAGCTGCATGCATGCGCGCAGGGGCCCGGATGCAAGGCCTGGGGGTGGGAGACCCGGATGTGGGAATCCCTGGATGTGGGAATCCTGGGATGTGAGGACCTGGATGGAAGGCATGAGATGGGAAACCCCGGATGTAAGGTCCCGGATGTGAAGTCCCCGATGGGAATTCCCGGATGTGAGGTACTGGATGAGAATCCCTGGATGTGAGGCCCTGGATGTGAGATCCCGATGTGAGGCCTCGGATGGGAATCCCCGGATGTGAGGCCCCGGATGTGAGGTCCCAAATGGGAATCCCTGGATGTGAGGTCCCAGATGAGAATCCCCGGATGTGAGTCCCCGGATGTGAGGTCCACATGTGAATGCCCGGATGTGGCCCCCCCGGATGTGAATCCCCGGATGTGAAGCCCCAGATGTGAATCCCCAGATGTGAAGCCCCAGATGTAAGGTTCTGGATGTGAGGTTCCGGATGTGAATTCCCGGATGTGAGGTCCTGCATGTGAATCCCCGGATGTGAGGTCCTAGATGGGAATCCCCGGATGTGAATACCCAGATGTGAAGTCCTGAATGGGAATCCCTGGATGTAAGGTCTTGCATGTGAATGCCCGGATGCGAATCCCTGGATGTGATGTCCTGGATGTGAATTCCCGGATGGGAATCCCCGGATGTGAGGCCCCGGATGTTACTCCCCCACCCCCCGCAGGCCACACGGTGTGGAAGCTGCACTTCGCCACTCCACGCTTCGACCCGCCGGGCTCGGGCACCTGCCTCGGTTTCCCTGCCTGCGCCTGCTCGGGGCGGCGAATGACCCGCCACCGGCGGCCACTGCTCTTTGACCTGACGGCGGACCCAGGGGAGACTCGCCCGCTGCAGGGCCCGATGGCGACGCGCAGGCGCGTGGAGGCCGCGGTGGCCCGGATGCTGCGCATGCGCCGCCCCCTCGCGGCCCCGCCCCTCGCCCCTGCACACAACACCTGGAGCCCGCGCCTGCAGCCCTGCTGCTCGCCCGGACCGCTCTGTGCCTGCGACCACCTGATCCCCGACCTCTGACCCCGACCCGACCCCCAACCACCAACTTCCCTGGGGCTATGGCAGATCCTGGCCTGCGCCTCTCACATCCGGGGACTCACATCCGGGTATTAAACATCTGGGTATACTCAAATACAGAAATTCCCACATCCGGGGATTCCCACATACAGACTCTCACATCCAGGGATTCCTACATCCGGGGATTCCTACATCCGGGGATTCTCACATCCGGGGATTCTCACTTCTGGTGACACATCCGGGGATTCCCGGGGATGTATTTACACATCTGGGGAATCCTACATCCGGGGACTTTTACACCCGGGGATTCTCACAACCAGAGACTCTCACATCCGGGGACTTTTACATCCGAGGATTCTCACATCCAGAGACTCTCACATCTGGGGATTCCTACATACAGACTCTCACATCCAGAGATTCTCACATCCGGGGAGTCTCACATCCGGAAATTCTCACATCCAGAGATTCTCCCATCCAGAGATTCCCACATCCAGGGATTCTCATATCCGGGGATTCCCACATCCGGGGATTCTCAGACCAGGGAATTCCCACATCTGGGGAAATCTCACACCCGGGGATTCCCACATCTGGGGATTCTCGCATCCAGGGATTCTCACATCTGGGGATTCCCACAGCCGGGGATTCTCACATCCGGGGATTCCCACATCTAGAGATTCCTACATCCGGGGATTGTCACATCCAGGGACTTTTACATCCAGAGACTTTCACATGCGGGGATTCTCACATCTGGGGAACTCTTACATCCGGGGATTTTCACATTCAGAGAGTCTCACATCTGGGGATTCTCAGACCCAGGGATTCCCACATCCGGGGACTCTCACATCCTGAGCCTCTCATCCTGGACCTCCACCTTGGTCCTCCCATCCGGGGCCTTTTCCCAGCCTCCCATCTGGGGCCCTCTCACATCCGGGCCTATGTCCTCTAACTTCTCACACAATAAAACCTCATGAGCACCGCACCGCACGGCAGGGTCAGGGGTCACCGGGGTCAGAAGCCGGGCACTGGTCCTGCCTTCCATTTCAGGTCATTTCCGGTTGATGCTAGGATACAGGGCTGGTCCCCCCTTCCATTTCAGGCCACTTCTGGTCGTTGCTAGGGTATAGGACTAGTCTCACCTTCCATTTCAGGTCATTTCCAGTCATTGCTAGGGTATAGGACTACTCCCACCTTCCACTTCAGGTCATTTCCGGTCATTGCTAAGGTATAGGACTAGTCCCACTTTCCATTTCAGGCCACTTCTGGTCATTGCTAGGGTATAGGACTGGTCCCGCCTTCCATTTCAGAACATTTCCGGTCGTAATACAGGGCTGGTCCCACCTTCCATTTCAGGTCATTTCCGGTGGTTGCTAGGGTATTGGACTAGTCCCGCCTTCCATTTCAGGCCATTTCCGGTGGTTGCTAGGGTATTGGACTAATCCAACCTTCCATTTCAGACCATTTCCAGTGGGTTGCTAGGATACAGGCTTGGTCTTGCCCTCCTCTAGGACATCCCACCACCTAGATTCACACCTGATTGGCCTATTCCATGAAAGCCCTGCCCTCACTTTCCTAATTCACTTGTCATTGGTCCAGCTGTAAGACATGCCCTTTAGCCCCCCCACAAATCCAACTCGCTGCTGATTGGACCTCACACGACAGTCCTGCCCCTAACTACCTGAACTCGGATTCAGATTGGCCCAGCGGGATTGGAGAAGTGGGGTACCCGGATGTTGGCCCACTCTAAGGGGGGTCGGTGGTTGGGTGGATGGATGGGTGGATGACCAGGCCTGCGACCTCTTCCCCTTCTGTGCCTGTCCCAGGGGACCCCAATGACCTCTCCAGGGATTGACCCAGATGGGCCTATAGCTCCTTATGGCGGTAGGATAAGTCGAGGTTGGAGGTCTGTGTCTCCCTAGGCCTAGGATGCATTGCACCTGCACGACATCCGGGTCTTCTCTGGAGGGAGGGACCCATTGGCTTCCCCGGGGACTCCTCCAGCCACGCCCCTGCTCTGATTGGCTGACACGCCTGTCTCTCCATCCTTTGGCCCTGCCCAGGGAAGCTGGGGGTCCGGTCCCGCCTCTTCCTTGGGTGATATTGAAAGGCAGGGCATGCTGTCCATCATCCCTGGGTCCCGCCCCCTGCCAAGCCAATAGCTGGAGAGTCGATATGTGTGAAGCCACGCCTCTTCGTGGCTAGCTCTATGAATGCTGTGGGTGCCCATCACCCAGAAGTCCCGCCCACTAGTGAATGTATGGGCTCAGGGGCTGTCCTTCACTTCCAGGTCCCGCCTCCTGGCTGTTGGAAGGCCACAGGGGCTGTCTGTCTCTTCCAGGTCCCGCCCTCTGGCTGTTGGAAGGCCATAGAGGCTCTCTGTCACCTCCAGGCCCCGCCCAATGGCTGTTGAAAGGCCACAGGGGCTGTCTGTCTCCTCCAGGTCCCGCCCCCTGGCTGTTGTGTGGACATTTGTCCTGTCTGTCACCTTCAGACCACGCCCCCTTGTTGTATAATCATGTGTCCTATCTGTCATCTTCAGGCCACGCCCCCTTGTATTATCAAGTGTCCTGTCAACTTCAGGCCACGCCCCTTGCAATTAGATGGCGTGACATAAGTGTCCATGAACAGGGACAGGAAGTGCCCCTAGTCAAGACCAGAAGTTCTTGTATACTAGGGACCGGAAGTCCCCATAGTCAAGACCAGAAGTTGTTATATACTAGGGACTGGAAGTCTCCACAGTCAAGACCAGAAGTTCCTACACACTAGGGACCGGAAATGCCCTTCCCATCAGGACCGGAAGTTTCTATATACTAGGGACCGGAAGTCCCCAGTCAGGACCAGAAGTTCCTATATACTAGGGACTGGAAATCCCCACAGTCAAAACCGGAAGTCCCCATAGTCAATACCAGAAGTTCTTATACACTAGATACGGGAAGTTCCTCTACACTAGGGACTGGAAGTGCCCTTCCAATCAGGATGGGAAGTTCCTATACACTAGGGACCGGAAGTGTCCTTCCAATCAGGACCAGAAGTTCCTGTACACTTGGACCGGAAGTCCCCATAGTCAAGACCAGAAGTTATATACTAGGGACTGGAAGTCTCCACAGTGAAGACCGGAAGTTCTTACACACTAGGGACCGGAAGTCCCCATAGTCAGGACTGGAAGTTCCTATACACTAGGGACTGGAAGTCCCCAGTCGGGACCGGAAGTTGTTATATACTAGGGACCGGAAGTTCCCAATCAGGACCGGAAGTTCCGATACTCTGGACCAGAAGTTCACATACTGTCAGGAGCGGAAGTTCTCATGCAGACCGGAAGTCCCAATACACGCCTGGGCCCAGATCAGGAGGGGACCGGAAGTGGGGCGGCTGAGGGGGCGGGACTTACCCTGGAGGGTATCCGTGGATCACGTGTTCGTCACCAGCACCTGGGGTGGAGGGGGAGGAGAGACGCAGCCCTGGGAGCTCAGCCTCCACATCCGGGTCCTTACATCCGGGTCCCTACATCAGGGTACCCACATCCAGGTCCCTACATCTGTGATCCCATGTCTGGGTCCCTACATCCGGGTCTCTACATCCAGGAATCCACACTGGGGTCTCCACATCCGGTCTCTACATCCAGGTCTCCACACTGGGGTCTCCACATCCGGGTCTCTACATCCAGGTCTCCACACTGGGGTCTCCACATCTGGGTCTCTACATCCAGATCTCCACACTGGGGTCTCCACATCCGGGTCCATAAATCCGGGCCTCCACACTGGGTTCCCTACATCCGGGCCTCTACATCCAGGCCTCTCCATCTCCAGCCTCCACATCCGGGCCTCCCCCCTTCCATGTCCTCACCTCCTGTGCCTGGCGGGGGTTGGGGCTGGGGTGGAGGCTGGCGTCGGGAGGTAGATGTCTGCGGGAAGAGAGCGAGGGAGGATGGAGGCCGGCCTCTCCCCTCCCCTTACCCCCCTCCTTCCCCTGACCCCTGGCTCCCCCTGACCCCCCCTGACCCCGCTCACCTCCTTCCCGACCCGGAGGTCACGGCCTGGGCGGGTCAGGCAGCTGCGGGTACAGCCCTATGTGCCAGGAGTGGGCCGTGCCTCAGTTTCCCCACCCTGGGTGGGCCTGGTGTGTGTGTGGGAGGACCCCACTCATCCGAGATGGGCTTCGGGGTGGGATCTGTGGGCGAAGAGAGAGAGGGTGGTGACCCCTGACCTCCCCTGACCCCCCCCAACCCCTGATCCCAAGGCCTCAGGGGGTGGCAAAGGGTCACATGGGATTCAGGCCCACAGCTGGATCAAGGCCCCATGTGAGGCCTAGTGGCCAGGGTGAAGCCATGGGGGGGGAAAGGTGAGAGGTCAGGACTCACCGGGGTCATCCAGGGCGTCGGCGAGGTCAAAGTCGGCCTGGCCTGAGGGGGAAAGAGGACAGTTGTTGGGGACAGACGTATGGATGGGGAGACAGATAGACACAGAAACGAACAGACAGACCGAGAGGATGACACACGGACAGACAGACAGGCAAGGGATGGACAGATGATCAAGACAGGACAGACAGATGGACAGACAGAAGAAGCAGATGGACAGCCAGGTGGACAGACAGACCAAGAGGCAGACAGACAGAGAGGAAGACAGATGGACAGAGAGGAGACAGACAGACAGACACAGGACAGACAGACCCAGACAGAGAGACTGAGAGGCAGATGGACAGACAGACAGACAGACCAAGAGGATGACACATGGACAGATAGACAGACAGACAGAGCCAGAGACAGATGGACAGATAGACAGACAATGAGACAGACAGAGAGGAGATGGACAGACAGAAACATGGACACACACACATGGACAGACAGGGGCCCAGACACAGACTGACCTGCAGACAGACAGAGACAGACAGATGCAGAGACTGAGGGACAGACAGACAAACAAGGGATGGACGGATGACCAAGACCGGATGGACAGACAGACAGGAGAAGCAGATGGACATCTAGGTGGACAGACAGACCAAGAGGAAGACAGACAGACTGTGAGGAGACAGACAGACAGACAGACTGAAAGGAGATGGACAGACCGACAGAAGCAGATGGACAGAGACACAGACAGACAGACTGAGATGCAGACGGACAGACAGACAAAAAGGAAGACAGATGGACAGAGAGGAGACAGACAGACCGAGAGGCAGGCAGACAGACATAGACAGACCAAGAGGAGATGGACAGACAGACAAACTCAGAGAGAGACAGACCGACACAGACAGACTGACTGACTGACAGACAGATGGACAGATGGACAGACAGACCCAGAGACAAACAGATAGACAGGGACACAGGCAGACTGACAGATGGACAGATGGACAGACAGACAGACAGACAGACCGAGAGGAGACGGAAGACAGACAGAAAGACAGACACAGAGACACACAGGCCAACAGGACAAGGCTCCGGCCTCCAACAACCCGGCCCAACCTGAAAATCCACTGCCACCTCCCCACCCCACAACCCCAGCCCAGCCCCGGGCCCTGA
Source organism: Dipodomys spectabilis (assembly GCF_019054845.1). Taxonomy (NCBI): domain Eukaryota; kingdom Metazoa; phylum Chordata; class Mammalia; order Rodentia; family Heteromyidae; genus Dipodomys; species Dipodomys spectabilis. Next base: position 1,838,145 of record NW_024871021.1, on the reverse strand, counting down.
TGGGGGGGAACCTGAAACCACCAGGAGAGGAGGGGGGGACACTAGAAACCACCAAAGAGGGGAGAACTACAAACCACCAAACTGGGGAGAGAACTAGAAACCACCAAACAGGGGAGAACTAGAAACCACCAAAAAGGGGGGGAGAACTAGAAACCACCAAAGAGGGAGAACTAGAAACCACCAAACTGGGGGGGAAGTAGAACCACCAAGGTGGGGGAACTAGAAACCACCAAGGGGGAGAAAAACCACCAAGGAGGGGGGAACTAGAAACCACCAAACTGGGGGAGAACTAGAAACCACTAAACAGGGGGAGAGAACTAGTAATGACCAAACTGGGAGGGAACTAGAAACCACCAAGGTGAGAAAACTAGAAACCACCGAGGGGGAGAGAACTAGAAACCACCAAACTGGAGGAGAACTAGAAACCACCAAGGAGGGGGAACTAGAAACCACCAAGGGGGGAGAACTAGAAACCACCAAGGAGGGGGAACTAGAAACCACCAAGGAGGGGGAACTAGAAACCACCAACCAGGGGGAGAGAACTAGAAACCACCAAACTGGGGGGGGGAACTAGAAACCACCAGCCACGGGGAGAGAACTAGAAACCACTAAACTGGGGGAGAGAACTAGAAACCACCAACCAGGGGGAGAGAACTAGAAACCACCAAGGAGGGGCAACTAGAAACCACCAAAGAGAGGGAACTAGAAACCACCAAGGGGGTGGGACTAGAAACCACCAAAGAGGGACAACTAGAAACCACCAAACTGGGGGGAACTAGAAACCACCAAGGTGGGAGAACTAGAAGCCACCAAAGAGGAGAGAACTAGAAACCACCAAGGGGAGAACTAGAAATCACCAAGGGGGGAGAACTAGAAATCACCAAGGGGGGAGAACTACAAACCACCAAAGAGGGTGGGGGAACTAGAAACCACCAAGGCCTCACCCCAGCCTCCTGGGCCCAGGCCGCAGAGCAGGGCAGCCAGCAGCAGCAGCAGCAGCGCAGGTCCTCCTTGAAACCTACAAGGCTATGGTCAAAGTCACCCTAAGCAGGAAAGTCCTTGAAACCCCTGTCCAACTTCAGTGCCAACAAAGCCAGAAGTAGAGCCGTGTGACTCCAGTGGTAGAGGGCTAGCCTTGAGCAAAAGCAGCTCATGGACTGTGCCCAGATCCTGAGTTCAAGGTCTGGGACTGGCAACAAACAGACATACACAACAATCTGTGCAGCCATCCAGCTAAAGCATGTCACCCTCTTGTCCCCAACTAAATTGGACAGAGTTCCCTGGGAAAGGGGCTGGGGGAGCCACTGTCATCTTGGCTCTGCCCATTCTGCCTGCATCACAGGATTCTGGCCACACCATTAGTTCATGGTTCTTTCTGACCAAAGGGATACAAGAATGGTGGCCATGCCCACATTCCATGTTGCCTGGTAGATGGACTAGGCTCTGTTAGAACACTCGGAGGCTGAGATCCACAGAGGGAAAATCCTGCCACAGGAGTGTGTGCCAGCTGCAGGCACCCCCTGGCCAACCCAGCAGCTCAGTGCCAGACTGAGCTGGAGCCACAGGCCCTCAGCCCCATGAGCTGCCACCACAGCATGCATGGGGATGGGAAGTGGGACACATGGGCATCTGAGAAGAAAATCTGCTTCGTCCATGACCTGCCTGATGAGGTGGACTTCCAGAGTCCAGCAGGTGAGCTCCCCCATTGATGCAGCCAGCTGTTGGCACACATCCAAATCATCGAGGAGTCCCTCATGGTGTGTAAAGAGCAGATGTTGGTCCTGAATGAGCTGTGTTGGGAGAAAGCCCAGTGCATGCACTTGCTGTCCTAGGAGATGCTGGAGAAGAGGAGAGTGCTGTGGGAGCTGCTGTCACTCCTCCCAAGGGAAGGCACAGACAGCAGTCTCCAGATGCCAGCACAGGCTGAGCCCCCCACCACCAGCACTGCTTCAGACGCCTCAGGGCCTGTGGTGGGTGAAATGAGGGAGGAGCAGAAAGGTTTTGAAGAATTGCAACTTGAAGACAGCATGTAAACTGCCAGAGGAGAGGTCAGCGTCCTGACCCCATAGTGGACTCCCTCAAGGAGTACGTCCTGTGCCAGATGCCGCACATCCAGATCCGCCCACAGCTCCCAGGCTCAGGGGAGGAGTGTTCCCTCACTTTCTCCTGTAGACTGATGCGGATGATGACTCTCTATGTGACATACTGACTCTCAAAAGCCTTGGCAGCCACCAGAAATAGGTGGCCAGGTGGGTTTCTCTCAGGCCTCCATCAGCCGGGTGATGGGAAGGTTAAACTGGGGGTTGGGTAAGGCAGAGGCTGCCAGGAGGTGACCCAAACTCAAGAGATATCTAATGGCCAGGAAAGAGGCCCATGTTATGCTTATCACAAAGAATAAATTGTTTTCAAAGCAAAATAAAAAGCCTTCAACAAAGATTTGTTCTTCCAGCCCTGGGGCTTGAACTCAGGGCCTGGCCATTCTCCTGAGCTCTTTTTGATCAAGACTGGCACTCTACCAGTTGAGCCCCACCTCCCTTTCCAGCTTTTTCTGTGTGGAATAGAACCAAGGGCTTCAGGCATGCTAAGTGACCACTCTACCACTGAGCCACATTCTCAGCTAGGATGATTCTCCCCCCTCCCAAACCCATATGACCATTCCTCAGATAAATAGGAAGTAGGTGGTGGTGTATGCATCAAACACCTAGGCCAGCAGCCACCAGGCTTAGTGGGGAAAAGATTGTAGTGTAGAAATCTCTGATTTTGCATGCACATGGTGTGTGTGTGTGTGTGTGTGTTGTGTGTGTGTGTGTGTGTGTGTGTGAACTCAGGGCCTAGGCTCTATCCCTGAGTTTTCTTGCTCAAAGCTAGTGCTGTGCCACTTGAGCCACAGCTTCACTTGCTTTTCGATGGTTAATTGTAGGTAAGAGTCTCAAGGACTTTCCTGTCCAGGGTGGCTTTGAATCATGATGGGGGCCCCCAAGGAAGCAAGAGTAAACACAACTCTCAAATATTATCCCTATGGTGGGCTACTCCTGCACCCTGGGGGCCAGATGTGAAACATGTGGCCCCGTGCCATCATTCTCTAGAGTTCAATTTGAGGAAGTGACCAGGGCCAAGCTGACTTTTGCTCACCCTGATTGCTGATGCCAGAGCAGGTCTGTTCCACCCTAGGCCAAGAGAGCTCCAGGAGGCCCGGCTTACCCGGGACACAAAAAGGGAGAGGTCAGCTCCAGGCTGAGCTAAGAGCCTTTGCCTACAGATACCCCAACTTGGCCTTACTTATCACCATAAGACCTGTCAAAGAACAAGCCCCAACAAAACAAAATTGGAGCTGTGCCTCCAAGTGGTAGAGCTCTAGCATTGAACCAAAGAGCTCAGGGACAGGGCCCCCAAGCTTTGAGTTCAAGACCCCCAGCTGACCTTCCCCCATAAAACACAGGTTGTCTAACTGTGAACTAGTAGGATTTGTGAAGTGTTTCTGAAGAATGGGGATACTGAAGAAAGCACCCTAATTCTAATGACAGCTGAACTTGTGACTTACAGCTATGTGCTGAGTCCTTCACAGGGCACTATTTGCTGGGTCCTTCCCACATGGGGGTTTTGTGCTGAGTTCTCAAAAAGATTTGGTGAGTCATCCCAAAGGGTTCTATATGCTGAGTCCCTGAGAAGAGTGGGCTGTCCTGGGTTTTTCAAAGGGTGCTGTGTGCTGAGTCCATTACACAACGTACTGTATGCTGAGTCCTTCAAAAAGTGTGGTGAGCTACTGCATCCCAAAGGGTCCTGCTATGTGCTGAGCCCTTGCAAAGAGAGGGATGAGGTGAGTTTTTTGAGTGCTGTGTGCCGAGTCCTTTACACAGGATGCTCTGTACTGTCCTTCAAATGGTGCTGTGTGCTGAGTGCTTCCACAGTGTGGTATGTGCTGAGTCCTTCAAAATTGTTCTATGTGCTGAGTTTTTCAAAGGGTGCTGTGCACTAGATGTTTTACACAGGGCTTTACACAGCCCTTCAAAGGGTGCTGTGTGCTGAGTACTCTACCCAGCATACTACATGTTGAGTCCTCAAAGGGAACTGTGTGCTGAGTCCTTTACACAGGGTGCTTTGTGCTGTTTTTGGAAGTGTGCTGTGTGCTGAGTCACCCCAAAGGGTGCTATGTTCTGAGTCCTTGAGAGATAGTTATCCCCAATACTCACACACACACAAGCACAAACACACATACACACACAAGTTTCACCATGCACCTGCTTGGTGTGTGGAGTAGAGGGGGATGGAGTAGAGTCTCCTCCAGCAGTGGGGCTGAGGGGAGATTCGATCCCCCGGGCAAGTACTGGGGGTAGGGGGTAGTGCTGAGCTGAGGTAAGGCTGCAATTGCCATGGTCTAGAAGCCTCAGGGCCCAGTCAGGGCTGCAATTGTGGCCAGGGCTGGGGGGCGGGGCCCAGGGGAGGAGGGGGCAGGGCCCAGGAGCGCACTTTGGTGGCAGCAATGGCCAGGGGCCCAAGGGGGCTGGGGCATGTGCACAGCAGGGGCCGGGTGGTCCAGGAGATGAGTATGGGGCAGAAAGAGAGCTGGGAGAAGAGTGAGCATGAGCACAAGCACCAGTGGAAATGGCTTCAGTGGCTGGCGGCTGCTCCGATCATAGCGTGGGTCCTGGCTGGTTGCATAGAGCATGTGGAGCCTGCATGGCAGGCCATGGCCGCGCGTAGCCCCTGCAGCAGCCATGGCGCCCCTGAGTCTGAGGTCCCGGTTCGGGGAGCAAGGCAGAGTCAGCAGCTGCTGAGGCAGAGGCAGCAGCCACAGGGGACAAGGCCACTGAGGGGGCTGCGGCTGAGGAGAAGGAGCAGAGGCTGAGAGCTGCCCCACCGCGCGCCAGCAGACGCCCCCGCCCCTTCCCAGCAGTGCTGCATTGCAAACGTGCTGCAGGCTCAGACTGGTGGAGCTTCTTGCAGTCACCTGGTGGAGATGGCGCACCCCTGTCTGGCTTGTGGCCCTGACTTGGTCCCGGCCCCGGGCCCTCAGACTCAGGGTGCGCACCCAGAGTCGCAGCCTACAGCTTCTTCCAGCAGCACACGTGAGTGGCCGCCCTGCGGGCCAGCACCTCACGTGACTCCTGCACCCTGTGATTCCACCACTCTACCCCTTCCCCCCAACCCCCGCAGACCCAGAAATCAGCCTCTCGCCTCCCCTCTCCTGTCCTGCCTGCACCTCCCCAGCACCCCACAGTCCGCCCTGGCTCTGCCACAAAAGCACCCCAGGGGTGGGGGTTGGAGCTGGGTGTCGACCTGAGGATCCCACCCCCATCCCTAGCATCCAGTGTCCCATGAAAATGGGAGCTGCAAGGATGGGTGAGGAGCACCCATCCAGGGACACCACAGAGCCCCTGGCTGGAGCAGTGGGAGCCACACAGCCATGCATCTGCACCCTTCCTCTCCCTGGTGGGAACCTGTGGCTTTAGTCAGAGGTGGGAGCTGCACCTCCACACCTGCCTTCTCGGTTCTTTTCCCTTTTGTTGGGCAGGGGGTTTTGGATGCAGAAGATAGACCCCGTTGCTGTGTGAGGCCTTGTCTTCTGTGCTCAGTCACCCTTTCACCTGAGGACATTCCCAGAAGAGCCCACTAGAGAGGTGAGGGTGCTGGGGTCAGATAGAAGGTGGATATTTGGGAGAAATACACACCCCTTCTGACAGACATACACCCAGCCTGTACCCCCAACCCCAGCTGTCCACAGTTCTGACTGGGTGATCACATTTCCCAGCTCTGCCAGCTTCTGCTAGTGCTCCCAGTCCATCTGGTCTCCTAGTCCTCCCCAAGAATTTGCCAAGTTGCCCAGAAGTATGTAGGAGGGAAGTAGGGAGTCCAACTATGTATACGGCCTTTATAACCCCATCAAAGTCCCCAACAACGCCCCCACCCCAGGTCAGACACCTCTCTGGAGGCACCATGACCCCCTGCTTTGTTTTCTGTCCAGGCTCTGAGGAGCCACGTGTCTCTTTCACCCAGAGTCCTAGCCTAGGGTTTTGGTGAATGGGGAGTCAAGGCTGGTTGTTCCCAAGGGGAAGGGTCTGGCCCTGGAAAAATGGGGAGGCAGGGTGGTTCTACATTATTAGAGCATTGTTCCCCTTGGGTGGTTGCCCCTGGTTCTGACAAGGGAACCCCTGTACTCAAGCTGGTACGTTGCCCAGATGAGAAACAAACTCCGGAGAGGCACTGCTCTGAGTCTGTGTGTGTGTGTGTGTGTGTGTGTTTGTTAGGAGAGCAAGGAGGATGAGAACAATGAAAATATATTTAAGTCACCATGTCTAAAAAGAGCAAAAGCATTTTATTTGTTGTTCTTTTTTCATTAATGCCCACTAGGAGACCAGCCACAATTTTTGTTTTCTCTTTCACCATTTCATGGCTCCTTTAGGGAAGATTTCAGTAGATGTTCCTTTCCACCTCTTTCTTCCCCTTTCCTGCAGCCCACAGTAACTGCTGGGCCTGCGTGGGTCTCTCCTAGGAGGCCTGTGTGAACCACAGACCAATGTGGACACCTGCTCTTCTGTCTTCAGCCAGAAGGCTCATGAGGCTACTGTGATCACAGGGGCACTCTTCCAGCCAGCCAGTCTGCTTTGGTGTGTATAGTTGGAGCTAATTCAAGGTTGGGAAGGAGTCTGCCAAACATAAATAGGGAACGAGATGAGAGGTAGTAGGGCAGGGGCTGTGAATCTAGGAGGGTCTGGGAAGTTATGATCAGTGTGACATGGCAGATGGTTCACCACGACCGAGGATGAGAGGGGAATCTTACCCAGGGTATTGATGGTGTACGTGGGCATCTTGGCATGCGGCTCCAGGCCCCCAATGGTGGCATGGATTCCCTCCAGGGGCAGTGCACTGGTGGGCAGTCCTCCCTGGAGTCCTGCAGACTCCAAGCTGTGTCCCTCTTGGGCTGTTTCCAGCTGCGCAATGGTAGGCAAGTATGTTCCCTCTGCTGGAGACTACTTGGGATCAGGACATGACAGTTAGCTAGGGCTCTCTGAATGCCATTTTCTATAACCTGCTGTAGGCTGTCTGGAAGGAAAAGGGGACCACTAACTATGGAACCCTTTAAGTTTGATTGGGACATGTGAAATGCCAGCTTTTCCAGGGTTTTTCCTTGAAGCTGGCAATTTCTAACTAATGCTTGGGATTCTGGGTCAAATTAGATGGACCATTTCAGCTACCAAACAATGACGTTCAAAGCAGCACAAGCAGAGTTCCCAAGCCAGATGGTCTCCTGCTATGAACGTCGTGCCTTGACTGCCTTTCTCCGGCAGCTGCCGATTCTTCTCCAGCTCTCTCTAGGGTGACCACCACAGTTGAGGATGTTGTGGGGAGCAGAGATTGTGACTTCGCCATCTGCAGCCTACTAGCTGTGAGCAGAGACAATTCCCAGGACCTGTACTGGACTCTGGGAAATTCAGAGACCTGGGATGCCTCAGGGATCCTATCTCTGGAACATGAAACTTGGGGGCCGGATATGGTGGACCGTCCTGTCTGGCCCCAGGGAGTGGAGAGGAGGCCTCTTGAGCCAGGCTTTCACCTCAGGGTAACCTTGTTCACAGCTGAGTGGGGAATTGAGTGCCACAGAGCTGGTCAGCCGCTGGACAGAGATCCTTGAGAAGATAGGCATCCCAGAGGCCCCAGAATACAGTGAGTACATCATGGCTCACGTCCTTAGAACCAAAACAGTTAAGTGCGGTGGCACCAAGAGGGTGGGAAGAGGGAGGAGGGAGAACTGTTGGAGAGCTACATCAGGCTTTACCCCCACCCAGGATGCTTACCTGAATTGGATGGGACATTTCTGTAGTATTGTCATAGACAGATGCTCATTCACCAACAAACCGTTACAGTGTTTGCCAGGTCCTGGGGGGGGAAGGGGAGGGGGTCATACACGATGAAAGGTTCCAGTTCTGGTTCCACAGCACATGAAGAAATCTTGGTTTGAGCTGGATGCTGGTGCCTCACACCTGTCATCCTAGCTACTTAGGAGGCTGAAATAGTAGGATTGAAGCTTAAGGCCCAGGCAGAAAAGCCTGTAAGACTCTTATCTCCAACTAACTACCAAAAAGAAAATGCCAGAAGTAGGCTCAAGCTGTAGACTGTTGGCTTTGAATACAAAGGCTCAGGGACAGCACCCAGGCTCTGAGTTCAAGCCCAGGAGTGACCAAAGAAAGGAAAAAGAAAGAGAGGAGTGAAGGATGGAGGGAGAAAAGGAGGAAAGGAAGGAAGAAGGGAGCATGCAAGCCTTGGTTTGGAGTCCCTGGATCAAGGGAGCCAACCATTCACAATATCTGTGGGGATAGTTTCTGAGCCTAAAGCTAGTATGTAGGACCAAGCTACTGACCCGTTCATGACATCAGCAACTTCATGACATCCAAGATCTGAGTGGTTGCTGACTGCAGAGGGAAACAGCCTCGGGTAGACCCTAGGGCTCAGGGTGGGTCACAGAGTTTCAATCTCCCCTGGCTCACCAAGTTTATTTTCTGGTCAGATAAGAAGAAACTGTCCAAGGGCTAAGGAGGTATAGGGTGAGGGAGTGTCAAGAGGGGGGTGGCAAGGGATCAGCAGGAAGATGAAGAGGGAGGATGATCCCAGATGAAGTGTGTCAGGCCATTGAAGCCATGACCTCACCTGACAACCTAGACCATCAGTGATAGAGCCTTCGACCCAGCCACATGCCTATGAAAAGTCCTGGCACTCTAGGTTCACCGTTGACAATTTGGCTGTCATCCGCTGCAGGATGCCTGTGCAGTACATCCTTGGGGACTGGGACTTTTGCTGGCTAAATCTGAAGATGACACCCGCAGTGTTCATTCCTCAACCAGAGACAGAGGTAAGCGGGCCACTGGAACAGGACACCCAGGGAATGAGTGCGAGAGTCAGACCCGTGTTGCCCTCAGACTTCCTTTATGGGACTCTAGGGCCCCGTGACTGCCATCCTCAGAGGTAAGGTGGATCTCTTTCCTTGCTCAGCCATTAATCTAGATGGCAGATTTGGATTCAGAGAGGGCCGACTGAAGGTCGAGGCTAGTGGGAAAACCAGAGGCAGTGGGCTCGGAGCAGGGTTGTTTCTTTGAGAATACTCACAACCCAGGAACATTCTTGGGATGGATGGGACCTTTTCTCCTCCCTGAGAGAGAGGGACCTAGAGCCCTCCAGTCTGCATCCCTTGGCTGAGAAATCCTTTCATTCCCGTATCCTGTAGTTGTATAACTAGATCTCACCTGACTGCCCAGTGTCGAGGCAGGACAGTGAGAGATCTTGAGTCCTTGATGAGGTCATGGGATCCTCAGTATGAGATTGTACTTGAATGTCCTGACTTGGTGCATGGTCAGTCTCATCTAAGAGTGCCATGATCTAGGACATAGAATCTAGAGAATCAGAGCAGGATGGGGTCTATTCTGTGAGTCTTGAGTATTATGTGTGAGCTTTGAGCTCCCATGTGCTCACCTGCTTCCTTTTCTTAGGTGCGTCTATGCTAGAAAAAGCTTAAAACTAGGGCCTGTGTCCCATCCCTTTTTTTATGCTCAAAGCTAGCACTCTACCATTTGAGCCACAGCTCCACTTGCAACGTTTTTGCGTGTTTAATTGGAGGTAAGAGTTCTCAATGACTTTGCTGCCAAGGGTGCATCCAACTGCAGTCCTCAGATCTCAGTCTCCTGAGGGGATAGGATGACAGGCATGGAAAAGCATCTTTGGCTGGGTGCCAGTGGCTCATGGCTGTCATCCTAAGTACTCAGGAGCTGAATCTTAGGATCACGGTTCAAAGCCAGCTTGGGCAGGAAAGACCCTCAGACTCTTCTCTCCAATAAAGCACTAGAAAACTGAAAGTGGTGCTGTGGCACAAGTAGTAGAGTGCTGGACTTGAGCTGAAGAGCTCAGGGATAGCACCCAGGCCCAGAGTTCAAGCCCCACAACCAACAAAAAGAAAGAAAGTAAAACATCTTTGCCTGCAAAGGACGGTGGAGGTGTGTTTGTGTGTGTGTGGGGTGGGGGTGGTAGACATTTAGTGCCCCACTCAGTTATCATTTCAGATGGATTGTCCAAATCTCTTAGTCCACGGCAGCCGATTCTTGACCACAGGTGAAGCTCTGGGTTGGATGTCGACCATTGGACCTCAGTCTCCTCACGGGACAGTTGTGAGGAAAGAAGGGACTAATACAGAGGGCTCTCTAGAGCTGGGCCAGGCACAGAGGGAGCAGCTGTCAGATATGGTTCTCAAAAATTCTGTGAGCATATGACAGGAAGTTACCTAGAAAGGGCTCAGATGGGGTCTGTTCTTAATCCTGCAACAGGTATAGGATTATGAAACAAAACATGGCTGTCTTTCATCATTAACCTATCCCCATGAGGAAGGGATCCTTCACTGTATTCGGTCTTGCAGCTGGGGAAAATAAGGCATTGAGAAGCCAGGTGACCTACTCATGACCTCCAGCTGACAGGAAGCTCGGCCTGACTTCTCTGCCATGCTTCCTAGGACAGTGGGTATTATTCAGTCCACTTCTTGTGGTGGGAAGTCCACTTTTGTCATGTGTGAGGCTTGAATTTGAGGCCTGGATGCTGTGCCTGAGCTCCTTAGATCAAGGCTAGCGATCTACCACATGAGCCACAGCATCACTTCCGGTTTTCTGTTGGTTCTTTGAGTATAAGAGTTTCACAGACATTCCTGCCTGGGCTAGCTGTGAATCATGATCTTCACATCTCAGCCTCCTGTGTAGTTAGGATTATAGGCCTGAGCCACCAGCACCTGGCTTAAGTGTAATTCTGGCCCTCTCTTCCTCTTTCTCTCTCTCTCTCTCACCCCCCTCTCTCCCTCTCCTCTCCCCCTCTTTCTCTCTCCCCCCTCTTTCCCTCTCTCTCTCTCTCTCTCTCTCTCTTTCTCTATCAGGGACTGGTTGAATAGGTGCTGGAGGAGGTGGCCCAGCATCCCCATGTGGCTGGAACCGAAGGTGTCCCTCTCATTCTGGAGGTGGGCTGAGGGTCAGGAGCTGTTTCGCTCAGGCTGTTGAACCAGCTTCATGAGGTAAGCCCCTCTGTGCCCCGGCTAGATTGTGATGGTTATTCGTTGTCCATCCCTTGAGTCCTTCCTCACATCCCTCTGCTACACCGTTGAAAGAAAGTGGATGAGGAGATGTTGCCTTGTCCCTCTGCCCAGCACAATCCCGGGACTCTGACCCATACCCCCACCTATCTGGTCAGGGCCTGGCTATAAGACAATGAAAACACTCCATGTCTAATACCTTTTGCTGAGGAGTGTAGTTTTGGTTAGAGGGGTGGGATGCTGAGGAAAGACCCAAGACCTGACACCTCCCGGAGGACATTTGTTCTTGTGACAGAGCCAAGTCATTGCTGTGGATAAGAAGGAAGCCACATCAGAGTGACCCAGAACAATGCTCAAAGATAAGTAAGCTGTTGAAGTATCAAACCCACTCATGTCTGCTTCCTACTCCCAACAAGGAGGTGTAGTGTGGGTGGCCTGGCCCTGGGCCTAAGGCATTATAAATGGATGGTGGTGGTCAGAGGCTCATGGCTCCCATCCATCATCCTGGCTCTTTGGGAGGCTGAGGTCTGATGGTCATGACTCAGAGCCAGGATGGGCAGGAAAGTTCAGGAGATTCTTATCTCCCATAAATCACCTCCCTCTCCAAATCCACACACAAGCCAGATGTGCTGTGGCTCAAGTGGTAGAGCCTCAGCCTTGAACAAAAGAAGCTCAGGGATAACACCCAGACCCTGAATCCAGGTCCTAAGACTAACACAATCATAAAATAAATGAACAGTGTACACCTTTTATCTGACTACTAAGAAAGATGGATACAGTTTTCTGCTGTACTTGTAGCCAAAGGTAAGGGGCTTCCCTTGATGTTCCCCTAAACCTCTCCTCTCTTTTATCTGTCCAGGCTTAGGTTGCAGGACAGAATTTGGATCATCACCCTGGATGTGACCTTAGGTACCTTCCCCCATCCACCTTCCTTGGGGTCAAGATCCTGGATGCACTCCCTGCTGGGAGGATGAGGCAACACAGAGATGAGGGTAGGTATCCCGGACACTTATACACACACACACACACACACACACACACACACACACACACACACACACACACACAAACAAACAAACACACATACAAACACACAAACACCCCTAAGCCAATATGATCTTATACATAAATATATGTATATATTATAAATATATCATATAGTTATATTTTAAATGTGTACCATAAATATTGACTTATATTTAAATGTAATTCATCTCATCATTTATACATATATATATATATGCATACTTTTTTTTTTTTGGTCAGTCTTGGGGCTTGAACTCTGGGCTTGAGTGCTGTCCCTGTGCTCTTCTGCTCAAGGCAAGAGCTCTACCACTTGAGACATAGTGCCATTTACAGTTTTCTGGTGGTTTACTGGAGATAAGAATCTTTGGAATTTCCTGCCTGGGCTGGCATTGAACTGTGACCCTCAGATGTCAGCTTCCTTAGTAGCTAGGATTATATGCATGAGCTACAGGCTCCCTGCTATATTTATATCTGAGATTTGTTAGTGGAACAAAGGGTACTATTATTCTTATCATGCAATGACTTCACACTGACAGGTATAATTAAAAAACGATAAATATTCACAGTGGCACAAAAATCCCTTAGGTGCCTAGCAAGACAGCACGTTTTTCCAGACACTGCATGTGGTGTGAGCGGTTTGCAACCCAAGCAACTGTAGAAGATATTGGACCCTAAACAAAACTGATAATTGCATGAACCCAGTCCTCTATGACAGATTTAGGCAGGCCTATCTTAGAGATTCTTGTTAGGGACATGATGAAAAATTTATAGTTTAGTTGTGATTACAGAACTCTTTTACACATGTCACTTAGCCATTAACTATATTTAACATAGTTCCCTTTGCTCTAACTTATATTTTCATGGCTCAGGAAATTGTTTTTTGTTTGTGAAAACTTGGCTGTTTACAACATAGACATGGGTTTTTAATCCTTTTGAAATTACTGTCTGCATAATGTTCTATGAGATGAGCTTCTCTTTACCATATCATAGGAATAAACTTACTCTGATTCAAACTTGGACAACAGCTACCTTGTTCTCTCTCCTAGAAAACCATCTGTATAGACTTCTTTACATGCAAACAGACCCTCATTTACTTGCAAAAGTCTGTCAGTGAGTCAAACCTAACTCACCCAAGTGAGGTGAATTCCTGTGATGCTTCCTTTACATTAAAAATGTGAAGAGCTGTTCAGCAATGCACATACTTTAAATGTGAAGTGTGACTCCTATTTTCCATAATGTGAATCAAGCAGAGGAATCGGTTTAAGATGTGAAAGAGCCTTACAAATAGTCTTGGGCCTTGAAAATTGCCCTGGGTATGAATTTTTGGAGAAATATCCCTTCTAGGACAAAGGACTCAGTTTTTTTTTTTTTTTTTTTTAATATTGTGCTGGCACTGGGGTTTGAACTCCTGGCCTTGAGCTCTATCTGGGCTTTTATTCTCAATGTTTGCTCTATACCAACTGAGCTATAACTTCACGTCTTCCTTTTACCAGAAGTGCAGAAAAGAATCTCTTAGCTTTATCTACTTAAAATAGCTTGGAATTGCAATTGTCAAATTTGAACCTACTGAGTATCTAGGTGTAAGCCACTGGTGCTGTGCTAGAACTCACTTCTTAAGAATAAATAATCACAAAAAGAGGAGAAATAAATATTTGTTCAATTGTGTATGTGTTGTCTGATAAACCAAATCACTTGCTACTGGAAAAGAAAAAGAGAGAAGATAGAGATTAATATGGAGGAGAGAGACAAAGAAAGAAGGGATGGGTAAATGAGTGGAGGGGAGTGAAAGGGAGGATATGAGAGGAGAGGGTAGCTGGGTAGAATTGTCTACTGCTCACTAAGGTATTGTTGGACAATCAGTACCTTTGCATTTATGTAGCCAAAGCTTTATATTTTTGGTAGTAAGCTGAGATATAAAATACCAGTTTACAGGTAGTAACCTGTTAGTGTGCTTCCTCCCACACCAAGGAAGCCATAGTTAGGTTACTGTTACAGAGAAGGCAAGAGTAAGCAGTTTAAATTATTCTGAGAAACAATCATTGACATGCCAGGAATGCTCCCTTGTATGGTGAAGTCAAGCATCACTCTTGTTCCCTGCTACAGTCTTCCTCTCAACAAGAATAGCAGAAACAGAAGAGGAAGAAGATATCTGAGTAATATCATCTCTCTGTTTACCCTCTTCCTTTGGCCTCTCAAACAATAAAGCCAAAGGAGACTTAACTTGAACTAGTGGGGAAAATGGGGGGAAGTTCAGTCTAGCTTATTGTGAAACTTTTAAAATAATTGGGGCAGTATTTCAAATACTGAAATAAAACTTTTTAAATTATTAATAAAAAGTTACTCGAAATTTATTGAAAATTTAGAAGACTACAGGGCTCACTACATAGTGGAATCTGCATAATTAAAACTGACTCGTGCTCCTATCATCAGAAATTGAAGATTGTCCCTAAACATAGTCTGATGAAGTGATACGTGATGAAAATTCATGATGGATAGCATAATGCTGAGAGCATGGAAATTATTTCCTTTCCATCTTCAGTTTGTAGAGAAGAGTAAAGGTCTCTAGGATGGCCTTGAAGGTGCAATTCTAAATTTAGGACAGAAGGTGAATAGTAAAATAGACCTATGTCAGCCATTCAGAGATTAGAAATGTGGAGAAATATACTCATTTATGTGGTCAAACATGGAAGAGAGGATGTGGCAAGCCCATAGCCAAATGCCAAAGGTAGAGATATTTAACAAAATACCATGAAGTTGAAACAAGTCTTAAAAGGGGATCTAGGCTTACAGGAAGTAGGGCAGAAGGATGGAGAGGGAAATGGTGGACTAATACAGTTATAACACTCAATGTACATATGTGAGAATATAAGTAGGAAACTTGAAGGGATAGGTGGGGTTGGGATAAGGGAAGGAAGAAAAATGGAAAGTTTGACAATGATCCAGATGCACTGAACATTGAAATGCACATACACTCTATTCAACACTGACATGATGAACTGAAACCCCTTTGCACAACTTGCCAAAGATAATTTTTTGAAGTTTTAATATTAAGAGACCAGAAGCATAAACCTTTAGAGATAAATAAGAGGATAGTATTGACATATTATTGAGGCTTTTGTTCCTTTCAATATACAAAATTAAATAAGTATCAAATCTGCTGCAAATTTCTTAAACTGTAGAGAACCAAATTCCAATATTCCTTCACTTTCAATAAAAATAAATCTTATAGACTGTGGGGGATAGCAAAGATGGCCCTGAGAGGAAGTTGAGTGGGCAGAGCTGGATTTGTTTAGGTTCAGTGTGTAAACATCTCATGGAAGCTTAGGTGCATGATAAGGTGTGGCCTTTCAGCGATTGGTTGGGTCCATTTCCTCTCCTCCCATGCAGTCTTTTGCTTTAAAAAGGGGTTGCTCCCTGTTAATAAACGAGTTCCTGCTTGGTTTGACTCCCGGCTGAGTCTGATGGCTCCTGGGCTACTGGGCTATGGGGTGCTGGGGAATGGGGCGAGCAGCCCCACTTCACTTCGCATTTACCTCTCCTCGGACCCCATCCATCCAAAGACGCACGAAGACCCAACAATAGACCTTTAGGTTTTCCAGTTGTTTCTAAATATCTTAATGTAATGCATTGGAACTAATTTCATTCCATATTTAAGTTTAAATTGTAAATCACTAAATTCTTTTAAAATCCTCTCGCTCAGGCACAGGTATGGATAGATAACTGATGTGGGCAGAATCAGAATTATTCAGAAGGCTGTAAATGGATGCTTACCTAGTTTACTCTCTGCTGGGTCATAGAATACAGAATGTCCTAATTGGAAAAAGTTAGCCTTCCCAGGTTTTCTGCATATAAACACTCCATCAACATTTTGTTATTAGAGGATAATTCAAGATTAGCTATATGTTGATTGATAATGACTAACCATGACAGGAAGGAGAGGGAAATCCATCTACACTTCAGTGAGGTTCTGATTTGTGCTTCACAAAGTGTTATGAAAGCTCTCCATGAAAATCTAGCAGCTGCATTTCTAAAAAGTCCTTGTGTAGTAACATTTTCTTTCTTTCTTTCTTTCTTTCTTTCTTTCTTTCTTTCTTTCTTTCTTTCTTTCTTTCTTTCTTTCTTTCTTTCTTTCTTTCTTTCTTTCTTTCTTTCTTTCTTTCTTTCTTTCTTTCTCTCTCTCTCTCTCTCTCTCTCTCTCTCTCTCTCTCTCTCTCTCTCTCTCTCTCTCTTTCTTTCTTTCTTTTTTTTTTTGAGTCCGGTTGTGGGGCCTGAACTCTGGGCCTGGGCGCTGTACCTCAGCTCTGCAGCTCATGGCTAGCACTTTACCACTTGAGCCACAGTGGCACTTCTGGCTTTTTTTTTTTGCTTATGTGGTGCTGAGGAATCAAACCCAGGGCCTCATGCATTGCAAGGCAAGCACTCTAGCACTGAGCCACCTTCCCAGCCCCTGTGGTTACCTTTTCTGATAATGTCTCAATTCAAGTATTTCTCCTTGGAGTTCCATACTATTCAATGATGCTGTATTAGCTCCTTGTTAAAATTTGCAGACCGGTCTTGGTGATGAAATTTGTGCTTTTCAAAATTGCTCTCCTAATTCCATCCACAAACTGCAAACAACATTTATCTGAAAAAATTTGTATCTGTTGATAGTGCATATATTTTTATGTTTCATTACAAACCTAGAATGTAGTAAAAATTTTCATAGCAATTACTCTGCACTAGCTTGTGGGCAGATTCTAAAGTAAATAATATACTGTGTTTATGTAGAGAATTTGAGTATCCAAAGTTTTCATATACCTTTGGTCCTAAAACGAATACCTTACTGATATTGAGTGATAAATACAACTTCCTATAAGTACAGAAGTTTTCCTTGTATCTTTTTAATATATATTTTTTATTGTAAATATACTGTACAGAGGAGTTACAGTTACCTAAGTAAGGTAATGAGTATATTTCTTATTGAGCATTGTTACCCCCTCATTTGTTTTTCCTCTACCATACCATTCCTTCACTCCTCCCCAACTTCCCCATTCACCCCCCACCCCTTGATAGACTGACTTGTACACCTCATTGTTAGAATGGGTCAACCTGCATCCTTTCCTTATATCTTAAATGAAGAAGTGCTAGCTTGATTTATGCTGATTCTACTTGTGAAGGCACACCTAAAATCACTCATCAAGGCCAAGAGCACATAAATGAAACACCATCATTTTTTGTTACTTGGTATAATTGTGTTCTACACATTTATTGACAGGTTACAAATTATTCTCAAACTTTAAAACATTAAAAATATTTTCTTTTTTTCTTATTTTCTTGGCCAGGAAATCAGCAAGACTTTAGTCAGCATTTCTCACATAAGACTTTTCACATGAGTTGGTTAAATGTATGTGTAGAATCCAGTCCTTGGAAAAAGCTCAAGTAAGGATGCCATTTAAAGCCTTATAACTTTATTCTTTACCAGGGCATTCTCCTGCTACTTTGATTGTTGGAATTTCTACAAGAGCAAGCATTCTGTGGGGAGCAAGGAAACACCATATGAACTTTACTTACTGAGTTTTCTGAGTGATTTGCTATCACTTGTACTGCATTTTGCAAGTGGAATCTCTCTAAATGAACAAGTTTTAAGAGATAAGAGAGTGGTAAAAAAAATGCTTAGAGACAAATACATCTTGAACATACTTTGTTCCAAGCATTCCATTTGAGGCATATTCAACAACTAGTGAAATTTGTGTTGACTGTATCTATGTGTCTTTCTCCATGTGTGCATGTATACATGTGTACATGTACGTGTGTATTTGTGTGTACAGTAACATACATGTGTACATATATAAGGGCATATACACATATGTGTGCATATATAAATAAATATACATATACAAAAATATGTGCATATATATATCAGTTGTTCAGTGATTTAATCTATAGTTCACAGCACATTGTCTTTCTCACAAAGTGTACAAGATAAATTGCTCCTAGGATCTGTGTTCTATGATGGGCATCCTTTGTACACACTTCCCACATTCCTTTGTTTTTCATCCCTGTGAGCAACTTCGGTCCACTTTCCATAGGCTAGCTTTGTTTTCATTATATGTAGTTACTAACTGATAATAAAAGAAAAAGGTTGTTTGTAAAAGAAAAAGAACTTTTAGGTCACAGGTTAACAGTATCTTATCCATCCCAATGATTCCTATGAGATAAAATTTATAATAGTAAAAGTGAAAAGGAATTCCTAGATCTGCTGTTTTGCCATTTATTATGGCAAAGAATAATATCAAGTCACTCTTATAACTCTTAAAGAATGCAAGGGTAACTGATGGTCGCTATCATGTTCCCACAAAACTAGTGGATCCTGAAGGATAATAGTAGACCAGCCGAAATTCTAAGTATCAGACATGGAGCATGAAAGAGAAAGAGAGGAAATGGGAGAGAGTGAAAGAGAGAGAGAAATATCACAATACTAGAAGTGCATAACAGACAAACAAGAGCTGTATGAGAATATTCATACTGCTATCTTTAGACTCTATGTGTACATTTGAAGGTATTTGATATATGATAACAAATCAACATGAAATATAAAGTTATTTTGATAAAAATAAAAATAACTCAGAAGAAATTATAAATGCAAAAACAATCTTCACTGAAGCAAACTCTCAGAGATATTTATGACTTTGAAAAGGATAAAGTGGCTGAAGTTAGTATAAATTTAGAAGTACAATTCACAAAAATATAAAAATATATTTATATCTCTCATTATATTACCCAAAGCAGAAAGCAAATGTTGTTTAGATGATTTTTTAAAACACGGTTTCTGGGAAGGTGGCTCAGTGGTAGAGTGCTTGTCTTGCATGCATCAGCCCCAGGGTTTGATTCCTCAGCACCACATAAGCAAAAAAAGATGGAAGTGGTGCAGTGGTTTAAGTGGTAGCGCTAGCCTTGAGCTGAGGGACAACACCCAGGCCCCAGAGTTCATGCCCCATGACCAACAAAATCAAAATAAAGAACAAACCACAGTCTATCACTGTTTTGGCCTTAACTCTGTAATACCGCTGCTTCAGCCTAGGGATAAAATTTTAGGTGTGGACATTTATCAAAACTTCTGACTCAGACTCTATTTGATAATTTTTTAAATAAATATTTTGATCTTAATTTTCGTCTTTGTAAATTAACATGCACCTATAAAAATTGGTTTGACCATCCAAGTAACCTTCTCAAAGTACCTCCTAATGATGATTTACAAAAAGTTGTACTAGGGCTGGGAAGGTGGCTCAGCGGTAGAGCACTTGCCTTGCATGCATAAGGGACTGGGTTAGATTCCTCAGCACCACATAAGGAAAAAGAAAAAAGCCGGAAGTGGTGCTGTGGCTCAAATGGTAGAGCGCTAGCCTTGAGCTGAAGAGCTGAGGGACAGCGCCCAGGCCCCACGACCGGACCCCCCCAAAAAAGTTGTACTATATTTCAACAAGTAAAACAATGCTACAAATAAAGAAAACAATAATTAAATGTTAATAATTAATAAAATATAAAACAAAAATATTATCACTGTTTTCACTATTTGAAGTGTACTACATATTAGATTTTACTATTTTCTCATAATCCTGTACATTTAACAATGACTGAGGTTGTGATGTTCAACAAGAGTTTTATAGAATATGAGTAGTCTTTAAAGCTATCCACTAAGATTACTATTTATGGCTCTTCTCATTATTTGTTTATGGCTTATATCATCATTTTTCCTCGTTAACTTATAAACTGAGGAAGCCCTAAAGTTTTAACAGCCTGTGTAGTTAACAAAGTGTTAACACTTCATTCTGCTTCTTTACACAAAAACTTTGCAACTTCTCATTAATAAAGTTTCTCGAAACTCTGAAATGTACATACTTAGTAGTATATGTCTGCCACCATAAATCTTAAATACTTTATGGAAAAGTTTTATACCTGCCAAACAGTCCTAATTTTGGCATATGTAAACAAATTCCCAAAATTAAATATATTTAAAACATTAAAACTTTTAACAAACCTTAACACTTGGTGCAGTGTTCATTATGACAGGTGCCTTGTATAGAATAATTGAATCCCCCTCCTACACATTTCTTGAGCAACAGATATCTGGAATTATTTTGTTTTTGATATGTCAATCTTGACTTTATTCTTAAATTTGTGCTTATGTAAGAAATATATGGTTCTAAAATTTCATGACAATTCTTTTGAACTTACTTTTTGTTGAATTGTCTAGTTTAATAAAATCCAACTGCACTTTTTTTGGGGGGGTCCATTCGTGGGGCCTGAACTCTGGGCCTGGGCGCTGTCCCTCAGCTCTTCAGCTCAAGGCTAGCATTCTACCACTTGAGCCACAGCGCCACTTGCAGCTTTTTTCTTTTTGCTTATGTGGTGCTGAGGAATCGAACCCAGGGCCTCATGCATGTAAGGCAAGCGCTCTACCACTGAGCCACCTTCTCAGTCCCCACAATTGCACTTTTGATATAAAAAATATTCTGTGCTCAATTCAGCCACACGTACACTAACATTGGAACAATACAGAGAAGAGTACCATGGCACTTGCGCAAGGACGATATGCAAATTCGTGGTGTGTTCCATATTTTTACAACAACAGATGCTGGAGGGGATGTGGCCACAAGGGAACCATGCAACATTCTTGGTGGGAGTGTAAACTTGTTCAACCACTTTGGAAAGCATTATGGAGGTTCCTCAAAAGATTCCACATAAAGCTCCCCTTTGACCCAGCAGTCCCACTTTTGGGGATTTACTAAATGATCACAAACAAGACCATACTAAAACTACCAGCACAACTATGTTTATTGCAGCATTATTTACCATAGCTAAGATATGGAACCAACCAGCTGTCCCCACTACATGAATGGATCAAGAAAATGTGATGTATATACACAAGGGAATTCTATGCCTCCATCAGAAAGAATGACATTGCCCCATTTGTTAGGAAATGGAAAGACTTGGAAAAAAATTTATTAAGTGAAGTAAGCCAAGCCCAAAGAAACAGGTCCCATGGTTTCCCTTATTTTCAATAACGAATATATGTCTGGGGTAAGCAGACAAGGTCAAAAGCTATGTGCATATGAACAGAAATGATAATGTTAAGGGAATTGAACCCCACGATAGGGAAACAAGTAGTTTTTTGTTTCTTGCTATTGTTACTAACATACTTATAATGTGCGATGTGAATTTTGGTTTCTTTGTATATTCCTCCCCCATGCTATAACCCTTGTTTTCTCTGTATTTGAAGTTGGTGCATCTGCCTCTTGTATGTACACTTCTCTAATTTGGGGAGGGGAAGGGAAAAAATGTGTGCGCGTGAACGCATGTGCATGCATGTGTGTTGGCATGCTCAGAGTTTGAAATCAGGGCTTAAAGGTCTTGCTAGGCCTTTCTTCTCTAGGTTGGTGAGGTACTATATGAGCTACATTTTCTTTCCTGGGTCTTTGCTAGTTCATAAAAATTTTGAAAAATAATTTCATGAATTTTTTTTTTGGCCCTGATTGACTTCCAATGGTTATCCACAGATCCCAGTCTCCTGAGTAGCTATCCCGAGTAGATAGGATTACAGGTGTGACTAGCCAATACAAGGCTTTCAGCATAATTTTAAAAGTAGAAGAAAATTTACTTCATGGGGGCCTGTTTAATTATCTCCTACTTTTAAAACATTTTGGATTGATTAAATGTGAATTTATTTCATTTTTGGATTCTTAAAAGATAGTAAGTGATGATATTTAAAAGTTTTGGTACTTTTTAAAAAAGGAAACTGGAACTGTGGGACAGAAGAAATTTGTCTCTCTTTGGACCTCAATTTAGAAGCTCAGCTCTGTGCATGATAACCCAATGTCACCAACACAGTCTGTGTTGAAGACAAAATGTGATAGAAAACAATCACCATGGGCAATATTTGCTATGCTATAATTTCTTGGACAATATGAATATTGAATTGAGAGTGTAAGAGAATGGAAAGAATTTACCTACCTTTTGTGTATTGCTGAAAGACTTTTGGAAACTTTGACTCATTTCCTTCCTCACTGTGTGTCTTTGGGCCATGCACTTAGTGCCTTTAATTACAATTTTTCCCAACACTAAAATAGTAATAACATTAGCATTATAGCAAATGTTATCTTAAGAATTAAGAGAAATAAAACTTGTAAAATACTTAACATAAACTTCTATGCATGAGCTTTGAGTTTAGCCAGAATTTTTTTTAAATACTAAATAGAATGTCATAAGTATTACAGAAACCATTACATGTAGTGAGCAATATTATCTATTAATCATGCTCTACTTCCAAGGAAGCCGGGTAGATAACTTCTCATGCTGTAAATCAAACTGGTTATCTTAAGTCTTGTTAGTGTAAAAATATAAGGGACATAATAATGAAGGAATGTTGTAGACTGAGATGAAGTCCAAAAGAAAATGTACAAAACTGATAAAACAAAAGTATCTGAGCAGTATATTGTGTTTTACATCATTTAAGTTACATCTCAAAGATAAGGCAGACCTAGAAGAATGAATTGTCTTTTTGATATTCTATCATAGGTCTTTTCTCATTCATGTAGAGGCATCATCAGATTTGAGGAACTAAGTTTTTGGTTTGCTTCCTTCTATTTAAGTTACATCATTTAAGTTACACCACAAAGATAAAGAAGACCTAGAAGAATGAATTGTCTTTTTGATATTCTATCATAGGTCTTTCCTCATTCTTGTAGAGGCATCATCAGATGAGAGGAACTGTATTTTTTTTTGTTTGTTCCTTCCATTTATTCTTCAGTTTGAAATCTGAACTACATGAGACAGAAAGAAACCAAGGGAAATTAGTCACACAAGCTTTGGAAAGAAAAATCAACGTAAAATAAAATACATAGCCTTGTATAAGGTCTAACTAAATTGAGTTATATAGTCTCAAGCATTAACAGAAAATGATTTAAGCAATATCATGTTATTGAAAACTGAAAAATGTTAGGAGTTGCTTTATTTTTTCCTTTCTACTACCTTGAAATTATTGATTTTGTACAGAGAGATTAAAGATGAGATTAACAAGAAACGATTAAAAATTGTCAAAATTTCTGAATAGATATGTTTACCAAAAAGCTCTGAAAATCGCCAGTGAGTTTACAAAGTTGTGTTTAATACAACTTCTATGCTGGCTTAATGTTTTGTAAACAAAAGTCATTAGAGAAATGTAATTCAAAATTACTATGATACTACTTCATAACTATTATAACTCTTATCAAAAAAATCAAAGGAACCAGGTGTGGTGGTAAAGACTTGTAATTCGAAGCTTTTAGGAGGTTGGAGTAAAAGGATTTGGGTCTGAGGTCATCTTGGGTATAGCACACAGTAAAAACATGCCCTTTAAAAAAACTCAAAAGGTAATAAGGTTGGCTGGTGAGAGTGTGGAGAAAAGGAAATTTTCTACACTCTTGGTCAAAATACAGGTTAATACTCTCCTTGTAGAAAGTAGTATGCAGTTTTCTAAAGAAATCCAAAGTTGAAATATCACCTGACCCACCAATCATGTGATTATTTCTCTCTGGGTAACTCATAAATATATCTGTAGTTCATTGTTATTCACATTATTCACAACAACAGCCAAGATATAAATCGAAATTCAGTGTTCAACTACAGACTAATAAACAACTGTGGTTCATGCACAAATATATTTTTCTGTTTCATCCTTAAAATAGCAAGAGACTTCTCCCATTAGCCACAACTTATAATGACCTGAAAGATGTATTGTAAATGAGGAAAAATGTTGTCTTCTGATTTTTGTAAACACACACACACACACACACACACACACACACACACACACACACACACACACACACACACCAACCTCAAACATTAAGAGTGAAATTTTTTGAAAAGTAAAGCAAAGTGGAATTGCTGGGGCATTTAGGTCACAATGTAGAAGATAGTAGATATACAGCATGAACCGGTATAGAGTTGTAATGTACAGCATGAGGATACAGGGGACAACACTGGCCTTACATAGGAATGAAGCTAAATAAGTAGGAATTGTTCTTCCTAGTAGGGGTTGCTCTTTTGGATGCTCTTCCTCCAGTAATGGATAAGATGAGCATAATTCTTTAAATATACCTGCCTGTTTGCAGAAATAATAGCAAACAATATAGCAATAATGTTGTATGCTCAACATAGGACATGAGATTATCCTTGGTGTAAACTAATTATTACAAATAAGGGAAACCGTGGGACCTATGTTTCTTTAAGTCTGGCTTACTTCGCTTAATATAATTTTTTCCAAGAACTTCCATTTCCTTACAAATGAGGTGGTATCGTTCTTTGTGATGAAAGCATAGTATTCCGTGTGTGTGTGTGTGTGTGTGTGTGTGTGTGTGTGTGTGTCTGTGTGTGTGTGTGTGTCATTTTCTTGATCCATTCATCTATTGAGGGGCATCTGGATGGATTCCATATCTTAGCTATGGTAAATAATACTGTGATAAACATAATTTTGCTGGTAGCTTTAGTGTGGCCTTGCTTGTGGCCACCTGGTTAAATGCCCAGCAGTGGGATTACTGAGTAATAGGGGAGCATTATTGTGTACATCAAGGATAATCTTAGTAGATGAGCAGAATAGCCCTATAGCTATGTACATATGATCGTATAAGGTGATTCTAAGTGAAATGAACTCCAAGACATGTTCTTTGTTGTTTTTGTTCTTAATGTATTGTGTGATTTCTTTTTATCCTTTTGTGTTTTCCCCAACTATGGTGTATCCCCTGTAGTCACAGTATTTGATTTTGATACCCTGGTTATTGTAAATATGTTAATCTGAACTAGGGAAGGGAAAGGGAAAAATGGTGAGGCAAAGGATAAAGCGGGAACCTATGCAACAGTGATACACAGAAGAAAATATGTTGGAAATAATCAGGAGGGGCTGTTGGGAGGGAAGAGGGAGAAAAATGGGGGAAGGGATAACAAACTAGAAAAGAAATGAATTCATTACCTTACTTATGTAAGTATAACCCCTCTGTACATTACCTTGACAGTAAAATTTAAATAAAAAGTAAAGTAAAGAAGCTATGGGAAGGGGAAACAAAGGAGGAGACAACAATGCTTAATAAGAAATGTATTCATTATTTTGCCCATGTAATTGTAACCCCTCTGTATGGTATTTTCACAATAAAAATACAATAAAATACATGAGAGCAGCAATACAGGATATGGGACAGGGGAAAATACTATACAAAGAGTAGAACAGCTGTGGAGAACAATAATTTTACTTTAACATAGGAAGTAATTAACTAGCATACAGATTTTCAGCCTCATGTCAGTCACTAAAAAGGGAAAACAAAATACAAACCAGTAGAGATAAAATAGAAAACTAAACAATAAGGATGAAGAGATGGCTTGGACCAAAAATTACAAATGAGACAATTAGGAAACAAAAAGCTGGTAAGTTTAAAAAATATTACCCATAATTCTATTAATTGTTGTTTACATCACAATTTGTTAGAACTATAATTCAAATCACAGTTTAGTACTATATCATTTTAATAATAGGTTACTTATTATTGATTTCTTAATGTTGAATGTTTAATGTATAATTTTACTTTTAGCAGCTATAGAAAAGAAGAAAGTGAATCTAATTTTACTAATATATATCATGAATTGTAAAATTGAGAAGCAGAATTTAAACAAATAATATATTATTACTTTTTTAATTCTGTGAATTAATGTAATAGTTCAAAGTGTATTCTACAATTATCAATCATCTTAACCCCATTGACTCTAGGCCAGGGGATTACAGGGGCCCAGAAAAGCTACTACGTTGAATAGTAATCCTAGACCTCTAAAACAAAACAAAACAAAACCAGAAACAAAACAAACAAAAAACACTGCAGTAAGCACAGCCAGTCAGGGCTGCTATCACAGCCTACATGAAGTCAGGCCAGAAACAGAAATTGAGAGTCATTTAGCTGATAACTAATATATTTTTTTGAGACAGACTCAAATCAGACTCCTGAGAGAGAGTCAGAAAGACTGATGAAAGGGACTAAAATTGATCACACGAAGATTGGAAAGTAGAATTCCTTGTAGAACAAATAAATAATAGAAAGCCTGTGCATGTAAGAACAAGACAACAGACCAAATTCAAGAATTGCACATTATCTTAGAGGTCAGCTTAATGAATTATCAATGGAAATCTTTGAAATCTTAAATATTTGAACACATATGAGAGAAGGACAATTGCTGAAGAGAAAGAAAATGTCATCACCCTGTTAGGATGTCCAATATCACCTTAGGAATTGATAAAGCACAGATTTGTAATAAAAAGAATACAATTATTCCAAGTGAGGGGTTCATTTGTTTTGATGTAACAGTTCTTGATTTAGGTGCTAGCAATTAACATACAATTGATCCCACAGCTGAGTTGATATTGACTGCAGTATTCCTACATAAAGGGAAAGAGAAAATTTACAAATGTCTGGTAAAATGAGTTGAGGATGAAGTGTTCTAATAGTGATATCTGAGGTTTAGACACAGGTAAAGAGGTGGACTTTCTTTTCTAAAATCCCCCCATTTTTAGCCTAGTGCCAGTGGCTCACAACTGTAATCCTAGCTACTCAGGAAGCTGAGATCTAAGGACTGCAGTTCAAAGCCCCCAGACAGGAAAGTCCCAGAGACTCTTATCTCCATTTAGCCACAGGAAAACCAGAAGTTGCACTGTGGCTCAAGAGGTAGAGAACTCACCTTGAGTTGAAGACCTCAGGGACAGTGCCCAAGCCCAGACTTCAAGCCCCTCAACCAACAACAAAAAAAATCTCCCTTTTCTTGGACTGCCTACATCTTTTCCTAACATTCAACAAAGAAGCCATTTTATCACCCATGACATTTAAGTCCTATCCTAGCTACTGCAAATGGAATGATCTGGTTTCTTATGTCAAAAGTTCATATTTTTAAAAACAAATACCAGAAGTGGTAACTTTTTTTCCAGTCCTTGAACACTGGGCCTGGGCCCTGAACATGGTTATGCTGATAGCTTTCATGTGAGCTTGCTTGTTATTTATTGAATTACTGCTGATGAGGGGAATTACTGGGTCTTAAGGGAGATCTATATTTAGTCTTTTCAGGAAACTCCGTACTGCATTCCACGGTGGATGAACAAGTTTAATTTCCCACCAACAGTGTAATAGAGTTCCCAATTGACTACATCCATGTCAGCATTTGCTATTTTGCTATTGTTAGTTTTCTTGATAATGGCCATTCTTACTGGGACGAGGTAGAATCAGTCTTGTTTACTTGTAGATTTGTGGGCACCTTCTAGCTAACATAAATGAATGAATCCATGAAACCTATATTGCTCTGAGTCTGCATTCTGTTCTCTTTGCTCTTAGTATAATTTTACCAAGCCTTTCATTTTCCTTAAGACTGGTGAAAAGTCATCATTTCTGATGGGTGAGTAGAATTCCACTGTGTGTGTGTGTGTGTGAGATCATGATAGGCCCATGAATTAATTTCTAAGCCTTCTGTTTCACCTATAATTTAGTAATTCCATATTAAATTTGGATTGCTTTCTCTATTGCATTGAAGAATATAGTTGGAATTTTGATGAGTATTGCATTGTCAATTTTTGGGGGGCCGCATTGCAGTTTCATCATGTAAATTCTTCCAACCAGGAGCATTAAAAGATTTTCCATTTCCTTGAGTCTACTTAATTTCCCTTTTTAGAGTTTTGATGTTTTCACAGTAGAGGTACTTCACATTTTACTTAAATTAATTAATTCCTAGTTTTGCTGTTGTTGTTTTGTTTAGTTTAGATTTGATTTGGTTTTAAAGCTAATACATATGAGGTTGTTTTTTGGATTTCAGCATGAATCTTCCCATTGTTGGTAACACAGAACTACTAATTCTTGTGGTTTTTATACCCTGCTACATTGCTGAAGGTTAGCATCACCTTTAGTAACTTGAAGGAGGAAGCTATAGGGTCCTTTAAATACAGGATCATTACATCTGTAAAAAGGGATAGTTTTACATCTTCCCTATTTGGATCCCCTTTATGTTTTTCTCTTGCTTATTGCTCTTGCTAGAAAGTCCACTGCATCATCGCTTATCAAAGAGTTGGGTTCATAGTTCTCTTTCTTTGGTGAGTCCCTATGTGATTTGGAGAAGAGTCTAATTCTAGCTTCATAGAATGTGTTTGATAATTCCATTTCCCTTTCTATTCCATTCAAGAGTTATAACTGTGTGTTGTAAGTTCTTTGCAGGCCTTAATTTCATGGTAAATTCATTGAGTCGTAGATTTTTCTGGAATGGGAAGTGGTTTGTTGACATTTCATTTTCATTTCTTTTTATGTTTTACTTCTTGTTTCAGATCCAGTATAGGAAAGCATCAATTTCCCCAGGATTTTTCAGGTGATTGGCAAAAGATTTTCAAAGTATTCTCTTATAATATTCTCAATTTTGCTTATATCTGTTATGTTGTCTCATTTTTGTCTTTAATTTTCTGTATTTGGTTGAGTTCGCTAATTGTTTTGTTTTGTTTTTGTTTTTTATTATGAAGGTGATATACAGAGAGGTGGGTTACAGTTACATAAGTAGTGAGTACTTTTTTTTTTTTTTTTTTGGTCTGGTCGTGGGACCTGAACTCAGCCTGGGCGCTGTCCCTCAGCTCTTCAGCTCAAGGCTAGTGCTCTACCACTTGAGCCACAGCACCACTTCCAGCTTTTTTCTTTTTGCTTATGTGGTGCTGAGGAATCGAACCCAGGGCCTCATGCATGTAAGGCAAGCGCTCTACCACTGAGCCACCTTCCCAGCCCAAATGAGTACATTTTTAACAGTGTTACCCCTTCCTCATTTTTTTCTGCTTCCCCCAACCCTGACATCCCACTCCCACAAAATTGTAAAGTTTATTTCTAACATAGAGTCTAGTGAATATCACTGTTGCTTTGGTTAATCTTTGTCCCACCATTTCTGTGATTTCCCTTCCTTTCCCCAAATCAGATTAACTTATGTGTAAGACAAAGGGTACAGAAATCAAAAACAGTGATTACTGGGAATAAACCAAAGGGGAAAACTAAATAGAAATAACTAAGAACAGTTCACTATACAATCATCTTGTATCCATTTCTTGGAGCTCATTTTGATAAGCATCATTTTATGGTGATATGCGTATTGCTATTGAGCTACTGTGAATATCCTAGACATATCCTAGTTTTTCCAAATGAGTGAAAACATGTAGCCTATGATTCTTTGGGTCTGACTTGTTTAAATTATTATGTTTCCAAATGATTCCATTTCCTTACAAATGGGACAATGTCAATCATTCTGATGGAAGCATAGAATTTTGTTGTGAATATGTACAACATTTCCTTGATCCATCATGTCTGGATCATAGGGGAGCTCCAGTGAGGAACCTCTATACTTCTTTACAGAGTATTTGAACAAGTTTACATTTCCACCAATAGTGTAGTAATGTTCCTTTTTGGCCACATCATTATGGTCATTCAAACTGGGGTTAGGTGGAATCTCAATTTTGCTTTGATTTGCATTTCTTTTATGGCGAGAAATGTTGCATATTTCTTCATGTGTCTATTGGCCATTCATATTTCTTCTTCAGAGAGGTCTCTCCTTAAATCTTAAGCTCACTTATATTATGAGGGTTGTTGTTTCTATGAGGATTTGTTTTTTTGGGGGGGTTAATTTTGGGGCTCTAAGAATATTTGAGGTATGAGGCCGTTGTATGTTGCAGAGCAACTAAAGACCTCCCAATCTATATAAGGTCTCATTTTAGTCAGATTTGGTAAGGGTCTGTCAAGTCTGTTAATTTATTGAAAGAACCAACTCTGTTTGGTTGATCTTCCTATGTTTTATTTTGTCTTTATTTAGTTATTTCTGATTTAACTTTTTTATTTGTTTCAGCCTACTTAGGTTTAGACTTGTTCCTCTCTTCAAAGAGCTTTAGGTACTTAATAAAAATACTGATTTGAGATTTCCCCAATTATTTGATGTAGGCATTCAAAGCTATAAAATTTCCTGTAAGTACTGCATTTAATATGTCCCAGAGGAGCTGGTATTTTGTGTCTTCATTTTTCTTAAATTCCAGAAACTTTCAGATTTCCATTCTAATCTCTTCAGTGCCCCACTGGTCATTCAGCAATGTGTTGTTCATAGGTTTGACAATTTTTTTTTTTTTTGCTTTAGCTGTTTAATTGTGTTTATTCTGCTGTGGTCTGACAAGCTATGGGAATTCAATTAATTATTCTTTCAATTTGGACAGAATTTCTGTGTGACATAGGATGGGTTCTATTTTGGAGAATCTTCCATGACCTGCTGCAAAGAATGTACATACTGATACTGAATATATATTCTGTAGATGTCTGTTAGGGCAAGGTGGTCAATGCAGTTATTTACGTCTTCAGTTCCTTTTTTTTGTTTTTTTGGGTCCTGTCGTGGGCCTGAACTCTGGGCCTGGCACTGCCCTCAGCTCTTCAGCTCAAGGCTAGCACTCTACCACTTGAGCCACAGCGCTACTTCCGGCTTTTTTCTTTTTGCTTATGTGGTGCTGAGGAATTGAACCCAGGGCCTCATGCATGCAAGGCAAGCGCTCTACCACTGAGCCATCTTTCCAGCCCCAGGTCTTCAGTTTCTTGGTTGAGTTTTTCCTGGATAACCAATCCATGCATGACAATGATGGGTTGAGATGTGTTTTTAGGTTATGTAGTATTTGGTTGATGATGTGGGGTGGTCCAAGATTCACGACATTGATATTTACACTTGTTGTATCCTCCTAATGGAGAGCTGCCTTTATCAATATGTAATGTCTCTTCCTACTAATTTTAATTTGAATTCTACATTATTTTATGTTAGTAATTCTACTGTGGCCTGTTTATGGTATCCATTTGCTTGAAAAATTTCCTTCCAGCCTTTCAGTTTGAGTATGTGTTTGTTTTTGTCAATGAAATGTATCTCTAGTGGACACTGGATGGATGCATCTTGTTTTTTTATAATACTATCTAATCTATGTTTTCTAATTGGAAATTTAAGTCCATTGATATTGAGAGTTAAGGCCGGGAAATATCTATAATTCCTGCTGTTAGGAGCTGTGCCTCATCTATTCTTATTATATTTACTTTGTTCGGTATAATTTGTGGAGGGGAAGGGGAAAAACAAATCGTTTAAATAGGGATACAGGTGGACCCATTGCAACAATGAGATGCACAATTCCTTATGTTGAAAACGAACTTTACAAGTTTGGTGCAGGGGGGGGAGCGGGGAGGCCTGGGTGGGAGGGGTAGGGGAGAATGGGAAGGGATAGGAAGGGGAAACAAAGGAGGAGGCTACAATGCTTGATAAGAAATGTACTCATTATCTTGTCCATGTAATTGTAACCCCTCTGTACAGTATTTTCACAATAAAATATATATACTTTCACTGGTAGGGAGCATTTTATATAACCAGTTCCTGTTCTTCTTGGCCTTCTCTATGTAGGATATATTTGATTAATTTCTATCTTGTTGATTTGGTGGGGATAAGTTGTTTCAAGTTTTCTTTGTCATGAAATATTTTTATATATCCTTTAAATGTAAAGAAGAGTTTGGCTTGGGACAGTATTCAGGATTGGTAGTTGTTTGCCTTTAATGTTTGCCATATATCATGTCAGGCTCTCCTTTTTACCATATCAGCTAAGAAATCATTATTTATTCTGACTGTATATCCTTTATAAATAATCAGTCTTTTCTCCTGACAGCTTTAAGAATCCTTTCCTTGATCTCTAATGATCCTCTAATGGATTATGATGTGGTGGTGGGTTGTTCTGTTCTGGTATTCTCTGTTTGGTGTTCTAAAGGCTTCTCTTCTATGAATGAGCCTTTCTTTTTGGATGTTTGGTGTGTTCTCCGCTAGAATTCTGTAATATGTTTCCCATCCATTTTGTTTCCTGCTCTTCCCTTCTTGATACCTATCTCCCCCAAGTTTAATCTTCTAACTGCATCTTGAACTTCCAGCAAGATCATTTCTTATTTATTGGATATGTTCTAAATGATTAGCTCCTCTTTTCTATTAGACCTAGTCTGTCTTTGATGCCTAACATCTTCTATGTCATCTATTTGCTGTGGAGACTTTCTACTTTGTTTTTGAATTCTCTGTCTTCTAATTGGTCATTTTTTATGGCTTCTATCTTTACTAAAGCTTTGTTTTAGGTCTTGTGTGGACTTTCTTTAACATCTTTTCTTTGGGTAGGGGAGTTGGAGAGGTTTATTTTAGCTGTGTCTTCTCTCACCTTTTAACTATTTAATGAATTTTTCCTTGGACTCCTTTGCCTTCTCAGAATTTATTTATCTTTCTGTTTGTCGTCTCCATGAATTATTATGCTAATCTTTGATTGGTCTCATCTTTTTCACAAATTTCCTTGTAGAGGTTTTGTATCTTTTCATTAATCACATTTTTCAGCAGTATTTGTAATGTATTTTGAATTCTCTCTTCTAGGTCCTTAATTGTCTGTTCTAATGTCTGGTCAGTTCCTGTGTGAATTATACTACGGTGACATCAGTTTTCTTGTATTTTTTTGATTTTTTCTGTCCATTTGGTGGATTTCTTGGCTTTTATTTGTGGGATCTGTGATCTTAATAGGTGACTCTCTATGTTCTTGGTTGATTTGCAGGTTTGGTTTGGTCTTCTGTTGTGATTTGTTTTTCTGGAATTAGGTTTTTGTCTAGACAATTAAGTGTAGGATTAGAGATCATTTGTGGTGAGATATTGTCATGTTAATACTTGTGGTTCCAATGAGAGTTCGAACTGTCCAGTGGTAAGATGAATTGTGTCTGTGTTTGGATGTGGCTGCCTCTGTTCCTGCTTTTTTCCCATGTGGCCCTTTTATTTCCACAGTGCAGATGTGCTTTTGAATATGTTGGTCAACACAGTCACAACAGTCACCTGCCTGGCTGGGTAACTTTTCATAGGTTTCTGTTTTCTTGTCAAGACAGTATAAAATCTTCTTTTGAATTATATATTTATATATAATTATACCTGACTTGGTTTGACCTGCTAGAAGTGGAATACCTGCTAGGACTCTAAATATCTGTTTCATTAGCTAGAGCCAGGGTAATATTCTGTTGTTGTTCTGCCATTGTTTTTCCACTTCCTCAGGTTTATTTTTGATATTGTGGATTTTTCACATAATTTAGGATTTGTGATGGTTGTAGCCTTTTAGTTTTTTCTGTTTGTGTTACTTTGAAATAATGATTTCAGGCTTCTATAAAGAGACAGTAATAATATGAAATGTATGTTATTACATTGAAAGAAAGAGACCAGACATTTTAACCTTTTGCTATAAGTAAATTAAAATTAAGCAAAACTAATGAAAATAATTTCTTATTTACTAGTGTCTTTTTTACCTATGTTAATATTATTTACAATGTGAGTGAAATGTTTAAAAAGTAGTATTTATTTTAGCTTAATTTCTCTGAAGAGACAATAAATGATATAATCAAAGGCTAAAAATGATTAGATTTAAAATTTAGAATTCAGGAAATCATTTTGACCATTCTGGTTACTGGAGCCTTGACTACAACCTCACGAGACAATTTATATTGATGAAGCAAAAATCCAAGGTTAGACATTTATGAATAAAAAAATCATGTCATTCTGAACATGGAGAGCTACATTTCAAACATAGAAAATTTAGCTTTTAAATACCTGTATATGCTAGTACATTTAATTGCAGTGTAAGTA
Source organism: Dipodomys spectabilis (assembly GCF_019054845.1). Lineage (NCBI taxonomy): Eukaryota > Metazoa > Chordata > Mammalia > Rodentia > Heteromyidae > Dipodomys > Dipodomys spectabilis. Next base: position 1,804,355 of record NW_024871021.1, on the reverse strand, counting down.
CTTGTTCTGAAAAGAGATAAAATTGCATTTATTTTGACATGTAAAATGTAAACCTAAGTATTCATTTGAATTAAAGATAATGTTTAAAATATCACTCATTCAAGAAAGAAGATGTACAGTTAGTTGTTTTTCATGCCAATTATGTTCTCTAAACTTACTACAAATACTAGATTAGTAAACCTAATTCATTGCTTTCTGGGAAATAGAAATTCAGTTTCTTAAAACTCATGATTATAACTTTTTCTCAAACAATTGCTAAATAATTGTTTTATATTTTTTGTCATGGAACCTTATTTGACATATTTTTATTCATTAAGTTAAATAATTGGCCAATAACAATATAAATTATGCATGAACAAAGTTTATCTAACACAAGTATTTTTTTCACAAGACATATCATGGCTCTCTTAAAGAACACTAGAAGGCAGTGTCTTATTTATTAATTTTTAGTTGTTTTCTTAATGATTTTTAATTGTCAGAAGTGGCAAGTCTATAATATATTTAAAGCATTTAATTATACTCCCTCTATTTCAGTTTCATTACTTCTTTCTCCAAAGATCTTCTGTTTTTCACATAAAATTACATCTTTGTATATGTGCATATAAACTAATTTGGAAGATTTAGGCTAAACTACAATTTAATTCAAGATGTACGGTGGATTAATAGGATAAATAAAAACTTAAATATTTTTTTATTAACTTCTGAATTGAGTTATCATTATTATTATGGTTAGGGTTAGGATCCCAGACAGAATTAGAATTAGAATTAGAGAAATAGAAAATTTAGGTTCAACACAGGATGACCCATTGCAACAATGATACTCAAAAGACACTGTTGAAAATGAAGTTTACACCATGTGGAGGGAGGAGTAAGGGAAGTGGGGAGGAATGGGATAGTGGGAGAACAAGACAGAAAGGGGTAACAATGCTTAACAAGAAATGTACTCCTTATGTTACATATGTACTTAATCGCTCTTTAAAGCATCTTTACAACAAAATAAAATTGTTAAGAAATAATGAAAAATAAAACTTGCCAGGAAATAGAAAACACTTAAAAATTTAGGTTCAAAATGCAAGTAAAATTTAGAACTACACGCTGAGCAAGATTTAGGATAAATGTGAAAAAAGAGGCTTGCTATTAACATGATGATTCAGTTATATGTAGGCTTAGGATTAGGCAAGGTGTTCCAGTTAGAGCTGGGGTTAGGATGAGAAAAAGATGGAAGACATTGTGTAAAACTGTCACATATTTTAAGAAGAATGAATGGCATCAAAGTTAGAATGTATGAAAACCAGTGTGTATGTTACTTTAAACATTCAGATATGATTTGGTTTCAAGTGTGAGATCTTTTTTGTTCTAGTTAGGGTTAGGGAAGGATAAGCTTTAGGGTAACTTTTAGTTTTCCACTAAGAAGTAGAAGCAAAAAAATGTGTGGTTGAATAGAATCTAGACAATTTTCCTTACATTAACCATTTGGTATTAAATCAGACTGTGATTAGGATTAGGTTTCTGGTTAATCGGGGTCGAGGATAGAGTACAGAAATGGGTTAAATTAGTGGCTTGTGCCTATTATCCTAGCTACTGAGGAAGCTGATTTCTGAGGATCCCAGTTCAAAGCTAACCCAGGCAGGAAAGTCTGTGAGACTTTTATCTCCAATTAACCACCAGAAAACCCAAAAGCGGTGTGGTGTCTCAAGTGGTAAAGTGCACACCTTGAGCTAAAGAACTCAGGGATCATGCCCAGGCCCAGAGTTCAAGCCCCACGACCGACAAAAAGAAAAAAAAAAGAAATGTGTTAAATGATAAGTAAAGTTGAACTTATTTTAGGTTCTAGGAATTCAGGAAATGCCAGGATAATGGAAGTACAATGTATTTCATAATATTAGGATTTGAGATCAATGGGTATAATGATTCCTCTTATGGAACAAGATACATTCAAAATTAAGAGTGAGAAAATCTGTAGAGTTTACAGAAAGCCTGCAATTTATTTCAAGAATTACAAGTGGAATTTCAGTTAAGATTGCAGAAAATGAGCATTTTTCATAAATTTTAGAATTGGGATACTGTTAGTGTCAAGATTATGGTTAGAATGCCAGCCATGGTTAGGTTAGAGTGAAGGAGAAAAAAATGAGGCTCAAATTGAAGGTAAATTTAGAATAAGCCTGGTAAGAATTAGAATGAATGTGAACTAGAGTATTGCTATTAATATTAGAATCTACTTACAATTAGGCTTATGGTTATTGTCAATGTTCCAGTTAAGATTAAGTTAGGATTGGAAAATGACTAAGATATTCAAAAAATAAATGAAACCTATTTTTGGAAGGCTTATTTGAATCAAGTTAGGATGAGTGAAAACTAGTGTAGTTGTGTTAGTGTTAGTATTGTCATATAATTAAGATTAAGATTAGGGTCAGTATTTTGTTCTGATTATGATTACTGTTATGAATAAGAAAGATTTTAGTATAAACTTGAGTTTTCACTTACAAGTAGAAGCAAAAATGTGAGACTGAATAGTAACTAGAGCATTATCATTATATTTATTTCTGAGTGATCATTCTCATAATGATTAATGAGAGTTTTCCAGACAGGTTTAGGCTGAGACTTAGCATTAAGTAATGGACTAGATGGTAAGTAAATCTGAAACTGTTTTAAGGTACAGGGTTTCTGAAAAAGGTGGGATGAATGGAAACTACAGTATTTTTCCTGATAAAGAGAATTTGAGGACAATTTAATAGTTATATAATAGTTCATATAATAGTTATATAATAGTAATATAATAGTTCATTTTAGGAAACAAGATAACTTCAGAAATAGAGTCAGAAAATTTGTGGGAATAAGGCAAACTGAAACTAATTTCCAGAGCGTAACCTGGAGAGTTCATTAGAATGATTTAAAACTGAAGTTTTTTTCTTAAACATTAGAATTGGACTATCAGAGTGATAGGTTTCAGTTCCAGTTGGGGTTAGTGTAAGCACTAGGGAAATGGAAAATTAAGGGTCCAACTGAAACTAAATCTTCGAATAACAAGTTGAGTTAGAATTAGGATGAATGTGAAATAGGAAACTGCTAACAATATTAAGATTAGGTTATAATTAGTGTGAGGGTTAACCTCAATATTTCAGTTAGGGCTAGGGTTACAATAATGGCAGGATAATGAGTGAAACTACAAACTATTTTAAGAAAGATGAGTTAAATCAAAGGATGAATAAAAACTAATGTATTTGTGTGGCTTTTAGAATCCAAAGCCCATTAGTTCCAGGGTTAGGGTTACTTTTCTAATTCAGGTTAGGCTTAGGGTTAGGGAAGGGTAAGCTTTAAGGTAAAACTGAATTTTCTGCTAACACTTTCAAGTAAAATAAGTTTGAAACTTATTTTAATTCAAGTAAACTTATTGAAACTTATTTGAAACTTATTGAAACTCAAGTAAAATAAGTTTGAAACTACAGAGTTTCTCTAAGTTTTCTATGCAGGGTTCAATGGGGTTAAATTTAGAGTTACGTTTCTAGTAAGGTTTAGATATATAGTAAGGGTTAGGAACTAGATTAGATTTTAAGTAAGCCTGCAACTTCTTTTTGGAGATACAGGAGTTCTGTAAAAGTTAAAAATCAGTGGAAACTATGTTATTTTTCATGATATGAGGATTTGAGGTTAATGATTCATAATAGAGAACAAGATATATTTCAGATTCCAAGTCAGGGAATATGTAGAATTTGGAGCAAAGTGCAAATCATTTCAAAGACAGTGGGTATCTGTAAAGATGTATCTAAACTTGAGTATTTTCCATTAATTTTAGGATTGAGTTACTATTATCATCAAGGTTACTCTTAGGGTTGTGACCAGGATTAGAGTTAGGATTAGGGAAATTAAAGGTTAAGAACTTGAGTGAATTACTTCCCTTGTGTATGTATTGCACTATTCTAAGGCTTGAACTCAAGGCTTGGGTTCTGTTCCTGAGCTTTTTGCTGTAGGATATGAGACACGAATCCACTTCCAGCTTTCTTTGGCAGTAAATTGGAGATGAGAATCTCACAGACTTTCCTATCTGAGCTGACATTGAACTGAGATCCCCAGATCCCTGCCTTTTGATTAAAGTTAAGATTAAAGGCATGAGCTACCAGTGCCTAGGAAAGTGATTGACTTTTATTGACTGTTTTTACTTATGTTCAAGATCAAGAGTTGAATTCACTCACTCTTCAAGGAACTAGAAGAGGCAATCCAAAAATTCATATGGAACAATAAAAGACCCCGAATAGCAAAAACGATCCTCAACAGAAAGAACACTGCTGGAGGAATATCAATACCAAATTTCAAACTCTACTATAAAGCCATAGTAATCAAAACAGGTTGGTACTGGCACAAGAACAGATCTCAGGACCAATGGAATAGAATTGAAAACCCAGAAATGAACCTACAGACCTATAGCCATTTAATCTTCGATAAGGGAACTAAAAAAATAGAATGGAAGAAACACAGCCTCTTCAGTAAATGGTGCTGGCAAAATTGGTTAACTACTTGTAGAAAACTAAAGCTAGATCCTTATATATCACCCTGCACCAGAATCAACTCCAAATGGATCAAAGACCTCGGAGTCAAAGCTGATACTCTCAAAACATTACAGGATGGAATAGGAGAAACCCTAGGTTTCCTTGGCACAGGCCTGAATTGTCTTAATAGAGACCCCAAAACAGAAAAAGTCAAAGAAAGGTTGGACAAATGGGATTGCATGAAGTTGCAGAGCTTCTGCATGGCAAAGGACATAGCTAGCAAGATCAATAGAAAGCCCACGGATTGGGAGAAGATCTTCACTAGCCACACAATGGACAAGGTTCTCATATTTAAAATATACTTGGAACTCACAACATTAAATCCCCCAATAACAAATCTTCTAAGAATCAACTGCCCAATAAATAAGTGGGCTAAAGACTTAAAGAGAAACTTTTCTGAAGAGGAAAGAAGGATGGCCAATAGACACATGAAGAAATGCTCAACCTCCCTAGCCATAAAAGAAATTCAAATCAAAACAACATTGAGATACCACCTCACCCCAGTTAGAATGGCTAATATCAAGAACTCTAATAACAACAGATGCTGGAGGGGATGTGGACAGAAGGGAACCTTACTGCATTGTTGGTGGGAGTGTAAACTTGTTCAACCACTTTGGAAAGCAGTATGGAGGTTCCTCAAAAGACTCCACATAGAGCTCCCCTATGATCCAGCAATCCCACTTTTGGGCATTTACCCAAATGTTCACAAACAAGACCACACTAAAGCTTCCAGTACCACTATGTTTATTGCAGCACTATTTACTATAGCTAAGATATGGAACCAACCCAGATGCCCCTCAGTAGATGAATGGATCAAAAATATGTGGTATATATACATAATGGAATTCTATGCCTCCATCAGAAAGAATGACATTGCCCCAGTTGTTAGGAAATGGAAAGACTTGGAAAAATATTATATTAAGTGAAGTAAGCCAGGCCCAAAGAAACATAGGTCTCATGGTTTCCCTTATTTGCAATATCTAGTATATGGCTGAATCAAGCAGAAAAGTTCAGATAAGGTGATGTTAGGGAAATGAACCCTAAGATATGTATTCAAATGTTTTTTTCTTTCATGTGATTGTTTCTAACACATCTATAAGATGATTTCTTTGTTGCTTTGTGTGTCCGTCCCCCACGGTATAATCCCTGCTTTCACTGTATTTGATGTCGGTATAATTTGTGGAGGGGAAGGGGAAAAACAAATCGTTTAAATAGGGATACAGGTGGAACCATTGCAACAATGAGATGTACAAGTCGTTATGTCGAAAACGAACTTTACAACTTTGGTGCGGGGGAGGGGGGCGGGAGTGGGGATAATTGGGTGGAGGGGGCAAGGGGCGGATGGAAAGGGATGAGAAGGGGAAACAAAGGAGGAGGCTACAATGCTTGATAAGACATGTACTCATTATCTTGCCCATGTAATTTTAACCCCCCTGTACAGTGTTTTCACAATTAAAAGAAAAGACTTGAATTCAATATCTGACAGCTTTGCTCACTAGGTAGCATTCTGCCACTTGAGCCATATCTCCAAAAATGAGTATTTTAAAAAGCTGGAAATCATTAATTTTTCTTCATATAATATGCATCATTAATGTTGTTCTGAAACTCATCCTAATGAAAAAAGATTTATAGACCCTAGAAATGATCTGAGCAGATTCTCATGCTTTGCTTCTAATGGCATAACATTTTAGGGACATGATTTTTTAATTATTATTTTAAGTAACAAAGGAGTTATCATTAAACAAAGCAGTTTATGCATATAATATACCTTGATCAATGACAACCCTTTCAACATTCGCATCCATCCCTCCTCTATGAACCTCTTCCTTTACTCTTCTTAATTTTGTAGGATATTTACTGGATTCCTCTCTGCACTTCACCCCTTTTCTCCTTTTCATTCTTCTCATTTTCCCCCTTCACCCCTTTTTTGACTACCCACTCCATATTATCCAGCAACTCTACTCCTAAGCATTTACCTGAATGTTTACAAACTAGGATGTAGTGAAAGTTTCAGCACAACCATGCTTACTGAATCACCCCATCTACTCCTCAAGAGAGAAATGAATCAAGAAAATGTAATACACACACAAACACGCGCACACACACACACACACACACACACACACACACACACACACACACACACACACACACACTGGAAATTCTACTTACCCATCAGAAAGAATATTGTGCAATTTGTATCTCATTTCTCATTTCTTCTGCCTGGTATCCCATTTTTGCCGTACTGTCCCTGTACTGCAGTAACTGACACATGCAAACTGATGTAAAATATTGTCAGGGTTATTGGGTAGGAATAGATTCCTGAATGAGTTCTTTGCTCATTCTCTTCGTCTATTCATGCCTTTGAATAGTGATTGTACAGATTCATTTGTACCATTTGCTACACACAAAAGAGATGAACCACTTGTATGTATATATACATACATGTATATACATACATTTGATGATTTCAAGAATTATGGAGCTAACAAAAATCATATGCATTTTCCTTCCTTTTCAATTCTTTCAAAGCCGAAATAACTTTGTCTTTTTTGAGTACCTAATTTTAAAGAGAATGTCATCATCTCTGATCTGTCAGTGCCCTTGAAATTAATGTTCCAACAAAACAAAATTACTTAGGCTTTTTGGTGGAAGAGAAGAATATTACTAGGGTTTTATTCAGGGGTTCTCTGCTTGCTAGAAAGGACTTTGGTTGTATAGCACCAAGCAGCTCAACTACTGTTACCATAGTTCTAGTCCCTTTTATTTGCTTGAGGTCTTGAACTTTTTTCCCAGGTCTGATCTTAGATTGACTGAGACTTTGCTACATATGCCTCCCACATAATTAGGTAGGATTACAGATATGAACCACGATGGCCAGATCATTTGTTGAGATGGCTGTCTTGGCAGTTATTTCTCTGGCCTGGCCTCAGACATTTCTGCTTCCCAATCAGCTAGGATTACAGATGTGGGCTACTATACTTGCTGTACATGACACCTTCCTTTTTTTGAGAGGTTTTTATTGTGAAAATACTGTATAGAGGGGTTATAGTTACATGAGCAAGGTAATGAGTGCATTTTCTATCAAGCATTGTTACCTCCTCCTTTGTTTTTCCCCTACCCTCCCTTCCCTCCCACCTTCACAACTACACTCCCCCCTCCCCCCTTCTCTGCCTCCCTGCCTAAATTGTAAACTTCCTTTCTCAACATAGTGTCTTGTGCATCTCATTGTTACAATGGGTCAGCCTGTATCCCTGTTTAAACATTTTGTTTTTTCCCTTCCCCTCCCCAAGCTGGAGAAGTGTGTATACAAGATGCAGGTCACCAACATTAAATACAGTGAAAACAGGGGTTATACTCTGTGGGAGGAACACACAAAGAAACAAAAATAATCACAATTTAGATGATAAACCACTATCTTGAGGTTTATTTCGCTTCACATCATCTTATCTGATCATATATACATAGCTTTTGAACTTTTATACTTGTCCCAGACATATACTAGTTATTGCAAATAAGGGAAATCATAGTATCTATGTTTCTTTGGGTCTGGCTTACTTCACTTAATATAATTTTTTCCAAGACTCCACTTAGAGCCCTCCTATGACCCAACAATCCCACTTTTAGGCATTTACCAAATCATCACAAACAAGACCATACTAAGCTACCAGGACAACGATGTTTATTGCAGCATAATTTACCATAGCTAAGATATGGAACCAACCCAGAGGCCCCTCAGTAGATGAATGGATCAAGAAAATGTGGTATATATACACAATGGAATCCTATACCTCAACAGAAAGAATGCCATGGCTCCATTTGTTAGGAAATGGAAAGGCTTGGAAAAAATTATATTAAGTGAAGTAAGCCAGGCCCAAAGAAAAATAGGTCTCATGGTTTCCCATATTTGCAATAAGTAGTATATGTCTGAGAAAGGTAGAAACAGTCAGATAAGTAGATGTTAGGCAAAATGAACCCCAAGATAAGGATTCAAATGATTTTTCTTTCTTGTGATTATTTCTAACATATTTATAAGATGATTTTTTTTGTTGCTTTGCATGTCCCTCCCCCACAGTACAACCCCTGTTTTCACTGTATTTGATGTTGGTATAATTTGTGGAAGGGAAGGGAAAAAAGCAAATTGTTTAAATAGGGATACAGGTGGACTCATCGCAACAATGAGATGTACAAGACGTTATGTCGAAAAAGGAAATTTACAACTTTGGCTTGGGGTCCGTAGGTGCGGGGGGTGGATGGGAAGGGATGGGTAGGGGAAACAAAGGAGGAGGCAACAATTCTTGGTAAGAAATATACTCATTACATTGCCCATGTAATTGCAAACCCTCTGTATGGTATTTTCCCAATAAAAAAGAGCAAATGTGTGTGTGTGTGTGTGTGTGTGTGTGTGTGTGTGTGTGTGTGTGTGTATGTATATATATATATATCACATTGTATATATGTATATGTATATATATGTATATGTATATATATTGTATATGTGTATATATATATATATATATATATATATATATATATATATATATATATATAAAACCATAGGTCCCGTAGTTTCCCTTACCTGCAGTATCTAGTACATTAGTACATGGTATCATATGACCATATAAGATGATGTTAAGTGAAATGAACCCCAAGAGAGGGACACAAATGATTCTATGAGATTCTTATCTCTATATAATCCCCCAGAGAAAGTTGGAAGGGGAGCTATGGTTCAATTATTGAGCACCACCCTTTAGGGAAAAAGCTTAAGTGAGAAGGTAATGTATTGAGTTTAAACCACAATATCAGCACTCAAAAAAGTTGATTTCTTTTCCTTGAGGTTTTTATTAAGTTACTCAGAAAATAATCAACATTGAATTTATGTTTAGTATTACTATCAAAATCCTGTTATATTTATTGATGTTATTCTTTATTTTCCTAAATTTTACTTACACATTAATATCCAGTAATGGAAAGAGATGATCAGTGTTTCACAAGTTTTTATGGCAGTTGAATATATGGATGAGAGACACTTACAAGGAGTTTGGACTGAAAATAGATATGTGCAAGCTCTTCACATAAATAAATTATAGTTGAAGAACCTGTGGCCCTATATGAAAGAAAATAAAGAAATCAGCAAGGAAAGATAAGGTATGATTCTTTTGTAATCCACAGACACATTTTATTTCTTATTTCTACTGTAAGGCATTTCAGTTAACTTTATTTTACAAAGTTAAACATGATTGGCATTTAGTACTAACTGGCTTCTGTCTCAGGTGAGCAATTATTCTAGCCAGGTGCCAGGGGTTCATGCCTATAATCCTAGCTACTCCGAGGGCTGAGGTCTCTAGATCCTAGTTCAAAGCCAGGTTGGAGAGGAAAGTTGGTGAGACTTTTCTGTTCAATTAACCATGAGAAAACTGGAAGTGGCATTGTGGCTCAAAGTGGCAGCACTAGCCTCGAGTAATAAATTTCAGATACAGAACCCAAGTTGTGAGTTTAAGTTCTCTGAAATTATTCTTAAAATACTTGTTCTCAGGATTTCATTAACTTGTCTAGAAGAATGTTTTAAACTTAGGGATTTTTTATTTCATGTAGTCAGCATTGATTTTTAAGATGTGCAGAGAAAAATTATTTAAAGTCAGAACTGGTTTGTATTGCTTTGTATTACGCATTGCCTCTACACACAGAGATCTGCTGGAAAGCAGTTGGCCAAATCCTGGCTGTTGGCAATGAATATGGAAATGTGTTTCTTTGAGCAAATAAACAAAATTTGTAACGGCAGCCTTTATAATACCTTAATTGTAACAAAATTAATATTATTGCTATTATTATTTTTTGTCGGTTTTGGGGCTTGAATTCTGGGTCTCGGTGTTGTCCCTCAGCATTTCAGCTCAAGGCTAGCACTCTACTACTTGAGCAACAGTGCCACTTCACATTTTGTGAAGAACCTTTACTTGGAGATAAGGGTCTCACAGACTTTCTTGCCCAGGCCGGCTTTGAATAGAGACCCTCAGTTCTCAGCCTCCTTAGTAGCTAGGATTACAAGTTTGAGCCACTGGGGCCTGGCAGTAAAATTATTTTGAAAAGAAAAAAACCAGGATTCTATCCTTAAACAATTACAATCTGGCAAGTGTATTTGTAACGTTAGTTGTATCAAGTAACCATAGGCAGCAATCATTTTTAGATCTCATTATGTCCTGTCCAATGCCAGATAATATTTCATTAATTTGCCTTTTCCTAACAAAGTTCATTATGAATTCTCAACAGCACAATTTTCTAGTGAGTAAAAATAATTATTCAACATATTTATTTCAACAAACAGCATTTTGCACTTTAAAAAATTTTTTTTCCAGTGCTGTGGCTTGAAATCAGGGCCTGGGCACTCTCCCTGAGTTTATTTTGTTCAAGGTTAGTACATTACCAATTGAGCCACAGCACCACTTCCAGTTTTTCTGCTTATGTCATACTGAGGAATCAAATCAAGTGCTTCATGCATGCGAGGCCAGCATTCTACCACTAACCACATTCCCAGTCATTGGGTCCTGGTATATTTCCCCTTCTAGATTAATAGAAACATTCCAGGTTCCAAACTTGAAGCTGATCCCTGCCATCCAATAACATCACATTGTTGTGAATAGCACTAACTGGCCTCATGAGTATAGCAGCCAGCTGGAGCTCAGCTATCTTATGGCCTTGGCCTCCAACAATGCAATCATTTCTGTGCACAGACTGAAAACTGTCATAGGTAAGTTTGATATATTCCATTCTATTCTCAGTGACTTGCCATTCTCAGCTTTGTATGCTTTAAATTCTGTTAAACATTAATTACTATTTCCCACCATTCTCAAATGTAACATATATGTCTTACTTTAAAATTTATTCAAGCATTCAAAAATGTTAACGTAGTTGCTGTCCACTAGTGGTTCATGTTTTAAAACCTAGCTAATTTAGAGGTCAAAAACTGAGTATCTTGGTTTAAAGCAGCCCATGCAGAAAAATCTGAGATATTTCTCCAATTCAGAAACCAAAATTCAGAAGTGGAGATGTGGCTCAAGTGGTAGAGTGTCAGCTTTGAGCAAAAAGACTAACCAAGTATAATTGGTCTACTTCGGACTCACTTACTTATTCATGGAGCACACACACACACACACACACACACACACACACACACACACACACACACACACACACACACACATTGTACATTCTCCTAGACTCCCCTTCTTGAGCAGTATTCAATGCCATTAACTTAATGCATGTTTTCCAAATTATTATGGTAGGGATTAATCTACATTTGTATTTATGATAATGCATTTTTGTACTTTTTCTTTTTCATTTTTTTTGGTACTTATGTGAGAGAACAGTGTTTTGTGAAGACTAAATAGAAATCAATGTGTCAGTAAATAGATAGTGACAGACTGAAAGATGCAGATAATACCACTTGAAATTTTATTTCTCCAAATTTAAATATATGTGCATATGTATGTATTTAAAATTTCTGCCAAGATTTTATTTCCATTAACAATGATCTATTTGTTCCATTATATGAATTTAATATATTGTATGTTTCATAGCAGATTAATACTTATAGAATTTCTTTCCTTTGCAGACAAGGTTCTGCAGTGTAGACCAGGCTTTCTTTAACTCCTAATTCTCCTGTGTCAGGTTTCTGAGTAATGATTGGCATATTACCATGTCCAGCTATATTATTTACATTTTGTACAGTAGAATATTAATGTGAACAGCTTTAAGCCACATATCTTCATGAGCATGAATGAATTTCTTGCAGAAAATGTTATAAATAGACTTAATGAGTGAAGCTAATTATGGTAGACATGCCTGTAATCCCAGCACCCAGGAAGATTGTAAGCTTAAGAGAAGCCTGAGCTACACAGTAAGTCCCTTTTAAAACAAAACAACAACTGTTGAGCTTGGAAGAGGGAAAGTATTGTTAAGTGGGGTGATAGGAACATACAAAATGTAGTGTGTGTATGTGTGTGTGTGTGTGTGTGTGTGTGTGTGTGTGTGTGTGTGTGGTTGTGCTGGACCTAGGGCTTGAACTCAGGATCTGGGCACTGTTCCTGAGGTTTATGCTCAAGTCTAGCACTCTACCACTTGGACCAAACTCCACCTCAAGCTTTTTTAGAAGTCATTGGAGATGAGTCTGATCCAGTTTCCTGTTCAGGCTTAGAACCTTGATCCTCTTTCTCAGCCTCTTTTGTAAGTAAGATTACAGGTGTGAGTCTGTAGTAGTTGTTGTATTATTGTTAAGTAATATAGTAAGCATCATGCCAGTTTATGCTCCTTCCAGCAGTGTTTGAGTGTTGCACACACACCTAAGATAAAACCCACTCCAAGTTTGATGACATCCAGATCTCATAATCCCGTGAGATACATATTGTTATGCTCACTTTACCTATGAAGAATTTGAGCTCCAGAGAGTTAGGTTAAGTTTGAGTTCCCATCTAGTATACAGTGGAGCCTGTATTCAAGCTCAACTAGGTCTGTTTATTTCAGAAAACACGGAGTCATAATGTGTTCTAGTCAACATGTGTTCTAGCAAGTACTGCTCATTGCAAGTACAGTTCTGTGCCTGACAGATTACCTTTCTCTCTCTTTAACTGTTTGCACTCCTTTTCATAAGCTAGGGAAGCACAAGTGATGAGAAGAGCCATTTTTGAAGGGGAGATTGATAATGGGGTTTGAACTTGGTATCACATACATATTAGTCAGATCTTCCATTTGAGTTATGCCTCCAGCACTCTATTTCTGTTTTATTTTTTGTAGTATTATTACAAAGGTGAGCTACACAGAGGTTATAGTCATTGAAGTCGGTTCTGATTATATTTCTTTTTTTAAAATGTCACCCATTCCCTTGCTCTCTCAATTTTTCTCTCTCACTGGTTTGGTTTTATTAACCTCCTCCTCCTCCTCCTCCTCCTCCTCCTCCTCCTCCTCCTCCTCCTCCTCCTCCTCCTCCTCCTCCTCCTCCTCCTCCTCCTCCTCCTCCTCCTCCTCCTCCTCCTCCTCCTCCTCCTCCTCCTCCTCCTCCTCCTCCTCCTCCTCCTCCTCCTCCTCCTCCTCCTCCTCCTCCTCCTCCTCCTCCTCCTCCTCCTCCTCCTCCTCCTCCTCCTCCTCCTCCTCCTCCTCCTCCTCCTCCTCCTCCTCCTCCTTTCTTGAGATCTAGAGGGAATAGTTATATATTGTGGCAATGACTACATTCCTTTTGTCTTTGTTTTTGTTTCAGTCAGTAATAAGGCTTGGACCCAGGGCCTGAATACTGTCTCTGAGCTCTTTTACTGAAGAATGGCATTCATATTGAGCCACAGTTCTACTTCCCTGAGTGCATTGCTTTTTGGACAATGTTAACCTTTCCCTTCATCTCTTCCAGTTTTCCCATCCTTCCTTACAAACAAGTTGCATCGGTCATTTTCAGCATAGTACCAATTGAATATCACTGTTGCACATGTTCATTGTTTGTCTCTCCTTTTGACTGCCCCTTTAATTTTGCAAAGAGAGACAAATGAAGAAACATGACAAAAATGAAATAAAATAAAGAAAAATATCTTGTTTCTGTTTCCTGGTCACTGGTTCTTTTTGAGATAAAATGTGTGTGTGTGTGTGTGTGTGTGTGTGTGTGTGTGTGTGTGTGTATAGTTGGGCTTTAACTCAGGGAACTGACATTTAGTTTTTTTACTCAAGGATAACAGTGTGTGTGTGTATGTGTGTGTGTGTGTGTGTGTGTGTGTGTGTGTGTGTGTGTGTATGCATACTGGGGCTTTAACTCAGGGAGCTCACCTTTAGCTTTTTAACTCAAGGGTAACAGTCTATGACTTGAACCAAACTTTCACTTCTTGATTTTGAATGGTTAATTGGAGATCAAAATTTCACAGATTTTCCCTACCTGTTCTAGCTATAATCCACTTTCCTCAGATCTCAGCTTTATAAATAGCTAGAGTTACAGGTGTGAGCCACTGGTGATGCTTGGCCTACCTTCTTTTTGTTAAGTAGTTGAAATGTAAAAGACAGTTGCAACCATAGTAAAAAAGAAATCCATTTAACTTTCCCAGCTTCGTTAACTTCTAAAACTTTGTCACATTTGATATGTACAGAAAAACATTTTTTGTAAATGCTCCTGCAATTTGGTGTTCATCTGGGTTTTTTCCTCATAATGAACTTGATTTTATAGCTTTTTACCTACTAAATATTGATGAGAATATGTCCAGAGGGCATTAATGACCTTTTGCTGGCTTTCATAAGGAAATGGTGCAAGCTAACACTTGTGATATATTTGTGTGTAGGACCTCAATGATATATCCACATTCTTAGCCAGAAGACAGTAGTGCCTGTTATAAATCATCTAGATCTGGCAAAACCCTGACACAGGCCTTGTTACCACCTCCTGTAGTTCCTCTTAGAGTGCAGTCCTGCCTTTCCAGTGACCATGACAGAGCCCTGCTGGAGGTTCTCAAGACACAGCCAAGGTCACCAGTCAGGCTTGGCACCTACTGCTTCCTATGATGCAACTACACAGAAAATGTTAGGTCCTTAAGCTGTCATCAGTCCCGAGAGTTCTTCCTTGAACATTCGATCCTAAGAATTAAGGAGACATCAAACTCTCTCTCCCTTGTGCCTGTTGTGGACATGTATTTCTTCTTCTGCTGTCATCTTCTGTGGAAAAAAATGATCTGAGCTCTATAAGCCATTTTGCTTATTCAGGTCCTTAGGGTAAATCTGGCTTTTATACTTAGACAAAAAGAAATGTAGTGATAAAAAATAGCAAACTTAACATTTTTTCTAGTCTATTTATTACCCAAATATGTTTTCAAATCCTACCAATAATTCTTATTAGTAAGAGGCACTTAATTAGCAGTCACTTTCTCAAACTCCTAAGTTCCTCAGTGAGCTGTGCAAGAGAAACCACAGCAGGTTTCAGGGGTCCTCCAGACTAACTTCTTGCCCAGGGAGGAGTGCCTCCAAATTAAACAAAGAATAATTCTTATATTTCAGATTACATGTCCTAGCTATACATACCAAAGAAAGCTAAGAACAAGAGATTAGTCTAACTTGGGAACAATGAAGATCACAAACACAAATTCTATGTTAACAGAAATGAAAAGAAATTTTCCTTTATTCATATAATACAATAAAAAGCTCTACTTTTCTCATTATCACTTAATTGTGGTTGTATGTACTCAATACTAGCTTCTTGAAAGTCCTAAAAACTCTTTGACACAAACTCAGAAGTTCCATTGGTATTAACTTGATATTTTATGAAAAATTCTTACTTTTTATATTTTTAAAAATCTATTTTATTATAAAGATGCTATACAGAGGGGTTACATTTACATGAGTAAGTTACATTTCTCTTTGAAACTTGTTACCCACTCAAGTGTTTTTCTCCCTGTCTCTTCCCTCCTCTCCTTCCCACCCCCATTACATTGTAAAGTTAATTTCTGCCATAGTGTCCTGTGAGTATCATTGTTGCAATGGATCACCATTTGTACTTCTTTCAGCATTTTGTTATTTCCCTTCCCTTCCCCCAATCAGATAAAGGCATATACAGGATGCAGGGTACCAGAATCAAAGACTGGAATTGCCATGGATAAATCCAATTGGAAAAGAAAAATTACATAAAGTAAGAAGAAAGAACTAGCTGCAGTACATTGGCTACATCAAGCTTGACAACTAAACAAAAGAAGACCTGCTATTTCTATGTCTTGGCATTATTTCAGTTAGCATCAATTTCTCTGGTCATATATATACTCATAACTCCTGAGCTATTATGATCCACTTTCAGGAGTAACAGACTAATGCTATTCATTGCAAATGAGGGAAATCATAGAGCTCTTGTTTCTTTGGGCCTGGCTTGATTAACCTAGTATGATTTTTTCCAAGTCTTTTCATTTTCTTACAAAAGGGACGATGTCATTCTTTCTGATAGAAGCATAAAATTCCATTGTGTAAATATACCACATTTTCTTGATCCATTCATCTATTGAGGGGCAAATGGGTTGTCTCTATATCTTAGCTATGTATAACAATGCTGTAATGAACATAGTTGTGCTGGTAGCTTATTATACCCTAGTTTGAGATCATTAGGGTAAATGCTGAGGAGTGGGGTGGTTGGATCATAGGGAAGTTCTATGTTTAGTCTTTTGAGGAACCTCCATTCTGCCTTCCAGAGTGGTTGAACCAGCTTACATTCCTACCATCAGTGTAGTAGTGTTCCTATTTAGCCACATCCACCCCAGCACCTGTTATTATTTGTTCTCTTGATAATAGCCATTCTAACTGGGGTGAGTGGAATCTAAATATGGTTTTGGTTTTGATTTGCATTTCTTTTATGACCAGTGATGGTGAGCATCCCCCTTCTCTTTCCAATAGGCCACACTATTACAGGTTTCTGGTGTCTCGAGAGAGGCATAGAAACTTGTAATATTGTGTGCTTTTTGTTGTACATTCACTTCACTTGGAGCTTTCAATGACTTCTATAATTTACAGGAAAGGTTTATACTAATTACCTTACTGAAAAAAACACTGATTTTCAAAAAGCATAGAAAAAAATCTCTTTGTCAGGGGTCCCAGTGAATGTTAAGGAAGTTTCTTTAGTGGGAAATTTTATTTGGTTACTTGTTCGTTATGTCATTTTAACACATGTTGAATTTGGGGTTTCCCCACCAAATCTTAAACTAGCAGCTGTGTTGCCTCATTGGATTTTGCTTCAAAAGTTACAAAATATTCTGACATATTTTTGGTTTGGTATTTGGGTGGTGGCTTTTGGAGTGCTAGTGGGCCTGTACTCAGGCTTGAACTGAGGGTCTGGAGCTCTAGTTTAGATTGTTTAACGCACTGCTGTCACTGTGCCACTCAAACCACATATCCACTTCTGGCTTTTTCTACTTAATTGAAGGTAAGAATCTTGAGGATTTATTAGCTTAGGTTGGCATCAAACTGTGATCCTCAGATCCCACCCTTGTGAGCAGCTAAGATTACAAGAATGAGCCAGACGCTGGATATATTGTGCTTCCTATGAAACCTAAACAAGGGCACATAATACTGAAGCATGTGTGTAAGGTTATGTATTTCAAACTTAGTTAGAAAAATATAGCCCGTGTGTGTGTGTGTGTGTGTGTGTGTGTGTGTGTGTGTGTGTGTACATAATATAAATGTGCAGAGGGAAATGAGGATGTATCTGCTGATTTTGAGGAAAGATTTCACCTGGGGCTTTTCAAAGACTGAACTACACTGTACAGAATGCTTGAGACTAAAGGTGAGGTAAATGATGTCATCATCTTATCTTTCTATATCCCTTGCTAATATTTGCATATACTATGGTGTTGTAATGATTATTTTGTGTATGAGAGCGAGTACTGGGGCTTGAATTCAGGACCTAGGTACTGTCACTTAGCTTTTGTATGTGATGCTAGCACTCTACCATTTGAAGCACAGCTCAGCTTTCTGCATTTACTGTTTATTTTTTCAAACTTCCTTTGATTGTTTATTTATATTTTCACTTACTTTTTTGTTTTTTTATTGTGAAAATACTGTACAGAGGGTTACAATTGCATGGGCAAAATAATGAGTACATTTCTTATCAAGAATTGTAGTCTCCTCCTTTGTTTCCCCTTCCCATTCCTTCCCATCCTCCCCCTGGACCACAACCAGTTCTCCCCCCCACCAAAGTTGTAAAGTTCGTTTTCGACATAACAACTTGTACATCTCATTGCTGCAATGGGTCCACCTGTATCCCTAATTAAATGATTTCTTTTTCCCCTTCCCCTCCACAAATTATACCAACATCAAATACAGTGAAAGCAGGGGTTATACTGTGGGGGAGGGACATACAAAGCAACAAAAAAATAATCTTATGTGTTAGAAACAATCACATGAAAGAAAAAAAATTTGAATACATATCTTCAGGTTCATTTCCCTAACATCAATTTATCTGGGAAGGTGGCTCAGTGGTAGAGTGCTTGCCTTGCATTTACTGTTTAATTGGAGGTAAGAATTGTTTTTGTTCAGTTGGCTTTGAACTGAGTTCCTCATATGTTAAGGTTCTGAGTAACTAGTTTTACAGGCCTGAGCTTCCAATGCCTAGCTTTTCATTATTAATTTTACAAGCTACATGCTCACACATATTCCTTGCATTAAAAAAATCTCACTGTTTAGGCTGACAAGATGTGAGGAAAGATGGTTGAGTGGATAAGTTACCAAATGGGCCTCTAGCCTCATTAACATCATTCTGGCAGTAACTCACATTTCAGTGTGTGAGTACATATTTCCTCTTTCACTTGGCCTTTATTAACTGCCTTTTTGAACTGTTTTTGGTACATCTTTTAAACATTATCTCCCAAACAGGAGATATTATGTGAATGTATTTGATAATATTTCAGATGGGGGTGGTCTTGTGTGTCTGGATGTCTGTTGTCTGAGGCCGTTCAGCTGGGCTTCAGGTACAGAGCTAATGCTTCCTGTCTACTGGTTGCAGAGAGGAAGGTTTTCTTCCTGGCCAGGCTTTGATTTGAGATCCTTTCATCTTAGACTTCTAAGTAGCTAGGATAACAAGCATGAACCACCACCAACTGGCTTGTTTTAGAAGCATTCATTGCTTTTCATTCATTCCTTTTTTTCTTGGAAGGTTGATCTAGACAGGCTGCTTGTACCTCATGATAAGGTGATTTGAATAATACCCTTTGCCTCTGGCATTTCTGAAACTCATTTCCTCAGTTCTAGGCAAATGAATTTGTTCTAGAGCCAATAGCATTTTTCTTCTGAGTTGTTAGGTAACTTAATTAATCTCTTATCCTTTGCTTTGGCAAAGCAATCCGGATGTTTCTGTAAAACCCTACTTCTTGAGAGTATTATAGAAGTATCATGTGCACACTTCATATAGTCTCTCCTTTTATAATAATATGTTACAAGATTGGGTGGAAGAATGATGACTATTGAATTTAATTTGATAACCACTCTAGAATTTTTAAGACTTAATGCTTATTAACTCAAAGGAGGATTAAAAACATTCAGAATAGTGGAATGTGACTACTACTCAGTTGATGTATGTGGAAAGATGATCAGAATTCTTATGATTAATAAAATATATCTTCAAATTTCCAGTGGTTGACTTCTATGCTAACTGCGAGGAGACACTGGTGATGCCAGGGCTTTGAAAGCTGGTAATGAAGCAAAATATTAGGGAGAACATTTGGTAAGGATATAATTTCCAAGGTTCATAACAAATAAATTGAAGTAGAATGCTAAGAGATGAATGACTGAGCACCAAATTTTATTTGTTGGCTTCTTTGTGATGTCCTGGGATTTGGACCTAAGGCCTAGGTGCTGTCCCTTTGTTTTTTCCTCAAGGCTAGTGCTCTACCTGTTGAACCACAGCTTCATATCCATATTTTTGGTGATTAATTGAAGATAAGCTTACCAAATTTCCTCTTTAGGCTTCCTTAAAACTGATCCTCAGATATCAGCCTCCTGAGTAAGTAGGATTCAGGTTGTAAGCCACCAGAGCCCAGCTAGAATCACATTTTAGAAGTATTCTTTTGGTGAATCATATGTGTCTGACTACTACTTTAGCACTTTGGTTCCAGTGGATCATGTCAGATTTATACTAAAATCAGAAATTTTCTTCTTGTAATCTGCATCATCCAATATCTATCTAATTTTTTCCTATTTTCATTTCTGACCTCTGTTTTCTTCATTGTACCTTTCCATTCTTACTTCACAAGCAAGCATGCCAGTGCTGTTTTCCTTTTCTGAAGCAAGTCAGGTTCATTCCCATCAATGGGGGATGTACTTGCTGTTCTTACTGCCTGGAGTACCTGCTCCTAAATAATTGCCTAGATGATGGCTCACATATCAACTATCTCTTGTTCAGGGATGTCTCCTCCCATCCCCACTGTGAAGTTGTTGCTACAAAATCACCAATGTCATGTCTCTGATTTATAGAAATTATCATTATGATTTCTGGTTTTCTTTTCAGCATGAAATTAGTGAGGAAAGAGCCACATTCACTTCTGTTTCTCCAACACCTGTAATAGTGCCCAGTCTGTAGTGCTCAGGAGCCTTACATGGAGATCAGTCTTTTCCAGCTCAATTTATCCTAGCTTCTCTTTAGGACAGCTCTTCAAGCTGAAGTGTGGTGGCTAGTAGTCATTCCCTCTCATTCTTTGTGCTTTTTGGTGTTGTTGAGTCCACTTCAGGGCCAAACCAGTGCCTGACACTTATTTGTTGCTATGGCAAAGGTGGTTGTGACATCATAGAAATAATGGCTATTCTTTTGGGTATCTGTGTGAGGACACCCACCCCCACACAATTTCCCCAATATATGTTTTTCCTTTGCCCAGAAGTGCATTCACCAATTCAGCAACCAAACTGTCACCCAGTTCCTGATGCAGAGTATGTTTCCATTTCCTTTAAAAAAAGAAAAATTCAAGACATGCTTTGATGATTTGTCATTGAATTAATGAAACAGAGTATATAATTTTATGTATTTGTAAGTCTTTGTCCATCTCTCTTGAGCCCTTGTCATATTTCTATGTGTTTGCAGCTTGGGAAGGGAAATAAGGTTTAATTCAGTATCGTCAGTGACTATAGTTCAGAAGGCTCTTTTTAGACCCTTTTGGAGGGAATGCCAACTTTCCATCTGATGTTCTACAGATGGCCATCTTGGTACAGGACCTGAGTAGACTGTCATAAGACAAGAGTCTTGTCCTGATTTCCACTGACTTTCCTCTGTGGTCAAGGAGTGTGATCCCACTGTGATCTCCTCTGAAAATCTAAGGCAATGGGGGTAAGAGAGACTAAAACTCAGAACCCAGCTTCCCACATCACTAGGATTACAGGATTGAGTCTCATGGACTCAACTCATAGCTGCTTTTTTATAAATGGTGTAGTCAGTTTCATTATAGTCACTTCTTAGACCTATATATACAAATATATGTATATGTTTATTCATCTATTTATAATCAGTGTTAGATCTAGAAACACACAAATATATATTCATATAATTATAATCAAATTATATCACTACTTTCCCCAATAATATTTTACACTAATGTTTTGTGAAATAAATACTCAAGACTAAAAATTTAAATGCCTTTGTAGCTTGAAAAATCATATTCAATCTTACATATTATACAATATACTATATATAACATAAAGACTATAACGTATGTTTACATATAACTGATTTGTGTTATTTTTCTTCCTGATTTTGTGTTGGTTCATCTATGTAAGCCTTTTTTCTTTTATTGATGATGGCTTTTATTTTCCAGTATATATATATTCTATATATTTTGTCAAATATTTTCAGCCCTAAGTAGATTTTTATATTACTGGAGTCAAATTTTTCTTCCATATTTACCCAAAGCACAATGAAGATGTATGCAGATTTGAACTCACTATTGGAAGAGCGTCCCACATACCCTATACGTATTGTGGCATTTGTCCCAATTGACAGAATAGATTTTTAGGACATCTCATCTGCTGTCCTAGACCTTTTGTAGCCACCTTATCACCCCATGCAGGCATGGCCTGGCTTCTTTGCAGCTCCCTGTGCATTTAACAGTTCCCTTTATATGCAGTAAAACCCCCTGTCACTCTGTGTTTTCTCCTCAACAGAACACATATGCACAATGCTTCAGATTGTAGGCTTAAAAAGAAACATATTTAGGATTCATGAATCTAGAATATATCAAAAACATTGACATTTTAAGAAAGTTAGAAAAATAAATAGAACTAACATTTTACAACAATAAGAACAAAAAGAAAAATAAAGATTTTCCCAGGACGGGGGAAGGGAATTTCTAAATCTAGATTGGCCTCTAAGTTACCTTCAAGCAGAATTTCTGCCTCAGAGTCCTCAAAGGGATTTACTTCTCAATAAAGACAAGATTTTCTTCCAGGGGGGGACAGATTCTAATTTCTCAATTGAAAATTGGAGCCCTTTCAGGAGGACAGATTGGTCTGGGTATTCTGTGAGGAAAGATTCCCTTTCCTCAACTGAATCTAGATTTTGGACCTCACTTAATGGTTTTCCTGAACATAGACTGGGGTAATTTTCCATTAGCACACATTTATCCTGCACACCAAGATGTGTCTTTTTGACTGGTTTGGAGCCGATCTAGGTGGACTGTGAATATCAATGGAAGTCATTCTGGATTATCTTCTTTCTTGGTGATATATGCAGGTACACCTGCATCACATGTGGGGTTCAGAACCAGTGGGATGTCCAGAGGACTCAAAACCTGCTTGAGCCTTTCTACAAATTCAAAGAAAACCCCTCTATGTTCACATGCTTTCTGGAGATCAGTGATGGCTTCCGATCTCTATCGGTCAACATAGATGACATCACTGATGGGTTCTTTATCTGGAGTTCTGCAGGAGCTGCTCTACGGTAATGCCAACCTGAGCATGGAAATAGGTTCAGGAGTCTTAGAACTATAGAAGTTAAGGTGTGAATAAACTTTCATGAAGATCTAATGGGAGAAGCTGTAGAACTTGAGTATGGACTGAACACTGATGAGAAGTTAGGGTGTTTCTAATGAGTGGCTACTTCCAAGTTCTTTCAAAAGGAGAACAGATATTACCCAGCAAAGAATATCCGTAAAGGCATATTTTGCTAAGCTGGGGTGTATTAAGGGCTCTTGGCCAATCACTCATATCCCTAGAGACTCAGGTTCCATCCCTACACACCAACTCTAAGGCATCTAAACAAGGACTTCTTCCTCTTTTCCTTGGTCTCATGGGTCATGTGTTCCTCCATCTGAATTTGTAAGCTCCAGGAGAATATGTAAGCAGAAGAGCAAGTCTGAAGAGGGCATGTTGAGCTTGACACACCGTGTAAGTTTTTTCAAGGTGTCATAGTTCTTGTGGTCATAGAAATCATCAAGCTAGAAGACCATCATCATAGGGAAGATGGAACAAAACATATTGATGACAAGGAAAATGAGAGCCACCCTCTCCGTCCTGAGCCTTGTACTAAAGCATTTTTCTGGCGGGATGTGCATGTTGGAAAGTGGGAAGAGACTCCTGCAAGAAGGATGTTCCTCACAACCCACTTCTAGGAATTTCTCAAATACAATCCTCTAAAATTCCCCATGTTATAGGAGGAGAAAGTTGTTTCCCCACTGAATCTGACTTGTTATACACAGTCCTCCTTGTCATCCATGAGAGTCCAAAACCACAACCACATCCACAACTGTGTAATCTGCTATCCACTGAAGTGCCAAGCCTCAACTCCCTGGTGAAAATCACAACTGGTGTGCAAAGAAGAAAGTTGACTTTGATTCAGAAACCTCAAAGATACCCAGTTTTCAAGGACAGAATTTCTCTTTGTGCCAATATCCACTTACTTCTTCATCTTGTTCATCTTCCTCTCAGTTATGGTAGAAGGATCTATACCAATGGGAGGAGAGGAGGAGGCTAATGGTATGCTTCTCCTTTTCTGAAATAACAGAACACACATGGGACTGGCTAAGTCCCAAATGGCAATGTAAACATGACAGACAAAAAGTGGAGATATGTCTATACAATTTCATGCAAATTCTGTGAGGATGCTTATATGGATCTGTCCAAATAAGTGCACAATGGCTCATGCCTCTAATCCTTCTAATCAGGAGGGTGAGATCTGAGGATCACAGTTTGAACCCAGTCTAGTTTGTAAAATTCTAAGGACACTTATCTTCAATTAGCCAGCCTAAAGCCAGATCTGGACGTGGGGCTCAAATGGCTGAATGCTACAAACGGGACAGCTCTCAGGCCCCGAATTCAAGTTCAAGTTGCATCCTTGCTTCTGTCTATATTCCCTCAAGGCGTCCAAGATAGTGATTTCCTAGGTGAGGGTGGACGTTGGGGGGCACTGACCATTCCTTTAATCCTAGTCTCTCAGCAAGCAAACTGCTAAGGCCCTACTAACTTCTGAGGCAAATGAATGTTCTGGCAGCCCAGTCCTAAGGAATTAGCTGGGAGTGCACTTCTTTGTCTCAAGCCAAGTTCCTGTGATAAGACCTCAGTGAAACAGTCTCAGAGAAGTATCAAGTATTCCAATAATCTGCTGGGGGGGGGAGGTAATCATCAGCCCTGGGTTTGAAAGAGGAACACTCATTTTTTAAACAGAATATCCAGCAACTGCTCCATTGTCCCCGACTCTCTATAGTGGTGGGGGAAATTTCCAACATAGAAGAGATCACCTTTCTGATAGGCAGGGAACAGGTCCATTGCCAGCATTTCCAACAAGCCTGAGTCCATGCTCTATATATTATAAGGCAAATTAAGTGTTTTGGCTGACTCGTCACACTGAGGCGGTAAAAAGAATGGATCTTTGAAACATGGAAACTGGAGTACACTTCAAAATGAGTAACAGAGTGGATTGAAAAGTACACAGTAAATATTTTCTCAGTATACACATATAAAAGCACACAAGAAGAAAGTTGTACTATGGGCTAGGATGAGATTAAATAGGTTTCCTGTCATAGTTATACCTGGCCTGAGTTGACTTGTGATTCCCTTGGTTTCTTCTTATAAAAAGGCCTGAGACATTGGATTTGTGGTTTGGCACTGATCCAATGTCTGCAGCATCGAGTAAGACACTCACACCACTCATGCCTGAGACTTGAGCCTCTTGAACTTTGAAAACAACACAGGAACATCTTTCTTGTTCCTGAGCTACAGGCCTAGTGAGCTGGCTTCAGCTGACTGTAGGTTACAGTTGGGTGGCTCTCAGAGTTCTATATTCTATTCCATTGTGAGGGAGGTAGTGTCATCTCTCAGAGCCCAATGATCTAAGCTGCTTGCTCACATAAGACCATTCCAAAGACAAACTGGAGGCTTAAATCTCCCTTCCCATATCACTCTATACACATGTGGACATTATCAAATCCCAACATCCTCAGCTAGGCCTACGAACCAGCATGATCTCAGCCTCAAGGAACCCTTCCTAGGTCAGATCCAGGCCTTATTTGTCACTATTCCTTTCATCCTGCACAAATCATTTCGCCTCTCAGGGCCCTCTCAGCCTGCCATGTGCTTCTTTCATGTATTTTTGACATCTACTTCACAGGACATTGTTAGGTTTTTGTTTCCTAATTTTCTGTTTGCTCTTGGAGCCCCTCTGTGCTGTCATGTGGAAAAAAGGCAAGTACTTAGAGGTGGGGAAATCGTACAAGTATTGAAAAACAAACCTTACACATACAGTTAGACATTTTTACGGGTTTTCATTCTTGTAAGATAAAAGACTATTCTTGATACTTTGCTCATATTTTATGACAGAGGGGACCGGGAGAAAGGAAGAGGTGCTGCATTGTCTTCTCATAATTCAATGATTATTATTTTAAAAAACTATAGTTGAAGAAATGTAATATTTAAAGATTAAAGCTGTACTCCTGTTCTTTTTATAAGTTAGTCATTTATAAAATATTCCTCACTAAAGTCTTGTCAGCTGTGTCCCATGAACTATCCTCCTCATTCAAAATAATCAGGAAAAACCTTCACAAATAAGTGGGCTGTTGTCTAATCTCTGGATACGAATTTAAGATACAACATTGCCTGAGAATCTGTGTGTGTACGTGTGTGTGGGAGTGTGTGTGTGAATGTGTGTCTGTGCATATGTGTGTTTTAGGACTTGAACTCAGGGGCTATATGACATTCCCAAGCATCTTTGTTTTGAGTGTAGTGCTCTACCAATTGTGCCACAGTTCCACTGCAAGTTTTCTGTAGTGAACTGGAGAGGAGAGACTCATAAAATTTCCTGCTCAGTCTATCTGAACTAAATCTCAGGTCTCAACCTCCTGATTAGCTAGAGTTCTAATTATGAGCCTCCAGAACCTGGTGATAAAACTGGAGGCAGTGGGGTTGCAAGTTTTAGTCCAGCTTCACAACATTCTATATCATAAAACAGCAACAGTAAAACCCTATATCAAAATACAATAATAAGATATAATTAGAATACAATTTAGTGATATAGTCTGCTAGCATAACTTCCAGGAAGCCTTGTTCTTAATGATTTAGCATCACAAAACCAAACAAAGTGAGATAATTTCAGTAGACTCTACAAATTTTTTAATCCATCATATAATAATTTCAAAACATAATAATAAACTGGAAAACATTCATACTTATAAGGAGAACGTAAAAAAGATAAAAGATGCAGATTATGAAATGGAAAATTCTACACTGCAGGAAAATTATTGTCATGGTGAATATATGGTGGTATTGTCACAGTGAATATATGATAATGTTCTTCAGAGCAGCAATAGGTAAATATATATTTACTACATATAGTCTAACTTTTCTCTATCTCTCTCAACTTCTAATCTTCTACTGCACATTATCAGTGTATTCATGTTTATGGTATATTCCAAAAGAACTAGTAGAGTCAGGTTGCCAAAATATATTAGCTTCAATGTTTTAGGAGATAAATGTGCTAATTATATTGACTATTTTATATATTAAACATGTAGTGTGTTATCATTGTACTCTCTAAGTATGTACCTACACTTCTTCAAAGTGAAATGGAATACAACAAGGTTTTGCCTGTAAAGCTAGCTATTTGGGACATCAGTTCCACACCAGTGTAGTTTTGCCTGCAATGCTCCCCAACTCCTAGCTATGCGTGATGGAATACATCTATCATCCCAGGTCCATGGGGAGCTGAGAGCAAGAGGACTTCAATTTCATGCCATACTAGGCAAGAACTTCCACATGGCTCCATCTCAACCAAAGAAAGTTCAACACTGGTAGCACCTATCACCCCCACCTAGGTGAAAATAAATACAAATAAGAGCATTGTATTATAAGAAACAAACAATATTAAAGCATGCTTATACAAACCACATGAACAACACTCACCTAGTGTTTGCTTCTCATACCTGTAATCCTACCTATAGCTAGGATTTTTATATGTGAGCCAGAGGCACCAAGCAGTTCATCATTTTAAAAATGACTATTTGAAGCCAGGTGCCAGTGTCTCATTCCTGTAACCCCAGCTACTCACAATGCTGAGATGTGAGGATTGCATTTCAAAGCCAGACCAGGAAGAAAAGTCCCCATAAGACTCTAGTCTCCAATTAATTACTCAAAAAGCAGAAGTGGCTTTGTGGCTCAATTGGTAGAGTCCTAACTAACTTGAGCTCAGAATCTCAGGAACATTGCCTAGGCCCTGAGTTCAAGCCCCACAACTGACAAAAAAAAATAAGCATTTTAATGTCTGAATTTTCTTTTTTTATTGTGAAAATACTGTACAGAGGGGTTACAATTACATGGGCAAGATAAGTACATTCCTTATCAAGCATTGTAGCCTCCTCCTTTGTTTCCCCTTCCCATCCCTTCCCATCCTCCCTCCGCTCCCCCACCCAATCCTCCCCCACCAAAATTGTATAGTTCATTTTCGACATAACAACTTGTACATCTCATTGTTGCAATGAGTCCACCTGTATCCCTATTTGAACGATTTGTTTTTTCCCTTACCCTCCACAAATTATACTGACATCAAATACAGTGAAAGCAGGGGTTATGCTGTGGGGGAGGGACAAAGCAACAAAGAAATAATCTTGTAAATGTGTTAGAAACAATCGCATGAAAGAAAAAAAAACATTTGAATACATATCTTAGGGTTCGTTTCCTAACATCAAATTATCTGACCCTTTCTGCTTGACTCAGACATATACTAGTTATTGCAAATAAGGGAAACCATGGGACCTATATTTCTTTGGGCCTGGCTTACTTCACTTAATATAATTTTTTCCAAGTCTTTCCATTTCCTAACAAATGGGGCAATGTTATTTTTTCTGATGGAGGAACAGAATTCAATTGTGTATACATACCACATTTTCTTGATCCATTCATCTACTGAGGGGCATCTGGGTTGGTTCCATATCTTAGCTATGGTAAATAATGCTGCTATAAATATAGTCATGCTGGTAGCTTTAGTGTGGTCTTGTTTGTGAACATTTGTGTGAATGCCCAAAAGTGGGATTGCTGAGTCATATGGGAGCTCTATGTGGAGTCTTTTGAGGAAGTTTCTCTTTAAGTCTTTAGCCCACTTATTTATTGGGTAGTTGTTTCTTTGAAGATTTGTTGTTGTTGGATTTACTTTTGAGAGTTCCAGGTATATTTTAGATATGAGACCCTTGTTTGTTGTATGGCTAGTGAAGATCTCTCAATCAGTGGACTTTCTATTGATCTTGCTAGCTATATCCTTTGCCATGCAGAAGCTCTGCAATTTCATGCAATCCCATTTGTCCAACCATTCTTTGATTTGTTGTGCTTCTGGGTCTCTATTAAGACAATTTGGGCCTGTGCCAAGGAGACCTAGAGTTTCTCCTGTTCCATCCTGTAAAGTTTTTAGAGTGTCTGCTTTGACACCGAGGTCTTTGATCCATTTGGAGTTGATTCTGGTGCAGGGTGATATATAAGGATCTAGCTTTAATTTTTCTACAAGTAGTTAACCAGTTTTGCCAGCACCTAATACATGAATTTCTTGTGAACTAAAATGAAAGCTGTGGTATACAATTCTACAGACTACTACAGATTTCATTATATTTGTTGTTAGAATTAGTAACAGCACTTGAACAAAGGACATTTTTTTTCATAAACTAGGGCATACTGGTCTCTAATTAGAGGAATCTGCTGCACTCATATGTAGTATTTTTTGGTTGTTTTTAGAACAACCTTCTTTCTGCCAGGGGCCATTTGGATATGTATAACATCATCCACAGCCATGCAGAATTAATAGTAAAGACATGACACAGTCAACTGGCAATAAACTTACTTGTCTTTATGCCATATTCCAAATGATTTGATTAGCTTATATGTCCCTATGGCCTATAGTTTCTTATTCCTGCCTTCCTCAAAATACAATCATGTTCCACCAATTCAGATTTGAGCCAGGCAATATGTAGTATCAGTGCCAAGAGTCGAGGATAATTGTAACACAACCAGGGAAGCATGCAACCAACACTTCAGTAGCTGCACACTGGGGACTCAGGCCTATAATCCTAGCTACTCAGGAGGCTGATGATCACAGTTCAAAGCCAGCTCCAGTGAGAATATCTGTAAGACCTTTCTCTCCAATTAACAACCAAAAATCCATAAAGGGAGCTGGGCCTCCCGAGGTAGAGTAGCCTTGATTACAAAACTCAAAGGCAGCATCCAATCCTGAGTTCAAGCTGAAAGTCAGGCACAAAAACAAAACAATCAAAAACAACAACAACAACAAGAAGAAACAGAAACTGAGAGAAAGCTCAGAAAAGGATGGCATTGTCTACAAGACAAATGTACACATTACATGTATTGTGAAATGGTAAACTCACTGTACACACCTGAGTAACAATTACATTTAAAAAAGAATGTGAGAAATCCCAAAGCCATAGAGCCTTATGATGAGGATCTGCTTTCAAGAATTTCAAAGTCCCATCATCTGAGCTGGTAGCACATAGGTTGTACCCCAGGGTGATTAGAAGTATGAAGGCAGAGATTTTTTCAGATTGTCCCAGCAAATCTTTGATTACTTTAAGCAAAAAAGAAAACAAAGCAAAGCAAACAAAATAAACTTTAAGGTTAATTAGGCTGCTATTAAAGATTCAGATGGGAGGGTGCCACGCTGACTCCAGTAGAGTCTGCTTAGCATGGGAAACCATCTATCAGACCATGATAGGGGCTTCAGAGACCTATCTCTGAGTTTTGGGACTTCACCGAAGTCTACCTCGGAGAATAGGGCTTCTAAGAGGCCTACTCCTGGAAAGGCTGGCAAACCCCTGGGAAAGATGTGTTTCTGCCTTTCTTTTCCTCATAAGAGTGCCTGTTAATCTTTTACTGCTTCTGCTGCCTTTTGTATGTTCCCTTATTCAAAGCCCTTTCTTAAGAGTGTTGACGACTCCAATATCTGATGAGTGTCTTAAAAATATGACTAACTCACCAGAGTTAAGTGCTAACTTGAAACCCCCCTTATGGAGGCTAAGAGACAAGTTATAAGTAAATATAAAAGTATTGGGGGTTTCACAAAGTCACTTCAACAGAAGGAATTATTTGTAAGGGATTTACAAGAAGCTGTAGGCTCAGCTAGAGCAGAAAGAATGGATGGCAATTACTAAGATAACTATTTAGGAGAAAGAATTTCCTGCTATTTACTAAGAGATTTGCTAGGTCTCCTTGAAGTTTACTATTAAAGAAGAGACAGGAAAAATCTTATGGGAAAAGTTAAGGCCTCTATAAAGATAGGTAATGGTTAATTGGTGACAAACATCAAAACCCAAACCCATTGTATTCCTTAGAGATAAGCCAGAGACAAATGCCTATCAGGTGCCCAGCTGGTGACCACCCAAGAAAGAAGCCCTGCAGCAAGATTGTGTAACCTTTTGCCCTTTCTCATGGAGACTTTTGCTATAAAAGTTTGTTATCCTCTGCATTAAATCGCACTCAGCACCCACTCCTCTTGTGTGTGAGTTGTCTGTTTGCCATCTCCCCATCCTATTCCAGGTTCCTCCCTTAGGTGTCCTCCGTCGTCCCGACAGAACCCGGTCCGCGGCAGGAGGGGAAACAAAGGAGGAGGCAACAATGCTTCATATGAAATGTACTCATTATTTTGCTCATGTAATTGTAACTTCTCTGTACGTTATTTTCACAGTTAAAAAAATTGAAAAAAAGATTCCAGACAGATTTATACTGATAAATGATGAGTTAGTACAATGTTTTATAGATGCTGAGCTCACATGTGTCAGAAAAATATCCTTGGATTGATAACTAGAAACTCTGAAGTGCAAGGTATATTAATTAGGTAAGTTTCTTTAGGTAGCCAATGAAGAGAACAGCACATGGTATTCAGTCAGGTAAATTAGTTTATTTTTATTTATTTATTTTTGAGTCCAGTCGTGGGGCCTGAACTCAGGGTCTAGGCACTGTCCCTCAGCTCTTCAGCCCAAGGCTAGCTCTACCACTTGAGCCACAGTGCCACTTCCGGCTTTTTTCTTTTTGCTTATGTGGTGCTGAGGAATCGAACCCAGGTCCTCATGCTTGCAAGGCAAGTGCTCTACCACTGAGCCACTTTCCCAGCCCATGCCATACATGGTGGAAAGGCATGTAATAAAAAGGGAGGGTGGTGACCCAACCTAGGGCCAAGTCGTATCTAGGCCAAAGACAAGATGAGGTATGCCCAGGTGGGGGAAAATCTGGCCACACTGGATCTGGATGTGACCTCAG
Source organism: Dipodomys spectabilis (assembly GCF_019054845.1). NCBI lineage: Eukaryota > Metazoa > Chordata > Mammalia > Rodentia > Heteromyidae > Dipodomys > Dipodomys spectabilis. Next base: position 1,772,607 of record NW_024871021.1, on the reverse strand, counting down.
GGCCTAGGACTCTCCTCTAGTCAGATGGAAAGTGCAACCAGCAACAGACCAGGTTGTGACTTAGCAGGGGGGGAGGTGGCTGCTTTCAGGAGTCCCAGATAACTGGGGAGGTGTCTGCATAGGGTCTGCATGGCCTGGGGCAGACCTAATACTAAATACAGGTAGTACCTCTGCAATGTGATTCCTGACTCCAAACCATTCATTCTCAATCATTTCTTCCCTCCTTCCTTCCTTCCTTCCTTCCTTCCTTTCTTCCTCCTTTGTTCCTTCATTCGTTCATTCTTCCTTCCTTTCTTTCCTTTCCCCATCTCCCCGTCTCTCCCTCTCTCCCTCTCTCTACCGATCTCTCCTCTCTTTCACTAAACCTCTCTCTCTCCCCTACCTCAGTATTCTCAACTCTCAAATAATGAACACTTGCTGAGTTGAACTCACAAGCTGGGAAGAGTAGCTCAATTGGCGAATATGAAATTTAATTTAATGTTTCTTTACACCTCTACCACAGACCACTGGAATCAAATAATGAACACTCAGCAGCATGGCATCTCCAGCTATTTGGAGGAGAAAAGCAAGCACGTTTTCACTGCATTCTGTGAGGTCCACCCTGGGAAGGTGGGGCAGACTTCTCTCTCCTCTTGGCTGAATCTCAGCCCAATTTCTGCATCAGGAGAGGTGACTGCCTCCAAGTGAGCTAGTTACCTAAGTGACACAGGTACTGGGCAGAAACTTAGCCTCTTGTGATGCTGAGATTAATTGCATGATTCAACATGATCCACTAGTTTGTTGAGATTGGGACTTCTTAAATTTTTGGTTAGGCTATGTTCAAATTGTGATCTATTTATTTCTGATTGCTAACCATGATTATAGATGTGAGCCAGCACATCAGATCATTCAAAGTCCTTTATCACACATGGAAGACATGAAGTTTCCCAAATGACATACAAGTTGACAGACAGCAAAATAAGTCCTTAATTCTAGTTAAGATGTGTTTTTAATGTGAAACAAAATTTACTTAGCAAAATATGACTACTGTGATTATACTTTTAAACTTACCCTACATTTTAATATCAAATCATCTATATTAGCCAATGATTAACTCAAATTTTTTGTAATCATTTATTTCTGTCATATCTTCTAGAGGTAGGCAGAACTGGAGCACACACTATTAACTAAAGTGGTAGGATTTGAGAGTATCACAGTTCTGAATCAGTCTAGGAAGGAAAGTATCACCCATATCAACCTACTAGGTAGGGATATTGGAATGCAATCATGATCCCTGCTTTTTAGGCTCGGTGCAAAAATTGCTATTCTATGAGTAAAGTAACTTAAACAAGAAAGAATTGGTGGAGTGACTCTAGTGGGGGAGTACCTGTCTGGCAAACACAACATCAAAAGACAAATCAACTTCCTAAAATTAAAATAAGAAAAAGAAAGAACAACTCATGTTGAGCATGTGTTCAATGTAAAGATTTACACTAAATTATTATAGTTATAATTCCATCATTTATTTTTAGGGGCAAACATATTTTCTGTCAAGCCTAAATGAAAAAATAACACACTATATACAAAGCTTTGGTAAAACACAGGTCTGGCTTACAATGGTGAACCCTTAAGTTTGCATTTGCAGTGGTGTTGCAGGGTTGTTAAGGTTCATGGAATTCCATCTTTTGATGAACTTGACATGAAATTACCTAACCATACAGTTCACTGGACAGATACTGATGATATATATATATCATATATATGTATATATACACACACACACATATATACACACATGTATGTGTTTATATATTAAGTGATACGTAAATAAAATTAATGATGAATAAATTCAGTGAACAGATACCTTCCCCAAATAAATATTTTACCTGAATAAATTCATATCTTAACCTCTCCAATCACACTTATGTGGCTACTGATTCCCTTCTGCCTTTTTATGATATTTTTTTCTTTGTTTTTCAGATGAAAAAACCTGCCAATAAATATACCTGTATGACATTCCTTTCTTTTAAAAATGAAAAGCACGTTGTGTATTCTGGCTCTTTATGTGTCATCAAACTAATTTTTTTATATTTTCAAGTACATATTGTCTTAGACTTAGATCTCACTCATTTTCTTCTAATAATGCCTATGGGAAGGGGGAAATGAAGGATCATTCTGTTACTTTGGGAGCTTCTGTTATTAATCACGGCAATAAATATTATGAAAACGAAACTGAAATTATTTAGAGATTATTTGAAAGTTACCTTTCTACACACTCATGCTACTCACTCAACTATATCACAGGACTTAAAATAAGTAACATTATAGCTGGGAGCCAGTGGCTGATGCCTGTAATCCTAGCTACTCAGGAGCTGAGATCTGAGGATGATAGTTCAAAGCTAGCCCTGGCAGGAAATCCGTGACACTCTTACCTCCAATTAACAGCCAGAAAACCGGAAGTGGCACTGTGGCCCAAGTGGTAAAGTGCTAGTCTTGATCTAAAGGCTTAGGGACAGAGCTAGGCCCAAAGTTCAAGCCTCATGACCAAGAAAAATAAAAAAGGATAAACAGGAGGGGGAGAAGCAACATTTTAAAGCTTATGTATACATATACACAAAAATTTTCTAGAAATAAAATTATAATAGGCCCTGGACTGGCAAAAAAAAAAAAAAAAAAAAGAGATTAAAGTGAAATTGACTTGTCATTCATTTAGACAATCTATACTGAGGACAAGCTATTGGAGCTCACATCACTAACTAAAGGGGTAGAATTTGAGAGGATCACAGTTTAGAACCAGTGTGCAAGGAAAGTAATAATATTCTCATATCATCCTAAAGCCTGGCATGTTGGAATGCATTTGTGATCCCAGCTACTTGGCAGACAGAGGTGAGGAACTTAGCCTCTGTTCAGCCCTCAGGAAAATTGATCACCTATGAGCAAAGTAACTAAATTGAAAAAGGATTGTTCTAATGGCAGAATATTTGTTCAGCAAAAAAAATCTAAATTCATACTCATTTCCTAAAAGAGGAAAGAAAAGGGAAGAAAGACAAAGAAAAGAAAGTAGAGAAGGAGGAGGACAGAAGGGAAGGAAGGAAGAAAGGAAGGGAGGAAAGAAGAAAGGAAGGAAGGAAGGAAGGAAGGAAGGAAGGAAGGAAGGAAGGAAGGAAGACAGGCAGGATGGAAGGAAGGAGGGAAGGAAGGAAGGAATAGAAAGAAAGAAAGAAAGAAAGAAAGAAAGGGAGAAAGAAAGGGAGAGAGGTTTAAATAAAAACCTCTGCATGTGTTAGATGTTAATAATGGCACTAAATCTTTAATTCTCTGGGCAGAGACATTTTGTATCAAGCCGTGTTGTACGGACTTGGGACCCCTGAAAGACCACCGGAGACCATGACCAATACGAACAGCAAAAGAATCTTTTATTTGCAAGCTCAAGCTTAGTCCTCCGTGCACTCGGTAACTCGGTGATGGTAAGAGTCCCCAAGCACAAAATCAGCATAGCTTTTATAGTGTTAAACAAACAAGTTTAGGGAATTTCCACACAAGCAGTTATATAATTGGTTTGAGTCCACCCTAACTGCATTGCCCTTTTTCTCAACTATTGGTATATTCTGTTCCTGGAACACTTGGGCAACTGTTCTGCTTTCTTAAGGGTAGGAAGGCTTGGTGGCAACCTGTGTTTTCTCTCTCTCTGTCACTCTGTCTCTCTGTCTTTCTGTCTCTGTCTCTCTCTCTGTCTCTCTGTCTCTCTCTCTCTGTCTCTCTCTCTCTCTCTCTCGGGGTTACTCTGAGGGCAGCCTAGCACAAGATGGTGGGGTTAATCTCAAATTAGAGTTACTTTGGCTCTTCATTCCCTCCTCTTCTAGAGCATCGGGGACCAATCATGTCCCCTAATTGGCACAGTCTTCTATATTTACAGTTTGGTGTTGGGATCTCAGAACTAATAGATGGACTGTGCTGATCCTCTCTTTTACAAAGGACATCAGTCTACAAGGTCTGACTGTGAGTAACAAAATTAACAATACCAAAGTCCTTTACATTTTCTTCCAGCAATCCTGACTCTGTATATCACAGCTAACAATTTTATACCAGCTGTACTTGTAAGCTCCAATTTTAAGACATACTCATACCATTTGCTACATACTTAAACTTTCTCAGGTTTGTCTTCTTTACAAATCTTTTAAGACAATACTTACTTTTTAAATCATTTCTTATCTAGAGGATACCAATTTTTCCCCAATTCCTTTCCTAAGGCTTTCTTTACTACCCTCCTCTTCTTTACAATTCCTTGAGCTTCTTTGTGGCTAGAGTTTAAAACTGCTCATTTTCCCTTTGACTTGTGGAACCAAGTTACCTCAGAAAGCCTCACGGTACCAGTGGGATGAAAAGCTTGCTAGATTTTAAGGCTAAGATTAGGGCTGGGTCCCATTCCTCTTACTACCTCCATTGATTTTTTAAAAATTCTCTCCTTTATCTTTGAAACTCACCCAGGAGGAAGCAGGTTATTACCATATCAGAGCCAACCTAAGCTGTGACCCTGAAGTGCCTAAGGCAAACCAGTGATATCCTTGCCCCAAATATCCACTGTGGGAGTAGAGAAGGTTACCGGATATCACCAAAAGAATGTCCCAAAAGATCTTAGTTTTAGCACCTTTCAACCAGGAAGCAAACTCAAGTGATGGAATCAGGCAGGAGTTCAGTCTACTTTTATGACGGTGGAAGTGGTCTGGATGATGATGTAGATTTCCTCCCAGTGACTGTCAGGCTCTCCTTGAACTTTACCCATTAGAGTGTGCAGCAGCAGCAGCAGGGTTCTCTGTGGCTCCAAGGGACTGTCACACCACGTGCTGGGCTGCACATTTCTACACAGACTGGTTAAGGATACATTGCATACCCTTGGCAGGCTGTGACGCCACTGGTTTTTTAAGACTATTTAGACAATAGCCCAGGACAATTTACCAAGATGACAACTTTTTAAACAAATAGTTCTTTTAATAAGGCTAGGATTTTCTAGGCAGATATAGAGGGCTCAGGCCTGTACTATTATTTCCCATGCCTTTCCTTCTGTCTATTTTGCCACATTTTTAAAAAAGTGACTCTGGTCCCTTGTTCTTAAAATAGGATGATGGACAAAGATTCATCTTCTGTCACTTCTTCAAGCTGACTTAGGGGTGTTGATCCTACCTAGCCACGAACCTATAACCTTAGCCTTTTTTACAAAGAGTATACCAGGGTTAGAAGTCATTAAGAACAACATTTTAACTTTTGACAAATGCACAGACCTTTTTCCTGGCTAGAGCAGTGTAGCTTATTTAGCCTTCTGGTTTGCAAAAGGATCTTTCTGGATGTCTTAGGAATGTGATCTCTAGTAATCCTAACAATGCCTGAGTTACCTAGGCAGGCCTTCGGACAGATATCAATAGAAACACACTCTCAGTTTTACAAACATTTTTGCTGAGCAGATGAATTTCATGTAGCTGGTGTCAGCTCAAAAGTTACTGCCAATTAGAGCTTTTGGCACATACAGGGGTTGGGATCTAAACTATCCTCCCCATTTTACAACCTTAGCTCTGCTTTCTTAAGGGTGAGCAGGGTTGGTGGCAACCTGTGTGTTTTTTTTCTCTCTGTCTTGGGGTTACTCTAAGGGCAGACTAGCACAAGATGGTGGGGTTAATCTCAAATTGGACTTACTTTGGCTCTTCAGCCTGAATAAAATATAGCATACCACATACAAAGCTTTGGTAAAACACAGGTCTGTCTTACAAGTTGGACCAATAGAACTGTATGTCTAGTGCTGTTGCAGGTGTGTCTTAAGGTGTGTGGAGTTTTTCATCCTGATGATCTTGCAATGATGAAATTGACCATCTACACAATTACCTGAGAAGATCCCTGCTGAGACCTCTATTACGTCACAGCTTAATAAAGAGCAATGTTTACAATGAAATGTATTGAACAACCAGGCATCATGACCAAAATTAGTTTTACCTGATTCAGTGTATTTTTTACACTCTATATCACATGTACAAGTTCCTCATTCCTTTCTGACTCATTATGTTGTCTTTCCTTGTTTTTTTTTCAGAACCAAGGTATAATAGGGCATTTCTTATATTTTTGCCTTCTAGTTTTCAGAAAGTCTGCAGTTAAATAGGCTTAAGTTCCTTTTGTTAGAAAATTAAAAGCACATTGGGTGGGGTCTTCATCATAATTTTGTTATGATCTCAAATACGTTTTAATTTTTGGCATTTTACCTGTATAATCTCACTTCAGTCTTTTCCAAAGGGCACTGTAGTGGAAGGAGGAAATTCAAAGTGGATTCTGGTAGAGAATTTCTGTTACTAAAAACTCTGGTACATAGTAAGGTATGCAACTCCAAAATTATTCATTAGAGAGATTAGTTGAAAGTTATCTTTTTACACACTAATACTCTTTCCTCAATGAAACCACAGGATTTAAAATAACTAATTTTTTTAAGTTAATGGCACAAATGTGCACGAATTTTCTAGAAATATAATGATCACTCATGATCACTGATACTTCAAAGAATGCTTTCCAATAAGAGGAATCCCCTTCAGACATTTTCATACAATGTGTATCTGCCTGGTAACAGAACCCCAAACTAGACTAAGGCATCTAATAGCTATTTAATTTTTGTTGCCTTTTTGCAATACTGCTTTCTTATCATATTGATTAGTATGAACTCTATGGTCAGTATAAAATCGCATTTGTAATAAAAGTTACTAGATGGGACCTTCATGGATGAGGTGGTGTGGGGTTTCTTGTGGAACCCTGCCTGATTCAAGGGAGGAGTTAGTATTGGCATTTGGTATATTTCTCTGTGATGGAGCAGGGTGGGGCTTTGAGGATGAAGCCCAGTCTGTGTAGGGCTTTGAAACAGCAGGGAAGGGACAGGAAGGACTAGACTTGTTAGGGGCGGGGTCTCTTGTGGAGTAGGTGGGATTGAGCATGGAGGCTGGCAGGTGGACGGGTTTTTAGTGGAAGAAGATGGGGTCACTGGCTAGGAGGCTGTTTGGGGCAGAGCTTTGAGAAGGAAGAAACAAGGCTACAAAGGAGGAGATTACTTAGAGGAGGGGTGCTGGTAGAGCACTGTGAGCCCTTGTGGGATATGTAGGGTGAGGTTTTCCATAAGACAGGGAAGGAAATGGAGGCAAGAGGCTGACAGAAGGTGGGGATTCTGGTGTAAGAATGCGGAGCTATGAAGGAGAGGCTTTTCAAGGTCTGACTTTGAGAGGGCCTGGTGGTACTAGAAGACTTGGTCTAGTAAGGGACAGGGTTTCTGGTGGAGAATGGCAGGCCTTAGGGAAGTGTGTTAGGGTGGAGGTGGGGTTTCTTGCAGAGCAGGATGTAGTCACAATATATGAAGGAGTTTTTCAGGACCAGAGCTTTGTGGTGATAGGATCCAGTGCACTAGCCTAGTTCGGATGGGTTTTCTGGTGTAGCCAGTCATCACTTCAAAAAGAAAAATCAGGTTGGGTGGGGATTTCAGTGTTGCAAGGCAGGACATGGACTTTGGACAGGGTTTCCAGTAGGGCAAAGAAACCTTTAAAAAGGGACTATGGAGGGACAAGGATTTACAGTTCAGCCTGCTGAGACTTCCAGAGGGAGGCCAACTGGAGCAGTGGTTTTCAGTGGAGCAATGTGGGTGTCGAGAGATGGGACAGTGTGGTGGGGGTTTTCTAGTGGGGTTTTTCTGGAGCAGGGCAGAGCTTGGAGCCATGGGGCTAGTTGGAGGAGGGGCTTTGATAAGGAGTGGAAGGGCTACAATGGTGTAGGATTATTATGGGCATGGTATCTGATCGTGTAGTGTGTGGATCTGAGGAAGGAGCCAATATGGGGCGGGTTTATCTGGGGAGCAAGGCAGGGCATTGAGAGAGTAGATGTGGGAGGTGGAGAGGCTTGTGGTGGAGCAGGGCTGGCTTTCCAGGCAGGAGGTGGGCTATGTGAGAATCTTCTGGCCAAGCAAGGTGGGGCTTCAAGGGCAGTTATAGGCAGGTAGAGGGTTTTTTGTGTAGCATGATGGGCTTTGTGGGAAGAGGTAGGTTCAGGGCTGTGTTTGTGAGGTTAGGCCACTTAGAAGTAGGCTAGTTATGGGAGGAGATTCTGATGAAACCAGGAGGGGCTTGAGGGAGAAGGATGATTGGGGGTGGGGTTGAAAGGAAAGGGAGGAGCTTGCAGATACTAGGATATGGCAGCAATGAGACTATGTGGTACTATAGTAGTTAGGGGAGGGGTATCTGCTGATTGAGGTGGGGATTGGAGGGAGGAGCCTTATGCAGGCTGAGTTCTTGGTGCAGTAAGGCGGGACATAGAAGGAGATATGGATGTGGCCTGGTTTCTGGTGGTGCAGAGCAGGGATTCCAGGAAGGGATGGAGTGGAAGAGGGATTTCCCTATGGCAGAGGAGGGCTTTCAGGAAGGAGTCTGGTTTCAGTCAGGCCTTTGAAAGTTTATAGCAGGGCTCCCAGTGGGTAGGTTATTTTAGGTTGGGCTTTTTAAGGAAGAGGCTGACTGCAAGTGTTTCCAGTGGATCCAGTCAAGTTTTATTGGAAGCGGGGATAGGAAAGGGGCAAGACTTAGTGAAGAGTGGGGCTACAAAACATAAAAAGTTACTATTAATAAATATAATATAAGAACACAATTTTCTGCCAGTGTAGGATTATATTACTTTTATATATGCGAGAGATACTGGAGAAAGTAACCAAGTAATAATTCCTTCCTGGTGAAATTTTTCTTTATTCCAGTTGAGTGAAAATAAAACCACAGGACACATCAGGCTCAGAGGCACACAGGAGACTAAGACACATGAAGCATTGGACTTGATTCCCTATCACCACCTTTAAGGATCACAAATAAAAAGTTTAAAATTTCTCACTTGGTCATAATGGACACTTTCGTGTTAAAATTGTGAATGAATAGAATTTTTACTCTGACCATTTTAGAAATCCTAAAAATAAGTAGTAATGTTTTAACTTTATACAATATTGGAAAGGATACTAAAAATAATTAGGAAAATATAAAATTGTACACAGAATGTTCATTCTCCACCATCAATTCTAATCTAAAAGAATTTAAAACCAGAAAATTACCATATAGTTAGGTTACAGTATGGTTTCTTTTCAGTCATGAAAATGGTGACTTAAGCAATGTGTCTTTATCATTGGATGCATCGATGTTAAAACTTCTAAGAATGTGAAGCACTACTATACAGACCCTGAAGAAACTCAGAAGGAGCTGTGAAATGATGTTGGAATAAAATTAATGACTAATTAGAGTAGGAATTGATCTTCACTAGACCAATAAATACTTTCCAGAAGAAAAGGCTACATTGAAAAATAAACAGTGAAAAGGAAGCAGGCAGGCAGACCTTGAAGGAGGCATGATTGCAATCTTCTTTTACCTAAGTTACAGTTACTGACCTATGTTCTTCCCTAATGCCAAATAACAAAGCCGTGAAAATGCAGTAATCATTTTCAAGGCATTAGAATTTACAGAAAGAATTCAATGAATGTATTGATAGAAAGTAAAAATAGATGTGTGAGTTAAGGAGTGAAGAAAATATCCCCAACCCCTGGCCCTCCGCTGTGAGAGAGGTACAAGCCGAAACACAAGGAGAATGGACAGAAGTACAGAAGTGCATACCAGTAGTTCGCAAGATGCAATGATGAATGTAACAGGGGAGAAAATCAACAAGATCATCACAGGACTTAGAACAAATGGAATGAGAGAGGAAGAGGGAGAGAAAAAAGGGAATATTAAGAGTTTAAAAGTGAACATGTCTGCCAGGACTATCCTAAGCATATATTAATTAATTAAAATGAAGGAAACCATGGAATCTATGTTTCTTGAGTCTGGCTTCCTTCACATAATATGATTGTTTTCCAACTCTTTCCATTTTCTTAAGCAAGGGGATGTGTCATTCTTTTGGATAGAAACATAAAATTCCATTGTGTATATATACCACATTTTCTTGATCCTGTCATCTATTGAGGGGCATCTTGATTGGTTCCATATCTTAGCTATAGTAATAATGCTGCAAAAAACATAGTTGTTGATTTAGTGTGGTTTAGCTTGAGATCATTTCCACAAGTGCCCAGGAATGGGATTGCTGGTTCCAGAACTATGTTCATTTGACCTTACAATTGACCTTGCTAATTGAAATGAACTCTAAGTCATAGAAACAACAAGTCTTTTTTTCAGATATCAACCTTGATGTAGGTAAAGTAGTGTATCTAGATCTTATTTTTATTTCATTTGCCTTTTTCCATTGGTTTATCTCTGGAAATCTCTGTCTTGATTCTGGTACCTTCCATCTTGTATATGCATTTATCTGATTTGGAGAAGGAAATGGAAAAAATATAGTGATGAAAGAAGTACAAAGAGTGCCCCATTGCAACAATGATATTCACACGACACTATATTGGAAATGAACTTTACAACTTTGAGGTGAGGGTGAGGTGTGGAGGGTGGGAAGGGATATGAGAACAACAATGGAGTGGGTAACACTATTCAACAAGGAATGTACATTACTCATGTAACTGTAACCACTCTGTATATTTTTGAAATGAAACAAAATATAAAAATTGAACCTATCCTAGAAAAGTATATCCTTTTCAAAATAATATATCTGCTACAGTACTTGTAAGGGATTCTAGCTCAAGCTGTTAGACCTGGAAAGGGATTTATTGGGAAGCCATCTCAAACAACAGTCAAAAGGCTGAGAGCTGTGCTCTGGAAAGGTCAAAGAGTCAAGGGAAGACAGGGATACGAGTTATTACCTCAAGAGTATTTAATTTAGAGCTGTTGGACGCTAAAACATTAAGACTTTGTAGACAAGATAGATGTCTGTGTTATGGTTGTAATGACCATTGCTCCCTTCTGCTCCCTAACAATAAGGGATTCAATTATCACTATGTATACAAACAACATCTCATGTCAATAGTTGTAACCACCAGCAAGATTAATGCCTTAGTTTGTGGACATACCTGTAGCCACTGACCCCTCTCCCCCTCCCCGTAGTAGAAGGAATATAAAGCATGTCAAGCAGGATTTAGGGATCCAGAAGCTGGCAATGAGGCTTTGGGTCCTCTGGTGTCTTCTTTCCTATTACTTCCTGTGATTTCTCAGTTCTTTGGCCAGGTATCCCATCATCTTTGCTGTCCCATGGTTGTGGTTAGCGACATTACTGATATTCTGAACACCTCAAAACAAACTATGGAAAAACACTTCCTCAAAGAAGATTGACAAACGTATAGGAGCACCTGGACAGATCCCAAACATCAGCAGTCATACTGTGATCCTCTAGCAAAAAAGTACTATTTAGGAGTATCTTAACTTCTGATAATATAAGAGATGGATAATTGTCCCTTTTGTGTATTTGGTATTGCATAATTTTTCAGAAACACATATACATTGTGAAATAATGTTTTTATTTCATAGGTCGCAGACCATGTCACTGGAGTGATGACCCTAATGTCTTATCTCAGTTGCCTGATTCAGACTTGTGAATTGCCTAATTATGAACGTTTCTTCATGAAACTCAACAACACAGAATGAAGTGTCAGGGTTAGGCCATTCCATACCTGTAAGGATTTTTACGTATATTAGAGTAATATACACCTACACTGCTCAGCACTTACAGCACATTGGTACGTTATAATTATCTTCAGATCAGAAAAAACGCTAGCGCTTAAAATAGAATGATGGGCTACACATTTTCAATGCAAGAGTGATGATCACCTCCTGCAATTATTCTCAGTGGAGAATCCTTCCTATACATTTTACTGACTTAGCTTCTACTCTGTGCTTTACTATTATCAGACAGGGTCACACTGTATTGAGCCACAATACTGCAGCAATCTTAGCTGCCTTTGAATTTTACCTTCAATCTTGATACCAAGGTCAACTCTGCAACTCTAATCACATAGTTAATTGACACCCGAACTTTTCAAGCCTGGTTAAAAATTCAGCTATCACTGCTCATTGCCAGTGTTAAAGATCTCACTCCTTTAGATTTGTTGTGCATCTTCTTGTATTTCCAACACTGCCTTAGATGTTGGTTTTTCAAGTAGAGCTTTTAGTTTGCATTTGATTTATGGAGGTGTTAGTGATACCAGTTGAACTGCATATATTGTAATGTAAGTAATTTGATGTTTTGACATATGAATTTAATTTTGGCATTGAAGAAGTGAATACACATCACTCACAAAAGTTTCTTTATGTGTATTGGTATTACTTTCTTGTGAACTTCCTAAAAGCCAGCCATGGGAGCACATGTCTCTAATCCCATCACTTCTGTCACTGAGACAAGGCTTGAAAGGTCCAGACTACTTGGCACTTCATAGTGAGAACCTTTCTACAGAGAAGGGGAGAGAATAGCAAAAAGAGCAAATGAATCTTCCGAGAGTTTTGTTACATATTCTTTACACTTAGCCATTAAGACCACTATAATAGTATTTTTTATGACTTCTTACCTACTATTTTCCTGTTCTGAGCTGTTTTGTTTATGGATCTCTAAGAAATCATATAAGAATCGCATAAGAAATCTATATAAATCATATAAGAAATCATAAAAAATAGTTTTGTTGGGATATTTAATCCAAAAGGAATAATATCAGGAAAGTATTAAGCATATAAAATGTAATGCAGAGCTGGAAAGGTGGCCCACTGGTAGAGCGCTTTGACATGGATTTGTTCTCCTTAAGCAATTACTCCAGGAATAATAAACAGTGGAACTGAATGATGTTAATTCAAGTATTTCTTTAGAAATTAAACCAATCTTTATTTGCTATAAAGATCACTTACAATGTCATTACCTACACCCTTTTCATTTAAAATATTTATATTCTGTAGCAATGTCATTGCCGTTATTACCATGCATGAGGCCCTGGGTTCGATTCCTCAGCACCACATAAGCAGAAAAAAAAAAGCCAGAAGTGGTGCTATGGCTCAAGTGGTAGCTTGCTAGCCTTGAGCTGAAGAGTTGAGGGACAGTGCCCAGGCCTAGAGTTCATGCCCCACGACGGGACCCCCCCCCCCAAATGTAATGCATTGACTTTATTGAAAACTTCAGCAGTTGTAGTTTATTTATTCTGATAACAAAGATTATAAACTAAGTTACAATGGTATTCCAAATGGAACACAGAACTAGAAACATGAAAGGTAGCACTAAAGAATGCTACTGCTACCACTAATTGAGTAAGAATGAAATTTAGGCAAACCTCCCTCAGAGTAAAAGCCACTGGACAACCCCAACATTGCTTTCATTGTTTCATATGAAGAAAAGACTTTTTTTTTTTAAAGTAAAGACAGTTTTTCACAGATATTTATATCAGTTAGGTATGTATTTCTTAAGGCCTTCAGGAAGAATGCTGTGATCATGTTGATGGAAGCTGATTTCTTTTTTTTTTTTTTTTTGGTCCGGTGGTGGGGCCTGAACTCTGGGCCTGGGTGCTGTCCCTCAGCTCTTCAGCTCAAGGCTAGCGTTCTACCACTTGAGCCACAGCGCCACTTCCGGCTTTTTTCTCTTTGCTTATGTGGTGCTGAGGAATCGAACCCAGGGCCTCGAGCATGCAAGGCAAGCGCTCTACCACGGAGCCATCTTCCCAGCCCCTGGAAGCTGATTTCTACACAATGGAAGCTAGTGTCTACGCAATGTGCAGACACCATTCCAAGCACTGCACCTGTATTAGGGTAATTTTAGTGCTCATGAGTATTTTTCAAGTTAAGAAATGAATTAAGTATTTTATTAAAAACAGAAGTAGGCATAAGGCTAAACAAATTTCCTAAGTACCTAAGACTGATCAGTTGTTGTAGACCCATAATTCAAATCCAGGTTTCCACCAGGCATATGTGAGGATATTCTGTGTCACATTCATTACCTTTCAAGAGCTATGGAGCAGATGAACCCACATTATCTTCCTAATTATGGTAATAACGGCAATGACATTGCTACAGGATATAAATATTTTTAAATGAAAAGGGTGTGGGTAATGATATTGTAAATGATCTTTATACCAAATAAAGATTGGTTTAATTTCAAAAGAAATACTTGAATGAACATCATTCAGCTTCCACTGTTTATTATTCCTGGAGTAATTGCTTAAGGAGAACAAATCCATGTCAAAGACACTTGTGCTGATGAACACAGGCTTTTAGCATTAAGTACCTTGAATATACAGGGAATAGTTTGTTGTGGATATATAATCCAAACAAGTAATTTTTGTGGCTACTTACTTCCTTGTTGTACCAAAGAAAATCTGTTCCATATTCTAAAACATGTATCAATTTAATGGATATTAGTGATGCCAGTTTGAATTAGGTGTGCGTAATATATGTAATGTATGCTATTACATAACATATGAATGTTATAGTTATAATGTATGTATCATTACTGATATTCTATAACTACTATAAATAATATATGTATAAAACTGGTTTTAGTATTATACTGTGAAGGATAGAAGGAATGACAACTTTATTTATATAAATATATTTGTAAGTTGTAGTCACATAAGTTATTTTTGTGCCAATACTGAGACTTGTACTATGGTCTGGGTGTTGTCCCTGATCCATTTCACTCAGACTAGCTTCATATAGCTATCTTCAGAACTCAGCACCTAAGTAGCTTGGATTGCAGATATTAGTCATGTTAAATTTTTTAATTCCATCCTTGGTAGGTTCGTACATAATTATTTTTGAATGTTCAATTATATTATATAGTCCATTTCTAAACCAACTCAGAATAAATAACTACTTATTGGAGAAAACTATATATTGCAATTGAAATTGTAAGAACCCTACTTTACTATCAATTTTCAAAGATATTGCTAGTTTAATTCCTGGACAGACAAGTAGAAAAATTAATTTATGTGTGCATAATACATGTAATATACTATATTACATAATATACAAATAATATATTTATAATATATGCATAATTAGGGATATTCTATAATTACTATAAATAATATATGTATAAAACTGGTTTTAATATTATACTGTGAAGGATACAAGGAATGACAACATCCCTATCTTAACTATCTCATTTTCAACAATATGTAAACTATGCTATAAACATATATCATCAAGAAAGCACACCTGTGTAATCACATATTCACCTTCAAATATTCTCCTCATCACTATCAACATCCTCTAAGATTGGCTACAGTTATCTACAGCAAACACTTTGTGATACTTTCTGGGTAATGTTGCTTGTCTTCATCCTTATCAGCCCTTCAGCAACTTCAGTGAAGAGTATTTTCTCCTGCTTTGCCTGTAGATGATATCATCCCAGCAAAGAAACTGTGGCTGGCACTTGAGCACTGGTATATTCAGAGGTTCTTTGGTTGTGTTTTAGTGTAAATGAAAACATACTGATTTGAAAATACTATAAATATTCGTTCTTTAAATTTATTGTTAATTTAAATATAATAGGGGTGGTTTTAGTAGTGCATGCCTTTAAATCTAACTATTTAAAAGTCTGGAAACAGAGGATCATAGTTTTAAGCTAGACTAGGGAAATGAACCATGAGACACTTATCTTCAACTAAGAACCAAAAAGCTAAAAGTGGAGCTGTGGCTCAAATGAAAGACTGGCAGCCTGAGCATAAAAGAAAAGTAAAAGAACCTAGGCCCCTAATTTAAGTCACAGTATTAGCACTCATATACTGTATATACATATACATGGTTCCTAAAATATCCTGTGAGTTAATTTGTCAAAACCTGGTCATAGATTACATATGAGGTGTGAAGAAGTATGTAAGTCTGAAGTGACCCGAAAGTATTTTGACAAGACAGCTAGAAGAGTTGTCACTTAATCGAATAGTAATGAGGGATAGGTTTGTAGATAAAGATCAAAGCTCACTTTGGGATCTTTTGAGTTTCTTAAAATCAGCAGCTAGGAGTTGTCAGTAGACAGGATGCTATAAAGGACTTGAATTAAAGAAAGAACAGAACTGGAGGAAAAAAACAGAAATAGTTACATGTACTCAATGGTAACAATCATGAGAAGGAAGACTACGGAACTAAGCCCTGAGATACACAAATATATAAAACATGACAAATGAAGAAAAACTAATAAGGATGTAATGCAGACTTATAGAGATAGGTATTTTTAATGTTTAAGGGCTATGAAGTGATTGTGTGATGACCTAAAATTTAAGAAATTGGTAAGGTCAACTATTCCTTGGGCCAACCATAGCTGATAGTTTAAGTAAAAAGGGGCCACAATAGTGTGTCTTGATATATCAAAGTGAAAACAGATCAATATTTGGAAAGCCATTTTTTGGACATGTAGTTGGAGTGACAATTACTGCAGTTTGTTCAAGTGTCAGTAGAAGGGTACAGTTTTAGCACAATGATAGAAATCTTTCAGGGATCTGGTAGATTTTCCCTCTGTCTTCAATTTCCCTTTTTGTTCTGAGAACTAAAATATCATCACTGGAAGCCAGTCCCAAATTGTGCTTTTGGCAAGTTACCAGATATTCAGTCTATCACATGCCCAAATGACAGAGAACGGGAACAGGTATACATTGAGCACTCACAGTAGACTGGTCTCTGGAATTTCTCATGAAGAGCCTTCTGCCATTGTGGGATAGATAGGGCTGGATAATATACAAAATAGCCATCATACATTGAAAGTATTCTGCTAAGTTGACACCTGAGATACTGGATGTTTTAACTGCATTGTATTGATTTTGATGAATCAGTTAATCAGATTCCTTATACCATATCATGTTACTAGACTGTGAAATGCATGTTTATTGCATTTTCTTTGTATAACATATAGTATGTTTTGAAATTTGGTATAAATCATTCATCGTTTTATTTTTTTCAATATGGATTACTTCTAGTTCTTAAGAGTGGGGAAATGCCCTGGAACTTTGTACCTTGAAGTCATATGTTGCCATGTGTCATATCTTATTTTCCTTGTACAGTGTTGGTAATAAATCATATGTAATTTATTTTTTATTTTAATTTATTGTCTATTGCAGAGTTTGAACTAGGGCGCTGGGCACTGTTCCTGAGGTCTTTGGCTCAAGGTTATCTCTCTACAACATTGAGCCACAGTATCAATTTTAGTCATGTGTGATTAGTTGGTGATAAGTGTCTCAAGGGAACTTCTCTGCCCAAGCTGGCTTTGAACTGTGATCCTCAGATATCAGCCTCCAGATTAGCCAAGATTACAGGCATGAGCTACCAGCACCTGGCTATACGTAATCTAAACTGAAGTTTTCTTCAAGTGTTTAATCCTACATTGAAGTTATTTTTCTTACAAACTTCCTAATACATATGTAATCTATTCTATTTTGAAAAGTACTGTTGTACCTCCCACTTATTTGTGGCATTTCTGAAATCCAAGTTCCTCTGTGTTTCAAGGTGGATACTTTTGCCTGTAACAAGTATTGTTGTTAAACACATAACATCTGGCTACTTAGAAAACAAAAGATGTGAAACTACTGTAGCCAGATAAAGAACTTCCAGGACAATTCAAGGGCAACTCATGTACTCTGTGTAGGTGAATAGGGACCATAGAAAAGAAATTCTTATACTTGTAAGTGATTGAGTGTGTGTGCACATAGATGATCACTTGTTTATCTGTTGCTATAGTTTTACACATTCACTAGTAAAACAATATCATATATATGCATATATATATATATGTATATATATATATATATATATATATGCAGATCACAGTTTCCAAAATCCAGGAACCACCTCCATGGGCATCACTTTCTTATGTTGCTTTTTGGGTAATAAGAATGAAACCTGGAACTGTCCAGTGGTTGAGAAATTACTCAGCGATTCAAGCATTTATCTTTCAATATATTGCTTGTTCCTAACACTAAAATTAGAAAGACTGTTAATATATAATATATGTTATATGTAATATATTTAATATATTATATATAACGTATAATATATTGCATATTATAATTTTGCTATATATAATACCTGACAGTAGTATATATTTGTAAGGAAAAATACAATAAACGTATCAATGTCCATACTTTCCTAGCCATGATTAAGTTCAGTAGATTTAGGTGCATTACATCTCAATAGGAAAAGTATACTGAAGTTCTGAGGACCTTGAGCTAGATAAGGAGAATTCCTGTAAAAGAAGCCTCTCCTCAATTATGAGAAAAGATGTTTGGAAATTTGTTTGGGTTTTTTTTTGGGGGGGGTAGTAATGGGGCCTAACTCTGGGCCTGGGTGCTGTCCCTCACCTCTTCACTTCAGGGCTAGTGCTCAACCACTCAAGCCATAGCACCACTTTTTTTTTTTTTTTTTAATATTTTTTATTGTGAAAATAATGTACAGAGGAGTTACAATTACATGGACAAGATAATGAGAACATTTCTTATCAATCATTGTAGCCTCCTCCTTTGTTTACCCTTCCCATTCCTTCCCAGCCACCCTCCGCCCCCCCCCCCACTAACTCCCCCCCACACCAAAGTTGTAACGTTTGTTTTTGACATGACAACTTGTACTTCTCATTGTTGCAACAGGTCCACCTGTATCCTTATTTAAACGACTAGTTTTTCCCCTTCCCCTCCACAAATTATACCGACATCAAATACAGTGAAAACTGGGGTTATACTGTGGGGGAGGGACATACAAAGCAAAAAGAAATAATCTTATAAATGCATTAGAAACAAATGCATGAAAGAAAAAAAAAAACATTTAAATGCATATCTTAGGGTTCATTTTCCTAACATCACCTTATCTGACCTTTTCTGCTTGACTCATACATATACTAGATATTGCAAATAAGGGAAACCATGGGACCTATGTTTCTTTGGGGCCATAGCACCACTTCTGGCTGAGGAATCGAACCCAGGGCCTCATGCATGTAAGGCAAGCACTCTAACCACTGAGCCACCTTCCCAGCCCAAGTTTGGTAGTTTTCGAGAAGAGGAATTTGGCATTTGCTTTGCATCCTTGATTAGTAGGTTTCATTGTGCTCCAAATTTTGTCTCCTTTTATGTTCCCTAAACACTTACACAGGATCATCATTCCATAGCATATCGTTAAGTCCTTCTTTTACTTCTTTTATCATTATTGTTTTGTTGTTGTTGTTTTGCTGATGCTGAAGCTTGAACTCAGGGACTAGGCAGTATCCCTGAGCTCCAGGCTAGTGATCTACCACTTGAGCCACAGTACTACTTCTGGATTTTTCTTCCTGGGCATGCTTTGAATCAAAATACTCAGATCCCACCATCCTGGGTAGCTTGGATTACAGATGTAGGCCACCAGGGTCCAGCAAGTACCTCTCTTTTAGATATTATTCTAAAAGCCTCCTATCCAAGGTCACTCCTAAGATAGTAAACGGAACTATGCCAATAGTTCCTTCACACTCTCATCTCCTGTTATGGCTATGGTGTGTCTTTTCCATCTTATTTTGAACCTACTTGACTGTTCTCTTCCTTATCCATGGTTCTAGGTGTGTTACTAATAATTAACTAAATTTAGTGGGTATAAACCCTAAATCACTCAACTATAAATTTCATTTAATTTTTTCAATATGATTGTTTTTCTGTACAAATATGAGCTTATACTCAGCTTCTTGCACCTACCTCTTGGCATAAGCAGAGCCTAGGCTTATTCTACCTCAAATACAAGAGGTTAGCCAAATAATTACCTACAGTATTCCTGCCTAGGAGTCAGGACAAGTAGTTGAGTGCTGAAAGAAGCAATGCATTCCTGGCATGGGAAGGGGTGGGAGAGACAAGAGCCTAGAGAGCAAACTGGCAGTCACAACATTTAACAACTTCTCCTTTGGGGAAACTGACCTCCTGCAAAGAGGCGGTGAGATAACACCTAGTGAATTTTCATATATGAAGGAAGTTGTCATGTCTCACTACACAACTCACTTGTAGTCAAAGAGAGGGTCATTGTTTTGTGTCCTCCATAGGTCCAGTCTCACTTAATCTCCATCTTAGACTTTGCCCAGACTCTATTCCTACCAGAAGATCCCTAATGAGGAGAAAAGTGTGATCTCTTGGCTTCTGACTGGCCCTGTGGGAACTGAGGCCACTTTTAGTTTTGAACCTATTCCTCCTGACAAGGCGGTGGTGGGTGGTGGGAAAGCTCATTCTCTGAATTGTGCCCTAGTACCAAATCTCTTCAGAGAAAGCCAAGGAATTACAGATTCTGCCCCGGGAGGGGGGGGGGGAGAGGGGAGGGGGAGGGCGGGGTGAGTTTCTCCATATCCAAAGAGTTCAATTAATATCTGATTATAAGGCCCAAGTGTAGGTCCTTCACCAGATCCTTCAAGCTGGAGTGGATGTTAGCTCAGACTCCAGGCCATCCTCATATTTCTCCAGCTCTTTCTCATGAACAAAATGGTCATAGGAGTTGAGTTCAGAAACAAGGAGAAATGAGAAAAGCAGAAGAATCATTGGCACGGGGAGGAATTAGCAGCTTTGGGTGGAAAAAGGGCTCAGAAAATCTAGGATCACTCACATCATTTGGGAATCACATCATGAGATTAGGGAATAAAAGTAATAAATTACTACCTAATTAGTAACTCCAGTGCTTTGACTACATTACAAGTGTTCTGTCAAAAGCTACTGTCCTAGCTCTACTTTGATGAGGAAAATGGAGCACATTCACAAAGTTCTCAGTATCTTCATCCATAGCCATGTTGTTCTTACTCTCTACTTTTCTGTAACTTTCCTTTGCTGGATTCTATCAATGACACTTGAAAGTGTTATCATCTTCAGACATGTAATTATATTTTCTTTTAATCCATTTGTTATAAAAATAAAACAAATTATGGGGAAAACTATGTCTATGGTACATTTTCTTCCAAGGCATATTTATTTTATGTTAAGTATTATTTTAATAGTTTCATTTTTAAAACTTGAGGAAAATGTTTTGTTACTATTAGCACTAATTATTGCACCTGTTTTTGTATTTTTCCATGTCTGTATGTTTGTTATTAAGCTTCTAAAATTTTCTTTTCCCCCAACTGTTGCCTTCTTAAAATTTCTTCAAATTATAAACTATATATAATAGTCCTGTATGTGTTCACTGATATATTTAAATTTTGATCTAATACCCACATATTATAGGATCTCTTCAAACTCTTGTAATTGCTCTGAAAATCTGTATGGAGGTCCTTCATTAAAGTAAAAACACAATGCCACAAAACCCAGTGAAAATAGGATTAGGTATCTATCCAAAAATATTTAGCAATGATACAGTAGAAACATTCACTTCTCACTGGGTGCCGGTGCCTCACACCTGTAATCCTAGCTACTCAGGAGGCTGAGATCTGAGGACCGAGGTTCAAAGCCAGCCTGGGCAGGAAAGTCTGTGAAACTCTTATCTTCAATAAACCACCAGAAAACCGGAAGTGGCACTGTAGCTCTAGTGGTAAAGCACTCGCATTGAGCTGAAGAGGTGAGGGACAGCACTCAGACCCAGAGTTCAAGCCCATGACCGACAAAAAAAAAAAAAAAAGCTGATAATGAGCTGAGCTGCTAGAGGTAGTTTCCCTAAAGATCTAAGAGCTAAAAGTGGAGAGGCAAACCCAGAGCTCTGCACCACATCAGTCCACCATGCCAATTGCTTCTACCATAGTACTAGCTACCCAGTTTGCACACTCATGACCTTTTTACCCAGATTGTGCCCCACAATCCCTCACAACTTTTACTCTTTCACTTTGTCTATGCTTTCTTGTCCCTGCTAAACTCTTCTGGATGCCTGTATTAGCTACCCCAACCCTTGCAAAGCTGTTGCTGCTACCCAATTTCCTGCCACTTCAACTCAGTTATTACAGTCACAATTACCCTTTCCCTGGTATCCTAGTCTCTGCTACTCTTTTCTGCTACCCATAATTCATAACACCATGGTTCCAGCCACTTGACCCCTGACACCCTTGTCTCTGATACCACATTCCCAAACAAAACAAGGGAAGAGTGGGCACAGACAGTCGACTTGGGTACTCCTCTTGCAGGCACATTGGGACATTATTCCTCAGGTATTTAACACAAGGGACTTACTAGCGGTGGAAAGAAATGAGGTTACTCAGAGATGACTAATATCCAAGGATATCAACTGACAATTTGTTGCTAGGAAAAGAAAGCCCTAAGGTGAAAGTTAATGACAAAAAGTTTTACAAAGATATTGGGGATTGGGCTGGGAAGGTGGCTCAGTACTAAAGCGCTTGCCTCGCATGCATGAGGCCCTGGGTTCGATTCCTCAGCACTACATAAGCAGAAAAAGCCGGAAGTGGCGCTGTGGCTCAAGTGGTAGAGTGCTAGCCTTGAGCTGAAGAGCTGAGGGACAGTGCCCAGGCCCAGAGTTCAGGCCCCACGACCGGACCAAAAAAAAAAAAAAAAAAAAGATATTAGGGATGATGCAATAGGTTTAGCTTAGTCCCTTCTACTAGTGATCTGAATTATTTTTTGACATAGATATGTAACTACTTTGCATTTTAAAAATTATATGAAGATGCACCTTTATGAAATAGTTGCATATGATCACGTTAATGATATTCAATATTTTATGTTCAATGTTATGCTCATGAGGCTGCCTTTGGCAATATGAATTGAGCTCTCTAACAACAAATGGAATTTCATTGTCAAATACTACAAGGAGATTACTGATGCTAGTACCAAAATGAAAGCTGGAACAAAAAAACTGAAGAAAGCTGCAAGTTTGATGGGAAGGGGTCAGTCGTAAGGGCTATGATGAAAGAGAAATTTTTCACCATGGAATCTTGGAAGAATAGAATGTGTTTTGTTGAATTACTAGCTTTTTAAACCTTCTTAGAAAGCAGAACATTATTTTTATTCTTGCTTTTTGGTAGCCGTTTAATGAATGGTTTAACAAAAAAATTATCAAAATGACTGAAAATTAAATGATGTGAATTATCAGATTAACATTATACCTAAAGTTGCCCTGAGATGCAGGAAGATTGGATTCTTTTCTATTAAATTAATGGAATAAACTTCCTTTTGAATGGTTGGACAGTCCATGACACTTGTTCCAAAACAAGAAAAGATACTGGAGAGAAAAAAAAAGAGGAAGGAGACTCAACACAGCTGAAATTAGCATGTTCTCATTTGGAGTTTAATGGTTTTTTTCTAAAAGAATAAGAACTTCATCTTAACATAATAATTTCAAAATGGATGTGCTACAGGATAGCTTGTAAATGTAATAGTTAATGCTGTTGAATTACTTGAAGACAAATGTTTACAGAAAACTTTAAATTCCAGAAAAACTGTAATGTTCCAATAAACACCTGGAAGAAATATAATTTAAAAATTCATGGTTCAAAGCAAACCCTGGCAGGAAAGTCTGTGAGACACTTATCTCCAAACAGGAAGTGGCACTGTGTCTCAAGTGGAAGAGGGCTTCTCTTGAGCTGAAGAACTCAGGGATACGTTAAAACCCAGTCCCTGAGTTCAAGCCCCAAGACTGACAAAAAGAAATTTAAAAAAATTAAAGCATTAGTGATGGGAAGAAGACTCAGTGGTAGGGTGCTTGTCTCTCATGAATGAGGTCCTGGTTTCAATTCCTCTGCACCACATAAGCAGAAAAAAATGGAAGTGGTGCTGTGGCTCAAGTGATATAGCCTTGAGCTGAAGAGCTCAGGGACAGTGCCCAGACCCAAAGTTCAGGCCCCCTACCAACAACAACAACAACAAAAATTAAAGCATCAAACAACCCGAAGAGGTTATCCAGAATAATGAGTGCGGCATTATCCGTTTACATGACTTAGTGACTTGAAACCTAGTTTACCAGGGGAGGTGGTGGGCAATTTGTGTCTTTGCCAAAACCTGCGAAATTATTTTGTACTTTCCCAAGGAGGGACAAAACAGGGAATGGGGGGAGGAGGATAGGTGTTTGGCGGCCTTGCCTTTTGGTTCAGTGATTGTTTTCTGGAGTCAAATTCAGAGAAATCCTGCTTGCAATCCTAGTTGCATGGGGAATGAAGAAGCCAAGCCCTGGAAGTGGACTTTGCACTGTCCTTGGCACGGTTCCAACCACCACTGGATAATCCAAGTCCCATTTCAGGACCAAGATGCCTTGAAGACTACTGATCCACTGGGCAGGTGGACCTAACCACAGCCAGGAAAGGCAAAAAATTCAATGCCGAGGGCAGCACTGTAAATCTACAACAGGCAGAGATTTTTTTAATATATTTTATTGTAAAAATACTGTACAGAAGGGGTTCAATTACATGAGTAGGGTAATGTGTACATTTCCTATCGAGCATTGTTACCTCCTCCTTGGTTTTTCCCCTACCATCCCTTCCCTCCCCATCTCTCCAACTCCTCCCTCCTCAATCCCTGCCTGACATTGTAAATTCATTTTCTACATAGTGTCCTGTACATCTCTTCATCACAATGGGTCAACCTGCAGCCCCATTTAAGCATTTTGCTATATCCTTTCCACTCTCCAGATCACAAAAGTGAATATACAAGATGCAGAACATTGGAATCAAATACAGTGAAAACAGGGATTATACCGTGGGGGGATGAACCTACAAAAGAATCACATACTGCATTATAAGTATATTAAAAACAAAACCAAGACTGACTTGTGGTATATTTCACTTAACTTCATCTTATGTGGTCATAATAACATAACTTTTGATCTTTTCTGCTTGTCCTAGACATGTACTAGTCCTTGCAAATAAGGGAAAGCATGGGACCTATGTTTCTCTGGGCCTGGCTTACTTCACTTAATATAATTTTTAACAAACCTTTCCATTTCCTAACAAATGGGGCATTGTCATTCCTTCTAATGGAGGCATAGAATTCCATTTTGTGTGTGTGTGTGTGTGTGTGTGTGTCACATTATCTAGATCCATTCATCTACTGAGGGGAATCGGGTTTGGTTCCATATCATAACTATAGTGAGTAATGCCGCAACAAACATGGTTGTGATGGTAGCTTTGGTATGACCTTGTTTGTGATCATTTGGGTAAATGCCCAAAAGTGGGATTGCTGGGTCATAAGAAGCTCTAAGTGGAGTCTTTTGAATAATTTCCATACTGCTTTCCAAAGTCGTTGAACAAGTTTACACTCCCACTAACAATGCAGTAGGGTTCCCGCCAGCATCTGTAATTATTACATTTCTTGATTATAGACATTCTAATTGCAATGATGTGCGATCTCAATGCTGTCTGATTTGCATTTCTTTTATGGCTAGAAAAGTTGAGCATTTCTTCATGTGTCTAATGGGCATTTTCATTTCCTCTTCAGAAAAATCTCTCTTTAAGTCTTTAGCCCACTGAGTTATCCGGCAGTTGTTTCTTTGATGATTTGTTGTTGGGGAATTTAATTTTTTGAGTCCTAAGTATATTTTAGATATAAGACCTTGTCCATTTTATGACTCATGAAGTTCTTCTCCCAGTACGTGGGCTGTCTACAGTTCTTGTTAGCTTTGACCTTTGCCTTGCAGAAGCTCTGTGGTTTCAAGCAATCCCATTTGCCCAACCTTTCTTTTATTTGTTTTGTTTCTTGTTCTCTATTAAGAAAATTTCAGCGTGTGCTAAAGAGCCCTAGAGTTTCTCCTATTCCTTCATGTAATGTTTTCACCGTGTCTGCTTTTATTTTGAGGTCTTCTGTCCATTTGGAGTTGATTCTGGTGCAGGGCAATATATACGGATCTAGTTTTAGTTTAACAGGTATTTAACCAATTTTGCCAACACCATTTACAGAAAAGGCTATCTTTTTTCCACTCTATTTTTTTTAGCTCCCTTTTCAAAGCTTAGGTGGCTATAGGTCAGTGGATTAATTTCTGAGTCTTCAGTCCTTTTCCATTGGTCCTCAGGTTTGTTGTTGTGCCATTATCAAGCTGTTCTTATTACTATGGCTTTTTAGTCGAGTTTGACATTTGGAACTGATATTGCTTCAGCACTGTTCTTTCTGCTAAGGATTGACAAACCTACAGCCAGCATTATAGTTAATGGCAAAAAGTTAAAATCATTTCTTATAAATTCAGGAAAGAAGGGCTGGGAATGTGGCTCAGTGGTAGAGTGCTTGCCTTGCATGCATGAAGCCCTGGGTTCCATTCCTCAGCAC
Organism: Dipodomys spectabilis; assembly: GCF_019054845.1. Classification (NCBI taxonomy): domain Eukaryota; kingdom Metazoa; phylum Chordata; class Mammalia; order Rodentia; family Heteromyidae; genus Dipodomys; species Dipodomys spectabilis. The sequence continues at coordinate 1,746,569 of NW_024871021.1, read as the reverse complement.
CACATAAGCAAAAAGAATAAAAGCCGGAAGTGGCGCTGTGGCTCAAGTGGTAGAGTGCTAGCCTTGAGCTGAAGAGCGGCGGGACAGTGCCCAGGCCCAGAGTTCATGCCCCACGACTGGGGCATGAAATAAATAAATAAAATAAATTCAGGAATGAGATAAGGATGTCTGAGCTGTCCCCCCTCTTCAAATTAGTATTAGAATGCTAGCTGGGGCAATAAGACAAGATACAAACTTAAAGGGGATCCAAATAGGGAAAGATAAAGTAAAACTATCCCTCTTTGCAGATGACATGATCTTGTATTTAAAGAACCTCATGGACTCCACTCCCAAGTTACTTGAGCTGATCAGAAACTTTGGCAAACTAGCAGAATATAAAATTAACCCTCGGAAATCAATGGCTTTCCTGTATTCCATTAACGATAAGAGTGAGGCTGAAAATAGGAAAGCAATACCTTTTTAATATTCACAAAAAAATACAATAGCAAGGAGTTAACTTAAGAGGTGAAGGACCTCTATGATGGAAACTTTAAAAACCTGAAAAAGAAAATGAAAGCAGAACTAAGGAAGTGGGAAACCTCCCACGCTCCTAGATTGGGAAGATTAACATCATGAAAATGGCAATACTGACAAAGGCTATTTCCAAATTCAATGTGATACCTACCAATATCCCAATCTCACTTTCAATGAAATAGAAGAAGCAATCCAAAAATTCATATGGAAGAATAAAAGACCCCGAATAGCAGAGAGGATTTTTGTGATTCTCATTTTGTATTACCACTTTCATTCTACAAAGTAATCTATGGATTTTAACTTTCTTCCCTCCCTTTGGATAAACCTCACAAAAACCCTGCCTCTAGCTCCCAAGACACCTAACTCTTAGGTCTGGACAATTGTTCCTAGATAGTGAATTACTTAGTTGTATTTTGAACACATAAAACATGCATATAAAACTAGCACATTTTGATCTCATGAGAAAACTGCCTTTTTCCCTCTCTCAAATTCATTTCCTGATAGGCATTTTTAGAAAGAATCTATTTTCCTTTGTAGATGAAAGGCTTGTAGGAAACTATGTTCATAATCTGGCTCTTCCTCCTGCACCTCAACACCTAAAACACAAATTTCACAAAGCATTTATAAGAAACAATACAAAAACCAAACACTGGGAAATGCTCAGATGCAGAAAGTTTTACAAAACCCAGAATATAACTCTGCTGTCTGAGGCTGGGGCTCTCTGTGTAAATTAACAAACCCCAAAAGAGCAGCCAGGAGTACCGGACATGAGTGTCCCTGGCTGATACTCCATGGACAAGGAGCATGGAGGGGCAACCTGAGCCTGCAGGAGAGTGTCTGGAGGAAAGTTTCCCTGCCAGCCTAAGTACAAAAGTTGGCATCACCCCACCTGGGCCTGTATTTCTTGTCTTCTCCCCACAGCTGAGAACAATCATCTCCTACTCCATGGAGGATACTGTACAAGCTGATCCCCAGAGAGGCTTCTGTTTTGTCTGCACTCCTTCCTAGGTGGGTGCCCCCCCACCGTGTGTGTGTGCTCTCAGGGGCTGATCCTTAGGGTCCAGGCCCATGGGGCTTGTGGGTGTTAGATGTGGGTCAGTGTCATTCACGCAGCAGCTTCCCTAGTCCAACAGCAGGTACACCCTGATATTCTCCCACAGTCTCAGGTGAAGTGCCCAGAAGCACCCGTGTTGGGTAGGCTGCCACTAGGATCCTACTTCATCAGAGGGGCCAGATGAAGTGGCTGCTGCCTGAATTACTAATTATTTTATGGAGCAGTTATAAACAAATTGATACATATTACTGTATGATATATAATGCTATATCCTTGAGTCTCTAGTCTACAAAATCATTGAACTTGATACTAGCAAGAATGTATTTTATTTTATGTGTTTATAAGCCCATAATGGCAAACTGAAATGAAAGTACAACAAAACTCTTCTCCAAAAAGCACATTCTAAACTCACAGAATTTGAAAAAAAATTTATGTAAGTAGTGCAAATGAAATTATACTAGGATAGTAAAATACACACAAAAATATTACATTCATTACATTCAAAAGTAAAATAAGTAAGTACAGAAAGATTTCCTACTGGATAAAATATATTACAATGGTTTAACAGGTAGAAGTGATATAGGTTATATGTTTCCTTTTTATAAAACTTATTTATATCTTCCTGTTCTGTTTATCTTAGTGAAGGAAAACGTTAGAAAGCAGAAATTATATGTGGCATCTCTTACTTCCAGTACTACAAAGGAGAGTGGCACTTCCTAATGGGAGTCCTGGGATGACACCCACACCCAGCCCATGTAGACTCATCAGAGGTCCCTGTGGTGACCCTGAGGGGGTCTGGAAAACCGCACTGCTGTTGCAGCAGGTGCAGTATTTGTTGTGGTGGGCTACATCCAACAAGGCTCCATCAGTGACCAGACTAAGCAACACAGCCTCAGGTGCCAAAGCCAGGAGGTAAGGCAGGGCAGACCCCAAGTCCTGCCTTCCATGTGTGTGGCCTGCATTGCCAAGGCCAGACCCATTCCTGCTTTGGATACCAATGAGGGTAGAGGATGAGCCCATTGCTGCCAAAGGGAGCATCCCCGGAATGGCATCCAGAGCTGGGCCCATGTGGACCAGAAGGACAATGGAGGAGGCTATACAGCAAAGCCAAAGGGGCTTTGGTCCTCCAGTGCTGCAGCTGGTGCATGCAAGTCCAGGCTCCTCTGGCACTGATGGGCATATGCAGGGATGGCACCTTACCCGAGATCACAGGGACCAGAAAATGGAGGTCCGTGGGGATGCTGAAGGGGCTCCAGGGTGCTCAGCTGCCACAGCTGTCACAAGCTGGCAGAAGGGCCAGCACACAACTCTAGTCCCCATTCTGCCCTAAAGTCTGAACCAAGGCTGGGCTGCCTGGCCCCAAGGGGGTGAATTGTCCACCAAGCCTTCCTTCTCCTGTGGACTGTGCAGTGTACAGGCATGGTGTCCTCCACCCCACACCCATGGGGGCAGGCAGTGACCCCAGAACAGAGTCTCACTGGGATGGCACTTGCACCCAGGACCACCGCAGACCAGTACCAGCACACCTGGCAGAGGAGAGGGAAGCAGTGGACTCAACTCCAGCCCCATGGCTGCCAGCTCCTGGGTGAAATGGAACAAGTGAGACTGGGAAGGGAGGTGGGCAGGGTGGGCAGGGCTCATCTGGCAATGGTAGGGACCATGCACACACACATCCCTTCACTGCCCATCCACCACAAGGGAGGGGGCTCCACTTCTCAACGGGTGACCTGAAGAGGCCCCACACCCACAGGGACTACATAAATGGAGGTTCACGTGGTGATATTGAAAGGGCTCCATGGTACAGCCTTGCTCCTGCCCTGATCAACTGGCACACACACACAAAAAAGGAAAAATGACCACTACACCTTTTCATCAATGATAACCTATTATACTTTCAAAACAGTTTTACTTTCCTCTTGTCCTATATTTTTGCATGGGGCCCTCTGAATTAACCAGAAATCTCCAGGATTTCTTCATGTACAATAGTACAAATAAATATAGCTTCTATTCTTTTTTGAATTAAGGGAGGTTGCATTTAGTTCTTTCCCATGTTTGATTCATGAAAAAGAAATCCTGAAGTGTATCTGTAAAACACAAAACTCAAGCTACCCAGAGAGAAATAATCACATGATTAGTGGTTCAAATGATATTTCATCTTTGCATTTCTTTAGAAAACTGCATATTTGGGGCTGGGAAGGTGGCTCAGTGGTAGAGCGCTTGCCTTGCATGCATGAGGCTCTGGGTTTGATTCCTCAGCACCACATAAGCAAAAAGAAAAAAGCCAGAAGTGGCGCTGTGGCTCAAGTGGTAGAGCGCTAGCCTTGAGCTGAAGAACTGAGGGACAGCGCCCAGGCCCAGAGTTCAGGCCCCACAACCGAACCACCCCCCAAAAAGAAAGAAAGAAAGAAAACTGCATACTACTTTCTACAATGAGAATATTAACCTGTATTTTGACCAAGAGAGTACAAAATTTCCTTTCCTCCACACTCTCACAACATTATTACCTTCTGGGTATTTTCAAGGGCAGGTTTTTACTATGTGTAGTACCCCAGACTGGCCTTAGAATCAAATCCTCTTACTCCAACCCCCTAAATGCTTGGAATTACAAGCCTTTACCACCACATCTGGCTTCTTTGATTTTGTTGATAAGAGTTATAATAGTTATGAAGTAGTATCATAGTAATTTTGAGTTGCATTTCTCTAATGACTTCTGTTCAGAAAGCATTAAGCCAGCTTAGAAGTGGTATTAAACACAAATTTGTAAACCCACTGGTGATTTTCAGGGCTTTTTGGAAAGCAGGTCTATTCAGAACTTTCGTCCATATTAAATCAGGTTTCTTGTTAATCTCATCTTTAATATCTCTATACAAAATGAATACTTAATTCAATATAGTAGAAAGGAAAAATCAATCAACTCCTAACATTTTTCACTTTTCAATAAAATGATATTGCTTAAATCAATTTCTGTTTATGCTTGAGACTATACTACTTAATTTGGTTAGACCTTTTACAAAGCTTTATATACTTTATTTATTTTATGTTGATTGCTTTTTCCAAATCCTGCATGTCTAATTTTGGTTTCTTTCAGTCTCATGTAGTTCAGATTTCAAACCGAAGAATAAATGGAAGGAAACAAACAAAACAAGAGTTACTCTCATCTGAAGATGCCTCTACAAGAATGAGGAAAGAGTTCATCCCGCTAAGGATCTATGATAGAATTTCAAAAAGAGAATTCATTCTTCTAGGTTTTCCCTATCTTTGTGATGTACCTTAAATTATATAAAACAAAATATACTGCTCAGATACTTTTATCAGTTTTGTACATTTTTATATGGACTTCACATCTGTCTACAGCATTCCTTCTTTATAATGTCCCTGATATTTTTACACTATCAAGACATAAGATAACCAGCTTGATTTACAGCATGAGAAGTTATCCTCCTGGCTTCCTTGGAATCAGAGCATGGTCAATAGATAACATTACTTCTGGTTGCTCACTACATGTAATGGTTTCTGTGATACATTTTATTTAGTATTTAAAAAACTGTTGGCTAAACTCAAAGCTCATTCATAGAAGTTTATGTTAAGTTTTTCACAAGTTTTATTTCTCTTAATTCTTAAGATAACATTTGCTATAATACTAATATTATTACCATTTAAGTGTTGGGAAAAATTGTAATTAAAGGCACTAAATGCATGGCCCAAATACACACAGTGAGGAAGAAAATGAGTCAAAGTTTCCAAAAGTCTTTCAGCAATACAGAAAAAGTAGATAAAATCTCACCATTCTCTTACACTCTAAATTCAATATTAATATTGCTCAAGAAATAATAGCATAGCAATTATTGCCGATGATGATTGTTTTCTGTCACAATTTGTCTTCAACACAGACTGTGTTGGTGACATTGTGTTATCATGCACAGAATTGAGCTTATACATTGAGTTTCAAAGACAGCCAAATTTCTTCTGTCCTACAGTTCCATTTTTCTTTTAAAAAAGTACCAAAACTTTTAAATATCATCACTTTGTCTTTTAAGAATCCAAAAGAGAAATAAATTCACATTTAATTTAATAAATTCACCTTTACTTTTAAAGCAAAGTGCTTTAAAAGTAGGAGATGATAAAAACAGGTCCCCATGAAGTAAATTTTCTTCTACTTTTAAAATTATTCTGAAAACCTTGTGCTGGTTGGTTACACCTGTAATCTTGTTTACTTGAGATATCTACTCAGGAGGCTGAGATCTGTGGATAACAGTTGGAAGCCAATCAGGGCAAAAATATTTTTGAGATTATTTTTCAAAAAAATTTAATGAACTAGCAAAGAGCCAGGAGTGGAGATGTCGCTCATATAGTAGCTCACCAATCTAGAGAGGAAAGGTCTAGCAAGACCTTAAAGCCCTGAGTTCAAATTCTAAGCACTCCAACACACTTGTGTACATGCGTGCACACACACACACACACATTTATTCAAAATACCCTCGTGTCAGTGTTTTGCATTAATTTATTTGTTAACGAGATTATATGGATAAAATAAGGGAAATTAACTCTTCAATCTCAGAACATTTTTATACATTTTTTATTTTAAAAATATTGCACAGAGGGGTTACATTTACATGAGCAAGGTAATGAGTACATTTCCTAACAAGCATTGTTACCTCCTCCTTTATTTTCCCCCCACCATCCCTTCTCTCCCACCTCCACAAGTACACTCCACGCCTCCTCTCTCCTTCCCCTACCTCAATTGTAAAATTCATTTTTCAACATAGGTCTTGTGCATCTCATTGTTACAATGGGTCAACCCGTATCCTTATTTAAGCATTTTGTTGTTTTCTTCTTCTCCCCAAATTAGAGAAACGTATATACAAGATGTAGGCGCACCAACTTCAAATACAGTGAAAAAAGGGGTTATAGCGTGGTTGAGGAACATATAAAGGAACAAAAAAAATCACATCGTACAATATAAGTATGTTAGAAATAATAGCAAGATAGAATCACTTGTGTACCTATCTTGGTGTTCGTTTAGCTTAACATCATCTTATCTGGTCAAATGCACATAGCTTAAGACATTTTCTGATAATCCCGGACATATATTAGTTATTGAAAATAAGGGAAACCATGGGACCTATGTTTCTTTGGAGTTGGCTTACTTCACTTAATAAATTTTTTCCAAATCTTTCCATTTCCTAACAAATTGGGCAATGTCATTCTTTCTGATGGAGGCAGAGAATGCAATTGTATATATTTACCAGGTTTTCTTGATCCATTCATCTACTGAGGGGCATCTGGGTTGGTTCCATATCTTAGCTATGGTAAATAATGCTGCAGTAAACATAGTTGTGCTGGTAGTTTTAGTATGGTCTTGTTTGTGATCCTTTGGGTAAATGAACAAAAGTGGGATTGCTGGGTCATAGGGGAGCCTTATGGGGAGTCGTTTGAGGAAACTCCATACTGCTTTCCAAAGTGGTTGAAGACTTTTACACTCCCACCAAGAATGCAGTAGGGTTCCCTTGTGGCCCCATCTCCTCCAGCATTTGTTGTTGTAAAAATATGGATTGCTTCACTGATTTTCGAGTCATCCTTGAGCAGGGGCCATGCTAATCTTCTCTGTATCATTCCGATGTTAGTGTATGGGCTGCTGGATTAAGCACAGAACATTTTTTATATAGAAGGTGTAATTTATTTTCTTAGTCAATTCCACAAAAAAGTAAGTTCAAAAGAATTGTCATGAAATTTTAGAATCATGCATTTCTTACATAAGCACACATTTTTGATGTTGGCATAATTTGTGGAGGGGAAGGGGAAAATGTTTAAATAGGGATACAAGTAGACCCATTGCAACAATGAAAGGAACTTTACAACTTTGGTATCTCTACTACTGCCATACCTGCAGATTGTAACTTGATTGCTTCTTTTGAGGTAAGTATCACTATGCCTGGGTCTGCTTGGACTGTGGTCCTCCTAACACAAGCAAAACACATAGCACCCATCAAATGGTTAGAGTTTCTGAAACTTCTTTTTTTTTTTTTTTTGGTCTGGGCTTGCCTGGAACTGCAATTCTCTAATCTTTGTTTTCTAAGTAGATAATAGTACAGGTTTGAGCCACTTTATCCAGTAAAAGTATACAATTTCAAGATATCTTGATATTGCCTATATTTGTGCTTAACATATATAGCTAACCTTAATTTTCTCCCTCTTTTGTTTACTACTCTGAGTTGAAAACATTGACTTTCTTGATATACATGGCTTTGTTTTGGGTGGAATCCCATCACAATCCAAAAAATCTCCCAAAAAGTTTATGTCAAGAATCATGGAAAAGAAGGCTTCAGGTTGGAAAGAAAACACTGATCCTTAACTTATAATTGCAGTATATTTATAGTGTTAGTCAATACTTTCTGAAGTATGAGAAGAGAAGGAAGACAGAAATGTGAAAGATGTCAGGTCTCTGTGGAATTTCTGTAGTTGTTACTTCATGTTATATTCTTCCTTAAAACTTGCTTTATTAAAAGCCTCTGGGTGGATATTGGTTGGACTGATTGGTAACCTTACCCAAGAAATGAAGCTGATTATAGAAGGCTGATGATTTGGTAAATAAAGGAATGATGAAAATGAGAACAGATATTGTCACAGAATGAGCCAACAAGGTTCATTGCTGAACAGCAAAACAAAGCAGTTTCAAGTCCGATGATGCACATTGGAACATATATAGATAGATACATATATGTATACACATACAAACATACGTGAAAAAGTATATATGCAGTAGAATACAGAGAAAGTTGGTGTGACAAGTATTAAACTATATCAAACTGGTTGCAGGAAAGGTCCAGTAAAATATCAATAGTTTAGCATAGATTTTGCATAGATTTCTAAAGGATGAAAATTCTTCCCTCATTTTATACTTTACAAATATCCTTAGTATATTTTAAGTTTTTTATATTGTAGTTGGAACATCTATATAATGCTGAGAATTGGAATTACATAAAGTATGCAACATGAATAGGCCAGCCAGAATAGGAAAGTTCATTAGATTCTTATTTCCAATTAACCACCAGGAGAAAAGGAGTTCCAGTTCAGATTTTATGTAGAGCACTGGCCTTGAACACAAAACGACCAGTCAGGCCATGAGTTTAAGCCCTAAGATCTACAGGAACAAAAACACAAAATATAACTTGGAGTTAGATATTTTATAATGAAGCATTTTTTATATACTCTACATTGTTAGAAAGACTAGATTTCTGTGTTAGCTTTATAACCTACCATAATAAATGATATTGTCCATTTATTAAACAGAAAGGCTTACTCAGATTTATAAGTTTGAAGGTTTCAGTGTATGTTCAGTTGGTTTTATTGTTTTGGTGGCCTGTGACAAGACAATGTCAAGGTGAGGAGTATGTCAAAAAGAAATGTTTTTGACCTAGAATGATTAAAAGAGAAAAGAAGAAAGAAGATGAGAGTGCATGTTCTCATAGGTTTTATTCTGAAGAACTTAATCTCCAGAAGAACTATTCAGGTATTCCCCACAGCCTGGGAGGAAATGGAAAGTCATTTTTCTTTAACACATAGGTCTTTCTGGGGCATTGTAAATTCAAATGGCAACATCTTCACCAATGATAATGACTTGTCCAGGGGTGGAAGCAACTAGATATTGCTATAAATTCCAATCATATCCTTTTTCTTCTCATACCATGAAAGCCTGCCACAATTCCCAACCAAATCCCATCAAAGATTCAAACATTAATGCTGTCCCAAAAGTTCTGTATGCAAACCCAGGTACATTCACTTCATTTAAGATGGCAATAGTATATGAAAATTTTAAGTCTTCCATAGAAAAAAAATCATATTAAGTGAAGTAAGCCGGTACCAAAGAAACTTAGGTCCCATGGTTTCCCTTATTTGCAATAACTAGTATATGTCTGAGTCAAGCAGAAAAGGTCAGATAAGTTGATTTTAGGGAAGTGAACCCTAATATATGTATTCAATTTTTTTTCTTTCAGGTGATTGTTTCTATACATTTATAAGATTATTTCTTTGTTGCTTTGTATTTCCTTCCCCCATGGTATAACCCTGCTTTCACTGTATTTGAGGTTGGTATAATTTGTGGAAGGGAAGGAAAAAACAAATCGTTTAAATAGGGGTACAGTTGGATCCTTTGGAACAATGAGATGTACAAGTCGTTATATGGAAAAATGAACTTTACAACTTTGGTGGGGGCAGGGAGGAGGATTGCATGGAGGCGGTGGGGGTGGGAGGATGGGAAGGGATGAGAAGGGGAAACCAAGGAGGAGGCTACAATGCTTGATAAGAAATGTACTCATGGACTGGGAAGGTGGCTCAGTGGTAGAGCGCTTGCCTTGCATGCTCAAGGCCCTGGGTTCGACTCGTCAGCACCACATAAGCAAAAAGAAAAAAGCCAGAAGTGGTGCTGTGGCTCAAGTGGTAGAACGCTAGCCTTGAGCTGAAGAGCTGAGGGACAGCGCCCAGGCCCGGAGTTCAGGCCCCAAGACCAGACCCAAAAAAAAAAAAGAAAAAAAAAAAGAAATGTACTCATTATCTTGCCCATGTAATTGTAACCCCTCTGTACAGCGTTTTCACTATAAAAAAAAAAAAAGAAAAATTTAAGTCTTCCAATTACATTGTCACCAAGGGAACAATTACAATATTTCCTTAAAAAATATCTAGATTGTAGAACACTTTAGTCACAATTAAATCCATTATAGGATTTAATTTAAATATTTAGTCACTGAAATGGATATTCTATATCCACAACTTAGAGCCCTTTCAAAATACATAATTACAAACCTCATCTATTACCATCTTCTGTGAAGACAGTCCTTGCTGAAAACAAACCAAATGTGGTAAACCAATTAAAATGTATGCCATTGTCAAATGTTGTTGTTTTAAAGCATGGAAGTGACAGCACAATTAATGCCAGTAAACAGCTGGTTCTAAGGAGTTTGGAAAGTGATTACTTTGTACTCTAGGTGGAAAAATCCACAGATGTTTCAGATTGTGCTTCGTTTTGGCATTTGTAAGATATATTTTGGAAAGCACAATGAATGAAAGCATGTTGTTTTATAAAGATTTGCTGGCTGACAAACTAGGGAAAGAAAACTTATTGAAATATTTCAAATGAGAAGACAGACAATAGAGTGTGTAAGATGTGGTATGCAGCTTTAAATACAGACTGAAGCAAACCAAAGAATGGGAAAAAAATTTTCCTTAAATGCTTTCTGGGTATATTGTGCTATACACTATAATGATGAAATGATCATTTATTTGGAAAAGTCATGGAAAAACACTGTCACCTGTTGAATTTCTTTATAAAGTGAATCTTAAATGACAAGAATGAAGAAATTTAAATATGTTAATAAAACGTTATCAAGTATTACTTTAATTTTTGATTAAAAGTTAAATCAAACTGACAGACTATTAGTCCATTAAGATTAATGTTTCCTGTCATATGTTATTTTCTTTTTGTTCCTCTTTTATGGGTGGTGATTTTTTTTTCAGAAAGGCAACCTAGTCTTAACCATTACCCACAAAATTTATGCTGTCATAGAATCAGAAAGTTTTTTTTTATTAAATTAAGACAATAGTAGGCTCATTTTATGCCAAACCAAAATATAAACACCAAAAACATTTTTCACTAAAAAAACACTCAAAAAAAATCATGAGGTTTTGGGGGAAAACGGAGGAGGAGAAGCTGGAGGGTAAACAAGCTCTTACATAGACAGCAGTTTAAATGTTCCAGTCACACCAAGTGTGCCATCACAGTACAGAGAGTTTGGCCAAAGAGGGAAAATCCAGGCAAGATGACAGATCTGAGCACTTGCCAGTAGCCACAGCTGAGGTGGCAGTAGGGACAGTGCCAGTGGCTATAGCCACCATACCTACAGAGAGAGTCCATGACAAAGGCCCCAGACGTGGCTGGTGAGCAGATTCTACTCAACACCAGCAAGAACTGACAAGGAGCAGATATCTTCATCCTACAGATCACAGGCCAGAGATGACCCAAGAACCAACACTCTTACATGAGTAGAATCCTGACATCCTTACTCCTTCTCAGGGAGCAGAGGAGGGAAGGCCGCCCCTCCCCCACTACCAGAGATCTCCATCTATGATACTGACCTCCCCAGGGCTGAGCAGCTAGCTCCAATTCAGGCCTTGGAAGAAAACAAGAGTCATTTAGTAGGTCACAGGAAGTAGACATGACCTGTCAGGCTCAGTTCCACACAGGGGAATGTCACCCCACCAAGTCAGTGGAACCTCTGTGGAGTGATGTCCTTCACATGGTAAACAGAGCCAGAGGCTGCCCCTCCCTACAACAGCCTAGACAAACAATTGAAACTAAGTAAAAAAAAAAAAAATAAAACCCTGAGAATGGGTTCCATGAGTGTTTCAGGAGTTGCCCCTCAGGGAAAAGCTACCATTTTCTGAAAGGCCCCAACCCTACCTCATCAAGGCACTTACACACTGGAGGAAACTGCCATCTCCCTCTTTGGTGATATTCAAAGCAGATCTCCCTCCCACTGAATAGCCTGGGAAGAGGATCACAAAATCCTGGGTAAAGCAGAGCATTTTTCTGCCAGCACGAAAAAAAACTGACTTAAGAAACCAGTCAAGCAAAAGGAAAACTAAACACCACAAGCACACCAGAGACTCCACCAAGAGACAGGTTATAGACACAGGAGAGATACAGGGTCTTATCATTCCCCCCCCAAAAAAACCCCAAAATAAAAGAACTCTTCTTTTTAACCTTTTTTTCAATTTTTAAAAGTGTTTGATGTTAATTTTTTCTCATAATTTTTATTTTTGATGTGTGTGTGTGGGTTTAATCTCTTTTGACCTTTTGGTCCTTTTATTATTGTTTTCATTTCTTTCTCTCTCTCTTTCTTTTTTGTTTGACTTAATTGCTGTTCTGCTCATCCCCAGATACATACCAGTGGTCAATTATTAGACCTTATCCCCCATTGTGTACATACTTAATCCTGAAATTTATTACTCGATTCAAAACATCTTAGGCTTAATTTCTTTAATGGCAGTATTATCTCTTCATACCAGTATAATTTTCAATTAACTAATTTTAATTTTCTTTTCTTTTTTAGTTTTTCATGTTTCCTTTCTATCCCTCCTCTCCTCTCAACCTATCCTTTTCTTTTCTCCATATCATTTCTTTAAACTTACATAATTTTTAAGTGTTTTACTTCTTAGATTTAAATTTTTGTTTATCCATTTTTTCTTTATTTTAAAAAAATCTCTCTCCAATCATTCTGTACAATGCATTTCCCTCTCAGAGATTAGGACTTGGTTAAATTCACTCTTTTTTTTTCCACCAGATTTCTTTTTTTTTTTTTTTAATTTTTTTTTTTGGGGGGGATCCAGTCGTGGGACCTGAACTCTGGGCCTGGGCGCTGTCCCTCAGCTCTTCAGCTCAAGGCTAGCACTCTACCACTTGAGCCACAGCGCCACTTCCAGCTTTTTTCTTTTTGCTTATGTGGTGCTGAGGAATCGAACCCAGGGCCCCAGGCATGCAAGGCAAGCACTACCACTGAGCCACCTTCCCAGCCCAAATTCACTCTTCTTTTACCTCTCCACATCCTTCTAATCCTATTTTTCTCCACAATTGTCCCTAAACCTAATAATTTCTGGTGTGTCAAATCCTTTTTGCTTTTATTACCCCATTAGTCCATGGTTGTTTGATGATGAATAGATTGTATCTGATGTACTAGATTGTATCTGCAGCCATTTTGACTGTGCAACTACAGGACTCCGGTTGATGCTTGCCTTAAAATAGTGGTCTAGCACAAAATTGGTTTTACTTTTATACCAAATGGGCAGAACAAGCCGGAAAACACAAAAAAAATGGCAAGTCCGGGTATATGAATTCCCACTCATGATAATCAGGTGACAGAATATTAATGAATAATCCAGAAGAGAGTTCCCAAAAAGCTCTACAAGCATTACTGGTATACATGGTGAATGAATAGATTGAAAGCTTGCAAAAGACTCAGTGTGAGAGAGATAGAGAGCGAGAGGGGGCAAACCAAAGATTAATACAGGAATCTTGTGAGCATGAGGAAGCTACTCAAAGATTAATACAGGAATTGCATGAGCAGGTTAAGAACAGTCAAAGAGAAATACAGAAATCGCATGAGAAGGTTAAGAACAGTCAAAGAGAAATACAGAAATTGCATGAGAAGGCTGAGATCAGTCAAAGAGAAAGACAGGAATTGCATGATTGTGAGGAAGCTGTTCAAAGAGTAATACAGGATTTGCGAGAGAAGGATGAGAATAGAGCAAGATCAATAAAGGCATTCATGGAATCCATGAGCAGACAGCTGAATGAATTCAGGGAGACCACAAAGGGAATGCTCAATGGAGCCCAAGAAAAGTAATGGGAGTCCAAGGAAACCATAACGAATCAACTAAGTGATTTGAGAAGAAACACTGACCACCAAATTAAGGAAGTAAAGTTCATACAAGACCTAAAACAAAGCTGCAACAACGAATTTGAAGCCATCAAAGCCAAACAATTAGAAGGAAAAGAAATAAAAAACAAAGTAGAAAATCTTGACAGTTGGTTAGACCATGCAGAAGATCAGATCTCGGGAATTGAAGACAGCCTAGATATTATAGAGAAAGAATGTATAACTATCCTTGCAATATGATAGATCTATTCAACATTTGGAAAGCACCATCAGAAGGCCTAATCTGAGGGTAATGGGTGTAGAGGAGCACCTAGAGACAGAAGTTAACGGTTTAGGAAATTTATTTCACAGAATCATAGCAGAGAATTTCCCAAACATGCAAAAAGATAGGCCTATTCAGATACAAGCTTTTAGAACCACCAAACCAGACTTACAAAAGATACTTAAACATGTCCTACACATAGAAAACCAACAAGAGCACAATAAAGGCCAAGAAACAGGATCCAAGGGAATTAAATTAAAACTCAACACTGAAAGCCACCAAAGAAAGTCCTGTGACACATGGAGGCTGAACAACACACAGTTGAATCACCAGTGGGTCATGGAAGAGATTAGAAAGGAAATGCAAATGTTCATGATATTCCACAAAAATGAACACATAAATTACCAGCACCTCTGGGACACAGGAAATGCAGTACTCAGAGGCAATTTTATACCTCTGAGTTCCTACATCAACAAATTAAAGAGATCTGAAACCAACAATTAATGAGATATCTGAACCTCACTGAAAAAGAACAACAAAATAAACCCCAATCCAGTAGATTGAAAGAAATAATTAAAATTAAATCAGAATTAAACGAATTAGAATCCAAAAAAAAAATAGAAAGAATCATCAAAACAAAGAGTTGGTTTTTCAAAAAAATTAACAAAAATTGACAGACGTTTAGCAAATCTTATCAGAAAAAGAAGAGCTCACACAGAAATAAACAAACTCAGAGATGAGAATGGAAACATCACCACAGAAACAACCAAAAATCCAGAACATTATAAGGGAATACTTCTCAAATCTTTATGCTAATAAGTTTGAGAACCTGGTAGAAATGGACCTTTTCCTAGCAAATATTGACATGCCAAAACTAAACCAAGATGAGTTAAATCGAATAAACAGGCCCATATTATGCATTGAGATAGAAGCAGCAATAAGAGAGCTCCCATCTAAGAACCAATGGATTACAGTGGAATTCTACAAGGCCTTCAAAGCAGAGCTCACACCAATACCCTCCAACTCTTTAATGAAATTGAAAGAGAAAGTGCACACGGAACTCATTCTATGAAAACATCCTAACCCTCATCCCAAAACCAGGCAGGGACTCATCAAAGAAAGAGAGCTAGAGACTCATTTCTTTGATGAACATTGATGCAAAACTTCTCAACAAAATTTTGGCCAATCAACTTCAAGAATTCATCCAAAAAATCATACACCACGATCAAACAGGATTCATTTCAGGGATGCAAAGCTGATTCAATATACGCAAATCAATTAATATAATATATTAATATATATTATATAAGGCCCAAATAAATATAGGTCCCATGGTTTCCCTTATCTGCAATAACTAGTATATTTTTGAATCAAGCAGGAATGGTCAGATAAGTTGATATTAGGTGAAATGAACCCCAAGATAAGAACTCAAATGGTTTTTTTTCTCTTGCTATTGCTTCTAGCATATTTCTAAGATGATTTCTTTGTATGTCCCTCCCCCATGGTATAACCCTTGTTTTCACTGTGTTTGATGTTGGTATAATTTGTGGAGGAGAAGGGAAAAACAAATTCTTTAAATAGGGATACAGGTGGACCCATTGCAACAATCAGATGTTCAACACGTTATGTTGGAAAAAAACTTTACAACTTTGGCTCATGGGTTGGTTTGGGGGTGGGGAGTTGGGAAGAGATGGTAAGGGGAAACAAAGGAGGGGCAACAATGCTTGATAAGAAATGTACTCATTTCCTTGGTCATGTAATTGTAACCCCTCTGTATGTATTTTCACAATAAAAAAATCATGAAATTTAAAGTAAAAATCCATGTCCATTTTTTTTGTTGTTGTTGGTCGTGCAGCTTGAATTCTGGGCCTGGGCGATGTCTCTCAGCTCTTCAGCTCATTGATACCACTGTACCACTTGAGCCACAGTGCCATTTCTACCTTTCAAGTGGGTTATTGGAGATAAGAGTCTCACAGACTTTTCTGCCCAGGCTGGCTTTGAACCACTATCCTCAATCTGAGACTCCTGAGTAGCTAGGATTACAGGCATGAGCCACCAAAGCCCAGATCCAAGTCAATTTGTAAAAAGCAAGCTTATTGAAACTTCTGGATTTTCCCAATAAACAATCTTACTTTTTAGTATTAGTTTATAACTATGAGTTATTTTTAGATGTAACCGTGAACTTTTTAATAGAATCAAACATAATTTTTACTATTACTCAGTATCTCACAAAATCCACTGTAATTAGCTTTCCCCAAAGTAAATTATTACATACTCCATTACTCACTATTATTACACTCTATATTACATATAGTGTGAAGTGAAAATAGTTTGGACCATTTCATATAAATTATTAGATGGTATTTTAGCATTATAAATTCACATCTGTGATTTTAAAAGAAGGAAAGAAGATTTTAGAGTTAAAATCAAATGTAAATGTGTGGTGTGTCCTAATTAAAGCAAAATTTATGAGTTCATACAGACAAATTTATTTTCTTTCCACTAAAGGCTTTGAAGTAATACTATTGGAAATAGTGAGGCAAGAGGAGGAAGAATTCAAATCATGTCAAAGAATGTGTCTGTTATTCTGCTACCCCCTCCATTAAGAAGACCTACCCGGTCCCAGATATCACAAAACTTCAAGTAGCTCTCTTAGAAATCTATTTGGAAAAGTTCTAAATCACTGATTATTTATGTATTTTCTGTTATATGAAAAAAAATATAGACACAAAACAACTGAAATAAAATGCACACATATGTTGAAGTCACCACAGGTGGAAAAACAACCAACAAAGTAGAACTCCCCCAAGAACAAAAACTTGTTGTGCCTGGTTGTTTTTAAGCACAAAAACCTGAAATACATGTTACCCTTGAGTAGATCCATAAAGATAACTGTGTCTCAGAAATATGGTTGTGTTAATTTGTAATTAAATTCATCTAGATGAACGTAATATAGCAAATCACGTGAATGGATCAAATTGTTTAAAACAAATGTGACTGTATGTGGAGTGAGAGCAGCACATATTACAAGAATAAAATAACAAAAATCATGACATACTTAAAAAAATTCAGAAATGCAACGAATAAGTCCAATGGTATCCATATTGAGACCTAAATCCTACTGATTTAACAAGAACAAAATATGCAAATAATAGAATCTGAGCAGTGTACCTGAGTGTACATAATTTTAAACTACTCCAAATTGTAGAAGACTGAATGTAGGTTATCTAAAGGAAAACATCAACCCATGATATAAATGACATTAAAAATTTCATGAAAAGATAGAAGTAGTTTCTAGAAAATACTATTTTAATAAGTGGTGATCAAAATCTTTCTAGTACTGACAAAATTGCATACCTATTTAGTTAGATCCAAAAAAGACTCAAGTTACGCAAGCTGATTTGAAACTTTGGCAAAGTAGCAGGATACAACTATATCATTATTATGGATGTTGACTCCGGCATGGAATTAATTTCTTCTTTGATCTGACAAATGAATATATGAAAGAACAGAACTTCAGCTAAATATCAAGACCTAACTAAACATATAACCAGAAAAGTGATCATGCAAGCCGTATTGCAACTGGGATAAAAGGAATATCAGTCATACTGATTCTGTATTTATTGTAAATGCTGATTTTTTCATAAATTATTTCCTTTAGCTTGCATTTTTAAAACATTGGTAACTAATTTTGGATTCCTCCTTCAATTTAGTTCTGAGTATAATGTATCACTTCAGTTCCTAACCCATATCCCCAGCACTCACACACACACACAAACACAAATACACACAGGAGTTTCACCATGCACCTGCTTGGTGTGTGGAGTGGAGGGGGATGGAGGAGAGTCTCCTCCAGCGGTGGGGCTGAGGGGAGATTCAATCCCCTGGGCCGGTACTGGGGGTGAGGGGTAGTGCTGAGCTGAGGTAAGGCTGCAATTGCCATGGTCTGGAAGCCTTAGGACCTAGTCAGGGCTGCGATTGTGGCCAGGGGTGGGGGGCAGGGCCCAGGGGAGCAGGGGGTGGGGCCCAGGGGCACACTTTGGTGGCAACAATGGCCAGGGGTCAAGGGGGCAGGGGCACATATGCCTCAGGGCAGGGTTGCCTAGGAGAGGAGTGTGGGGCCAAGAGAGAGCTGAGAGAAGAGAGAGCACTAGCACAGGCACCAGTGGAAATGGCTTCAGTGGCTGGCGGCTGCTCTGATCATAGTGTGGGTCCTGGTTGGAAGTGCAGAGCATGCGGCGGCGAGGGGGCTATGGCTGCTGAGGTGGAGGCAGCGGCGGCAGCAAACACAGGGGAGGAGGCTGCTGAGGCGGCAGCATCTGAGGAGAAGGAGCAGAGGCTGCTTGCAGCCCCGCCAAGTGCCGGCAGAGCCCCCGCCTCCTCCTCCCAGTAAGGCTGCTTTTCAAACATGGTGCTGCAGGCTCTGAACCGCAGAGCTTCTTGCAGTCACCAGGCTGAGATGGCGCACCCCTGGCGTGCTTGTGGCCCTGACTTGGTCCTTGCCCCGGATCCTCAGACTCTGGGCACGCACCTGATCGCAGCCTACAGCTTCTTCCAGCAGCACACATAAGTGGACGCCCTGCAGTCCAGCACCACGGGATCCACTCCCTGCTATCTCCCCACACCCCCTCTGACAGACATACAACCGGCCTGTACCCCCAACCCCAGCTGTCAACAGTTCTGACTGGGTGATCACATTTCCCAGCTCTGCCAGCTTCTGCTAGTGCTCCCAGTCCATCTGGTCTCCTTGTCTTCCCCAAGAATCTGCCAAGTCACCCAGAAATATGTAGGCTGGAAGTAGGGAGTCCATCCATGTATATAGTCTTTAGGTCCCCATCAAAGTCCCCAACAACCCCCCTCCACCCCAGGTCAGACACCTCTCTGGAGGCACCATGACTCCCTGCTTTGTTTTCTGTCCAGGCTCTGAGGAGCCACATGTCTGGGGACACCTTCACCCAGCGTCCTGGCCTAGGGTTTTGGTGAATGGGGAGTCAAGGCTAGTTGTTCCCAAGGGGAAGGGTCTGGCCCTAGAAAAAGGGGGAGGCAGGGTGGTTCTGCATTATTAGAGCATTGTTCCCCTTGGGTGGTTGCCCCTGGTTCTGACAAGAGAACCCCTGTGCTTGAGCTGGTACATTGCCCAAATGAGAAACCAACAAATTCAGGAGAGGCACTGCTCTGAGACTGTGTGTTTAGGTGTGTATGAGAGAGAGAGAGAGAGAGAGAAAGAGAGAGAGAGAGAGGCAGAGAGAGAGAGAGAGACAGAGAGAGAGAGACAGAGAGAAAGAGAGAGAGATCATCTTTCTCATTGTACAATCACCATGTCTAAAAAGAGCAAAAGCATTTTTTGGGGGGGGTTGGGTTGTGGGGTCTGAACTCTGGCCTGTGCGCTGTCCCTTAGCTCTTCAGCTCACTCAGCTCTTCAGCTCAAGGCTAGCACTCTACCACTTGAGCCACAGTACCACTTCCGGCTTTTTTCTTTTTTCTTATGTGGTGCTGAGGAATCGAACCCAGGGCCTCATGCATGCAAGGAAAGTGCTCTTCCACTGAGCCACCTTCCCAGCCCAAGCAAAAGTATTTTATTTGTGTGTATGTGTGTATTTGTTGTTCTCTTTTCATTAATGCCCAGTATGAGCCCAGCCACAATTTTTGTTTTCTCTTTCACCGTTTCATGGCTCCTTTAGAAAAGGTTTCAGTAGATGTTCCTTTCCACCACTTTCTTCCCCTTTCCTGCAGCCCACAGTAACCGCTGGGCCTATATGGGTCTCCCCTAGGAGGCCTGTGTGAACTGCAGACCAGCTTTGACACCTGCCCTTCTGTCTTCAGCCAGAAGGCTCATGAGGCTACTGTGACCACAGCCTCACTCTTCCAGACAGTATGTTCTTATGTGTGTAGTTGGAGCTAATTCAAAGTTGGGAATCTGTCTGCCACACATAATTAGGGAACGAGATAGGGGGAGTAGGGCAGGGGCTGTGAATCTAGGAGGGTCTGGGAAGTGATGAACAGTGTGACATGGCAGATGGTTCACCATGACCGAGGATGAGAGAGGAATCTTACCCAGGGCATTGAAGGTGTCCATGGACATCTGAACAGGAGGCTCCAGGCCCCCAATGGTGGCATGGATTTCCTCCCAGGGCAGTGCACTGGTGGGCAGTCCTCCCTGGAGTCCTGCAGACTCCAATCTGTGTCCCTCCTGGGCTGTTTCTAGCTGGGCAATGGTAGGCAAGTCTGTTCCCCCTGCTGGAGCCTGCTTGGGATCAGGACATGGCAGTTAGCTAGGGCTCTCTGAATGCCATTTTCTGTAACCTGCTGTAGGCTGTCTGCAAGGAAAAGGGGACTACTGATTTTGGAACCCATTAAGTTTGATTGGGACAAGTGAAATGCCAGATTTCCCAGGGTTTTTTTTTTTTTTTTTTTTTTTTCCTTGAAGCTGGCTATTTCTACTAATGCCTGGGATTCTGGGTCAAATTAGATGGACCATTTTAGACATTAAATTAGACATTCAAAGTGGCACAGGCAGAGTTCCCAAGCCAGATGGTCTCTTGCTATGAACGTCGTGCCTTGACTGCCTTTCTCCAGAAGCTGCTGGTTCTCCTCCAGCTTTCTCTAGGGTGACCATCACAGTCAAGGATGTCTTGGGGAGCAGAGATTGTGACCTTCTCATCCACAGCCTGCCAGCTGTGAGCAGAGACAATTCCCAGGACCTGTACTGGACTCTGGGAGATTCAGAGACCCAGGATGCCTCAGGGATTCTTTCTCTGCAACATGAAACTTGGGAGCCGGATATGGTGGACCATCCTGTCTGGCCCCAGGGAGTGGAGAGGAGACCCCTTGAGCCTGGTGCTCACCTAACAGCAACCTTGTTCACACCTGAGTGGGGAATTGAATGCCACATAGCTGGTCAGTGGCTGGACAGAGATCTTTGAGAAGATAGGCATCCCAGAGGCCCTGGAATTCAGTGAGGACATCATGGCTCATGTCTTTGGAACCAAAACAGTTAAGTGCAGCGGCACCAGGAGGGTGGGAAGAGGGAGGAGGGAGAACTGTTGGAGAGCTACATCAGGCTTTGCCCCCACCTAGGATGCTTACCTGAATTGGGTGGGACTTTTCTGTAGTATTGTCATAGACAGATGCTCATTTATTTATCCAACAAACTGTTACAGTGGGTGCCAGGTCCGGGGGTGAGGGTGAGGGTTATACATGATTAAAGGTACCATTGCTGGTTCCGCAGCACATGAAGAAATCTTCGTTTGAGCTGGATATCATTGCTTCACTACTGTCATCCTAGCTACTTAGGAGGCTGAGAGGGGAGGATTGAGGCCCATGCAAGGAAAGCCTGTAAGACTCTTATCTCCAACTAACTACCAAAAAGAAAATGCCAGAAGTGGATGAGTGGCTCAAGCCATAGACTGTTGACCTTGAGTAAAAAGGCTCAGAGACAGCACCCAGGATCTGAGTTCAAGGCCCAGGAGTGACACACAGAGAGAGAAAAGAAAAAGAGAGGATGAAAGAATGGAGGGAGAAAAGGAAGAAAGAAAGGAAGTAGGGATCATGCAGGCCTTGGTTTGGAGTCCCTGGATCAAGAGAGCCAACCATTCACAATCTCTGTGGGGACAATTTCAGAGCCTAAAGCCAGTATGTAGGACCAAGCCACTGTCCCCTCAGCAACTTCATGACATCCAGGATCTATGTGGTCGCCGACTGCAGAAGGAAATAGCCTTGGGTTGACCCTAGTGCTCAGGGTGGGTCACGGAGTTTCAATCTCCCCTGGCTCACCAAGTTTATTTTCTGGTCAGACAAGAAGAAAGTATCCAAGGGCTAGGGAGGTATAGGGTAAGGGAGTGTCCAGAGTGGGGTAGCAAGGGATAAGCAGGAAGATGAAGAGGGAGGACGATCCCAGATCAAGTGTGTCAGGCCATTGAAGCCATGACCTCCCTGAAAACCTAGACCATCAGTGATAGAGCCTTCAACCCAGAAACATGGCTATTAAAAGTCCTGGCATTCTGGGTTCACTGTTGACGACCTCGCTGTCATCCACTGCAGGATGCCTGTGCAGTACATCCTTGGGGACTGGGACTTTTGCTGTCTAAATCTGAAGATGACACCCTCAGTGTTCATTCCTCGACCAGAGACAGAGGAAACCAGGCCACTGGCACAGGAAAGCCAGGGAATGAGGGAAGGAGTCAGACCAGTGTTGCTCTGAGACTTCCTCTATGGGACTATAGGGTCCCGTGACTGCCATTCTCAGAGGTAGAGGTGGGTCTCCTTGCTTTCTAAGACTTTAGTCTAGATGGCAGATGTGGGATTTAGAGAGGGCGGACTGAAGGTCAAGGCTGGTGGAAAAACCAGAGGCACTGGGCTCTGAGCAGGGTTGTTTCTTTGAGGATACTCACAACCCAGGAACATTCCTGAGATGGATCAGCCCTTTTCTCCTTCCTGAAAGAGAGGGACCTAGAGCCCTCCAGTCTGCATCCCTTGTCTGAGAAATTCATTCATTCCCATATCCTTTGGTTGGATAACTAGATCTCACCTGACTGTCCAGTGTCAAGGCAGGACAGTGAGAGGTCTTGAGTCCTTGATGAGGTCACGGGATCCTCAGTATGAGATTGTACTTGAATGTCCTGAGTTGGTGCATGGTCAGTCCCATCTAAGATTGCCATGATCTAGGACATAGAATCTAGAGACTCAGAGCAGGATGGGGTCTATTCTGTGAGTTTTGAGTATTAGGTGTGAGCTTTGAGCTCCGGTGTGCTCACCTGCTTCCCTTTCTTGGGTGGGTTTATGCTAGAAAAAGCTTAAAACTAGGGCCTGGGTCTCATCCCTTGTTTTATGCTCAAAGCTAGCACTCTACCATTTGAGCCACAGCTCCATTTGCAATGTTTTTGGGTGTTTAATTGGAGATAAGAGTTCTCAATGACTTTGCTGCCAAGGGTGGCATCCAACTGCAGTCTTTAGATCTGTCTCCTGAGGGGATAGGGTGACAGACATAGAAAAGCATCTTTGGGGGGCTGGGAAGATGGCTCAGTGGTAAAGCACTTGCCTTCCATGCATGAGGCCCTGGGTTCAATTCCCCAGCACCACATAAGAAAAAAAGCCAGAAGTGGCGTTATAGCTCAAGTGGTATAGCGCTAGCGTTGAGCTGAAGAGCTGAGGGACAGTGCCGAGGCCCAGAGTTCAGGCCCCACGACCGGACCCCCCCCCCCAAAAAAAAGAAAAGCATCTTTGGCCGGGTGCCAGTGGCCAGGAGCTGAGATCTTAGGATCAAGTTTCAAAGCCAGCTTGGGCAGGAAAGACCCTCAGACTCTTCCCTCCAATAAAGCACCAGAAAACTGGACATGGTGCTGAGGCTCAAGTAGTAGAGTGTTGGACTTGAGCTGAAGAGCTCAGCGATAGCACCCAGGCCCAGAGTTCAAGCCCCACAATCAACAAAAAGAAAGAAAGTAAAACATCTTTGCCTGCAAAGGACGGTGGTGGTGTATTTGTGTGTATGTGTGTGTGAGCGGGGGTTGGTAGACATTTAGCGCCTCACTCAGTCATAGTTTTAGATGGATTGTTCCAAACTCTTAGTTCACGGCAGCCGATTCTTGACCACAGGTGAAGCTCTGGGTTGGATGTCGACCATCGGACCTCAGTCTCCTCATGGGACAGTTGTGAGGAAATAGGGACTAATACAGAGGGATCTCTGGAGCAGTGCCAGGCACAGAGGGAGCAGGTGTCAGATATAGTTCTCAACAATTCTGTGAGCATATGACAGGAAGTTACCAGAAAGGGCTCAGATGGGGTCTGTTATTAATCATGCAACAGGCGTGGGATTATGAAACTAAGCATGGCTGTCTTTCATCATTACCCTATCCCCATGAGGAAGGGATCCTTCACTCTATTCATTTTTCCAGCTGGGGAAAATGAGTCATAGAGAAGCCAGGTGACCTACTCATGACCCCCATCTGTCAGGAAGCTCAGCCTGATTTCTATGCCATGCTACCTAGAACTGTGGGTGTTATTCAGTCCACTTCTTGTGGTGGGAAGTCCACTGCTTGTCATTTGTGGGGTTTGAATTTTGGGCCTGGATGCTGTCCCTGAGCTCCTCAAATCAAGGCTAGGGCTCTACCACATGAGCAACAGCATCACCTCCCGTTTTCTGTTGGTTCTTTGAGTATAAGTGTCTCACAGACATTCCTCCCCAGCCAGCTATGAACCACGATCTTCACATCTCAGCCTCCTGTGTAGTTAGGATTATAGGTCTGAGCCACCCGCACCTGGTTTAAGTGTAATTCTGGTCCTCTCTCTCTCTCTCTCTCTCTCTCTCCCTCTCTCCCTCTCTCCCTCTCTCTTTCTCTCTCTCAGGAATTGTTTGAATGATTGCTGGAGGAGGTGGCCCAGCATCCCCATGTGGCTGGAACCCAAGGTGGCCCTCTCATTCTGGAGGTGGGCTGTGGGTCAGGAGCTGTTTTGCTCAGCCTGTTGAACCAGCTTCCTGAGGTAAGTCCCTCTGTGCCCTGGCTAGACCGTGATGATTATTCATTGTCCATCCCATGAGTCTTGCCCCACATCCCTCTGCTACACTCTTGAATGAAAGCGGATGAGAAGCTGTCCCCTTGTCCCCCTGCCCATCACAATCCCGGGCTTCTGACCTATACCCCCACCTATCTGACAAGACCCTGGCTACAAGACAATAAAAACATTCCCTGTATACTACCCTTTGCTGGGGAGTGTCATTTTGGTTAGGGGGGCGGGGTTCAGAGGAAAGACCCCAGACCTGAAACATCCCAGGGGACATTTGTTCTTATGACAGAGCCAAGTCATTGCTGTGGATTAGGATGAAGCCTCCATCAGACTGACCCAGAACAATGCTCAAAGATAGGTAGGCTGTTGAAGTATCAAACCCACTCGTGTCTGCTTCCTACTCCCAACAAGGAGGTGTAGTATGGGTGGCCAGGCCCTGGGCCTAAGGGATTATAAATGGATGGTGGCGGACAGGAGCTCATGGCTCCCACCCATCATCCTGGCTCTTTGGGAGGCTGAGGTCTGATGGTTGTGACTCAGAGCAGCCCGGGAAGGAAAGTCCATGAGATTCTTATCTCCCATAAACCACCTCCCTCCTCAAAACCACACACAAAAAAGCCAGATGTGGTGCTGTGGCTCAACTGGTAGAGCTCAGCTTTGAACAAAAGAAGCTCAGGGATAACACCCAGGCCCTGAATCCAAGCCCTAGGACCAACACAATTATGAAATAAATGAACAGTGTACACCTTTTATCTGACTACCAAGAAAGATGTATTCAGTTTTCTCACTGGTACATGTAGACAAAAGTAAGTGGCTCCCTTTGATGTTCCCCTAACCCTCTCCTTCTCTCCTTTATCTGTCCAGGCTTAGGTTGCAGGACAGAATTGGGAATATCCCCCTGGAAGTGACCTTAGGTACCCTCCCCCATCCACCTCCCTTGGGGTCAGGATCCTGGATGCTCTCCCTGCTGGGAGGATGAGGCACCACAGAGATGAGGGTAGGTATGCCCAACACTCACACACATACACACACAAAAACACACAAACACCCCTAAGCCAACTCAGACTAGCCTTTTCCAAAGACACTTTATCTCCTTGGATTAACTGATCTAGGAGAGGAATTTGATCCCCTGTAACTGATTATTTTAACTTGGGCTTGCTAGTTGACAGGACATAAACAGGAGCACACAAAAACCAAAAAGCCTTTGGTGTCCTTCACTTGGGATTCAGGCTCATGCCTGTCATCCTGAAATCTGAGGATCACAGTTTGAAGCCAGCCATAAGCTGGAAAGCCTATGAGACTCTACTCTCCATGGAACCACCAAAAAGCTAGAAGTGGAGCTGTGGTTCAAGTGGTAGAGCACCAGCCTTGAGCAATAAAACTCAGAGAGACAGCTCCCAGACCCTCAGTTCAAGCCCACACAAAGAAATGGCCCTGTCTTGTTGCCCACAGATTGCCCAGGCCTTGAGGCCCCTCTCATGGAGTGTGATACAACACCTGCCCCTGGGTGGTGTATCAGGTCCTTCAGAAATCCAGTGGTGGAATCCAGGCCTTCCTCTTCATGCATTCTCAACCCACACTGGCTGGAAGGCAGAGCCTGACAAGGCTGGCAGCCTGCAAAGCGGAGAGGCTCCAGCTTTTCCAAGGTGATCAGAAAGGGCTTCTTGGAGACAGCACTTGAAAAGGGGTCTTGGTTAACAAGGAGGATCTGAAGGAAGCACAGAGAGCAAAGGTGCTGCAGATGATTTGCAACATAGCAGAGCATGTTCATTTCCAGCCAGGGCTGCTGGTGAGAGACTTGGTATAGATGTGCGAGACTGTCCCAAGACAGGCCTGAGGGTTACAGAAGAACAGCTATCCAGGGTTGGGATTTAGTTTTAGAGGTTGAGGGCTCGCCTAGCACACAGGAAAGCATGGGTTCCATTCCTAGGTCCTGCATACACAGAAAAAGCTGGAAGTGGCACCGTGGCTCAGGTGAAAGAGCACTCCCCTGCAGACACAGAAAGTCAGGGACAGTGCCGGGCCATGAGGTCCAGCCCCAGGGCTGTCACCATAAAACAGTTCTCCCAGAGACCTTTGTGACAAGTGGATGGCTATGCCCTGAAGCTCATAGTAGGGCCATCCGTGCTTTGTGTCTCCTTTGACAGAGGGGAACTGGACAGTCCTTCTGCCCTGGGCACACCTGGGCCCGGTTATCAGCAACCTCCCAACGTCTTCCACCAGGACATGGGGCAGCTGGCCCCAGAAGTCCTCAGGTATCGGTTGGGTGGGGCAGGGGGACATAGGGCAGGCCCCAGAACTCCTTGTGGGTCTGATTTGTCCTGGAAGACCAGGCAATCCAGAGGAGGCAGATGGGAGCTTAGAGGGGGTTAGTGATGTGTAGGGGACCCTTTAATTGCCATAGCCCCACCCAGATTCTAGCCTCCCTTTGCTGTCCCTGAAGGAGGTAGAGGGATGTCTAGGTGGTAGTGTCTAGAAAAGGACTAGGTGGAAATTCTGAAGGACTAGACACCTTAAGCTCTGAGCTGATGGCACATGCCTGTCATCCCACATCTGTCATCCTGGCCACTAGGGAGGTTGAGATCCAGAGGATCTCATTTCCCAGCCCAGGCAGGAAAGTCCCACCAGAGCCTCATCTCCAATCTCCAGCCGGAAGTGGCACTGTGGCTCAAGTGGTAGAGCACTGGCTTTGAGGAAAATTAGACATCAGGGACAGTACCCAAGCCCTGAGTTCAAGCCCCTCAACCAAAAAACAAAAACAAAAACAAAAAACCAAACAAGAAAGAAAGACACCCCTTCCTTGCTTGCAAGAGATAGTGAAGTAGTAGGGTTGCTGTGGTTGTGAGACTAGATGCTGGCCTCACTGTACAGACATTTCTAATAAGTCCCCAGGTTTACCCCAGTGTGAAGCCATAGTAGGGTGGGTGGTGCCTTACCAAGAACTCCAGAGGTCGTGGCCTGTGGCAGGCAGGGAGTGGGTGAATGGGAGCAGGGGTGGGATGGTAGTGTCAATTGTATGCTCTCCATCCATGGAAGAATGGTTTTGGATGCTGGTGACCAAGTCTGAAGTGTAGGGTTACATTTGGTTTGTGTCTTGATGAGTTGGGTTTTCCCTTGGTATAAGAAGGTGGCTGCAGAGGAGGCTACAATGTTTGATGATAAATGTACTCCTTATCTTAACCATGTAACTGTAACCCCTCTGTACAGTATTTTCACAATAAGAAAAGAAAGAAAGAAAAGAGCTGAAGATGAAAAAAAAAGTTGGGTGTAGCCAGGCACTACCAGTGGTTCTTAACTGTCATCCTAGCCACTCAGGAGGCTGAGATCTGAGGATCACAATTCAAAGCCAGCGTGGGCAGGAAAGTCTGTGAGACTTTATCTCCAATGAACCACCAGAAAATTTGATGTGGTGCTGTGGCTCCAGTAGTAGTGCTCACACTTCATCTGAAGAGCTGAGGCCCTGCTGTCAGGGTCAAAGTTCAAACCCCATAACCTACAACCAAACAAAAGGTAGCTGAATTTTCTGCATAACAGTGTGTACAGTAGAAATGCCAAAATGTGTTGGGAACCATTCCAGACATGTGAGAGGCCCTGAGTTTTGTCTGCAGTTGGTCTGATGATGGTAGTGCCATCATCTCTGGGGTGGAATATTCAGGGTGCTAAGGGACTGCTGAGGGTTTGGGCTACCAGTGTGTGTGTGTGTGTATGTTTGTGTGTCTTTTGTCTGTGTGTGTCTGTGTCTGTGAGTTTGGATGTAGAAGACCTGGGCCTTGAACTCAGGGTCTAGGTGAAGTTCCTATGCTTCTATGCTCAAAGATAGTGCTCTAACACTTCAGCTGCAGCTCCATTTCTGGCTATTTGGTGGTTCATTGGAGATAAGAGCCTCACAGACATTTCTGTGCTGGCTGGCTTTGACCTCAGCCCCCTGAGTAGCTAGGATGACAGGTGTGAGACACCAGTGCCATATTTGTTTGTGTGTGTGTGTGTGTGTGTTTTCCTCATCTTTCTCTGTCCCCTTCCTGGGTGCCTGTCTGCCTCTTTCTGACCTGGGATGGTGCCCCTCCTCCACACCAACCTTGCCTTTAGCCTCCTATCAGGGTCTACAATGAGTCCTAAATGGCCAGAGACCTGAGTTCAAGCTTTTCTTTGGGGCCCAAGTCCAGCTGTCCAAATCTTTGGCCACGTCCAGGGGATTCTGGGTCAGCCGCACCAGCTACACTAGAGTCTTGCCTGTCTCTGGGTGGGGAACTCAGACATGGGATGCCCTGCCCTTTTCCTCAGCTAGACCTCTGGCTGCATGTCCCTCTCAGCAGGCTGGCAGTGGTGTGGGGGAAGGGGGTTGCCGGTGGCTCTGGCCAACTCCGGATTGAGAGTGGACTGAAGGCTGCCCAAGCAAGGAGGATTCCGGGCTGCATTTGAGGTGAGGCCAGGTGGCTTGGAAATATCTGTTGGTGTCTAGGAAATGTCCACGTACTTTATCACAGGCAAGTCTATCTTCCAGCCCCAGCTGGGCCTCTCCAATCCTTCTAGAGAATTCTGGATGCCCATAATACAGAGGCACAGACTTTAGATTCCAGGGCCAGGGAATTGGGGTAGGAGAGACTGGTATGGCCAATACCTCAATGTTCTGGGGCACTAGCCTTGACCTGGGTATGCCCCCCTTGTGTATGTTCACTTCTTAACCCAGAGCTGGCCAGAAACAGGCCACTTGTGGTGGTGCTGTAGAAGAGGCAGGAGTGGAAGTAAGACCTAGGATGACCAACATCTGGATTTATGGCCTTATTGGGGAGGGGGGGGGGGAACAAAAGGTGTCTTTAAAAAAAACTCTTAGAGCTGGAACTCAGGGCCTAGGCACTGAGCTTTCTTTGCTCAAATCTAACACTCTACCATTTAACCACAGCTCACATTTCATCTTTTTTAGTAGTTTAGTGGAGATAAGAGTCTCACGAACTTTCCTGCCTGGGCTGACTTCAAACTGCCATCTTAAGAGCTCAGCCTCTTGAGTAGCTACGATTGCTGGTATGAGCCACTGGCATCTGCTAAGGATGTTAGTGTGTGTGTGTGTTTGTGTGTGTGTGTGTGTTTACCAGGGCTTGAGCTCAGAGCCTAGGTGGTATCCTTTAGCTTGTTTGCTCAAGGTTGGTGCTCTACCACTTGAACTACAGTAGCTCTGCTTCCTAGCTTTTTGGTGATTCATTGGAGATAAGAGTCTGCCCAGGCTGGCTTTGAATCTTGCTTGATCCTCATGTGTCAGCCTTGAGTAGCTAAGATTATAGGCATGAGCCACTGGCATCCAGCTGAAAGGATGTCTTTTCATACTGTCTTCTGTTCTAACAGCTGTCTACTTGCCCTGGCCTAGATTCTGATCTCCACATCAGCTCCCAGCAGCCCTTGACTGTGTGGAGAACATAAAGCTCAAACCTGTCAAACCTATTTCTATGTCCTCAGGGGAGGGTACGTTTCCTCTGAAGCCTGGAGAAGTAGGAGTAGGGGGAGGAAGGTTAGCTGTAGATGGGTGCTAGGCTGGGAGAGAGGTACACTGTCTTAGCCAAGAAGGAAAGTGTGGCCAGATGTTAATAGCTCACGCTCTCATATACCTAGCTCCTCAGGAGGCTGAGATCTAAGGATTGGCATTCAGAGGCATCCCAGCTCACTTTTCTTTGTTTCTTTTTTTTTTTTTTTTGTATCAGTAGGACCTTTTTTGTGTGTGAAAATACTGTACAGAGGGGTTACAATTACATGGGCAAGATAATGAGTACATTTCTTATCACCAGCTCACTTTTCTAAAGTGTGTGAGACTCTCCTTTCCCAATAACCACCTGAAAGCTGGAAGAAAAGCTGTGGCTCAAGTGGTAGAGTTGCTAGCCTTGAATGAAAAAAGTGAGGGACAGAGCCCGGGTTCTGAGTTCAAGCCCTAGTACCAAGATGTGCTCATACACACACACACACACACACACACACACACACACACACACAGGAAGGTGGTAAAGATGAGTTGAGGTAGAACTGGGGGCAGTGGAGAGGCACAGTCATAGTAAACTCTCGACACATAAGTTATTTCTCCCCAACTCCCTCTTGGGCTGAGGAGTCTGGGCCATGGAACCTGCACATACATCCATGCATAGGGTACAGGACCAAGGGAAGAACACGATGGATGCTCGTTTCTACTCGGTGCATGATTGCAGACCTTCATCTACCACTGATCATTGGTGAGGAAAGCAGTGCTCTCAGCCCTGGGACTCCTGGGATAGCCACTGCTACAAGCAGCAGCCAGCCAGCTGTGGATTCCTGAGCCTACAAGTCTTTCATGAGCCCAACTCAACACCCACCGAAGGTGTGCCTGACAAATTTGCTCCCGTGAGCAGGCATTACATGCTGTGCCATCTTGCAGCTCTTGACCCTCCTGGCCCAGAAACCTGGTCTGAAATGTTGATTTACTGCTCAGATCCACACTGCACCCATGACAGATGCCATTCTGATGACCTGGCCGATGACTTCTGTGTCCCAAGGCTAGACCCTTCTCTGATACTTTGGCCCATTCTGCATGCAAAGTCTCCCAAAGAGGCTGCTTTCAAGACTTGTAGGACACCTAGATATTGGGAGACCCTTAGCAGTCCACTGGAAATTACTCTGCCTAGAGCCACAGAGTGAGGTTCAAGCAGGTCAGGTGGCACTTGAAGTGTGGGCCTGGGCATTGTCTCTTCAGCTCTTCAGCTTACCACTTGAGCCACAGTACCACTTTCAGTTTTCTTGTGGTTCATTGGAGATCAGAGTCTCTTGGACTTTCCTGCCCGGGCTGGCTTTCAACCATGATCCTCAGATCTCAGCCTCCTGAGGAGCTAGGAGGATAGGCATGAGCCACCAGCACCCAACTGATTTGGACTTTCACCACAATTGACTAGGAACTCCTGAAAGCTTTTCTTTATTTTTTATGTGCCAGTACTGGGGCTTGAACTTAGGGTCTGGGCTCTGGGCTTTTAAGTTTTGCCTCAAGGATGGCACTCTACCACTTGAGCCACAGCTCCATTTCTGGTTTCTGGTAGTTCATCGGCAAGAAGAGTCTCACTAACTTTCCTGACCTGAGCTGGTTTTGACCCACGACTTCTGATCTCAGTCTTTTCAGCAGCTAGGGTTTACAGGGGTTGAGCCACCAGTGGCATTGGGCTAGAAGCTTTTCTTAAGCAAGTGTTCTTCCCTGCATTTGCCCTGACTCCTCCATGTAAAGGAGGCCTGAGGGTCAGGTGCTGTGAAAAATAAGCTTCCAGCCACAGGAAATGGCTGGGGTCCATGGTGAAAAGCCAAGCTAATCTTCCCCCTGGGCCCCATTCTGGGACCTCCACCCTCTGCCCTCCCTGTGACACAAGTACAAACCTTGACCCAGCCTTGAATGTCCTGCCGGACTTGTGTGAAGCCACAGAACCTTCATTCCACCCACACCACCTATTCTACACCACACCTCAGGAAACTGTGCGCATGTTGTACCTTCTGCCTGAGGCTCTCTATCTTGTTCCAAATCTTAGAACTCCTGTGGAATTTTGGCACTGGTTATATCACCTCCAGGAGGAAGTTTTTCCTTCCCTTCTCCCTCTTTTTTTTTTTTAATATTGAGTTGTTAGAGATGGAACTTGTGCAGGATGACTGGCAAATGCTCTAGCTTGGTATGTGTGTGTGTGTGTGTTTGTGCCAGTCCCGGGGTTTGAATTCATGGCCTGGATGCTATCCCTGAGGTTTTGTGCTCAAGGCTAGAACTCTTTTACTTGAACCACAGCTCTACTTCTGACTTTTGGGGTGTTTAATTAGAGAAAAGTGTCTCATGTAGACTTTCCTGCTTGCAATTGTGATCTTCAGATCTCAGCCTCCTGAGTAGCTAAGATTACAGGTGTGAGCCACCAGCAACTGTCCTCTACCCTACCTCTTACCTCTAACCTTGGCCCTCCTATGAGTACCAGAAGAATATGTCTCACCAGGCTCACTTTTTTGCCAGTCTTGAAGCTTAAACTCAGCGTCTGTGCATGTTCCTGAGTTTCTTTTGGTCAAGGCTAGCACTCATCACTTAAGCCACAGTGGCTTTTTCTGTTTCTGTGATACTGAGGAATCGAACCTAAGGCTTCATGCATGCTAGGTAAGCACTCTACCACTAAGCCACATTCTCAGCCCAAGGCTCACTTCTGACAGGAACTACGAGGGTGGGATTTATTGGCTTACCCCTTTTGGTGCAGAAATCGCTGGCTATTTCATATCTTCGCCAAGATTTGGGACCAGTCTGTGACTCAGCAATGAGGAATGGTGAATGAGGGATAGCCATCAGGCTCCAGAGGAGTAGGCTCACATATCCTACAGAGGGACAGAGAATATGGAGCCAGAACCTTTGACAACTCCTACAGCCTAGGAACTGTGGTCTCCCTGGAGGCACTGGCTGGCTGCTAGGTGTCCCGATGGGACATCTCAGCCAGAATATAAGGCACCTGTTGCACAGTCCAGGCAAAGCCAGCGGGGCTTCAGTTATTAAATGGCAGAGAAGGATGCTTTGTTCAAGCTGCTGGCTCAGACTTAAGACTCTCTGAGGACTTGCCCAGGTTGGGGGGATGGACATGGGCAACCTGCTGAATGCCCATCATCCATACATCATCCATCCATACACAGAGACATGGAGTTATTGCCTCCTTTTTGGGGGGGGGTGGTTAGGCAGGTCCAGGGTTGTACTATGAGCCCAGGCTCTGTCCCTGAGCTCCTTTTGCTCAAGGATAGCACTCTGCCCTTCAGCCACAGCCCTACTCATGGTTTTTTTTCCCCCTGTGATCTCTTAGAAGAAGAGTGTTGTGGACTTTCCTGCCCCGGATGCATTCAAATTGGCATTCTCTACATCTCAGCCACAGGAGGAGCTAGGGTTATAGGCAGGAGCCACTGACACCTGGCTTTCTTTTCTTCTTGTTGTTCTTTTCTTTAATCGTGACATTCTGAAATCTTCACGGTGTCATTCCAATGGTTTGCATTCAAAGTAATCTACCCAGGCCTGGAATTCGAATGCTATGACTACCACCCACAAAAATGAGGGAGATCCTGATGTACTAATGTAGGCAATGTAGGCAGAGTTAAATTCCAGCATGGCCAAAAATTTATTTGTGGAGTAAGAAGCCAATTTGACACATTTTTTTCCTTCTCTGTGAAAGTCCTGGGTCTCAATACCATGTATAATCCATATGCAAATATATCCTATGAGATATGATATAATAAAGGAAATGTTATATGTGTAATAATACTAAATGAATAATGGTAATAGATGTCATATGCAGTAGAACCCATATATGTAAATAGATCTCATATATATGAATATTATTTTTTCCAGTGCTAGGGCTTCAATTCAGGCCCTGGGAACTGGTCTGAATTTCTTTTTTCTTTTTCTTTTTCTTTTTCCCAGTCATGGTACCTGAAATCTGGGCATGGGCACTCAGCTCTTCAGTTCAAGGTGAGCGCTCTACCACTTGAGCTACAGCGCCACTTCCAGCTTTTTCTGCTTATGTGGTGCTGAGTTATTGAACCCAGGGCCTCATGCATGCAACGCAAGCACTCTACCACCGAGCCACCTTCCCAGCCCCATGAATTTCTTGTCTAAAAGGACGGTGAGCTTTCCTCTTCACACACAGTGTCACAGAGTTACCCAGATCCTGAGTTCAAATCCCAGGCCTGCTAGAAAAATGGTGCAATTTCCTAGCCAGGGTCTTATTGTTAATATAACTTTACCTTTGGCCTAACACAGGGCTTGAACTCAGGTCTTCCCATCTCTACCACAGCTGATCATTGGATACTACAACCCTACTTCAAATTTCGTAGCTGGCAAAAAGTAAAAAATAAAAAGGAGAAGGATAAAACTGAGAAGTTCAAGAAGGTGGTTTTACTTTTTTTTTCCTTTGTATTGTGACCATCCTGGGTCTAAATGACAAGCCCCAGAATGTGTACATGACATTGCATTGCTAATGTTTGGTGGGCTATTAGGGAAGCCATAGCTGAAACAAGCAACTTAGACCTGGAGGTCCAATCTTGGAACTGCCACTAATGAATGGTGGGTGGTTCTAAGAAATTCATTCTGATATACATCCATACAAGTGGAATGTTATAAAAGTAACATTTAAATTAGTAGTTAGTATATGATTATATTCTAAAATTATACACAAGGAAATTATTCTACATTGACTAATTTTTAATTAATACTTTATTATGTATTCAATCATGATACTTAAATAGGAAGGAATAATTTAATTGCCAATAATTGGTATTAATATCATATGTGCAGTTTCATAATATACAGATATCTCTTTTGTTTTATACATATACATCTATCTATCTATCTATCTATCCATCTGTCTATCTATCTCTATCTACCAATCTACACATTTATCTGTTTATACACTTGTAACTCCTGGGGCTCAGTGTTAGAGTGCTCACTGAGTATGTACAAAGTCCTGGGTTCCATTCCTCACTACCACTTGCACAGAAAAATCCAGAAGTCATGCTGTTGCTCACGCAGTCGAGTACTAGCTTTGAGCATAAAAGTTTAGGGACTGTGTCTAGACACTTACTCAAGATGCAGAACTGGCACCAAAACAAAACGATAGAATATTCTGACTGCAAAGATATAAGAATAGGACTGTAAATACATCATCTTAGAGCAAGCTAAGAGTATGGTGCTGAAAGCTGCCATCTAACCTGATGTAGCCAGAAGTAAACTGCTGCAACCCAGCTACACGGAACCAGATGCTTCTGGCTCGCTCAGCCCTGTCATCCAAGATACTGGGGGGCTGAGATCAGACACTGGTGGTTTTAAAATCCAGCCCTGACAGGAAGTCTGCAAAACTGAGCTGTGGCTCAAAGTGGTAGAGCTCTAGCCTTGAGCAAATGATCTTAGGACAGTACCCCCAAACTTTCAGTGGAATCCCCATGGCTGACTCACCACCCCCCCTACAAAAAACCCACCCCTCTAAATCATTTGATGTGAACTTTGTGTAGTTTGGTGACACTGATGAAAGCACCCTAATTCTAATGACAGCGTGTGGGATACAGCTATGTCATGAGTCTTATATGAGGAATGGTGTACTGACTGCATTCTTGCATCTGGTCCTTGTAAGAGCTCCACAGATTATTGTGCAGATGAGAACTTTGAGGCTCAGATATGTCCCCATGTCAGGGCTAAAATGATGTATGTACTGAACTCTAGGGAGTTTTCTCCTGCAGACAGTTGCTTTGGTTTATTTTTCTCAGTCATGAACCTTAAACTCAGGGCCTAGCTACTGACCCTTCACTGTTAGGCTCATGGCTAGCACCCTACCAAGGGGACCCAAGGACACCCGTACAAAAGTGTTACAGTCTAGGCATCTGTGGCTGATATCTGTCATCCTGCCTACTTTGACACATTTTTTTTCCTTCTCTGTAAAAATCCTGGGTCTCAGTATGAAGTATAATCCATATGCAAATATATGCATGTGATAAGATGTAATGAATGAAACAAATGTTATATATGTAATAATACTAAATAAAATAAATAATGAATAAATAAGGGTAATAAATGTCATATGGAGTAAGCCCATGTATGTAAAAAGATCACATATATGAATATTAATTTTTCCAGTGTTGGTGCTTAAATTCAGGCCTGGAAACTTGCCTGAAATTCTTGTCTTCAACAATAGTGAGCTTCCCCTACCCCACAGTGTCACAGAGTTACCCAGACCCTGAGTTCAAATCCCAGGCCTGCCAGAAAAATGGAGCAAATTCTAAGTCATGGCCTTAATTTATTTTGTTCAGGCCCGGGGCTTGAACTCATCTTGTGGCAATTCTGCCTCAGGTTCGATCACCCTAGCCAGGGGTGCAGCCAATGGACCCACAGCCCATTCTGTGATCCTAGGACCCAAGTTCAAATCTCGGGACTGATAAAAAATAAAAGAAGGGCAAGGAAGGTGGCTTAGTAGTAGAGTCCTTGCTTTGCATGCATAAGGCCTGGGGCTTGATTCCTCAGCACCACATATGCAGAAAATGCTGGAAGTGGTGCTATGGCTCAAGTGGTAGAACACTAGTCTTGAGCTGAATAGTTGAGGAACAGTGTCCAGACCCAGATTTCTTGCCCCACAAACAACAAAAAAAGAGAAAGGGGGGGCAGGGAAGAATAAGCCTAAAACTGGGAAGTTCCAGAAGGTGGTTTTACTTTGTTTTTTTCCTTTGCATTGTGACCATCCTGGGTCTAAATGAAAGGGCCCAGAAAGAGTATGTGACCTTACACTGCTGAAGTTTGGTGGGCTATCAGGCAAGCCATAGCCAAAACCAGCAACCTAGGCCCAGTGTTCAAAATCCGGGACCTCCACCTACGAATGGCGAGAGATCCTAAGAAACGCATTCTGACATACATCCATATGAATGGAATGTTGTAAAAGTAACAATTACATTAGTAGTTAGTATATGATTATATTTTAAAATTAAAAACAATAATCATAGTACATTGACTAATTTTCAATTAATATTTTATTATATTTTCAACAATGAGAAATGAAGGAATAATTTAATTATGTATAATTGATAGTAATATAGGATATGTAATTTAATAATATACAGATATTTTTCTTATTTTATACATACATATATATCTGTATATATATATATATATATATATATATATATATATTTCTACACTTGTCATTCCTGGTTCTAAGTAGTAGAGTGCTTGCCTAGTATGTATGAAGCCCTGGGTTTTCCACACTATCACATGCACAGAAAAGCCGGAATTGGTGCTGTCACTCAAGCACCAAAGAAAAGTTAGAAGGTTCTAACTGCAACTATACAAGGCAAGGGTGTTAAATACTTCATGACAGAGCAAGCCGGGAATCTGAAGATGACGGCTGCCATCTATCCTGACAGCCAGAGGTTAACAGCTGCAAACCAATTCCATCGAACCAGATGCTGCTGGCTCACCCTAGCTGCTCAGGAAATGAGTTCTGACATTGGTGGGTTGAAAACTCAGCCCTGGCAAGAAGTCTGTGAGACTCTGAGCTCTGGCACAAAGTGGTAGAGCTCTACCCTTGAGGAAAAGATCTTAGGACAGTACTCACAACCCTATGAGTGCAACCCCTGAGTCTGATGACCCTTCCCTCCCCCCCCTCCCCCCGACTAACCACCTGTCTAAACCGTTGGATGTGAACTTGTGTGGTTCGTGACATGTTTCTGAAGGAATGGTAAAACTGATGAAAACATCCTAATTCTAATGACAGCTTGTGGGATACAGCTATATGAAGAGTCCTTCCTGGGTTGCTGGGTGTTGAGTGATTCACGGGGTTTATTCTTTCATTTGATCCTTGTTAGAGCTCCACAAGTAAGATGATTGTGCAGGTGAGAAACTTGAGGCACAGATATTTCCCAAGGCAGGGCCAAATTTATGTATGTACTGAACTCTATTGAGTTGTCTCTGCAGACAATTGTTTTGGTTTAGTTTTCTCCATCATGAACCTTGAACTCAGAGCCTAGACACTGATTTTCCTCTAATGCTCATGGCTAACACTGTACCGGGCCGAGCCAAGGACCCCCTTGCAGCAAAGTGTCACAGCTTAGGTGTCTTTAGCAGAGGTCTATCATCCTGCCTGCTCAGGAAGCTGACGATCTGGGTTCAATACTATCCCACACACAAAAGGTCCCATGACATTATCATCTCGTATTCACCACTTAGAACCTTGAAGTAGAAGCTGGGTGCCAGTGACTCATGCCTGTCACTATAGCTACTTACTCAGCAGGCTGAGAGCTCAGGATCATGGTCCAAAGCCAGCCTGAGCAGGAGATTCCTTGAGATGGTTATCTCCAGTGAACCACCAGAAAACCTGAATGGGTTCTGGTAGAGCTCTCCACTTAAGCTGAAGAGCTGAGTGACAGCACCCAGGCCCAGACTTCAACTCCTCCAACTTACAAGAAAAGAAAGAAAGAAACCTGAAGTGCAGTGTTGGGAATGGGTCTTAGGGGTAGAGTGTTTTGCATGTTTGAAACCCTGGCTTTGAATCCTCAGTGGCACATTACTAGAAAAAAGCCTGTAGTGGCTCTGTGGCTCAAGTGGTAGAGTGCTATCCTTGTACAGGAGAAACTCAGGTACCGTGCGCAGTTCCTGAGTTCAAGCTCCAGGACTGGTATATGCACACAAATTACCCCCCCCCCCACACACACACACAGATACTAGAAGTGAAACTGGTACGGCTTCTTTCCAGGATTTGCCTTTGTTTTAGGGATTTTAGAAAAAAAAAAAAAAAAAACTTTAAACAAGGTTAACTAGACCTTGGCTCCAAGCAGCCCTGCTCCTGGAATGGAAAGAATGCCTCTAGAATGGAAAGAATGCCTCTAGGTTCCCCTCCAATTAACAACCTAACTTACCTTGATTGTTGAGTTAAAGACTGACCCATAAAACAGATAGACTGTAATCTGGCTCCAACTATCAGACACCATCTGCTTATGGTGGTAAACCCTGCCTTTCACACATGCTTACAGTAAACTCTGCCTATTAGCCACCTGTGTGTGGTCTGGTATGACCATGCAATCCTTTTGTATGATATGATTTCATTGGTCACCTGTGCATGACCAGGCTCGATCTCATGGATTTTGCCTTTAAAAACCAAAGAATGGGGGCTGCTCAGGGTGGCAGTATCAGCTCCTTAGCCTGTGCTGTGGCCCTGGCCGGTCAGTGTAGAAACCTTCTCAATAAAGTTGCTTCTTTGTTACCAACTTTGCTGCGGTGGGCTCTGTCACTCCAGATGACTAGGTGGGTTTGCCTGCCTGAGTAGGGGTCTTCCTACTACACATTGAGCTTCTGTTCTGAGCTCATGGTCAGTACTCAGGCCCTGTGTTCAAATCTAGCCACCCAAGGCCCAACTAGTGAAAGACCCCAGACTCCTGGGACACATTCGTCTACGGGAGGGCGCCCCAGAGACCAAGACTCCAAACCAGTAGATGCAACAAGCAAGAGGAGTTTATTTGACGTTTGCGCAAATGGACTCTCTGTCCCGAGCAGACAGGGAGCCCCGAGCAGCGGTTATAGGCATTTTTAAAGGCAGAAACCCCAAGATTTACACATAACACAAGGCATCTGGTAATTATACGTCACTATACACTCTAGCAATCATTTTTTACTACATGGGGAAGTTTATAACACTCTTTGCAATAAAACAATTGGTGCGGATGCTCAAAGGAGATAGTCACTCTGGGAGATAAGGGTCAGGGAGTTTACAGAATTACAGGCTTGTGATTGATTAACATTTGGCCTAGTTTGCTGGACTTGTCAGGTGGTCCTTATCTTGGGTCCCTATCTTGGGTACCTATCCTGGGTCCCTATCTTGGGTCCCATTTGGCCACTTAGGGAATTTTTAAACAGGAACCAGGAAAACATACCTGTTTGTTCTTTATGACCACAAACCTTGTCCCAGGGGCCGGCATCTGGGCTCCGAGACTTTTTACTCAATTCCTTATTTCCCGTGCAGAAGGGAGGGGGGTTAGTGCTAGGGCGAGCAAGTTTACAAAAGCAAAATCAGCAGTTAGCAATTGTAAAATGTAATTCTAATTTTTAATCTTTCACTAGGAGAGGTCAAAGGTTTCAAAACCTGATGAGCTCCACCAGCCCTACATAACAGGGAACATTGTGATTTTGCAAATGTGCTTAGATGTAACAAGCTTCCGAAAACCTAGGGAGGCACTGTTGCCAATAATGAATCATTGCATTAGGTTCAGCTCCCTAGTTGTTGTCTGCCAGAAGGAATCTTGAATTAATTGTAGCAGTTTGTTTCAACACTGGAACATAGGCTAACAAAGACAGAATAAGTGCAGGGAACTTGGCCTGCCCCGGGAGGTGGCACAAATGAAGACTTCCTGTCAAAACAGAGCACTGGGGAGAGAGATATCTTGGGGTACAAAGAGGCCTTTTTCTCCTGGTCTTCAGAGCCTGCCCACACTCATCATCACTAATTGGCCCAGATAGAGTTGTTTGTTACAGAGCTGTACAGGAGTGAGGCCTTTTGTCTGCCTGTTCCAACAAAGAGACAGACTTCCTTCAGCAGCCTGGGGTGTGGAGAAACCTGAGGGTTACACTGGGAACCTGGAGGGGAGCCCTGGAACATGCACTGTCTTGAAAGCACCCTCTGTGCTATGAAATCATTCTATTCAAAGCAAATTTCCTATCTGGGTGCCTTTCTTCATAGTGACTCTGGATGTTCACCAATAGAAATACATTCACACATACACAGACATATGGGATTACTGGCTCTATTTTTTTTTTTTGGTACAGGTCCTGAGGCTTGAACTGTGAGCTTAGGCATTGTCCCTGAGCTCCTTTTGCACAAAGAAGCACTTTATTGTGCCTTAAACCATGATACATCATTAAATGAAGGCATAATTTAATACTTAATAATTATTAGTAATATATTACATGTAATTTAATGATATATAGACATCTCACATTTTATAAATATATTTATATATTTAAATATACACTGGAATATACATATACCTCTCTCTCACTCTCTATGCATATATATATATTTGCAGCAATTTATGCATCTATCTATTTATATATTGGCCACTCCTGGAGGTTAAACTTAGGTCCTGGGAACTCCCTGGCAGTGAATTTGTTTGAGGCTGCTGTGCTTACATTGATCCCTTGATGAATTGGCATTCGAGGCCCTGAGTTCAAATCCTAGCAGTGCCAAAGACAACAGATGGAGTAATAAACCAATGTTGACCTGTTCTGCTGTCTGTGAGAATATTGTTTTCTAGGTACAATATGTAATACCTATGCAAATATATATATATATATGATGTACATTAAAAGTGTATATAAATATTATTTTGCCAGTTCTGGGGCTAGAATTCATGCCCTGGGAAATGCTCTTGACTTTCTTTTATTCAAGGAGGGTGAGCTTCCACTTCACCCACAGCAAAATAGAGTTACCCAGACCTTGATTTCAAATCCCAGGTATGGCAGATAAAATGTCCCAAATTCCAAGCCAGGATCTTAACTTTGGGGGGGGCAGGCACGAGGCTTGAACTCAGGTCTTCACATCTCTGCCTCAGCCTAGATTACCCTAGGGTGTGGTGCAGCTTTTACACCCACAGATGATTCAGGGATCCTAGGACCCAATTTCAACTCCCAGCACTGGTCAACAAACAAACAAACAAATCAAAATGGAAGAGGAAAAACCAGAAAGTTTTACACAACAGGTTTACCTTTGTTTCTTTTGCACAGTGACCATCCTGGGTCTCACTGACTTGGCTTGAAAATTGTACATGACTTTGCATGGCTGAGGCTGGTGGGCTGTCAGTGAAGCTGGAGGTTAACCCAGACACCTGCGCCCTGAGTTCGAGCCTGGGACTCCCACATACACATGGTTGAAGATCTTAGGAAACTGGTTCCTATCTCTAGGAACACTAATAGAATGTTTGAAATGTGCTAATTGAATTACTATTTAACTAGTCTTTCTAATATAAGATTGTATACATTAAATATAGGTCATTGATTAATTTAATTAATACTTTATTAAGTCTTCTACCGTGATTAATTAATGGAGGAATAATTTTAGACCAAATAATTAGTAGCAATAGAATATATAAAAGTAAGATATAGACATCACTCTTTATATAGAGTTATACACTAGAATCTACATAAATGTCTATCTGTCTCTTTCTGTATACGTTTATAGATGCATATACATAGGTAAATACACACACACTGCATTTTACACATCTATGTGTTTATATATTGGCCACTCCTAGGGCCAAATTTGACTGAAAACTCCATTTGCATCCGTCTGGTGTGCTAACATTAACCCACGCCCCATTCATGAAATGGGCTTTCTAGGCCCTGAGTTCAAATCACAGAACTGCCAAAAACTTAAGTAATCCTGGTGGAAGAAGCCAAATGTCCCATTTGTCTTCCTTATCCGTGAAAGTCCTGGGTCTCAGGAATGAGGTATAGTACATTGGCAAATCTATGTTCTATGTAATAAGATGTAAAAAAGGTTATGTGTGTAATCATATTCACTAAAATACATAAGAAATAGATAAAACACAAAATAAAATGAATAACCACACTAACTGCAATATACAGTAAACATGTGTATGTAAATATGAATCCTGTATTTAAAATATGAATATTATTTTTGCAAGAGCTAGTACTTGAGTTCAGGCCCTGCGAAAAGGCCTGACTTGCTTGTTTACCAGCATAGTGAGCTTCCCCTTCTCCCACAGTGCTGTATATGTACATAGACCCTGAGTTCAAATCCCAGGACTGGCAGAAAAAATGGCATGAATTCCAAGTCAAGCAGCCTCATAATTTTTAAAATATTTTAATATGTTTATTTATTTATTTTATTTTCTCAAGCACAAAGCTTGAACTCAGGGCATGGCAACTCTGCCTCAGCTTTGATCACTCCAGGCTGGGGTGCAGCAACTGGATCCACAGCAAACCTGAGTTCCCGGGGCACAAATGCTGACAGGAATAATAAATACATAAAACGACACAGAAACAAAGAAGAAAAACCTGCAACTTGCAGATGGCTGCCGGTTTTTCATTTGTTTTCTTTGCAAGGTTACCTTCCTGGGTTTGAATGACATGGCTGAAAAGTGTTGGAAACCTGGCATTGCTGAAGGCTGGAGGGCTACCAGGGAAGCCATAGGCCAACATGGCAACATAGGCCCTGGGTTCAAAGCTTGGTCCTGAACTCTACAAATGACGTGAGATCCTAATAGTCTCATTCCTATTCATAGGAATACCGATGGAAGGTTATGAATGTCAAGGTTGAATTAGTTGTTCCTGAATGATGCTACCATAAAATTAGAGTGATTTTAGGAGAACGATGGATTTTCATGAATATTTTTGACACATTAAAAGAATACTATTAATTACATGTACTCAATAGTTTCGGGACAGTGGTTGATTTAATTAATAATTCATTAAGGATGAAAACAATACTATAAATTACATGGAGGCATTAAAAATACCCAAATATTGGTAGGAATGTAGCCTAGTTAGCTGAATAATGTATAGACATATCTGGCACCCTATAAAGATCTATATTTATTTGTGTACTACCA
The DNA here is from genome assembly GCF_019054845.1 of Dipodomys spectabilis. Classification (NCBI taxonomy): domain Eukaryota; kingdom Metazoa; phylum Chordata; class Mammalia; order Rodentia; family Heteromyidae; genus Dipodomys; species Dipodomys spectabilis. The sequence continues at coordinate 1,702,717 of NW_024871021.1, read as the reverse complement.
TCTGCATGTCAATCTGTTCTTATTTTGTCAACCCCTGGGGCTCGATCTCAGGTGTTGGAAACTGCTTGTCAGCTCCATATGCCCCAGGCTGGCATACTGACACTCACCCATTCATGAATTGGGCCTAGTAGATTGTGAATTCAGATGCCAGCACTCACAAAAATTGATTCATGGAGGAAGAAGCCCATGGTGACACAGGTTTTCCTTTGCTGTGAAAGTCCTGGATGTCAGGTGTGAAGTTTCATACATAGGCAAATCTATCCTATGTAATAAATGTAATAAATAGTCCATGTGTAAGAACAGTCAATAAAATAAATGGTAAATAAATGAATAAAAAAAATGAATAGATACACTAAGCACAATATGGAGTCAATATATGAGGCTCGATCTCAGGGCCTGGGAACAACCTGGCAGCTGAATTGGCTAGAGGCTGCTGTGCTGGCAGCCACACATAAATGAATTGAGCCTTCTAGGCCCTGAGTTTAAATCCCAGCACTGACAATAATGTAATCATAGAGTGGGAAGCCGAGCATAATACATGATTTTCTTTTTTTGAAAGTGCTCAGTGTCAGGTAGGATGTATAATTTGGATGCAAATTAATAAGCTATGTAAGTAGAATGTCACAAAGGTAAAAAAAGTCATAGGTAGAAGAATTGTCACTACAATAAATGATAAACAGATTGAATTAGTAATGAATCATTCTAGGATAAAATTAGATGCGGTAATTATAGGATGTGGATTAAGTTTAATTAATATTTTATTAAGTATTAACAAAATAAAAATTGCATGGAGACATAAATACCTAATAATTGGTAGTAGTACGTGATGCATAATTTAATAACATATAGACATCTGTCTCATTCTATAAAATATTTAATTATATGTATGGATGTATGTACATATATGATAAACAATAACAGGATATTGAGTATTAATTAATGCTTTATTAATTGTTAGCTGGGACACATCAATAAATGGAGATATAATTTAATACCTAATAATTGATAACAATATTATCTATAATGTAATAATATCGACATCTCTCTTTTAGCTATATAATATTTATATACAACAATCTATCTATTTATACCTCCTTTACTCCTGGGGCTCAGTGATTGAGTGCTCCCCTAGTAAACACGAAGCCCTGGGTTCGATTCCTCAGTGTCACATAGGCAGAAAATCTGGAAGTTCTGCTGTCTTTCAATCAATTGAGTGCTAGCCTTGAGCACAAATGCTTAGGGACAGTGTCTAAGCCCTTACTCAAGCCCCACCACTGCCACCAAAAAATGGTAGAATGTTCTAACTGCAATTATAGAAGGACAGGACTTCAAATACTACACCACGGAACAAGCCAGGAGTCTGGCACTGACAGTTGCCACCTAACCTGACTTAGGCAGATGTAAACACCTGCAACCCAGCTCCACAGAACCAGATGCTGCTGGCTTACCCCCATCATACTGGCTGCTTGGGAGCTTTACCAAGCTCTGGTAGGAAGTATGTGAGACTCTTGGAGATGTGGCTCTAAGTAGTAGAGTCTTAGCCTTGAGCAAATGTTATTAGAACAGTATCCCCATGCGTTGAGTTCAAGCCCTATGGGTAGCCTGACCCCCCCCCCCCAAAAACTACCCCACTAAACCATTAGATGTGAACTTGTGTGATTTGTGAAATGTTCCTCAAAGAATGGTGATACTGATGAAAGCAACCTAATTCTAATGACAGCTTGTGGAATAGAGCTATGTGCTGAATCCTTCATAGGGTGCTCTGTGCTGAGTCTGGCACAGGGTGCTGTGTGCTGAGTTCTTCACAGGGCGCAGTGTGCTGAGTCCTGCATTGGGTTCTGGGTGCTAAGTCTTCACAGGATGTTGTGTGCTGAGTCTTTCAAAGAGTACAATCTGCTGTGTCCTTCACAGAGGGCATTCTTTCATATGGTCCTTGTAAGAGCTACACAACTGAGATGATTATGCAGACAAGAATATTGAGATGCAGGTTTGTCCCCACGGCACAGACAAAATTATGTATTACTGAAGAGTGGGTGAGTTGTCTACTGCAGACAATTGTTTTGTTTTGTTTTTTTTCAGTCATGAACCTTGAACTCGTGGCATAGGTACTGACCCTTACCTCTTGGGCACATGGCTAGCACTGAACTACGTGGTGCCAAGGACCCCCTTGCAGTAGAGTGCCACAGCTTAGAGGTCTATAGCTGAGGTCTGTCAGGCTGCCTTCTCAGGAACCTGAAATCTGAGGATCTGGCTTCCAAACTATGCCAGACACAAAAGGTCCCATGAGAATATTATCTCCAATTCACCACTAAGAAACCTGAAGTGGAAGCTGGATGCTTGTCACTCATGCTTGTCATCCTAGCTCCTCAGGAGGATGAGATCTGAGGATCATGGTTCAAAGCTAGCCTGGGAAGGAAAGTCCTCGAGACATTTAGCTCCAATGAACCATGAGAAAACGTGAAATGGTGCTTTGGGTCAAGTGGTAGAGCACAAGACTTGAGGCACAGCACCCAGGCCCAGACTTCAACTGCTACAACCAACAACAACAAAAAAGTAAGAAAATAACAAACCTGAAGAAGAGGGATGGCAATGTGCCTAGGGGTAGAGTGCTTTGCATCTATGATACACTGGACTTGATTTCTCAGGTACACATCACTAAAAAAAGCATGAAGTGTCTCTGTGGCTCAAGTGGGAGAGGGCTATTCTTGTGCAAGAGAAATTAGGTACAGTGCTCAGGTCCTGAGTTCAAACTCCAGGACTGGTATATGTGTGCATACTCGCACACACACACACACACACACACACACACACACACAGACCAGAAGTAAAAGCTGTGACACAAAATGATAAAGGACTGGGCTCCTGCACTGAGCTCATGGTCAGCACCCAGGCCCTGTGTTCAACCCCAAAACGTTGCCACCCAAGGGTCAACTAGGAGAAGTCAAAGGTTTCAAAATCTAATGTGCTTCAGCAGTCCTAGATGACAGGAAGCATGGTAACATCAGACATGTGCTTGGATTTCCAAAGCTTCTGGAAAGCTAGCAGAGGCATCATAGACCCATCATCGCCCTCAATGAAACATTTCTTGAGGTTAAGTGCCCTAGTTGTCTACCAGAAGGACTCCTGAATTATATTGAGCACTGTATCTGAACACCAGAATATAGTCTCACAAAGGCAGGATTAGTGCTGAGAACTTGGCCTGCCAAAGGAGGTGGCACAAATGAAGGCTTCCTGTTAAAACAGAGCACTGGGCAGAGAGATAGCTTGGGGTACAAAGAGGCCTTTTTGTCCTGACCTTCAGAGCCTGTCCACACTCATCCTCACTAATTGGCCCAGATGTAGTTGTTTGTTACACAGCTGTACAGGACTGAGGCCTTTTGTCTGCCTGTCCAGACAATGAGAGAGACTTCTTCCAGCAGGCCTGGGAGGCAGAGAAACCCTCAGGCTGCACTGGGAACTGTGAGGGGAGCCCAGAAACATGCACTGTTATGAAAGCAGTCTCTGTGTTATGAAATCATTATATTGAAAACAAATTTTCTAGCTTGGTGCCTTTCATCATAGCTACTCTGAAGCTTCACCTATGGGAATACATCCACAGATACACAAAGACATGGAAGCAGGTCCTGCGGTTGTACTATGAGCATAAGCATTGTCCCTGAGTTACTTTTGCTCAAGTGTAGTGCATTAACCTGGAGCCACAGCCCCACTTCTGGGTTTTCTGTGATCTCTTAGAAATAACAGTGTCATGGACTTTCCTATGCTGGCTGGATTCAAACTCAGATTCTCTACATCTCAGCCTCCTGAGGAGCTGGGATTACAGTCAGCAGCCACTGGCACCTGCCTTTCTTTTCTTCTTCATTTTTTTAATTTGGACAATCTGACTACTTAACAGCATCATTCCAATGCTTTGAATTTATACGTAAACTACCCAGTGTTCTTTATAGGTGCTTTCTCTGAGAAGGATTTTCTCTCCTCCTCCTCTGGTCACAGGTTTGAAGCCAAAAGTGAGAAATGAGTGTCACATGATTTTGGCAGCAAATGTCCACAGGACAAGGCAGTTCAATCAGTTAGCATTGAGCTGCAGTGAATTTACTGTCTCAGGACGAGAGGAACAAAAGCTGGAGCGAACCTCATGCTTTCTGCATTGCTCCCTATGATTATGAAATTATCTAATAATTGTGAGTGTTTTGTGTCTCCAACCTTAAGTATCTAGAACACACTAGAAGCATCATCATGTTTCCGTTTTTCTGTAGTACCCCTCGAGATTTTGACTAAGGGTTTGTGTGGTGAAGATCCTTGGCAAATCCTGAGGAAAACCACTTGAAGTCTCCTAAGGAGATCTCAGTTCAAAGCCCGCCCGAGCAGGAAAGTCTGTGAGACTCTTATTTCCAATAAACCACCAGAAAACACGAAGTGTTTCAGTGGCCCAGAGGGTAGAGCTCCAGCTTTGAGAAAGAAAGGCGAGCAGGAGACACAAGCCAGACCAGGCAGGAAAGCCTGGCAGACGCTTATGTCCAGTTAACGACCAGATGGCTGGAAGTGGAGCTGTGGCAGTGGCAGAGTCTCAACAAAACAGCTGAGGAACACATAGGGCCCTGAGTTTAAGCCCTGGGATGGCCACCAAAAAAATTCAAAAAGAGAAGGCCAAGTTTATGTATGAGTGTCCTACCTACTTATGGGTGTATATTACCTCCCTGAGTGCAAACAGATTGTATGCAATGCTTCTCCTGTTATGTACAGATTTATTTTTCAGATAGGCTTGTTGCACATACTGCATCGTTCTCTTCTTTTCAGGCCCATGGCTTTTCTCTTCCAGAGTTCCAGGACTGTGTCCTTACATGATGCACACTTAAGATCTCAGCAGCCTTTATTTACATTTTATTATGAGACCAAGGCAGGAACAATCACAAATCAGGCAGGGGAAGAGAAGATCAGGGTTTTTGAAATAACCGGTATTCAGAAAATTAAACTTGGGGGATGTAAAATGGTAGCATACTTAGGTAGAAACTACCATTAAGAAAAAGATGAGAGGGCTGGGAATGTGGATTAGTGAGTGCTTGCCTAGCATGCAAGAAGCCCTGAGTTTGATCCCTCTGTAGCACATGCACAGAAAAAGCCAGAATTGGTGTTGTGGCTCAAGTAGTAGAGTGCTAGAAACAGTGCCCAGGCCTTGAGTTCAACTCAAGTACAAGTAACTTCTCATCACCAAGGGAAACCCAGGAAGCTCTTGAACATCTGCCCTTTCAGAAGTGGAAGTCAGTGTCACAGACATTCCTGCCCTGGCTGGCTTCACCCTGTAATCCTCAGACCTCAGCCTCCTGAGTTGGGGGATGGGCCTTAGCTACTGGTGCTCTGCTAGGTCACAAGTGTAATGACATTGACAATACAAGTCAACTGCTTATCACAAAGGGCTTGGGGAGCATATTAAGCCTTTCAACAATGGACCTTTCAGAACCGTGCAGGACACAAGTTTATAATGCTAGAGTCTGAGAGGCTGGGCATATGGATCTGCTAAACTTGAACCTTGAGCTCTGACTCCAATTCTGGTGTACATCAGCGTCAGCGTTCATTTTCCAGAGAATGTTCTCCTAATTAGCAAATAGGAAAAGTACTTTGATTAACCCTCACTTATTCCCATTGTGTGTCTCAAACTCAAGCTTGGGCACTGTCCCGGAGCCCTTTATCTCAAGGCGAACACTCTACCACTTGAGCCACAGCGCCACATGGGGTCTTTTGGTGGGTCATTGGTGATAAGAGTCTAACAGGCTTTCCTTGTCTAGGCTGTCTTTGAACTGTGGTCTTCAGATCTTAGCATCCTGAGAAGATAGGGCTCCAGGTGTGAGCCACTGGCATCTGGCCTATTGTTTTTGCTAGTGCTGGGGCTTGAACTTAGGGCCTGTGTACTGTCTCCGTTCTTCTTTTTCTCAAGGCTAGTGCCCTACCACTTGAGCACTCCACAGCTTCTGGCTTTTTCTGAGTATGTGGCAATGAGGATTCAAACCCTGGCATTCATGCATGCTGAGCAAGCTCTCTACCACTAAGCCACATTCCCAATCCCACCCTTACAATTTTATCCCTCAACTTGCCTATCCTCAAGGAAAGGCTTCTGAGTATAAATCATCTAAAGAAATCCCTATAGGAAGGTGTTAAAGATAAGCAAGACACAGCTCATATTTTGGAGAGACTCTAAACATGTGAAGGCTGTGACAAATGCCTCCATTTAATTTTGTATCATGTTTCAACACTTAATAAAGTATTAATGAAAAATGAGTCAATGTCCTAAATTATTGTGTATAATTTTATAATAGATGTGCAAAATGTAATAAATATTATGTGTATAATAATACTAATACAATAAACAATAAGTAAATGAAAAAATTGGAAATACAGAAATACAAAATCAATAATAAAAATCACAATTTGTAATAAACATACACATGTAATACATAACATATATTACACATGTACATAAATATTATTTTCCATTATAGGGACTTAATTCAGAACCTGGGAACTCTACCCTGAATTTCTTTTCCTCAAGGACAGTGAGCTTCCCCTTCACCTACGATGCAAAAGAGTTACCTGGATGGTGAGATCAAATCCCAGCAGTGGCAGAAATACTAACCCCAGTTCCAAGACAGTGACAATTACTTTTAATACATGCAATTATGTTTATTCAATTCCAAACTGAATATTTTAAAAGCAGCAGTGTACAATTTTGTATAGCTATTCACACATCCTTCCCTTACCTGCAAAGTGCTTATCTGAGCTCTAAATTGTTTCCTTTTTTGTACATTTTTTGTTGTAAAAATATTGTATAGAGGGATTACAGTTACATGAGCAAAGTAATGAGTACATTTACTATTGAGCATTGCTGACTCCTCCTTTGTTTTCCCCTTGCCATCCCTTCCCTCCCACCTCCACAGCTACCCTCCACCCCCCAGCTGAGGTTAGTGACTTAATTTTTTGTTTTTGGCTAGGCATATGATTTGAACTCAAGCACCTTCCCTCACATTGCTACAGATTTACCAAGATCCTGAGTTCAAATCCCAGGCTAGTAAAGAAAACTGGCAGATTTTCCAAACCAGGGGGATTTTTTTCAATTTAGTTAAATAATTAATTAATTTTTTTTATTTATTCTTTTTTTTTTTTTTTGCCAACCATGGAGCTTGAACTCAGGCTGTGCAACTCTACGTCAGCTTCGATTGCCTTAGACTGGGCTGCAGCCTCTCACCCATAGTCAATCTTGGGATCCTAGGCCCAGAGGGCTTGCAGGAAGAAAAAAAAAAGTGAGACAGCACAAAAAGTGGTTAGCTGCAGAGGACTGGGGGTTTTACGTTATTATTTTCTTTGCAGGGTGACCATCTGAGTCTGAATGACACGGATGGAAAGTGGAGCTGAACTACTATTCCTGAAGGCTGGTGGGCCATCAGGGAAGCCATAGGCCATGGATTAAAAATCTAAGTCCTGACACCTATCAATGGCAGGACATCACAAGAGACTCGTTCCTATGCATAGGAATACTGATTGAAAGAGTAGTTCGTGCATCAGTCGAGTCTAAAAGTGGATGTAATAATCCTAGGATGCTGATTGATTTTAATTGATAGTTTATTAAGCATGAAAAGAATAATATTACTTCAAAGGCAGTATAATAAATACCTAAGAGTTGGTAGGAATGTAGTAGGCGTCGTTCAGTCAGATAGATGGCTCTGGCACTCTTTACGAATATGTATTAATTGTTTAACACCATCTGCCAATCCATGTATCACTGTTTTGGCCAAACCTGGGGCTCCATCTCAGTGCCTGGGAACCACCTCACAGCTTCATTGGCTAGAGGCTGCCGTGCTCACCCTCACCCATTCATGAATTGGGCCTGCTAGGCCCCAAGTTCGGATCCCAGCACTGCCAAAAATTTAATCTTGGAGTAAGAAGCCGAGTGTGACACATGTTTTCCTTTTCTGAGAGAGTCCTGGGTTTTAGACTTGATAGCGAACACATCTACAAATCTAGATGCTATGTGATAGGAAGTAAACAATGTAATAAACGGGATAGGGGTCAAAAGAGTCAATAAAATAAATGGTAAATAAATGAATAAAACAAGAAATGAAATGAATAACCATACCAAACATGATATTGTCTGACTATATGGAAGTATAAATCCTGTCTTTAAAATGTAAATAAAATGTATACAAGGAGTATGTTTTGCAGGACTGAGGCTTGAATTCAGGCCTAGGGAACAGGACTGACTTTTTTGGCTTCAAATATGATGTGCTTTCCCCTAGCCTGACAGTGCTACTATTTACCCAGACCTTGAGTTCAAATCCCAGGTCTAGCAGAAAAAAATGGCACGAATTGCAAAACAGGGAGATAAATAATGGTTTTTTAAATTTTTTAAATTTTTTTTAAATTTTTTAAATTTTCAAATTAATTTTTTTGTTTTTGGCCATGCACGTGGCTTGAACTCAGATCGTGACAGCTCTGTCTCAGCTTCCATCACACTAGCCTGGGGTGCAGCCTCCAGAACCAAAGCTGATCCTGGAATCCTAAGACCCGAGGTCTGACAGGAAAACAAAATGAAAATGACACTAAAACAAGCCACGAGCCGCACATGGTAGGTGCTTCCTTGGCTTTGGTTCCTTGCACGCTTACCATTCTAGGTCTGAATGACATGGATGCCACGCACAGGTGACCTGCCATTGCTCAAGGCTGGCAGACTGTCAGGAAAGCCATAGGCCAACCCCGCAACAAAGTCCCTGAGTTCATATCCTGGTCCTGACACCTACCAATGGCAGGAGATCCCAAGAGACTCCTGCCTGTGCATAGAAATTCCGATGGAATGGTATCCAACTCATGATTGAATAGTTCGTGCAGCGGTCTGGACTCAAATTAGACGCAATAATCCTAGGATGCTGGTTGAACTTAATTAATGGTTAATTAGGCATGAAAAGAATAATATTCCTTCAATGGAGGCATAATAACTACCTAAGACTTGGTAGGAACGAAGCAGATGTCATTGAATACTAGATACACGGCTCTGGCACTCTGTACTAATATGTATTTATTGGTGTACTACCACCTGCCTATCCATCTAGGGCTATTTTGGCCACGCCTGGGGCTTGATCTCAAAGCCTGCCAAAAATTTCCTCCTGGAGTAAGAAGCCAAGTGTGACACCTGTTTTCCTTTTCTGTGAGAGTGCGGGGTGTCAGGCATGATGGAGACCAAGTCTACAAATCTAAATGCTATGTGATAGGGTGTAAACAATGGTTAGGTGTCATCACAGTCAATAAAATAAACGGTAAATAAATGAATAAGACAAAAAGTACAATGAATAACCACACCAAACATGATATAGACTGAACACCTGTCTGGAAGTTCAATCCTATCTTTAAAATACATGTAAGGATTACGATTTCCCGGGTTGGGGCCTGAATTCAGGCCTAGGGAAGAGGCCTGACTTTCTGATCTTCAAACATAGAGACCTTCCCCTTCCCCCAGAGTGCAAGAGTTACCCAGACCCTGAGTTCAAATCCCAGGCCTTGCAGACAAAAAATAGTACACATTCCAAGCCAGGGAGCTTCATTAGCATTTTTCATATTTTTTAAAGTTCACTTGGCCTTTATTTGATACATTTTGATTTATAACATGAGAGTTTTTCAAAAAAGGGTTTAAACGTTTACATTTCAGCATAGCACATTGGTGTTTCCATTTTGACCATCTGCCATGAAGAGTGAGAATGAAAATGAGTACATCATTCCTCCCTAGAGGGACAGTTGATGTTATTTCTATTTAGAGTTATTTCTATAACTATAAACTCTCTGCAATTGCATCGTGTGAGTTTTCCTCAGTGCCTACCACAAAATACAGTAGGAGAGTTCTCATATCACAAAAGGTTGGGTTTCTGAATAAAAACTCACTTCTGTGAGGACAGTAGATACTTGTAAACATTTTGGGAATAACGTGAATTGTAAAATGGAAAACAAAAACATTGGGACTGAGATGTAGCTCAGTGGTGGAGTACTTGCCTAAAGAGCATAAGACCCTGGAAGAAAAGGAAGGCAAGTTTCCTCAAGCTCAGAAGGTTAGAATTTTATGATCTGTATGAACAAACTTCTTTCTTTCTTTTTTTTTTGTTGGTGGTGGGGCATGAACTCTGTGCTTGGCTGCCTGCCTTCACCTTTCAACTCATGACAAGTGCTCTTCCGCTTGAGCCACAGTGCCGTTTTCGGTTTATTGGAGATAAGGGTCTCACAGACTTTCCTGCCCAGGCTGGGTTTGAACTGCCATCCTCAGATCTCAGCCTCCTAAGTAGCTAGGATTATAGGCGTGAGCCACTGTTGCCTGGTGCATGAACAAACTTCTTAAAGATTGATTCTGAGGAAAGAAACTTGGAATATATTTTAATAGAAATAATTTATAATTCCCTGGTCAAGGCACTAATTCAGAAGTATTTATTCATTGGCTGCTTTCTTAGTTTATTTAAAGATATATATATATATATATATATATATACATTTTAATATATCTACATATATATTATTAAAACATAGCTCTGAAGTGTACCTAAAAGCATATGTGCTCATGTAAAGTTCTACAACTGCACAAACTTGATTTTTTATTTTCAGTTTATTGGTACCATAAATTAGGTGGGGTGTGTGTATTGTTGTTTTGTTCTCTGTTTTTGGAGGATTTCTCTCTGCTTTCTTCCCCTACCCCCCTCTCTCTGCACTTGAATTCAGCTTACTCTTTCTTGGCTTGATTGTTCATAGCTGATTTTCTACCACTTTAGCCATACCTGTAGCCTGGCTTTTTGCCAGTTAATTGGAGATGTCGTCTCTCAGGCTTTTCTGCCTTTATTGGCTTTGAAACTTCATCTTCCAGTTCTCACCTCTGGAGTAGCTGGGATTACAGATGTGAGCCACTGGGGTGCCTAGGGATGAATTCGACTTTGGTTGGTGTATTCTTTCTCTTTTTCTAAGCATGGGATCATCTACTATAAAATTTCTGTGAATGTCCTGGGTCTGAAGTAAGATATATAATACATATGCTAATCTGTATAGTTCTCATAAGATGTAATCAATTTAATACGTTATAAGTGTAATAATAGTCAATATAAATAATGAATGAATGAATAGTGCAAAAATAAAATAAATACACAGGCAAATAATATGTGATAAACATAAGTATGTAGATATTAATCATTATTTCAAATGTGGATGAATATTACTTTAACAGGGCTGGGGATTGAATTCAGGCCTAGGGAAAAGTCCTGAATTGCTTGTCTTCAAAGATGGTGAGTTTCCCCATCCTCCACAGTGCATTAGATTTACCCAGACTCTGAGTTCAAATGACAAGCCTTACAGGAAAAATAAAAGGTATGAATGCCAAGCTGGGGAGCTTCATTAGTATTTTTACAAATTTTTTTCGTGGGGCTTGAGCTCTGGCCTTGGGCTCTGGCCCCGCGCTCTTCAGCTCAAAGCGAGTGCACTACCGCTTGAGCCACAGCACCACTTCTGGTTTACTAGTGCTTTATTGGAGATAAGAATCTCATGGGCTTTACAGCCTTGGTTGGATCTGAACCACAATCCTCAGCCTCTTGAGTAGCTAGAATTACAGGTGTGAGACACCGGCGCCCGGCTATTTCTAATATTTTAAAATTTTCTTGATTGATTGATTGCCAATCACGGGGCTTGAACTGAGGTTGTGGCAACACTGCCTGAGATTCCATCACCCTAGGCTGGGAAGGTGCAGCTTCTGGACCCACAGCAGATCATGGGATGGTACACCTCGGGGGCTGACAGGAAAACAAAATGAAAACAGCACCTAAAAAAACTGCGATCTGTGCATGGTTGGCGGTTTCTTGGTTTTCCTTCCTTGCATGGTGACCATCCTGGTTCCAAATGACACGGCTGCAACCTGTAGGTTACCTGGCACTGCTGAAGGCTGGAGGGCTGGCAGCGAAGCCATAGGCCAAGCTGGACACCTAGGTCCTGAGTTTGAATCCCAGTCACGCCACTTACAAAGGGCTGGGGAGCCTAAGAAACTATCGCCTATCCATAGGAGCACCAGAGTAATGTGAACAATGTCATGGTTCGATGAGTAGTTCATCAATCAATCTAACAGAAAATTAGACACAATAATCACAGGACACAGACTGATTTTAATTCATAGTTTGTTATGCACTAAAAGAATACTATTGATTAAATGGAGTCCTCACTAAAGACCTGAGAATCCGTAGGAGCGTAGCATGTGTCATTAAACACTAAATAGACATTTCTGGCTGTACGTAAATATCTAAATTTATACTTATTTGTATACCATCATCTGCATAGAACATTTTTGATATTTTGGCCAAACCTGGAACTCAATCCCAGGTCTTGAGATCCACTTGGCACCTGCATGGGCTAGATGCTGCCGTGCTGACACTTACCCCTTCATGAATTGGGCCTGCTAGTGCCACAGTCAAGGTCCCATCATTGCTAAAAGTTTCTTCCTGGTGTAAGATTCCATGTGTGACACCTGTTTTCCTTTTCTGTGCAAGTGCTGGGTGTCAGGTGTGATGTATATATTATGTCTGCAAAGCTATATGCTATGGAATAGATTGGGACAAATGTAATAAATATTATAGGTGTACTCACAGTCCATAATATAAATGCTAAATCAATCAATCAATCAATAATAAAATATAATGAATCACTCCAACAAACACGATTTAAAAAGAATATAGAGATATAACTCAAATATTTAAAATGTCTATAAATGTTATATTTTTCAGTACTGGTGCTTGATTTCAGGTCTAGGGAAGAGTTGAGAAGTTCATGCATGATTCTCATAGGAAATGATAGGCAAGATCTTAATTAAGACTGCATGAAGCATGACAATAATTACATTCAGGAAATCGAAGCATTGGGAAAAATCCAAGAATCAGTAGTCACATGGAAGATAGGATTCCAACACAGCTCGCCACATCTCCTACCCTATACAAACAGGCCTTTATTAGCATACTAATTTCAGCTTATGAATGAATGAATATGGTGCTCCACCCCCACCGCGGGGCTATATCTCAGGTCCTGGGTATAGCCAAACTCCTTAGTGGCTCACAGGCTGGTGTACTCATGTGGACCCATTTGGCAGTTGGTTCTGCTAGGCCTTGAGATCAACTTCAAGCACTGCCAAGAGGTTCATCCTGAGGTGAGATGCCAAACCTTGCAGATGTTTTCCTATCCTATGCAAGTCCTGGGTCACAGCTAGGATCTAGAAAGCATAGGCAACTCTATACCCATGGTAATAGGTTGTCATCCATGTGAGCACAGTTATATATGTCATCCTATACTCAATAAAATACACAATACATAGATGAATAAGACACAAAATAAAAAGATTAACTACACTGAAAACTAGGTGCATACCACACCTGTATGTAAATAGAGATCCTATGTTTAAAAGAGGTGGGCTTGTCTAATGCTGGGGCTTCAAATCAGGTCCAGTACCAGGCCTGACCTTTTAGTCTTCAAAGACGGTGAGCTTAACCTTCCCCCACAGTGCAACAGAGTTACCCAAACCTTAGTTCATATCCCAGCTCTCCCAGTAAAATGGAACAAATTCTGGGCTAGGATTCTTCGTTCATAGTTTTTTAATTTTTTTTTTTAACTAGACCCGGGGCTTGAACTCAAGTCATGGCAACTCTGCCTCAGCTCTGATCATCCTAGGCTGCAGCCTCTGGACCCACAGCCCGTCCTCGGACCCTAAGACCATGGGTCTTGCTGGGAAAAAAAAAAGAAGCCACGAGGAGAAATAAAGCTGCGGGAAGTTCCACCTGGGGCTTTTATGTTTATTTTCCTTTGCATGGTGACCATTCTGGGTCAGAACATGGCTGCCTGCAGAGTGAAGTTGACCTGGCATGGCTGAAGGCCTGCTGGTTTTCAGGGGAACCACAGGCTAACCAGACAATGGAGGCCCCGAGGATGAATCCCAGTCAGCCCTGTTACGATGAGGGAATGGCCAGAAATCCTGGGACATTCGTTTACGAACCTAGGAAGAGTCCTGGAACGCAATCAATCTCATCCTTGAATGAGTAGTTCCTGCTTGATGTGAGTAGGAAATGATAGGCAAGACTCATGGGGTATCGATTATTTTTAATGAAAAATTGATGAAGCGTGACTATAATCATCACAGTCATGAAATGGAGGTATCAGGGAAGATCCAAGAATTAGTAGTCACAAGGTAGATTTCATCATAGGTCGCCATCTCTCCTACACTATAAAAATATGTACTTATTTGCATACTAACTTGCACTTATAAATGCATGACTATTTCCCACCCCTCCCAATCCCCTCCTCCTAGAGTTGTATCTCAGGTCCTGGGACTGGCCTACCTCCTTAGTGGCTCACAGGCTAGTGTGCTCACTTTTACCCATTCAACAATTGGGCCTGCTAGGCCCTGGGTTTGAATCCCAGCACTGCCAAAAGATTAACCTGATGTGAGAAGCCCATCGATCCATCTGTTTTCCTGTCCTGAGAAAGACTTGGGTCTCAGGGAGGATGGAGATTACTACATAGGCAACCCTATACCCAAAGGAATGGGTTGCCATCCATGTCAGCACAGTTATATCTGTCATCATAATCAAGAAAATACACATTGCATCCATGAATAAGACACAAAATAAAGAGAACGAGTACACTGAATGCAAGATGTCACCCATCCATGTATGATAATATAGATCCTTATTTAAATTATGAATTCATGACTATATTGATCCCCTCTTCCAGTGCTCAGTCTCAGGACCTGGGTACATCCTAACTCCATAGTGGCTCACAGGCTGGTGTGCTCAAATTGACCCATTCACCAATTGGGCCTGCTAGACCCTGAGGTCAAATCCCAGCACTGCCAAAAGCTTCACCCTGATGTGAGAAGCACATCGATCCACCTGTTTTCCTGTCCTGTGAAAGTCCTGGGCCTCAGCGAGGATGGAGAATGCTATATAGGCAACTCTATAGCCATGGGAATAATTGTCATCCATGTCAGCACAGATATACCTGTCACCATACTCAATAAAATACACAATACATCCATGAATAACACTCAAAATAAAAAAAGATAACTACATTGAATGCAAGATGCATACCACACCTGTATGTAAATAGAGATCCTATGTGTTAATGAGGTGGGCTTGTTATTTTGTCCAGTGCTTGGGCTTCAAATCAAGCCCTGGACCAGGCCTGACATTCTAGTCTTCAAGGATGGTGAGCTTCCCCTTTTCCCACAGTGCAATGGGGTTCCCCAGACCTGAGTTCAAATACCAGTTCTAGCAGTATAACACTGTGAGTTCTTAGCTAGAGTGCTTCATTCATAACTTCTTAATTTTTTTTTTTGCCAGACCCGGGACTTGAACTCAAGTCATGGCAACTCTGTCTCAGCTCCGATCATCCTAGGCTGCAGCCTCTGGACCCACAGACATCGGACCCTAGGATCCCGGGCTTGCTGGGGAAAAAAAAGCCTCGAGGGGGAATAAAAACAGTGGGAAGTTCCACCTGGCACTTTTACATTTATTTTCCTTTGCATGCTGACCATGCTGGGTCCAAACAAGGTGGCCTGCAGAGAAAAGCTGTCCTGGTGTGGCTGATGGCCTGTTGGTTATCAGAAGAGCCAGAGGCCAACCCAGCAACGTAGGCCCCAAGTTCGATTCCCGGTCAGCACCCATACATTGAGGGAATGGAATGAGATCCTGAGATACTCATTTCCAAACCTAGGAAGAGTCATGGAATTCGATGGGTCTCATCTATGAATGAGTAGTTCCTGCTTGATGCGAGTAGGAAATGATAGACAAAACTCATGGGGTATCGATTATTTTTTAATGAAGAGTTGATGAAACATGGTCATAATCATCACAGTCATGAAATGGAGGCATTGGGGAAGATCCAAGAATCGTTAGTCACAAGGTAGATTGGATTCCATCACTGGTCACCATCTCTCCTACTCTATACAAATATGTACTTATTTACATACTACCTTCAGATTTTGCATGGATGACTATTGTGTTCCCTACTATCCCCCGCACTGCGGGGCTCAATCTCAGGTCCTGGGAACGACCTAGCTCCTTAGTGGCTCACATGCTGGTGTGTTTACCTGGACCCATTCGCCTATTGGGCCTGCCAGTCTCCATGTCAGATCCCAGCACTGCCAAAAGATGAATTCTGATGTGAGAAGCCAATCATTGCAACTGTTTCTCTGTTCTGTGAAAGTCCTGGGTCTCAGCTAGGATGCAGTATGCTATATAGGCAACTCTATATTCATGGGAATCAGTTGCCATCCATGTCAGCACAGTTATAGCTTTCATCATATGTAATAAAATACAAAATACATCCATGACTAAGACACACAATAAAAAGAATAACTACACTGAATGCATGATGCATTCCACATCTCTATGTAAAGAGAGATCCTATGTGTAAAATAGGTGAGCATATGATTTTTGCCAGTGCTGGGGCTTCAGTTCAGGCCCTGGGACTAGGCCTGACCTTGTAGTTTCAAGGATGGTGAGCTTCACCTTCCCCCAGAGTGCAACAAAGTTACCCTGACCTGAGTTGGAATCTCAGAGATGGCAGAAAAATGGTCAGAATTCTGAGCCAGGGTGTGTTGTTATTATTTTTTATTATTATTAATATTGCCAAGCATGGGAATTGACTCAATTCATGACAACTCTGCCACAGCTTCGATCACCTCAGAATTGTCAGCTCCCATGGGCCTGTAGCTGATCCTGGGATCCTAGGCTCTGAAACTTTGTAGGAAAAAATGTCAGAAAAATGACAGGAAAAAATGACAGAAAAATGACAGAAAAAATGTTGCAGGATGTATTTTTTATATTTTCTTTTGCACAGTGACCACCCTGGGTCTGAATTACACAGCTGCAAAGGGTATTTCACCTTGCATTGATGAAGGCTAATGGGTTATCAGGGAAGCCATAGGCCCATGCAGCAACATAGGCCCTGAGCTTGAATCCTGGCCTTGACACCTCCAAATGGTGGGAGATCCCAAGATACTTGTTCCTATGCATGGGAATAACAATGAAATATTAGGAAACTCATGATTGAATGAGAAGTTTCTGCGTGTATTGGTCTAGTCCAAAATTAGATGCAATGATCTGAGGACAATGTTTCTTCTTAATGAATGGTTTATTAAGCATGAAAAGAATACTATTCCGTCAATGGTGGCATAATAAAGACCTAAGAGTTAGTAGGAACTTAGTTGATATCATTGAATCCTAGGTAGATGTCTCTGGCACTCTGTACAAATATATATTTATTGGTGTTCAACCACCTGTCTATCCATGTATGGCTATTTTGTCCACTCCTGTGGCTTAATCCCAGGGTCTGGAAATGCCTTGGCAGCTTCATTGGCTAGAGGTTGCCGTGTTGACACACCCATTCATGGTCTGAATTGGGTCTGCCAGGCCCTGAGATCAGATCCCAGCACTGCCAACAATTGGATCATGGAGTAAGAAGCTGAGTGTGATACCTGTTTCCCTTTTCTCTGAGAGTCTTGGGTGTCACACATGATGGAGAACACATCTGCAAATCTAGATACTATGTGGTGGGTTGTCATCAATATCATAAATGGAATGTGTGTCATCACAGTTAATAAAAAAAATCTCATATCTATAATACACTTGGAACTCAAAAAATTAAATCCCCCAACAACAAATCCTCAAAGAAACAATTGCCCAATAAATAAGTGAGCAAAAGACTTAAAGAGAAATTTCTCTGAAGAAGAAAGAAGGATGGCCAATAGACACATGAAGAAATGCTCAACCTCCCTAGCCATAGAAGAAATGCAAATCAAAACAACATTGAGATACCACCTCACCCAGTTAGAATGGCTATAATCAAGAACTCTAATAACAACAGATGCTGGAAGGGATGTGGACAGAAGGGAACCTTACTGCATTGTTGGTGGGAGTGTAAACTTGTTCAAACACTTTGGAAAGTAGTATGGAGGTTCCTCAAAAGACTCCACATAGAGCTCCCATATGACCCAGCAATCCCATTTTTGGGCATTTACCCAAATGTTTACAAACAAGACCACATTAAAGCTACCAGCACAACTATGTTTATTTCAGCATTATTTACTATAACTAAGATATGCAACCGCCCAGATGCCCCTCAGTAGATGAATGGATCAAGAAAATGTGGTTTATATACACAATGAAATTCTATGCCTCCATCAGAAAGAATGACAATGCCCTATTTATTAGCAAATGGAAAGACTTGGAAAAAATTATATTAAGTGAAGTAAGCCAGGCCCAAAGAAACATAAGTCCCATGGTTTCCCTTATTTGCAATATCTAGTATATATCTGAGTCAAGCAGAAAAGGTCAGATAAGGTGATGTTAGGGAAATGAACCCTAAGATATGTGCTCAAATGATTTTTTCTTTCTTGTGATTGTTTCTAACACATTTATGAGATTATTTCTTTGTTGCTTTGAATGACCCTCTCCCACAGTATAACCCCTGCTTTCACTGTATTTGATGTCGGTATAATTTGTGGAGGGGAAGGGGAAAAACAATTCATTTAAATAGGGATACAGGTGGACTCATTGCAACAATGAGATGTACAAGTCTTTATGTCGAAAATGAACTTTACAACTTTGGTGTGGGACTTCAGGGGGGAGTGGGGAGGATTGGGTGGGGTCAGAGGGGAGGATGGGAAGGGATGGGAAGGGGAAACAAAGGAGGAGGCTACAATGCTTCATAAGAAATGTACTCATTATCTTGCCCATGTAACCCCTCTGTACAATATTTTCACAATGAAAAAATGGAAAATAAATGAATAAAACAAAAATACAATAAACGACCACAACAAACAGGACATGGACTGAACATTTATACATAAGTACAAATCATACCTTTACAATGTATATAAACAGAATGTTTCCAGGGCTGGGACTTGAATTCAGGCCTAGGGACCAGGCCTTACTTTCTTGGCTTCAAGCATGGTGAGCTTCCCCTTCATCCACAGTGCTTCAGAGTTACCCAGGCCTTAAGTTCAAATTCAAAGGTAGGAGAAACAGCGTGAATTGCAAGCCAGGGAGCTATTTTATTTTATTTTTCTTGCTTTTTTTGCCAAACAGGGTCTTGAACTCAGGTCATGGCAACTGTGCCTCAGCTTACATCACCATAGGCTGGGGTGCAGCCACTGGAAATACAGCCTATCCTGGGATCCTAGAACTTCAGGCCTTGTGCGGGGGGGAAATGCACAGAAAAAAAGTGGCGGGATGGCATTTTTACAGTTTCTTCCTTTGCACTATGGCCATCTGGGTCTGAGAGATCCGGTTCCAAAGAATACTTCACCTTGCATTGCTGAAGGCTTGCAGGCTACTGAGGAAGCCATAATCCTGATCAATGATTAGCCAGGCACCAGTGGCTCTCACCAGTCCTCCTTGATACTTACAAGGCTGTGATAGGAGGATCATGGTCAAAGTCACCCTAAGAAGGGAAGTCCTTGAGACCCCTGTGCAACCTCAATGCCAACAAAGCAAAAGTAGAGCTGTGTGGCTCCAGTGGTAGAGGGCTAATCTTGAGCAAGAATAGCTCATGGACTGGGCCCAGATCCTGAGTTCAAGGTCCAGGATTGGCAACAAAAAGACATACACAACAATCTGTGCAGGCATCTGGCTAAAGCAGGTCTCCCTCTTGTCCCCAACTGGATTGGACAGACTTTCCTGGTAAATGGGCTGCTGTCATCTTGACTCTGTCCATTCTGTCTGCATCCCAGGATTCCAGGCACAGCCCCATTCTTTCATGATTCTTTTTGACCAATAGGATACAAGAATAGTGGCCACGCCCACATTCCATGCTTCCCAGTTACACCTGGATTCCCTCTGTTGGTTGACACCACTACCAGCAGTTGAGGAAGGTAGAGGTGGCTGAGTGGTAAGCAAAAGACTCCAGGTGACTTTGAGGTAGAGTAGGAAATGATGTCCTAGTCGGTGAGTGACAGAATAGAAGATTTCCTACAGCCTGGCAACGTGGCCAGCCCAACTTTCCCATCCCATTGCTCAGATGTCTGAAACAATAAGAATCAATGAGAGAACTGTGGGCAAGAAACTGCCACAAGAACACCAGCAGTATCCTCTGGACAGACATGAAACATTCAAGAAAACAAAGAACAGGAAAAAGCGAGGGATCCCCAAGACAAACACCACTGGGGAGCCGGATTGAATGGAGAGTCCGGCCAAAGGTGATGCCGACCATGGGCCTCCCCTGCCTTTGGACACAGTCACAGCCACCAGGGTCCAGAGTTTCAAGGGTCCCAATACCACCAAAGATCCACAGAGGTGCTACCCGCATGTGTGCCCACCCTGGACCACAGAAAAGAAGAAAACAGGCACTCTTTGCCAAGATCCAACCACTGAAGCAGGGAAAGACAGATCCACAAGGTCAATGAGAATAAGAGAGGGAGAAGATAGACCAGACACATGCAGCACCAAAAATGGAGGTAGAGATCCACAAGGCACCCATACAGCCGTTGGTTTCAGCAGAAAGCGATTTACAATGTGCACTGGCCCAAGTGCAGCAGGCCACTGATGACAGAGAAAGGGAGCAGGAAGCTCTCACCAGCTGCCTGTCAGCTACAGAGTGGCATGTGGCAGAGCTGGAGATAGCGGTTTCTGCTGTCACTGCTGCAAAGGAGGAGACCAAAATGTTCTTCAAACAGCTGAATGATGTGACCCTTCAGCTCGAGGAAAATACCAGAAACTTTGATGACCTGGAGCAATTGAACACAGAGTTGCAGGAGAAGCTGGAAGTGCTGTAGATACAGAGGAGCAACAACAAGAAGAGAACATGCAAGTTCCAGCAAGTGCTGGAGCGCGTTAGGTACTGAAGATGGAGTTGAAAAACCTGGAGGAACAACTTCACATCCAGGTCCAGGAAAACCAGTCTCCGTCTTCAGAATGTGCAGCAGCAAGAGCAACTGCAGAGACTGGAGGAGAAAGTCTAGGATGGGCAGGGGATCCCTGAGACCCCACGATGTGCATGTGTGTGGGATGGACAACCAGAGGAAAAGCTGGCCCTGCTGTGGGACGCTCTCCACAGGGTGAGCAGTGAGAAGGAGGAGCTTGCCAGCATCCTGGACTCAGAACAGCAGATGAAGAAACATCTGCGGGAACAGTAGGACTGCTCAGAGGAAAAGATAGAGAAATGAAAAGTGGTGGCTGAGAGAGAGAGAGAGACAAGCAGCTCAGGAGCAGCAGGAGCAGTCCCTGGGCCAGTGCAGGAGTTCAGAGCCTCCTGTGAATGGCACATTGTCTCCAATGAGTGGCTGTGCTCTGAGAAGGAGGTCCTGCAGCAGCACTTAGAGAGGCAGACCCAGCTTCTGGAGCAGCTGAAGCAAGTGCAGGGCTCAACAAACTGGAGGGACCAGGTGATGTCCTTGAAGTGGCAGGACACTCTCAAGTGCCTGGAAGCCACCAGATCACAGGAGGAGTGCCTGCAGGCCCAGCTGAGCTTGCTGGTTTTCCCTGGGGAAGAGGAAGGCATGAGCCTTGGAGAAGCAAAAGGTAAGGAGGTGAATCCCCCCCACATGTGACCATCACACAGGATGGAGATGTCCCCCAGACCAAGAGTGACATGGCTCTGAGAGTGCTCTTGGAGGATGAGATCCACAGGGGGAAACTCCTGACACAAGAATGGTGGGCCAGCTTCAGACGCCCCCTGGCTGCCCCAGCAGCTCAGTGCCAGACTGAGCTGGAGCCAGAGGCCCTCAGCCCCATGAGCTGCCACCACAGCATGCATGGGGATGGGAAGCGGGACACGGGCATCTGAGAAGAAAATCTGCTTCGTCCGTGACCTGCCTGATGAGGTGGACTTCCAGAGTCCAGCAGGTGAGCTTCCCCATTGATGCAGCCAGCTGTTGGCACACATCCAAACTATCAAGGAGTACCTCATGGTGTGTAAAGAGCAGATGCTGGTCCTGAATGAGCTGTGTTGGGACAAAGCCTAGTGCATGCACTGGCTGTCCCAGGAGAAGATCAAGAAGAGGAGAGTTTTGTGGAGCTGCTGTCACTCCTCGCCAGGGAAGGCACAGACAGCAGTCTCCAGGTGCCAGCACAGGCTGAGCCTCCCACCCTCCTCTCCAACACTGCTTCAGAAGCAACTTGAAGACAGCATGGAGACTGCCAGAGGAGAGGTCAGGGTTCCCGACCCC
The DNA here is from genome assembly GCF_019054845.1 of Dipodomys spectabilis. Taxonomy (NCBI): domain Eukaryota; kingdom Metazoa; phylum Chordata; class Mammalia; order Rodentia; family Heteromyidae; genus Dipodomys; species Dipodomys spectabilis. The sequence continues at coordinate 1,680,516 of NW_024871021.1, read as the reverse complement.
ATAGTGGACTCCCTCAAGGAGTATGTCCTGCCCCAGATGCCCCACATCCAGATCCGCCCACTGCTCCCAGGCTCAGGGGAGGAATGCTCCCTCACTTTCTCCTGTAGACTGATGCGGATGATGACTCTCTATGTGACATACTGACTCTCAAAAGCCTTGGCAGCCACCAGAAGTAGGTGACCAAGTGGCTTTCTCTCAGGCCTCCATCTGCCGGGTAACAGGAAGGTTAAACTGAGGGTAGGGTAGGGCAGAGGCTGAAGGGAGTTGGCCCAAACTCAAGGGACCTATAATGGCCCATTGGTGGCCAGGAAAGAAGCCTATGTTTTGCTTATCACAAAGAATAAATTGTTTTCAAAGCAAAAAAAAAAAAAAAGCCTAGAAAGAAAGATTTGTTCTTGCACCCCTGGGGCTTGAACTCAAGGCCTGGCCACTGTCTCTTACCTGTTTTTGATCAAGGCTAGCCCCACCTCCCCTTCCAGCTTTTTTCTGTGTGGAATAGAACCAAAGACTTCAGGCATGCTAGGCGAACACTCTACCACTGAGCCACATTCTCAGCTAGGATGATTTTACCCTCTCCCAAACCCATATGGCCATTCCTCAGATAAATAGGAAGTAGGGGCTAGGATGAATATGAAGCCCAAGTCTGGTTCATTCCAAAATATACCCCCGCCCCCTCCTCCCACAGGCTGAGTTGAAGTTTCTCTTCTACCATTGAGGGATGAGAGAGGGAGAGGGGAGTCCCAAGAGAGTACCAACAACCGTGGCCCACTGAGTCCCACATCCTTCCCCACACAAATGGTCCTCCAGATTGTGATCTTACCTGACTCAATGCAAAGTCTACACTGTCTCCCTACCACTGCAAGGCCCAGGATGAAATAAAAGTCAGCCCAGGCCTCAGCCCACACCCAAAGGGGAAGCTCCTAGTCCCAGACCTACTTCCACCTCTGACTGCCCCTAGTTAGGCCAGACCCACCACTCACCACTATGATGGTGGTGATGACCTCATGGATGAATACCAGGAAGAAGGTCTATGGCAAAGAGCAGAAGCAGCATGGTGAGCAGGGCAGAAGGAAGTGGGGTGATTGCTCTGGGATCTTCCTTGGAGCCCTCCCGTCCAGCCAGACCCATGCTGACCCAAAGCACGGACAAGGCCAGGGGATGAGAAGAGATGGAGGAGCACAGGACTAAAGGAGGTACTGCTTTGTCTTGGAGGACTTGATTAATTCCAATTATAATTAATTCCAATTATATTTGGACCATGCCAATCCCAAAGACAGCATGCAATGCCTCTCTGTGTTGTTTTTGGCCGTGAGCACTGTCCCTGAGCTCTTTTTCTCAAGGCTGGCACTCTACCACTTGAGCCACAATGCTACTTTTGTTTCCTGATGGTTCATCGATAAGAGTCTCATGCACTGTCCTGCCCAGACTGGCTTGGCACCATGATCCTCCAGATCTCAGCTTCCTGAGTAGGTAGGATGACAGGCATGAGCCACCAGTGCCCAGTATGTGATGCCTTTTGAAGGCATCTTGGCGAGTCTGTAAAGGAGCTCCAAAGGGCCTGGATAGACCATGACCCAATCAAGGAGCTGGTATGGGGGAAGGCTGACCTTCTAGCCATTCTGTTCCTCCAAAATTGAAGATGCCAGGTGATTTTGTATGCACCAAACACCTGGGCCAGCAGCCACCAGGCTTAGTGGGGGAAAAAGTAGAGAATACCCAAAAACTGCAGTGTAGAAATCTCTGATTTTGCATGCATGTAGTGTGTGTGTGTGTGTGAACTCAGGGCCTAGGCTCTATCCCTGAGTTTTCTTGCTCAAAACTAGTGCTGTGCCACTTGAGTCACAGCCCCACTTGCTTTTCGATGGTTAATTGTAGCTAAGACGCATCTCAAGAACTTTCCTGTCCTGGGTGGCTTTGAAGCATGATGGGGGCCCTCCATAAGCAAGAGTAAACACAACTCGCAGATACATTCCCTATGGTGGGCCACTCCTGCCCCCTGGTGGCCACAGCGGAACATGGAAGGAAGAGGTCAGCTCCTGGCTAAGCTAAGAGCCTTTGCCCACAGATACCCCAACTTGGCCTTACTTATCATCATAAGACCTGGCAAAGAACAACCCCCAAAAACAAAATTGGAACTGTGCCTCCAAGTGGTAGAGCTCTAGCATTGAACCAAAGAGCTCAGGGACAGGGCCCCCAAGCTTTGAGTTCAAGACCCCCAGCTGACTTCCCCCATAAAACACAGCTTGTCTAAATGTGAACTAGTAGGATTTGTGAAGTGTTTCTGAAGAATGGTGATACTGAAGAAAGCACCCTAATTCTAATGACAGCTGAACTTGTGACTTACAGCTATGTGCTGAGTCCTTCACCAGGCGCTATTTACTGGGTCCTTCCCTCATGGGAGTTATGTGCTGAGTTCTCAAAAAGGTGCTATTTGCTGAGTCATCCCAAAGGGTGCTATGTGCTGAGTCCCTGAGAAGTGTGGGCCATTCTGTTTTTTTGGGGTTTTTTTGCATTTTTTGGGGGTCCTGTCATGGGGCCTGAACTCTGGGCCTGGTTGCTGTCCGTCAGCTCTTCAGCTCAAGGCTAACACTCTACCACTAGAGCCACAGTGCCACTTCCAGCTGTTTTTTTGGGTTATGTGGTGCTGAGGAATCGAACCCAGGGCCTCAGGCATGCAAGGCAAGTGCTCTACCACTGAGCCACCTTCCCAGCCCAATCTATCCTGGGTTTTATAAAGGGGGCTTTGTGCTGAGTCCATTACACAACGTATTGTATGCTGAGTCCTTCAAAAGGTGTGGTGTGCTAATGCATCCTAAAGGGTCCTGCTATGTGTGAGCCCTTGAGAAGAGAGGGATGAGGTGTATTTTGAGTGCTGTGTGCCAAGTCCTTTACACAGGGTGCTCTGTACTGTCCTTCAAATGGTGCTATGTGCTGAGAGCTCCCACAGTGTGGTATATGCTGAGTCCTTCAAAATTGTTCTGTGTGCTGAGTTTATCCAAGGAAGCTGTACACTGGGTGTTTTACACAGCGTGCTTCAACACAGGGTGTGATGAGTACCTGGGAAAGAGTGCTATGTGCTGAGTGTTTCAAAGCGGCCATGCACTGAGTTTTTTACACTGTAGGCTATAGACTCCCTCCTTCAAAGGGTGCTGTGTGCTGAGTACTCTACTGAGCATACTACATGCTGAGTCCTTCAAAGGGAGCTGTGTGCTGAGTCATTTACACAGGGTGCTTTGTGCTGATTTTGGAAGTGTGCTGTGTGCTGAGTCATCCCAAAGGGTGCTATGTTCTGAGTCCTTGAGAGGTGATTATCCACAACAATCATACACACACACAAACACAAACACACATACACACACGAGTGTCACCATGCACCTGCTTGGTGTGTGGAGTGGAGGAGGATGGAGGAGAGTCTCCTCCACTGGTGGGGCTGAGGTGAGATTCGATTCTGCAATTGCCATGGTCTAGAAGCCTCAGGGCCCAGTCAGGGCTGCAATTGTGGCCAGGGCTGGGGGGCGGGGCCCAGTGGAGGAGGGGGCGGGGCCCAGGAGCGCACTTTGGTGGCAGCAATCGCCAGAACCCAAGGGGGCAGAGGTGTGTGTGCAGCCGGGGCAGGGTGGCCAAGGAGAGGAGTGTGGGGCCGAGAGAGAGCTGGGAGAAGAGTGAGCTCGAGCACTAGCACGAGCACTAGCACCCATGGAAACAGCTTCAGTGGCTGGCTGCTGCTGGGATCATAGTGTGGGTCCTGGCCGGGAGGGCAGAGCATGCAGAGCCTGCATGGCAGGCACATCGCCACACGCAGCCCCTCGGATGCGCCCAGCCATGGTGGCCCTGAGTCTGACGTCCCGGTGCGGGGAGCACGGCAGAGGCAGTGGCTGCTGAGGCAGCGACGGCCACAGGTTAGGAGGCTGCTGAGGCTGCGGTGGTGGCTGAGGAGGAGCAGAGACTGTGCGCAGCTCCACCATGCGCCCGCGCTGCATTTCAAATATGGCGCTGCTGGCTCGGACCCGCGGAGCCTCTCGCAGTCACCTGGCAGAGCTGGTGCACCCCTGGCCTGCTTGTGGCCCTGACTTGGTTCTGGCCGTCGGTCCTCAGACTCCCGGCGCCACCCGGAGTCACAGCCTACAGCTATTCCCAGCAGCACACGTGAGTGGCGACCTGCACTCCCGCACCCCACAACCCCCCCTGTAAACCTCGTCCCCCACTCTACCCTTCCTCCCCACCCTCGCAGACCCAGACCCTTGCCTCTTGCCTCCCCCTTCCTTCCTGCCTGCGCCTCCCCCTTGCCCCACAGTCTGTCCTGGCTCTGCCTCAAATGCACCCCAGGGGTGGGGGGAGGAGGTGGGTGTCCACCGGGGATCCCACCCTCATCCCTAGTGGCCAGTATTCCAGGAAAAGGGGAGCTGCAGGGATGGGGAGGTGGGGGCACCACAGAGCCCCTGGCCTGGAGCAGTGGGAGCCACACAGCTGTGCATCTGCCCATTCCTCTCCCTGGTGGGAACCTGGTGGCTTTACTCAGAGGTGGGGAGCTGCACCTCCACACCTGCCTTCTCGGTTCTTTTCCCTTTTGCTGGGCAGGGGGTGTTGGATGCAGAAGATAGACCCCCTTGCTGTGTGAGCCCTTGTCTTCTGTGCTCAGTCACCCTTTCACCTGAGGACATTCCCAGAAGAGCCCACTAGAGAGGTGAGGGCACTGGGGTCAGATAGAAGGTGGGTATTTGGGAGAAAAACACACCCCCTCTGACACACATACAACCGGCCTGTACCCCCAACCCCAGCATTCAACAGTTCTGACTGGGTGATCACATTTCCCAGTTCTGCCAGCTTCTGCTAGTGCTCCCAGTCCATCTGGTCTCCTAGTCCTCCCCAAGAATTTGCCAAGTTGCCCAGAAGTATGTAGGAGGGAAGTAGGGAGTCCAACCATGTATACAGCCTTTAGGACCCAGTCAAAGTCCATAAAAACAACCCCACCCCAGGTCAGACACCTTTCTGGAGGCACTTGCTTTGTTTTCTGTCCAGGCTCAGAAGCCACTTGTCTCGGGACTCCTTCACCCAGCGCCCTGGCCTAGGGTTTTGGTGAATGGGGAGTCAAGGCTGGTTGTTCCCAATGGGAAGGGTCTGACCCTGGAGAAAGGGAGAATCAGGGTGGTTCTGTATTATTAGAGCATTGTTCCCCTTGGGTGAGATCCCCTGATTCTGACAAGGGAACCCCTGTGCTCCACTTAGTACATTGCCCAGATGAGAAACCAACAAACTCAGGAGAGACACTGCTCTGAATCTGTGTGTGTGTGTGTGTGTGTGTATGTGCGAGAGAGAAAGAGAGAGAGAGAGAAAGAGAGATTATCTTTCTCATTGTACAGTTACCATGTCTAAAAAGAGCAAAAGCATTTTATTTGTGTGTATGTGTGTATTTGTTATTCTTTTTCAATTAATGCCCAGTATGAGCCCAGCCATCATTTTTGTTTTCTCTTTCGCCGTTTCATGGCTCCTTTAGAGAAGGTTTCAGTAGATGTTCCTTTCCACCTCTTTCTTCCCCTTTCCTGCAGCCCACAGTAGCTGCTGGACCTGCGTGGGTCTCCCCTAGGAGGCCTGTGTGAACCACAGACCAGAGTGGACACCTGCTCTTCTGTCTTCAGCCAGAAGGCTCATGAGGCTACTGTGATCACAGCCGCACTCTTCCAGCCAGACAGTCTGGTCTGGTGTATATAGTTGGAGCTAATTCAAGGTTGGGAATGAATCTGCCAAATGTAAATAGAGAACGAGATGGGAGGTAGTAGGGCAGAGGCTGTGAATCTAGGAGGGCCTGGGAAGTGACAAAAGGTGTGACATAGCAGATGGTTCACCACAACTGAGGATGAGAGGGGAATCTTACCCAGGGTATTGATGGTGTACGCGGGCATCTGGGAAGGGGGCTCCGGGCTCCCAATGGTGACATGGATTCCCTCTAGGGGCAGTGAACTGGTGGGTAGTCCTCCCTGGAGTCCTGCAGACTCCAATCTGTGTCCCTCCTGGGCTGTTTCTAGCTGGGCAATGGTAAGCAAGTGTGTTCCCCCTGCTGGAGCCTACTTGGGATCAGGGCATGGCAGTTAGCTAGGGCTCTCTGAATGCCATTTTCTGTAACCTGCTGTAGGCTGTCTGGAAGGAAAAGGGGACCACTGACTTTGGAACCCTTTAAGTTTGATTGGGACAAGTTGAAATGCCAGCTTTTCCAGGGTTTTTTCCTTGAAGCCGGCAATTTCCACTAATGCTTGGGATACTGGCTCAAATGAGATGGACCATTTCAGCCACCAAACAATGACATTCAAGCAGCACAAGCAGAGTTCCTGAGCCAAAGGGTCTCCTGCTATGAACGACGTGCCTTGACTGCCTTTCTCCAGCTGCCGATTCTCCTCTGGCTCTCTCTAGGGTGATCACTACAGTCGAGGATGTTGTGGGGAGCAGAGATTGTGACCTGGCCATCTGCAGCCTGATCGCTGTGAGCAGAGACAATTCCCAGGACCTGTACTGGACTCTGGGAGATTCAGAGACCCAGGATGCCTCAGGGATCCTTTTCTGCAACATGAAAATTGGGGGCCGGGTACGGTGGACCATCCTGTCTGGCCCTAGGGAGTGCACAGGAGGCCCCTTGAGCCAGGCTTTTGCCTGACGACAACCTTGTTCACAGCTGAGTGGGGAATTGAGTGCCAAACAGCTGGTCAGTGGCTGGACAGAGATCTTTGAAAAGATAGGCATCCCAGAGGCCCTAGAATACAGTGAGTACATCCTTGGAACCAAAAGAGTTAAGTGCGGTGGCACCAGGAGGGTGGGAAGACGAAAGAGGGAGAACTGTGGGAGAGCTACATCAGGCTTTACCCCCACCCTGGATGCTTACCTGAGTTGGATGGGACTTTTCTGTAGTATTGTCATAGACAGATGCTCATCTATTTATCTAACAAAATGTTACAGTGTGTGCCAGTTCCTGGGGGGAGAGAGTGGGGGTAATAGACGATGAAAAGTTCCAGTGCTGGTTCCACAGCACATGAAGAAATCTTGGTTTGAGCTGGATGCTGGTGCCTCACAACTGTCATCCTAACTACTTAGGAGGCTGAGATAGGAGGATTGAGGCTTAAGACCCAGGCAGAAAAGCCTGTAAGACTCTTATCTCCAACTGACTACCAAAAAGAAAATGCCAGAAGCGGATGAGTAGCTCAAGCTGTAGACTGTTGGCCTTGAGTAAAAAGGCTCAGGGACAGCACGTAGGCTCTGAATTCATGCCCAGGAGTGACACAAAGAAAGGAAAGAGAAAGAGAGGTGGGAAGGATGGAGAGACAGAAAAGGAGGAAAGGAAGGAAGAAGGGAGCATGCAAGCCTTGGTTTGGAGTCCTTGGATCAAGGGAGCCAACCATTCACAATCTCAGTGGAGACAGTTTCAGAGCCTAAAGCTATTGTGTAGGACCAAGCCACTGACCCATTCATGATATCAGCAACTTCATGACATCCAAATCTGAGTGGTCGCTGACTGCAGAGGGAAACAGCCTCAGGTAGACCCTAGGGCTCAGGGTGGGTCACAGAGTTTCAATCTCCCCTGGCTCACGGAGTTTATTTTCTGGTCAGATAAGAAGAAACTGTCCAAGGGCTAGGGAGGTATAGGGTGAGGGAGTGGCAAGACCGGGGTGGCAAGGGATAAGCAGGAAGATGTAGAGGGAGGACAATCCCAGATCCAGTGTGTCAGGTCATTGGACCCATGACTTCAACTGACAACATAGACCATCAGTGATAGAATCTTCAACCCAGCCACATGGCTATTAAAAGTCCTGGCATTCTGGGTTCACCGTTGACAACCTGTCTGTCATCCACTGCAGGATGCCTGTGCAGTACATCCTTGGGGACTGGCACTTTTGCTGGCTCAATCTGAAGATGACACCCCCAGTGTTCATTCCTCAACCAGAGACAGAGTTAAGCGTGCCACTGGAACAGGACACCCAGGGAATGAGGGCGAGAGTCAGACCCGTGTTGCTCTGAGACTTCCTCTAGGGGACTTTGGGCCCTGTGACTGCCTTTCTGAGAGGTAGAGGTAGGTCTCCTTGCTGGCTCAGCCTTTAGTCTAGAGGGCAGATGTGGGATTTAAAGAGGGCGGACTGAAGGTCGAGGCTGGTGAGAAAACCAGAGGCACTGGGCTCTGAGCAGGGTTGTTTATTTGAGGATACTCAAACCCAGGAATATTACTGAGATGGATCAGCCTTTTTCTCCTCCCTGAGAGAGAGGGACCTAGAGACCTCCAGTCTGCATCCCTTGGCTGAGAAATTCATTCATTCCCATATCCTTTGTTTGGATAACTAGATCTCACCTGACTGCCCAGTGTCAAGGCAGGACAGTGATAGACCTTGAGTCCTTGATGAGGTCATGGGATCCTCAGTATGAGATTGTACTTGAATGTCCTGACTTGGTGCATGATCAGTCCCATCTAAGACTGCCATGACCTAGGACATAGAATCTAGAGAATCCGATCATGAAGAGGTCTATTCTGTGAGTCTTGACTATTATGTGTGAGCTTTGAGCTCCTGTGTGCTCATCTGCTTCCCTTTTTTGAGTGGGTCTATGCTAGAAAAAGCTTAAAACGGGCTGGGTCCCATCCCTTGTTTCATGCTCAAAGCTAGCACTCTCCCATTTGAGCCACAGCTCCACTTGCAAGGTTTTTGGGTGTTTAATTGGAGATAAGAGTTCTGAATGAAAGCCGGGCGCTGTTGTCTCACGCCTGTAATCCTAGCTACTCAGGAGGCTGAGATCTGAGGATCGCGGTTCAAAGCCAGCCCAGGCAGGAGAGACCGTGAGACTCCTATCTCCAATAAACCACCAGAAAACCGGAAGTGGCGCTGTAGCTCAAGTGGTAGAGCACTTGCCTTGAGCCGAAGAGCTGAGGGACAGCACCCAGGCCCAGAGTTCAAGCCCTAAGACCGACCAAAAAAAAAAAAAAAAGAGTTCTGAATGACTATGCTGCCAAGGGTTGCATCCAACTGCAGTCCTCAGATCTCAGTCTCCTGAGGGGATAGGATGACAGGCATAGAAAAGCATCTTTGGCCGGGTGCCAGTTGCTCATGGCTATCATTCTAAGTACTCAGGAGCTGAATCTTAGGATCAGGGTAAAAGCCAGCTTGGGGAGGAAAGACCCTCAGACTCTTTTCTCCAATAAAGCAACAGAAAACCGGAAGTGGTGCTGTGGCTCAAGTAGTACAGTGCTGAACTTGAGCTGAAGAGCTCAAGCACCCAGGCCCAGAGTTCAAGCCCCACAACCAACAAAAAGAAAGAAAGTAAAACATCTTTGCCTGCAAAGGATGGTGGAGGTGTGTTTGTGTGTATGTGTGTGTGGGGGGGGGTGGTGGTAGACATTTAGCGCCCTGCTCAGTAATCATTTTAGATGGATAGACCCTAACTCTTAGTTCACAGCAGCCGATTCTTGACCACAGGTGAAGCTCTGGGTTGGATGTCAACCATCGGACCGCAGTCTCCTCATGGGACAGTTGTGAGTAAATAAGGGACTAATACAGAGGGATCTCTGGAGCAGGGCCAGGCACAGAGGGAGCAGGTGTCAGATACAGGTCTCAACAATTCTGTGAGCATATGACAGGAAGATGCCAGGAAAGGGCTCAGATGGGGTCTGTTATTAATCATGCAACAGGTGTGGGATTATGAAACAAAACATGGCTGTCTTTCATCATTACCCTGTCCCCATGAGGAAGGGATCCTTCATTCTATTCATTTTTCCAGCTGGGGAAAATGAGTCATGGAGAAGCCAGGTGACCTGCTCAGGACCTCCAGCTGACAGGAATCTTGGCCTGATATCTCTGCCATGCTTCCTAGGACAGTGGGTGTTATTCAGTCCACTTCTTGTGGTGGGAAGTCCACTTCTTGTCATTTGTGGGGCTTGAATTCTGGGCCTGGCTGCTATCCCTGAGCTCCTCAGAACAAGGCTAGTACTCTCCCCTGAGCCACAGTATCACTTCCGGTTTTCTGTTGCTTCTTCGAGGATAAGAGTCTCACAGACATTCCTCCTGAGCCAGCTATGAACCAAGATCTTCACATCTCAGTCTCCTGTGTAGGTAGGATTATAGGTTTGAGCCACTGGCACCTGGCTTAAGTGTAATTCTGAACCTCTGTCGCTCTCTCTCTCTGTCTCTGTCTCTCTCTCTCTCTCTCCCTCTCTCTTTCTCTCTCTCAGGAATTGGTTGAATGAGTGCTGGAGGAGGTGGCCCAGCATTCCCATGTGGCTGGAACCCAAGGTGGCCCTCTCATTCTGGAGGTGGGCTGTGGGTCAGGAGCTGTTTTGCTCAACCTGTTGAAGCAGCTTCATGAGGTAAGCCCCTCTGTGCCCTGGATAGACCATGACGGTTATTCATTGTCCATCCCATGAGTCCTTCCCCACATCCCTCTGCTACACCGTTGAAGGAAAGTGGATGAGAAGGTGTCACCTTGTCCCCCTGCCCAGCACAATCCCAGACCTCTGAACTATACCCCCACCTATCTGACAAGACCCTGGCTATAAGACAATAAATACACTCTGTGTGTACTACCCTTTGCTGGGGAGTGTCGTTTCAGTTAAAGGGACGAGGTTCAGAGGAAAGACCCCAGACCTGACACCTCCTCCTAGGGGGACATTTGTTCTTGTGACAGAGCCAAGTCATTGCTGTGGATAAGGAAGAAGCCTCCATCGGACTGACCCAGAACAATGCTCAAAGATAGGTAGGCTGTTGAAGTATCAAACCCAGTCATGTCTGCTTCCTACTCCCAACAAGGAGGTCTAGTGTGGGTGGCCTGGCCCTAGGCCTAAGGGATTATAAATGGATGGTGGCGGACAGGAGCTCATGGCTCTCATCCATCATCCTGGCTCTTTGGGAGGCTGAGGTCTGATGGTTGTGACTCAGAGCAGCCCGGGAAGGAAAGTCCAGCAGATTCTTATCTCCCATAAACCAACTCCCTCCCCAAACCCACACACAAAATACCCAGATGTGGTGCTGTGGCTCAAGTGGTAGAGCCTCAGCCTTGAACAAAAGAAGCTCAGGGATAACACCCAGACCCTGAATCCAAGCCCTAGGACTAACACAATCATAAAATAAATGAATAGTGTACATCTTTTTATCTGACTACCAAGAAAGATGTATTCAGTTTTCTCACTGGTACATGTAGCCAAAGATAAGGGGCTCCCTTTCATGTTCCCCTAACTCTCTCCTTCTCTCCTTTATCTGTCCAGGCTTTATCTGTTGCAGGACAGAATTGGGATCATCCCCCTGGATGTAACCTTAGGTACTCTCCCTCATCCACCTCCCTTGGGGTCAGGATTCTGGATGCACTCCCTGCTGGGAGGATGAGGCATCACAGAAGAGGGTAGGTATCACCAACACTCACACACATACATACACACAAATACCCCTAAGCCAACTCAGACATGGCCTTTTTCAAAGACACTTTATCTCCTTGGATTAACTGACCTAGGAGAAGAATTTGATCCCCTGTAACTGATTATTTTAACTTGGGCTTGCTAGTTCACAGGAAGCAAACAAAAACCAAAAAGCCTTTGGTGCCCATCACCTCTGGCTCAGGGTCAAGCCTGACATACTGGTGACTTGGGAGGCAGAGATCTGAGGATCAAAGATCAAAGCCAGCCATAAGCTGGAAAGCCAGAGAGACTCTTCTCTCCATGGAACCACCAAAAAGCCAGAAGTGGAGCTGTGGCTCAAGTGGTAGAGCACCAGCTTTGAGCAATAAAACTCAGAGAGACAGCTCCCAGATCCTCAGTTCAAGCCCACAAAAAGAAATGGCCCCGTCATGTTGCCCACAGATTGCCCAGGCCTCCAGGCCCCTCTCACAGAGTGTTATACAACACCTGCCCCTGGGTGGTGTATCAGGGCCTTGAGAAATCCGGTGGTGGAATCCAGGCCTTCCCCTTCGTGCATTCTCAACCCACACTGGCTGGAGGGCAGAGCCTGACAAGACTGGCAGCCTGCAAAGCGGAGAGGCTCCAGCTTTTCCAAGGTGATTGGAAAGGGCTTCTTGGAGACAGCACTTGAAAAGGGGTCTTGCTTAACAAGGAGAATCTGAAGGAAGCACAGAGAACAAAGGTGCTACAGATGATGGACAACATAGCAGAGCGTGTTCATTTCCAACCAGGGCTGCTGGTGAGAGACTTGGTATAGATGTGCGAGACTGTCCCAAGACAGGCCTGAGGGGTCACAGAAGAACAGCTATCTAAGGCTGGGATTTTGTCTTAGAGGTGGAGGGCTCGCCTAGCACACAGGAAAGCATGGGTTTGATTCCTCGGTCCTGTATACACAGAAAAAGCTGGAAGTGGCACCGTGGCTCAGGTGAAAGAGCACTCCCCTGCAGACACAGAAAGTCAGGGACAGTGCCGGGCCATGAGTTCAGGCCCCAGGGCTGTCACCATAAAACAGTTTTCCCAGGGACCTTTGTGACAGGTGGATGGCTATGCCCTGAAGCTCTTAGTAGATCCATCCGTGCTTTGTGTCTCCTTTGACAGAGGGGAGCTGGACACTCCTTCTGCCCTGGGCACTCCTAGGCCCAGTTATCAGCAACCCTCCCAATGTCTTCCACCGGGACATGGAGCAGCTGGCCCCAGAAGTGCTCAGGTATCAGTTGGGTGGGGCATGGGGACATAGGGCAAGCCCCAGAACTCCTAGTGGGTCTGGTCCACCCTGGAAGACCAGGCAATCTGGAAGAGGCAGATGGGAGCTTAGAGGGGGTTAGTGATGGGGAGCGGGCCCTTTAATCCCCATGGCCACACCCAGATTCTAGCCTCCCTTTGCTTTCCCTGATGGAGGTAGAGAGGTGTCTAGGTGGTAGTGTCTAGGGAAGGACTAGGTAGAAATTCTGAAGGACTAGACACCTTAAGCCATGAGCCTGTGGCTCACATCTGTCATCCCACACCTGTCATCCTGGCCACTTGGGAGGCTGAGATCTAGAGGATCTCATTTCCCAGCCAGGCAGGAAAGTCCCTCCAGAGCCTCATCTCCAATCTCCAACCGGAAGTGGCACTGTGGCTCACAGCACTGGCCTTGAGGAAAATTAGACATCAGGAACAGTACCCAAGCCCTGAGTTCAAAGCCCTCAAACAAACAAAAAAAAAAACCAAAAACCAAACAAGAAAGAAAGCCACCCCTTCCTTGCTTGCAAGAGATGGTGAAGTAGTTGGGTTTCTGTGGTTGTGAGACCAGATGCTGACCTCACAGTACAGACATTTCTAATAAGTCCCCAGGTTTACCCCAGTGTGAAGCCAAAGCAGGGTGGGTGGTGCCTTACTAAGAACTCCAGAGGTTATCGCTGTGGCAGGCAGGGAGTGGGTGAATGGGAGCTGGGGTGGAATGGTAGTGTCAATTATATGCTCTCCATCCATGGAAGAATGGTTTTGGATGCTGGTGACAAAGCCTGAAGTGTAGGGTTACATTTGGTTTGTGGCTTGAGGAGTTGGGTTTTCCCTTGGTATAAGAAGGTGGCTGCAGAGGAGGCTACAATGCTTGATAAGAAATGTACTCCTTTTATGTCTAGGGAGGTTAAGCATTTCTTCATGTGTCTATTGGCCATCCTTCTTTCTTCTTCAGATAAGTTTCTCTTTAAGTCTTTAGCCCACTTATTTATTTGGCAGTTGTTTCTTTGAGGATTTGTTGTTGGGGGATCTAATTTTTTTGAGTTCCAAGTATATTTTAGACATGAGACCCTTGTCCATTTTATGACTAGTGAAGATCTTCTCCCAATTCGTAGGCTTTCTATTGATCTTGCTAGCTACGTCCTTTGCCATGCAGAAGGTCTGCAACTTCATGCAATCCCATTTCTCCAACCTTTCTTTGATTTGTTGTGTTTCTGGGTCTCTATTAAGAACATTTTGGCATGCGCCAAGGAGACCTAGGGTTTCTCCTATTCCATCTTGTAATGTTTTCAGAGTGTCTTCTTTGACTATGAGGTCTTTGATCCATTTGGCGTTGATTCTGGTGCAGGGTGATATATAAGGATCTAGCTTTAGTTTTCTACAAGTAGTTAACCAATTTTGCCAGCATCATTTACTGAAGATGCTGTCTTTCTTCCATTCTATTTTTTTAGCTCCCTTATGAAACATTAGATGGCCATAGGTCTTTAGGTTCATTTCTGGGTTTTCAATTCTATTCCATTGGTCCTGAGGTTTGTTCTTGTGCCAGTACTAAGCTGTTTTGATTACTATGGCTTTATAGTAGAGTTTGAAATTTGGTATTGATATTCCTCCAGCAGCGTTCTTTCCATTGAGCATCGTTTTTGCTATTCGGTTTCTTTTATTGTTCCATATGAATTTTTGGATTGCCTCTTCTATTTCCTAGAAGAATGAGGTTGGAATTTTGATAGGTATCACACTGAATTTGTAGATAGCCTAGGGAAGTATTGCCATTTTCACAATGTTAATCTTTCCAATCCAAGACAATGGGACTTTTTGCCATTTTTGGCTTAAGGTGTCTAGTCCTTCAGACACCTTAAGCCATGAGCCGGTGGCTCACACCTGTCATCTCACACCTGTCATCCTGGCCACTTGGGAGGCTGAGATCCTGAGGATCTCATTTTCCATCCACACAGGAAACTACCTCCAGAGCCTCATCTCCAATCTCTAACTGGAAGTGGCACTGTGGCTCAAATGGTAGAGCACTGGCCTTGAGGAAAATTAGACATCAGGGACAGTATCCAAGCCTTGAGTTCAAGCGCCTCAACCAAAACAAAAAACAAAAAACCAAACGAGAAAGAAACATACCCCTTCCTTACTTGCAAGAGATGGTGAAGTAGTAGGGTTGCAAATAAAAACAACATTAAGATACTACCTCACCCCAGTTAGAATGGCAAAAATCAAGAACTCTAATAACAACAGATGCTGGAGGGGATGTGGACAGAAGGGAAACTTACTGCATTGTTGGTGGGAGTGTAAACTTGTTCAACCACTTTGGAAAGTAGTATGGAGGCTCTTCAAAAGACACCACATAGAGCGCCCTTATAACCCAGCAATCCCACTTTTGGGCATTTACCCAAATGTTTACAAACAAGACCACACTAAAGCTACCAGCACAACTATGTTTATTGCAGCACTATTTACTATAGCTAAGATATGGAACCAACCCAGATGCCCCTCAGTAGATGAGTAGATCAAGAAAATGTGGTATATATAAACAATGGAATTCTATGCCTCCATCAGAAAGTATGACATTGCCCCATTTGTTAGGAAATGGAAAGAGTTGCAAAAAATTATATTAAGTGAAGTAAGCCAAGCCCAAAGATACTTAGGTCCCATGGTTTCCTTTATTTGCAATATTTAGTACATATATGAGTCAAGCAGAAAAGGTTAGATAAGGTAATGTTAGGAAAATGAACCCTAAGGTATATATTTAAATGTTTTATTCTTTCATGCATTTGTTTCCAATGCATTTATAAGATTATTGCTTTGTTGCTTTGTATGTCCCTCCCCCACAGTACAACCCCTGCTTTCACTGTATTTAATTATGGTATAATTTGTGGAGGGGAAGGGGAAAAACAAGTCGTTTAAATAAGGATACAGGCTGACCCTTGCATCAATAAGAAGTACAAGTTGTCATATCAAAAACGAACTTTACAACTTTGTGGGGGGGGGGGGGGAGGTTTGGTTGTGGGGTGGAGGGAAGCTGGGAAAGGATGGGAAGGGGAAACAAAGGAGGAGGCTACAATGCTTGGTAAAAAATGTACTCCTTATCTTGTCCATGTAATTGTAACCCCTCTGTACAGTATTTTAACAATAAAAAAAGAAAGAAAAGAGCTGAAGAAAAAAAAAAGAAGTTGGGTGTAGCCGGGCGCTGCCAGTGGCTCACAACTGTCATCCAAGCTATTCAGGAGGCTGATATCTAAGGATCATGGTTCAAAGCCAGCGTGGGCAGGAAAGTCTGTGAGACTTTATCTCCAATGAACCACCAGAAAATTGGATGTGGTGCTGTGGCTCCAGTGGTAGAGCACACAACTTCATCTGAAGAGCTAAGGGCCTGCTGGCAAGCCCAAAGTTCAAATCCCATAACCTACAACCAAACAAAAGGTAGCTGAATTTTCTGCATAACAGTGTGTACAGTAGAAATGCCATGATGTGTTGTGAACCATTTCAGACATGTGAGAGGCTCTGAGGTTTGTCTACAGTTGGTCAGAAGATGGTAGTGCCATCATCTCTGGGGTGGAATATTCAGGGTGCTCAGGGACTGCTGAGGGTTTGGGCTACCACTGTGTGTGTCTGTGTGTTTGTGTGTCTTTTGTCTGTGTGTGTCTGTGTCTGTGTGTTTGGATGTAGAAGACCTGGGCCTTGAACTCAGGGTCTACGTGAAGTTCCTATGCTTCTGTGCTCAAAGCTAGAGCTCTAACACTTGAGCTATTTGGTGGTTCATTGGAGATAAGAGCCTCACAGACATTTCTGTGCTGGCTGGCTTTGACCTCAGCCTCCTGAGTAGCTAGGATGACAGGTGTGAGACACCAGTGCCATATTTGTGTGTGTGTGTGTGTGTGTGTGTGTGTGTCCCTCATCTTTCTCTGACCCCTTCCTGGGTGCCTGTCTGCCTCTTTCTGACCTCAGATGGTGCCCCTCCTCCACACCAACCTTGCCTTTAGCCTCCTATCAGGGTCTACAATGAGTGCTAAATTGCCAGAGACCTGAGTTCAAGCTTTTCTTTGGGGCCCAAGTCCAGCTGTCCAAATCTTTTGCTGCCTGCACGGGATTCTGGGTCAGCCGGGCCAGCTGCAATAAAGTCTTGCCTGTCTCTGGGTAGGGAACTCAGACATGGGATGTCCTGCCCTTTTCCTCAGCTAGACCTCTGGCTGCATGTCCCTCTCAGCAGGCTGGCAGTGAGTGGGGGAGGGGGTTGCCGGTGGCTCTGGCCAACTCCAGCTTGATAGCGGACTAAAGGCTGCCCAAGCAAGGAGGATTCTGGGCTACATTGGAGGTGACCCCAAGGTGGCTTGGAAGTGTCTGGTGGTGTCTAGGAAATGTCAATGTACTTTATCACAGGCATGTCTATCTTCCAGCCCCAGCTGGGCCTCTCCAATCCTTCTAGAGAATTTTGGATGCCCAGAATACAGAGGCACAGACTTTAGATTCCAGGGGCAGGGAATTGGGGGAGGAGAGACTGGTATGGCCAATACCTCAATGTTCTGGGGCATTAGCCTTGACCTGGGTATGCCCCCCTTGTATATGTTCACTTCTTAACCCAGAGCTGGCCAGAAACAGGCCACTTCTGTGGATGCTGTAGAAGTGGCAGGAGTGGAAGTGAGATCTAGGATGACCAAAATCTGGATTTATGGCCTGAGGCCGGGGTGCAGGGGTGGTGGGTGGAGGGGAAGGTGCCTAGGCACTGAGCTTCCTTTGCTCAAATCTAACACTCTACCACTTGAACCACAGCTCACATTTCATCTTTTTTAGTAGTTTAGTGGAGATAAGAGTCTCACGAACTTTTCTGCCTGGGCTGGCTTCAAGCTGCCATCTTAAAAGCTCAGCCTCTTGAGTAGCTAGGATTGCTGGTATGAGTCACTGGCACCTGCTAAGGATGTTAGTGTGTGTGTGTGTGTGTGTGTGTGTGTGTGTGTGTGTGTGTGTGTGTGAGCCAGTCTTAGGGTTAGAGATAGAACTTCGGCAGGCTGACTGGCAAATGCTCTAGCTTGGTGTGTGTGTGTGTGTGTGTGTGTGTGTGTGTTTGCCAGATTGGGGTTTGAATTCATGACCTGGATGCTATCCCTGAGGTTTTGTGCTCAAGGCTAGCACTCTATTACTTGAACCACAGCTCTACTTCTGACTTTTGGGGTGTTTAATTGAAGAAAAGTGTCTCAATAGGCTTTCCTGCTTGCAATTTTGATCCTCAGATCTCAGTCTCCTGAGTAGCTAAGATTACAGGTGTGAGCCCCCAGCAACTGTCTTCTACCCTATCTCTTACCTCTAACCTTGGCCCTCCTATGAGTACCAGAAGAATATGTCTCACCAGGCTCACTTTTTTGCCAGTCTTGGAGCTTGAACTCAGAGTCTGGGCATGTTCCTGAGTTTCTTTTGGTCAAGGCTAGCACTCTTATCACTTAAGCCACAGTGCCACTTTTGGCTTTTTCTGTTTCTGTGATCCTGAGGAATCAAACCCAGACCTTTGTGTGTGCTAGGTAAGCACTCTACCACTAAGCCACATTTGCAGCCCAAGGCTCACTTCTGACAGGAACTATGAGGGTGGGATTTATTGGCTTACCCCTTTTGGTGCAGAAATTGCTGGATATTTCATATATTTGCTAAGATTTGGGACCAACCTGTGACTCGACAATGAGGAATGGTGAATGAGTAATAGACACCAGGCCCCAGAGGAGTAGGCTCACATATTCGACAGAGGGATAGAGAATATGGAGCAAGAACCTTTGACAACTCCTACAGCCTAGGAACTGTGGTCTCCCTGGAGGTAGTGGCTGGCTGCTAGGTGTCCCGATGGGACATCTCAGCCAGAACATAAGGCACTTGTTGCATAGCCCAGGCAAAGCTGGCGGGGCTTCAGTTATTAAATGGCAGAGAAGGATGCTTTGTTCAAGCTGCTGGCTCAGACTTAGGACTCTCTGAGGACTTGCCCAGGTTGGGGGGATGGACATGGGCAACCTGCTGAATGCCCATCATCCATACATCATCCATCCATACACAGAGACATGGAGTTATTGCCTCCTTTTTTGGGGGGGGGGGGGGTTAGGCAGGTCCAGGGTTGTACTATGAGCCTAAGCCCTGTCCCTGAGCTCCTTTTGTTTTTTTTTTTTTTTTTATTGTAAAGCTACTATACAGAGGGTTACAGTTACATGAGTGAGGTTATGAGTACACTTCCTCTTGAACATTGTTACCCCCTCCATTGTTTTCCCCCTACCATCCCCTCCCTCCCTCCCTTCCCCGAGGTTCTCTTTTTTTTTTTTTTTTTTTTTTATTGTGATTAAATGATTACATAATTTCAAAGTCACAAGTTCATTCTAACTTCCCTGGAGCAAATTGTCTACCACAGTCTGTAATATATAACAGTGTTCACATGTTATATACCATATTTGTGATCAGCAGCATGAGGATATTTAGTAGTGGTTCAACCAGATGAGCAGGAGTTCTTTGTTTCTTAAGTCCTGTTAGTTTTGTCGTATCACCTAACCTTTTGGATTTAGCATCCACTTATGAGGGAGACCATGTACCGTTTGTCTCTTCGTTCTTGGCTTACCTCGCTCAACATGATTCCTTCTAGCTCCATCCATTTCCCTGCAAATGCCATTATTTTGTCATTTCTAATGGCTGCATAATATTCCATTGTGTATAGATACCACAATTTTTGGATCCATTCATCTGTGGTGGGGCACCTAGGTTGTTTCCATATCCTAGCTATTGCGAACAGTGCTGCAATAAACATGGAGGTGCACGTGTCCTTGTATATTGGTTCCTGTTGTTCAGGGTAGATGCCTAGAAGTGGTATGACTGGGTCATAAGGGAGGTCAATCTTTAGCTTTCTAAGGACCCTCCAGACTGCTTTCCAAAGTGGTTGTATAAGTGTACATTCCCACCAGCTGTGTAATAGGGTTCCTCTTTCTCCACATCCCCTCCAGCATTTGTCGTTGGCTGATTTGTGGATGTGGGACATTCTGACTGGGGTAAGGTGGTATCTCAGCGTTATCTTTATTTGCATTTCCTTCACCACCAGGGATGATGAACATTTCCTCATGTGTTTCTTTGCCATTTTTATTTCTTCATTTGAGAAGTCCCTCTTTAGTTCCCTTGCCCATTTAGTAATTGGTTTGTTAGGTTTGGGAGGGATTAGTTTCTTGAGTTCCCTGTATATACAGGATGTTAACCCCTTGTCTGATATATTGCTGGTAAATATTTTTTCCCAATTAGTTGGTTGTCTTTCTAGCTTAGTTGCGATAGATTTAGCTGTGCAGAAGCTTTTTATTTTAAGGTAGTCCCATTTGTCGAGTCTCTCTCCAACTTGTTGTGACCCTGGGACTCTGTTCAGGAAGTTCCTTCCTGTGCCTGTTAGTTCAAGTGTTTCTCCTACTCTGTCCTGCAGTAGTTTCAGAGATTCAGGTTTAATGTTAAGGTCTTTAATCCATTTTGAGTTGATGTTGGTGCATGGTGATAGGCTGGGGTCCACTTTTAGTTTTCTGCATGTGGCTGCCCAGTTTTCCCAGCACCAGCGGTTGAAGAGGCTGTGTTTCTTCCATTGTATGTCTTTGGCTCCTTTGTCGAATATCAGCTGGCTGTAGGCCTGTGGATTTATATCTGGATCTTCTATTCTGTTCCATTGGTCTTCGGGTCTGTTTTTGTGCCAGTACCATGCTGTCTTTGTGATTATAGCTCTGTAGTAGAGTTTGAAGTTCGGCATGGATAGCCCTTCCATATTGTCTTTATCCCCTAGAATTATTTTGGCTATTCTAGGTCTTTTGTTGTTCCATATAAATTTTTGGACTGTTTTCTGTATTTCAGTGATGTACGTCATTGGGATTTTAATAGGAATTGCATTGAATTTGTATATTAGTTTTGGAAGTATCACCATCTTTACTATATTAAGTCAGCCTATCCAGGAGCATGGGAGGTCTTTCCATTTCCTAGTGTCTTCTGCAATTTCTTTCTTTAACTTTTTATAGTTCTCATTAAATAGTTCTTTTACATCTTTGGTTAGGTTAATTCCTAAATATTTTATTTTTTGGGAGGTTATTGTGAATGGGGTTGCTCCCTTTATTTCCCTCTCTTCCTGTGCGTTATCAGTGTATAGGAAGGCAACTGATTTTTGTGGGTTTATTTTGTATCCTGCTATTTTGCCGAAGTGACTTATGATTTCTAAAAGTTTGGGGATGGAGTTTTTGGGATCGTGGAGGTATAGTATCATGTCGTCTGCAAAAAGGGATAGTTTCACTTCTTCTTTCCCTATGTGGATCCCTTTAATGTCTTTTTCTTGCCTTATTGCCCTGGCTAAGGGTTCTAGGACTATGTTGAAGAGGAGTGGAGACAGTGGACATCCTTGCCTTGTTCCTGTTTTTAGGAGGATTGGTTGTAGCTTTTCCCCATTAAGTATAATATTGGCTATTGGTCTGTCATAAATGGCTTTTATTGTTTTTAGAAATGTTCCTTCTATTCCTATTTTCTCCAGAGCTTTTAGCATGAATGAATGTTGAATTTTATCAAAGGCCTTTTCTGCATCTGTGGCGATAATCATGTGATTCTTGACCTTGGCTCTGTTGATATGCTGGATTACATTTATTGACTTACGTATGTTAAACCATCCCTGTGTCTCTGGGATGAAGCCTACCTGATCATAGTGTATTATTTTTTTTATGTGTTTCTGGATTCTGTTAGCTAGAATCTTGTTAAGGATCTTTGCATCTGTGTTCATCAAGGAGATTGGCCTGTAATTCTCCTTTTTGGTTGGGTCTTTGCCTGGTTTGGGGATGAGTGTGATATTGGCTTCGTAGAATGAGTTTGGGATAGCTCCCTCCTTCTCTGTTTCTCTGAAGAGCTTGAGGAGTATGGGTATTAGTTCTTCTTTAAAGGTCTTATAGAATTCTGCTGTGAATCCATCTGGTCCTGGGCTTTTTTTTGTTGGAAGACTTTTGATAGCTTCCTGTATCTCATTATAGGATATTGGCTTATTTAATTGGTTAACTTCTTCTTTGCTCAGTTTGGGTAACTTGTATTTCTCTAAAAATGCATCCATTTCCGCCAGATTTTCTTCCTTTAGAGAGTATAGCTTTTGAAAGTAGTCTGTTAGAATTGTTTGGATATCTTGGGTACGTGTTGTGATGTTTCCCGTGGCATCCCTAATCCTATTAATATGGGTTTCCTCTCTTCTTTTTTTAATTAATCTTGCCAATGGGCCATCAATTTTGTTTATTTTTTCAAAGAACCAGCTTTTTGTTTGGTTTATTTTGGTTATGGTTTTCTGATTTTCTAATTGGTTAATCTCTGCTCTCAATTTGGTTATCTGGCTTCGTCTAGTAGCTTTAGGTCCCATTTTTTCTTGTTTTTCTAGCTGTTTTAGTTGCAACATGAGATTATTTACTTGGTCTGTCTCCATTCTCTTGATGTGGGCACTGAGGGCAATAAATTTGCCCCTCAGGACTGCTTTTGCTGTGTCCCACAAGTTTCTTTGTGAGGTGTTTTCATTTTCATTGAGTTCTAGGAAATGCTTTATTTCTTCTCTGATCTCTTCTGTTACCCAGGCCTTGTTAAGGAGTGTGCTGTTCAATTTCCATGTATTAGAGAAATTTCTGCGGTATGCTTTGTTATTGAGAGCTAGCTTGATTCCACTGTGGTCAGATAGGATACAGGGGATTATGTCGATCCCTTTGTATTTGCTTAAGTTCCTTGAATGAACTATGATATGGATATGGTCTATTTTGGAGAAAGTTCCATGAGCTGCTGAGAAGAATGTGTACTGTGTTGTTTTAGGGTGAAATACTCGGTAGATGTCAGTTAATTCCGCTTGAAGTATGGCCTCACTTAATTCGGTAGCTTCTTTGCCAATCCTCTGGTTGGTAGACCTGTCCTTTGGTGAGAGTGGCGTGTTAAAGTCTCCTAGTATTATCGTATTGGGATCTATTTTATTCTGTAAGTTTGAGAGCATTTGTTTAACATATCTGGGTGCACCAATATTTGGGGCGTATAAGTTGATGATGGTTATATCCTCCTCTTGGATTGTTCCCTTTATTAATATGTAGTGTCCGTCCTTGTCTTTCTGTACTGATTTTAATGAAAAGTTTATTTTGTCAGATATCAGGATAGCTACACCTGCTTTCTTACTGGGGGCATTTGATTGGTAGATCCTTTTCCACCCCTTCACTCTGAGTTTGTTTGTATGTTTGGCTGAGAGGTGGGTCTCCTGAAGGCAACAGATGGATCGGTCTTGTTTTCTGATCCAGTCCTCAGTTCGTTTTCTTTTAATTGGCGAATTCAGCCCATTTATATTAAGAGAAAGTATAGAGAGATGCATTGTTGTCCCTGCCATTCCGTTTTCCTAAGTTTTTCTTCTTTCCTTTCCTCCTGTGCTTGCTCAGTTAGACTTTGAGTAATGCCTGTTTGGGGCAGGTCCCAGTTCCTGGTTGCTTTCTTCAGGTTGTGTCCCCCCTCTTAGAATTCTTTGTAATGCTGGCTTAATGTTTATGTATTCATTTAGTTTTTCTTTGCTATTAAAAGTTTTCAGTTCTCCATCGAATGTGAATGCTAGCTTTGCCGGGTATATCAGTCTGGGTTGGCAGTTATTGGCTCTCAGGGTTCGTATGGTGCTTTCCCAGGCTTTTCTTGCATTCATTGTTTGTGTGGAGAGATATGCAGTGATTCTAATTTTTTTCCCGTTGTAGTATAGCTCCTTCTTCATTTTTGCTGCATGCAGGATTGTTTCCTTATTATTCAGATCCATCATTGTTACTATTATGTGCCTAGAAGTGTTTCTCCTGGGATCTTGCTTGTTGGGTGTTCGATAAGCTTTTGTGATGTAGTTAAGATGGTCGTTTTTGAGGTGGGGAAAATTTTCATTGACTATCTTGTTAAATAGGTGTTGCATTCCCTTGCTCTGGAATTCCTCACCTTCGTCCACTCCGATTATGCGAAGGTTAAATTTTTTAGCATTATCTGCTTGCTCTTGAATTTCCCTTTGGTTTAATTTGAGTGATTTTTCCATATCTGTCACTTTTTGGTCCAGTTGGTGTATTCTGTCTTCTGTATCTGACACTCTACCTTCCATTTCATTCACTCTGTTGACCGTGGCTTCTATTGTGGTTTGCATGGTGGAAATGGATCCCTTTATGGATTCAATGTTGGTTCTCAGAGTACTGATCTCACCTCTCAATGAGGTGAGATCAGTATGCATTACCTCTAATTTGGCGTTTATCTCACTTCTTACTGAGGTTTGTGCAGCTTCTATTTTTGCATCCAATTTTTGTTTGATATCCTGCATATCTTTTGATAGTTCATCCTTGTGCTCTTTCAATTTCTGATCCATTTCTCGCTTTATTTCTTGAGTCATTGCCTCCAGCAACCCTTGGATGTAGTTTTTGTCTTCCATTCCTGCTTTGCTCCCACTGGGGCTCTCCCCTGCGTGGCTGCTGACTTTTGAGGTGAGCTTGCTGTCCTGGGTAGTGGTAAACCTTGTGATTTTTCTCTGTGATTTTCGCATGGGGGTTCAGGAGACTGCTCTTCAATCTTGTTTTGGTGTGTCTGTCTTTGCTTGGTTGCTGATTCTGTATTGGTAGAGAGAGTCTGTGCCTGATCTGGATTCTGTTGGGAGCCTATTTCCAGCTGCTATTCACTTAGGATTCTCAGCTCTCTGCTGTAGCAATTCCCGCCTTTGGAAGGGTTGAGCAGCCTAGACTGCTTGTGTTTGCTCCTGCGGGTGCTCTTGGGAAGATCAGATGCTCTGGATGCACTCTCCCAAATACTGGAGTCTGTTATGGGCTCCTGATGTGTTTTTGTTTGTTTGTTTTGGGCTGGTTGTGGGCTTGAACTCTAGGTTTGGGTGCTGTCCCTCAGCTCTTCAGCTCAGGGCTGGCACCCTACCGTTTGAGCCACAGCCCCACTTCTGACCCTTTTTGCTTTGTTCAGGCGCCGGTCCCCTGGCCTGGTTCCGGCCCCAGCCTGGAGCGCGCTCGTTAGGCCTGTGCTAATGTGTATACCACCTTGGTTATGCAGCCTGGAGGACACAGTTCAAATTTCTTCTACTGTTGGTAGTCTTGACCCAGGGGCACTGTTCCTGGCTTGAGCATTTAAGCTCCCTTCCAGGGGCGCTCTTGCTCTGGCCTGGCCAGCAGAGTGTGCTCCACCGGCTGGTGGAGCTCTCGAACAGTTCCCAGTTTTAGTGGGTCCTGTGGTCCGGGTGTTGGGGTAGGGAGTCTAGGTCAGGGTCTGGGGATTCCCTCCAGCTCTGGTCTCCCTTGATGGATTCCCTGTCCCCTGATGGGTACTCACCCTGTAGGTCGTCAGTTGTTGTTGCAGTCCATCAGTTGTTGTTGCAATCCGAGTTCAGTTGGGGTGGTTGCGGGCTGGGTTGGGCGGCCCCCCGCCGGGTCGTTGCGATGGCGATTGGGCGGGTGGTCTGGGGACAGGTCCCTTTGTGGCGCTGCTGGTGCCGGGCGGCTTTGGCGGGATGGAGCCTCTCCGCTCCGGTGGAGAGTGATGGGTGGGGTGGGATCCTCCTGGAGACTCCCGGCTGGTAGGTTTCTCTGTTCCTGGCGATCCGCTGTTCTGCAATCCGGTACCTGGTGATCTGCAAGCAGCCCCCTGTGTCTCTGTGGCTCCGGCAGCCCCCGCCGGGCCGGCTGGCCGGCGGCTTGGCGCACTGCCGCGCGGCCAGTAAAGGTTGGGGGAGGGGTCTTCGCTCTTCTCTGTTCTGAAATTCTTCTTTTCCTCTCTTTCTTTTTTTTTGTTATTTTCCACCTCTGGTTTTTCTCTGAGTGTTCGTCTTTTTGTTGTTGTCGGTCTCTTGGGGAGATTAAAGGTTGGAACTCGAACTCTCTTTTTGGTTGGAGAGAGCTGTGGCGTTTCCCTACTGCCCCGTCGCCATGTTGGTCCCCCTTCCCCCCTGAGCTCCTTTTGCTCAAGGATAGCACTCTGCCCTTGAGCCACAGCCCCACTCATATTTTTTTTCCCCTGTGATCTGTTAGAAAAAGAAGAGTGTTGTAGACTTTCCTGCCCCGGATAAATTCAAATTGGCATTCTCTACATCTCAGCCTCAGGAGGAGTTAGGGTTATAGGCAGGAGCCACTGACACCTGGCTTTCTTTTCTTCTTCTTGTTCTCTTTTTTAATCATGACAATCTGAAATCTTCACGGTGTCATTCCAATGTTTTTCATTCAAAGTAACCTACCCAGGCCTGGAATTCGAATGCTATGACTATCACCCACAAATGGAGGGAGATCCTGATGAACTCATTCCTGTTCATGTGAATGCTAATTGAATGTTATAAAAGTAATAATTAAATTTGCAGTTAATTCATGATTCTATTTTAGAATGCCACACAAAAATTATTGGACTTAAATCTTCATTCTAGCACCAAGGTATGATTAAGGATATTGACTAATATTTAATTAATTCTTTAGTAAGTATTCAACCATGATACCTCATTAAATGGAGTCATAATTTAGTAACTAATAATTGGTTATAACATATATATAATTTAATAACATCTTCACATTCCCTCTTTGTAAGTGTGTGTAAATATATATATATACATATAGGTGCAGGTATATATATATATATATATATATATATATATAATATCAATCTACACACCTATTGAGCACTACTGTCGCTTGATCACAGTTCCTCAGAATTTCCTGGATGCTCAGTTTGCTGGAGGCTGGTGTGCTAAGACTGTACCCCATTTATGGATTGGGCAATGTAGGCTGAGTTGAAATTCCAGCATGGCCAAAAATTTATTTGTGGAGTAAGAAGCCAATTTGACACATTTTTTTCCTTCTCTGTGAAAGTCCTGGGTCTAAATACCATGTATAATCCATATGCAAATGTATCCTATGAGATATGATATAAAAAAGGAAATGTTATATGTGTAACAATACTAAATAAATAAGGGTAATAAATGTCATATGCAGTAGAACCTATGTATGTAAATAGATCTCATATATATGAATATTATTTTTTTCCCGTGCTGGGGCTTCAATTCAGGCCCTGGGAACTGGTCTGAATTTCTTTTTTCTTTTTTTTTTGCCAGTCATGGTGCCTGAAATCTGGGCGTGGGCACTGTCCCTCAGCTCTTCAGTTCAAGGTGAGCGAGCGCTCTACCACTTGAGCTACAGTGCCACTTCCAGCTTTTTCTGCTTATGTGGTGCTGAGTTATTGAACCAGGGGCCTCATGCATGCAAGGCAAGCACTCTACCACTGAGCCACCTTCCCAGCCCCATGAATTTCTTGTCTTTAAAGACGGTGAGCTTTCCTCTTCACACATAGTGTCACAGTGTTACCCAGACCCTGACTTCAAATCCCAGGCCTGCTAGAAAAATGATGCAATTTCCTAGCCAGGGTCTTATTGTTATTATTACTTTTTTTATGGCCTAGCACAGGGCTTGAACTCAGGTCTTTGCATCTCTGCAACAGCTGATCACTGGATCCTACGACCCTACTTGAAATTTCGGAGCTGGAAAAAAAATAACAATAAAAAGGAGAAGGATAAAACTGAGAAGTTCAAGAAGGTGGTTTTACTTTTTTTTTTCCCTTTGTATTTTGACCATCCTGGGTCTAAATGACAAGCCCCAGAATGTGTACATGACATTGCATTGTTAATGTTTGGTGGGCTATTAGGGAAGCCATAGCTGAAACAAGCAACTTAGACCTGGAGGTCCAATCTTGGAACTGCCACTAATGAATGGTGGGAGGTTCTAAGAAATTCATCCTGATATACATCCGTACAAATAGAATGTTATAAAAGTAACATTTAAATTAGTAGTTAGTATATGATTATATTCTAAAATTATACACAACAATTACTCTACATTGATTAATTTTCTTTTTTTTTTGGGTCCAGTCATAAGGCCTGAACTCTGGGCCTGGGCACTGTCCCTCAGCTCTTCAGCTCAAGGCTAGCACTCTACCACTTGAGCCACAACACGACTTCCGGCTTTTTTCTTTTTACTTATGTGGTGCTGAGGAATCGAACCCAGGACCTCAGGCCTGCAAGGCAAGCACTCTACCACTGAGCCATCTATCTCTATCTACCAACCTACAAATTTATCAGTTTATACACTTGTCACTCCTGGGGTTCAGTGTTAGAGTGCTCACTGGGTATGTACAAAGTCCTAGGTTCCATTCCTCACTACCACTTGCACAGAAAAATCCAGAAGTCATGGTGTTGCTCAAGCAGTCAAGTACTAGCTTTGAGCTTAAAAGATTAGGGACTGTGTCTAGACACTTACTTAAGATGCAGGACTGGCACCAAAACAAAACAATAGAATGTTCTGACTGCAAAGATATAAGAATAGGACTGCAAATACATCATTGTAGAGCAAGCTAGGAGTCTGGTGCTGTGAGCTGCCATCTAACCTGACTTAGCCAGAGGTAAACAGCTGCAACCAAGCTACACAGAACCAGATGCTTCTGGCTCGCTCAGCCCTGACATTCAAGATACTGGGGGGCTGAGATCAGACACTGGTGGTTTTAAAATCCAGCCCTGACAGGAGGTCTGCAAAACTCTCAGCTGTGGCTCAATGTGGTAGAGCTCTAGCCTTGAGCAAAAGATCTTAGGACAGTACCCCCAAACTTTCAGTGGAATCCCCATGGCTGACTCACCGCCCCCCCCGACACACAACCCACCCCTAAAAATCATTTGATGTGAACTTTGTGTAATTTGGTGACACTGATGAAAGCACCCTAATTCTAATGACAGCATGTGGGATACAGCTATGTCATGAGTCTTATATGAGGAATGGTGTACTGCCTGCATTCTTGCACCTGGTGCTTGTAAGAGCTCCACAGATTATTGTGCAGATGAGATCCTTGAGGCTCAGATATGTCCCTATGTCAGGGCCAAAATGATGTATGTACTGAACTCTAGTGAGTTGTCTCCTGCAGACACTTGTTTTGGTTTATTTTTCTCGGTCATGAACCTTGAACTCAGGGCCTAGCCACTGACCCTTCCCTGTTGGGCTCATGGCTAGCACTCTACCAAGGGGACCCAAGGTCACCCTTACAAAAGTGTTACAGTCTAGGCATCTGTGGCTGATATCTGTCATCCTGCCTACTTTGACACATTTTTTTTCCTTCTCTGTAAAAATCCTGGGTTTCAGTATGAAGTATAATCTATATGCAAATATATGCATGTGATTAGATGTAATAAATGAAATAAATGTTATATATGTAATAATACTAAATAAAATAAATAATGAATAAATAAGGGTAATAAATGTCATATGGAGTAAGCAAGCCTATGTAGTAAAAAGATCACATATATGAATATTAATTTTTCCAGTGCTGGTGCTTAAATTCAGGCCTGGAAAATGGTCTGAAATTCTTGTCTTCAACAACAGTGAGCTTCCTTTCCCCCACAGTGTCACAGAGTTACCCAGACCCTGAGTTCAAATCCCAGGCCTGCCAGAAAAATGGAGCAAATGGAGCAAAAATTGAGCAAGTCACGGCCTTAATTTATTTTGTCCAGACCTGGGGCTTGAACTCAGCTTGTGGCAATTCTGTCTCAAATTCGATCACCCTAGGCTGGGGTGCAGCCAATGGACCCACAGCCCATTCTGAGATCCTACGACCCAAGTTCAAATCTCGGGACTGATTTAAAAAAAAGGAGAATGGCAGGGAAGGTGGCTCAGTAGTAGAGTGCTTGCCTTGCATGCATAAAGCCCTGGGCTCGATTCCTCAGCACCACATAAAGAGAAAAAAGCTGAAAGTGGTGCTATGACTCAAGTGGTAGAACACTAGTCTTGAGCTGAATAGTTGAGGAACAGTGTCCAGACCCAGATTTCTGGCCCACAACCAACAAAAAAGAAAAAAGAGAAAGGGGGGAAAAGGATAAAGATAAAACTGGGAAGGTCCAGAAAGCGGTTTTACTTTTTTTTTTCCTTTGCATTGTGACCATCCTGGGTCTAAACGAAAGGACCCAGAAAGAGTATGTGACCTTACACGGCTGAAGTTTGGTGGGCTATCAGGCAAGCCATAGCCAAAACCAGCAACCTAGGCCCAGGGTTCAAAATCCGGGACCTCCACCTACGAATGGCGGGAGATCCTAAGAAACGCATTCTGACATACATCTATATGAATGGAATGTTGTAAAAGTAACAATTACATTAGTAGTTAGTATATGATTATATTTAAAAATTAAAAACAATAATCATAGTACATTGACTAATTTTCAATAAATATTTTATTATATTTTCAACAATGAGAAATGAAGGAATAATTTAATTATGGATAATTGATAGTAATATAGGATATGTAATTTAATAATATACAGATATCTTTCTTATTTTTTACATACATATATATCTATGTGTGTATATATATATATATATATATATATATATATATATATATATATATATAAGCTATCTATAAATCTATTTCTACACTTGTCACTCCTGGGGCTCAGTGGTAGAGTGCTTGCCTAGTATGTATAAAACCCTTGGTTCGTTTTCACACTATCACATGCACAGAAAAAGCCGGAAGTGGTGCTGTCACTCAAGCACCAAAGAAAAGTTAGAATGTTCTAACTGCAACTATACGAGGCCAGAACTTTAAATACTTCATGACAGAGAAAGCCGGGAATCTGAAGATGACGGCTGCCATCTATCCTGACAGTCAGAGGTTAACAGCTGCAAACCAACTCCATCGAACCAATTGCTGCTGGCTCACCCTAGCTGCTCAGGGGATGAGATCTGACACTGGTGGGTTGAAAACTCAGCCCTGGCAAGAAGTCTGTGAGACTCTGAGCTCTGGCACAAAGTGGTAGAGCTCTAGCCTTGAGGAAAAGATCTTAGGACAGTATCCACAACCCTATGAGTGCAACCCCTGAGACTGATGACCCTCCTCCCCCACCCCCCAACTAACCACTCCTCTAAACCATTAGATGTGAACTTGTTTGGTTCGTGATATGTTTCTGAAGGAATGGTGATACTGATGAAAACATCCTAATTCTAATGACAGTTTGTGGGATACAGCTATATGAAGAGTCCTTTCTGGGGTGCTGGGTGCTGAGTCCTTCAGGGGGTTTATTCTTTCATCTGATCCTTGTTAGAGCTCCACAAGTAAGATGAATGTGCAGGTGAGAAACTTGAGGCACAGATATTTCCCAAGTCAGAGCCAAGTTTATGTATATACTGAACTCTATTGAGTTGTCTCCTGCAGACAATTGTCTGCGTTTAGTTTTCTCCATCATGAACCTTGAACTCAGAGCCTGGACACTGATTTTCCTCTTATGCTCATGGCTAACACTCTACTGTGCCAAGCCAAGGACTCCCTTGCAGCAAAGTGTCACGGGTTAGGTGTCTTTAGCAGAGGTCTATTATCCTGCCTGCTCAGGAAGCTGAGGATCTGGGTTCAAAACTATCCCACACACAAAAGGTCCCATAACATTATCATCTCCTATTCACCACTTAGAAACTTGAAGTGGAAGCTGGGTGCCAGTGACTCATGCCTGTCATCCTAGCTACTTACTCAGCAGGCTGAGAGCTCAGGCTCAAGGTCCAAAGCCAGCCTGAGCAGGAGATTGCTTGAGATGGTTATCTGCAATGAACCACCAGAAGACCTGAATGGGCTCTGTAGCTCAAATGGTAGAGCTCTCCACTTAAGCTGAAGAGCTGAGTGACAGCACCCAGCCCAGACTTCAACTCCTCCCACTTACAAGAAAAGAAAGAAACCTGAAGTGCAGTGCTGGGAATGGGTCCTAGGGGTAGAGTGTTTTGCATGTTTGAAACCCTGGCTTTGAATCCTCAGTGGCACATTACTAGAAAAAAGCCTGTAGTGGCTCTGTGGCTCAAGTGGTAGAGTGCTATCCTTGTACAGGAGAAACTCAGGTACAGTGCTGAGGTCCTGAGTTCAAGCTCCAGGACTAGTATATGCACACAAAATACCCCATCCCACCCACACACAGATACCAGAAGTGAAACCATGACATCAAAGGGTAAAGCACTGGGAAGTAGGCCCTGAGAGGAGACTTGAACTGGTACAGCTTCTTTCCAGGCTTTGCCTTTGTTTTAGGGAGTTTAGAAAAAACAAACAAACAAACAAAAAAAAACTTTAAACAAGGTTAACTAGACCTTGACTCCAAGCAGCCCTGCTCCTGGAATGGAAAGAATGCCTCTAGAATGGAAAGAATGCCTCTAGGTCCCCCTCCCCAAGACTGACCCATAAAACAGATAGATTGTAATCTGGCTGTAACTACCCGACACCACCTGCTTATGGTGGTAAACCCTGCCTTTCACACATGCTTACAGTAAGCTCTGCTTATTGGCCACCTGTGTGTGGTCTGGTATGACCATGCAATCCTTTTGTATGGTATGATTTCATTGGTCACCTGTGCATGACCAGGCTCGACCTCATGGATTTTGCCTTTAAAAGCCAAAGAGTGGGGCCTGCTCAGGGTGGCAGTATCAGCTCCTTAGCCTGTGCTGCGGCCCTGGCCGGTCAGTGTAGGAACCTTCTCAATAAAGTTGCTTCTTTGTTACCAACTTTGCTGCGGTGGGCTCTGTCACTCCAGACAACTAGGTGGGTTTGCCTGCCTGAGTAGGGGTCTTCCTATTACACTTGAGCTTCTGTTCTGAGCTCATGGTCAGTACTCAGGCCCTGTGTTCAATCTGGAAACCTAGCCACCCAAGGCCCAACTAGGAGAGGTCAAAGGTTTCAAAACCTGATGAGCTCCACCAGCCCTACATAACAGGGAACATTGTGATTTTGCAAATGTGTTTAGATGTAGCAAACTTCCGTAAACCTGGGGAGGCACTGTTGCCAATAATGAATCATTGCATTAGGTTCAGCTCCCTAGTTGTTGTCTGCCAGAAGGAATCTTGAATTAATTGTAGCAGTTTGTTTCAACACTGGAACATAGGCTAACAAAGACAGGATAAGTGCAGGGAACTTGGCCTGCCCCGGGAGGTGGCACAAATGAAAGCTTCCTGTCAAAACAGAGCACTGGGGAGACATATATCTTGGGGTACAAAGAGGCCTTTTTCTCCTGGTCTTCAGGGCCTGCCCACACTCATCATCACTAGTTGGCCCAGATAGAGTCTTTTGTTACAGAACTGTACAGGAGTGAGACCTTTTGTCTGCCTGTTCCAACAATGAGGCAGACTTCCTCCAGCAGCCTGGGGTGTGGAGAACCCCTCAGGCTACACTAGGAACAGGGAGGGGAGCCCTGGAACATGCACTGTCTTGAAAGCACCCTCTGGGCTATGAAATCATTCTATTTAAAGCAAATTTCCTTGCTGGGTGCCTTTCTTCATAGTGACTCTGGATGTTCACCAATAGAAATACATTCACACATACACAGACACATGGAGTTACTGGCTCTATTTATTTTTTTTGGTGCAGGTCCTGAGGCTTGAACTGTGAGCTTAGACATTTTCCCTGAGCTCCTTTTGCACAAGGAAGCACTTTATTGTGCCTTAAACCATGATACATCATTAAATGAAGGCATAATTTAATATTTAATAATTATTAGTAATATATTACATGTACTTTAATTATATATAGACATCTCACATTCTATAAATATATTCATATATTGAAATATACACTGGAATATACATATACATCTCTCACTCACTCTCTATGCATATATATGTATTTGCAGCAATTTATGCATCTATCTATTTATATATTGGCCACTCCTGGAGGTTAAACTTAGGTCCTGGGAACTCCCTGGCAGTGAATTTGAGGCTGCTGTGCTTACATTGATCCCTTGATGAGTTGGGCATTCAAGGCCCTGAGTTCAAATCCTAGCAGTGCCAAAGACAATAGGTGGAGTAAGAAGCCCATGTTGACCTGTTCTGCTGTCTGTGAAAATATTGTTTCCTAGGTACAATATGTAATACCTATGCAAATACATATATATGATATACATTATAAATGTATATAAATATTATTTTGCCAGTCCTTGGGCTAGAATTTACGCCCAAGGAAATACTCTTGACTTTCTTTTATTCATGGAGGGTGAGCTTCCACTTCATCCACAGCAAAATAGACTTACTCAGGCCCTGATTTCAAATCCCAGGTATGGCAGATAAAATGTCCCAAATTCCAAGCCAGGACCTTAACTTTTGGTGGGGGGCAGGCACGGGGCTTGAACTCAGGTCTTCACAACTCTGCCTCAGCCTAGATTACCCTAGGCTGGGGTGCAGCTTTTAAACCCACAGATGCTCCAAGGATCCTAGGACCCAATTTCAACTCCCAGCACTGGCCAACAAACAAACAAACAAATCAAAATGGAAGAGGAAAAACCAGAAAGTTTTACACAACAGGTTTACCTTTGTTTCTTTTGCACAGTGACCATCCTGGGCCTCACTGACTTGGCTTAAAAATTGTACATGACTTTGCATGGCTGAGGCTGGTGGGCTGTCAGTGAAGCCTGAGGTTAACCCAGACACCTGCGCCCTGAGTTCAATCCTGGAACTCCCACATACACAAAGCTGAAGATCCTAGGAAACTGGTTCCTATCTCTAGGAACACTAATAGAATGTTTGAAATGTGCTAATTGAATTACTAGTTAACTAGTCTTTCTGATATAAGATTGTATGCATTGTATATAGGTCATTGATTAATTTAATTAATATTTTGTTAAGTTTTCTACCGTGATTAATTAATGGAGGAATAATTTTAGAAAAAATAATTAGTAGCAATAGAAAATATAAAAGTAAGATATAGACATCATTCTTTATATAGAATTATACACTAGAATCTCCATAAATGTCTATCTGTCTCTCTCTGTATATGTTTATAGATGCATACACATATGTAATTAAACACACACTGCATTTTACACATCTATGTGTTTATATCTTGGCCACTCCTAGGGCCAAATTTGACCACAAACTCCATTTGCATCAGACTGGTGTGCTAACATTGACCCACTCCCCATTCATGAAGTGGGCTTTCTAGTCTCTGAGTTCAAATCACAGAACTGCCAAAAACTTAAGTAATCCTGGTGGAAGAAGCCAAATGTCCCATTTGTCTTCCTTATCCGTGAAAGTCCTGGGTCTCAGGAATGAGGTATAGTACATTGGCAAATCTATGTCCTATGTAATAAGATGTAAAAAAGGTTATGTGTGTAATCATATTCACTAAAATACATAAGAAATAAATAAAACACAAAATAAAATGAATAACCACACTAACTGCAACATGCAGTAAACATGTGTATGTAAATATGAATCCTGTATTTAAAATGCATACAAATATTATTTTTGCAAGAGCTACGACTTGAATTCAGGCCAAGGGAACAGGCCTGACTTGCTTGTCTATCAGCAAGGTGAGCTTCCCCTTCTCCCACAGTGCTGTAGATGTACCTGGGCCCTGAGTTCAAATCCCAGGACTGGCAGAAAAAATGGCATGAATTGCAAGCCAAGCAGCCTCATAATTTTTAAAATATTTTAATGTGTTTATTTATTTATTTATTTTTAATTTCTCAAGCACAGAGCTTGAACTCAGGGCATGGCAACTCTGCCTCAGCTTTGATCACTCCAGGCTGGGGTGCAGCCACTGGACCTGAACTAGGCCTTGAGAGGAGACTCGAGCTGGGACAGCTTCCTTACAGGTTTTGTTTTTGTTTTAGGGATTATAGAAAAAAACAAAAAACCTTGGCTCCAACCAGCCCAGTTCTTGGAATGAAAAGAATGCCTCTAGGTCCCCCCCCCCCCCCTTAACAACTCAACCCACCTTCATTGTTCTGTTAAAGACTGACCAATTAAACAGGTAGCCAGTAATCTGGCTCATGCTGGCATGCTGGCTGGCATGCTGGAGACATCCCGAGTTTACTATAAACTCTACCTTTTTCACATGCTTATGTTAAACTCCACTAAACTCCTTTGTGTATGTTTACCTTAAGCTCCCCTTTACCATTGAATTCGAGAGTCATTTAAACCAAAAGTGATAGGCTGGTTTAAACAGCCATTATGTGACAAAGTGTAACCTCACTGGCCACCTGCGTGTGGTCTGGTATGACTTTGCAATCTTTTGGGTGTGTGAAAAATCTCATTGGTTGCCTATGTGACCAGGCTTCACCTTGTGATATTTGCCTTTAAAAACCTAAGCACATGGGCCGCTAGGGGTGGCAGTATCAGCTCCCGAGCCTGTGCTGTGGCCCTGGCCAGTCAATGCAGGAACCTTCTCAATAAAGTTGCTTCTTTAATATCAACTTTGTTGCGGTGGGCTCTGTCACTCCGGACGACTAGGTGGGCTTGCCTGCCTGAGTAGGGGTCTTCCTACTACAGACCCACAGCCAAAACTGAGTTCCCGGGGCACAAATGCTGACAGGAATAATAAATACATAAAACAACACAGAAACAAAGAAGAAAAACCTGCAACTTGCAGATGGCTGCTGGTTTTACATTTGTTTTCTTTGCAAGGTGATCTTCCTGTGTCTGAATGACATGGCTGAAAAGTGTTAGAAACCTGGCATTGCTGAAGGCTGGAGGGCTACCAGGGAAGCCATAGGCCAACTAGGCAACATAGGCCCTGGGTTCAAAGCTTGGTCCTGACCCCTACAAATGGCCGGAGATCCTAATAGTCTCATTCCTATTCATAGGAATACCGATGGAAGGTTATGAATGTCAAGGTTTAATTAGTTGTTCCTGAATGATGCTACTATAAAATTAGAGTGATTTTAGGAGGCCGATGGATTTTCATGAATGTTTTTGATACATTAAAAGAATACTATTAATTACATGTACACAATAGTTTCGGGACAGTGGTTGATTTAATTAACAATTCATTAAGGATGAAAACAATAATATAAATTACATGGAGGCATTAAAAATACCCAAATACTGGTAGGAATGTAGCCTATTTAACTGAATAATGTATAGACATCTCTGGCACTCTATAAAGATCTATATTTATTTGTGTACTACCATCTGCATGTCAATCTGTTCTTATTTTGTCAACCTCTGGGGCTCGATCTCAGGTGCTGGAAACTGCTTGTCAGCTCCATATGCCCCAGGCTGGCATACTGACACTCACCCATTCATGAATTGGGCCTTGTAGGTTGTGAGTTCAGATGCCAGCACTCACAAAAATTGATTCATAGAGTAAGAAACCCTTGGGCACACAGGTTTTCCTTTGCTGTGAAAGTCCTGGATGTCAGGTGTGAAGTTCATACATAGGCAAATCTATCCTATATAATAAATGTAATAAATAGTCCATGTGTAAGAACAGTCAATAAAATAAATGGTAAATAAATGAATAAAACAAAAAAATGAATAGCTATACTAAGCACAATATGGAGTCAATATATGTGGCTCGATCTCAGGGCCTGGGAACAACCTGGCAGCTGAATTGGCTAGAGGCTGCTGTGCTGGCAGCCACACATAAATGAATTGAGTCTTCTAGGCCCTGAATTAAGATCCCAACACTGCCAAAAATGTAATCATGGAGTGGGAAGCCAAGCGTGACACATAATTTTCTTTTCTTTGAAAGTGTTCAGTGTCAGGTAGGATGTATAATTTGGATACAAATCAATATGCTATGTAAGTAGAATGTCACAAAGGTAAAAAAAGTCATAGGTAGAGAATTGTCGCTACAATAAATGATAAACAGATTGAATTAGTAATGAATCATTCTAGGATAAAATTAGATGCGGTAATTATAGGATGTGGATTAAGTTTAATTAACGTTT
This sequence comes from Dipodomys spectabilis, assembly GCF_019054845.1. NCBI lineage: Eukaryota > Metazoa > Chordata > Mammalia > Rodentia > Heteromyidae > Dipodomys > Dipodomys spectabilis. The sequence goes on along the minus strand of NW_024871021.1, from coordinate 1,643,200 downwards.
TATTAAGTATTAACAGAATAAAAATTGCATGGAGACATAAGTACCTAATAATTGGTAGTAGCACATGATGCATAATTTAATAATATATAGACACCTACCTCATTCTATAAATTATTTAATAATATGTATGGATGTATGCACATATGTGATAAACAATAGGATATTGAGTATTAATTAATGCTTTATTAATTGTTAGCTGGGACACATCATTAAATAGAGATATAATTTAATACCTAATAATTGGTTGTAATATTATCTATAATGTAATAATATCGACATCTCTCTTTTGTGTATATAATATTTATATACAACAATCTATCTATTTATACCTCCTTTACTCCTGGAGCTCAGTGATTGAGTGCTCCCCTAGTAAGCACAAAGCCCTGGGTTCGATTTCTCAGTGCCACATAAGCAGAAAACCTGGAAGTTCTGCTGTCTTTCAATCAATTGAGTGCTAGCCTTGAGCACAAATGCTTAGGGACAGTGTCTAAGCCCTTACTCAAGCCCCACCACTGCCACCAAAAAATGGTAGAATGTTCTAACTGCAATTATAGAAGGACAGGACTTCAAATACCACATCACAGAACAAGCTAGGAGTCTGGCACTGACAGTTGCCACCTAACCTGACTTAGGCAGATGTAAACAGCTGCAACCTAGCTCCACAGAACCAGATGCTGCTGGCTTGCCCCCATCCTCCTGGCTGTTTGGGAGCTTTAAAACCAAGCCCTGGTAGGAAGTATATGAGACTCTTGGAGATGTGGCTCTAAGTAGTAGAGCCTTAGCCTTGAGCATATGTTATTAGAACAGTATCCCCATGCATTGAGTTCAAGCTCTATGGGTAGCCTGCCCCCTCAAAAAAAAACACCCCACTAAACCATTAGATGTGAACTTGTGTGATTCATGAAACGTTCCTCAAAGAATGATGATACCGATGAAAACAACCTAATTCTAATGACAGCTTGTGGAATAGAGCTATGCGTTGAGTCCTTCATAGGGTGCTCTGTGCTGAGTCTGGCACAGGGTGCTGTGTCCTGAGTTCTTCACAGGGTGCAGTGTGCTGAGTCCTGCATTGGGTGCTGGGTGGTAAGTCTTCACAGGATGTTGTGTACTGAGTCCTTCAAAGAGTGCCATCTGCTGTGTCCTTCACAGAATGCACTCTTTCATATGGTCCTTGTAAGAGCTACACAACTGAGATGATTATGCAGACAAGAATATTGAGATGCAGATATGTCCCCATGGCAGAGACAAAATTATGTATTACTAAAGAGTGGGTGAGTTGTCTACTGCAGACAATTGTTTTGTTTTGTTTTTCTCAGTCATGAATCTTGAACTTGTGGCATAGGTACTGACCCTTACCTCTTGGGCACATGGCTAGCACTAAACTACGTGGTGCCAAGGACCCCCTTGCAGTAGAATGCCACAGCCTAGGGGTCTATAGCTGAGGTCTGTCAGCCTGCCTTCTCAGGAACCTGAGATCTGAGGATCTGGCTTCCAAACTATGCCAGACACAAAAGGTCCCATGAGACTATTATCTCCAATTCACCACTAAGAAACCTGAAGTGGAAGCTGGATGCTTGTCACTCATGCTTGTCATCCTAGCTCCTCAGGAGGATGAGATCTGAGGATCATGGTTCAAAGCTAACCTAGGCAGAAAAGTCCTCGAGACATTTAACTCCAATGAACCATGAGAAAGCCTGAAATGGTGCTTTGGGTCAAGTGGTAGAGCACAAGACTTGAGGCACAGCACCCAGGCCCAGACTTCAACTGCTCCAACCAACAACAACAAAAAAGAAAGAAAATAACAAACCTGAAGAAGAGGGCTGGGAATGTGCCTAGGGGTAGAGTGCTTTGCATCTATGATACTCTGGATTTGATTTCTCAGGTACACATCACTAGAAAAAAGCATGAAGTGTCTCTGTGGCTCAAGTGGGAGAGGGCTATTCTTGTTCAAGAGAAATTAGGTACAGTGCTCAGGTCCTGAGTTCAAGCTCCAGGACTGCTGTATGTGTGCACGCTCGAACACACACACCCACACACAGACCAGAAGTAAAAGCTGTGACACAAAATGATAAAGCACTGGGCTCCTGCACTGAGCTCATGGTCAGCACCCAGGTCCTGTGCTCAACCCCAAAACTTTGCCATCCAGGGCTCAACTAGGAGAGGTCAAAGGTTTCAAAACCTAATGTGCTTCAGCAGTCCTAGATGACAGGAAGCATGGTGATATAAGACATGTGCTTGGATTTCCAAAGCTTCCAGAAACCTAGCAGAGGCATCATAGGCCCATCATCACCCTCAATGAAACATTTCTTGAGGTTAAGTGCCCTAGTTGTCTGCCAGAAGGACTCCTGAATTATATTGAGCACTGTATCTAAGCACCAGAATATAGTCTTACAAAGGCAGGATTAATGCTGAGAACTTGGCCTGCCACAGGAGGTGGCACAAATGAAGGCTTCCTGTTAAAATGGAGCACTGGGCAGAGAGATAGCTTGGGGTACAAAGAGGACTTTTTGGCCTGACCTTCAGAACCCATCCACACTCATCCTTACTAATTGACCCATATGGAATTGTTTGTTACACAGCTGTACAGGACTGAGGCCTTTTGTCTGCCTGTCCAGCCAATGAGAGAGCCTTCTTCCAGCAGGCCTGAGAGGCAGAGAAACCCTCAGGCTGCACTGGGAACTGTGAGGAGAGCCCAGGGAAATGCACTGTCATGAAAGCAGTCTCTGTGTTATGAAATCATTGTATTGAAAACAAATTTTCTAGCTTGGTGCCTTTCATCATAGCTACTTTAGAGTTTCACCTATAGGAATACATCCACACATACACAAATACATGGAAGCAGGTCCTGGGGTTGAACTATGAGCATAGGCCTTGTCCCTGAGTTACATTTGCTCAAGAGTAGTGCATTAACCTTGAGCCACAGCCCCACTTCCGGGTTTTCTGTGATCTCTTACAAATAACAGTGTCATGGACTTTCCTATGCTGGCTGGAATCAAACTCAGATTCTCTACATCTCAGCCTCCTGAGGAGCTGGGATTACAGTCAGCAGCCACTGGTACCTGCCTTTCTTTTCTTCTTCATTATTTAATCTAGACAATCTGACTACTTAACAGCATCATTCCAATGCCTTGAATTTATAAGTAAACTACTCAATGTTCTTTATAGGTGCTTTCTCTGAGAAGGATTTTCTCTCCTCCTCTTCTCCTCTGGTCACAGGTTTGAAGCCAAAAGTGAGAAATGAGTGTCAAATGATTTTGGCAGCAAATGTCCACAGGGCATGCCAGTTCAGTCACTTAGCATTGAGCTGCAGTGAATTTACTGTCTCAGCACGAGAGGACCAAAAGCTGGAGCGATCCTCATGGTGTCTGCCTATAAAATAATCTAATAATTTTGAGTGTTTTGTGTCTCCAACCTGAAGTATCTAGAACATACTAGAAGCATCTTCATGTTTCCTTTTTTCTCTAGTACCTCTCGAGATTTAGACTCAGGGTTTGTGTGGAGCAGATCCTCTGCGAATCCCTGAGGAAAGCCACTTGAAGTCTCCTCAGGAGATCTCTGCTCAAAGACAGCCCGAGCAGGAAAGTCTGCAAGACTCTTATTTCCAATAAACCACCAGAAAACCAGAAGAGAATCAGTGGCCCAGAGGATAGAGCTCCAGCTTTGAGAAAGAAAGCTGAGCAGGAGATACAATCCAGACCAGGCAGGAAAACCTGGCAGGTGCTTATGTCCAATTAAGGACCAGATGTCTGGAAGTTGAGCTGTGGCAGTGGTAGAGTCTCAGCCTTGAGCAAAACAGCTGAGGAACACATAGGGCCCTGAGTTTAAGTCCTGATATGGCCACCAAAAAAATTCAAAAAGAGAAGGCCAAGTTTATGTATCAGTGTCCTACTTACTTATGTGTGTATATTACCTCCCTGAGTGCAAACAGATTGTATGTAATGCTTCTCCTTTTATGTACAGATTTATTTTTCAGATAGGCTTGCTGCACATACTGCATCGTTCTCTTCTTTTCAGACCCATGGTTTTTCTCTACCAGAGTTCCAGGCCTGTGTCCTTATATGATGCAAACTTAAGATCTCAGCTGCCTTTATTTACATATTATTATGAGGCCAACGCAGGAACAGTCACAAATCAGGCAGAGGAAGAGAAGATCAGGGTTTTTGAAATAACGGGTATTCAGAAAATTAAACTTGGGGGATGTAAAATGGTAGCATACTTATGTAGAAACTACCATTATGAAAAAGATGAGAGGGCTGGGAATGTGGATTAGTGAGACAGTGCTTTTCCCTGCCATGCAAGAAGCCCTACAGAGGGTTTGCTCCCTCCTCTGTAGCACATGCACAGAAAAACCCAGAATTGGTGCTGTGGCTCAAGTAGTAGAGTGCTAGAGACAGTGTCCAAGCCTTGAGTTCAACTCAAATACAAGTAACTTCTCATCACCAAGGGAAACCCAGGAAGTTTTTGAACAGCTGCCCTTTCAGAAGTGGACGTCAGAGCATCATAGACTTTCCTGCCCTGGCTGGCATCACCCTGTGAACCTCAGACCTCAGCCCCCTGAGCAAGGGTGATAGGCCTTAGCTACCGGTGCTCTGCTAGGTCACAAGTGTAATGACATTGACAATACAAGTCAACTGCTTATCACAAAGGGCTTGGGGAGCATATTAAGCCTTTCAACAATGGACCTTTCAGAACTCTGTAGGACACAAGGTTATAATACTAGAGTCTGAGAGGCTGGGCATATGGATCTGCTAAACTTGAACCTTGAGCTCTGACTCCAATTCTGGTGTACATCAGCGTCAGCGATCATTTTCTAGAGAATGTTCTCCTAATTAGCAAATAGGAAAAGTACTTTGATTAACCCTCACGTTTTTCCCATTTTGTGTCTCCAACTCAAGCCTGGGCACTGTTCCTACGCCCTTCATCTCAAGGCGAACACTCTACCACTTGAGCCACAGCACCACATGGAGTCTTTTGCTGGTTCATTGGTGATAAGAGTGTACCAAGCTTTCCTTGTCTAGGCTGTCTTTGAACTGTGGTCTTCAGATCTCAGCCTCCTGAGAAGATAGGGTTCCAGGTGTGAGCCACTGGCATCTGGCCTATTGTTTTTGCCAGTGCTGGGGCTTGAACTTAGGGCCTGGGTACTGTCTCCATGCTTCTTTTTCTGAAGGCTAGTGTTCTACCACTTGAGCACACCACAGCTTCTGGCTTTTTCTGAGTATGTGGCACTGAGGATTCAAACCCTGGCATTCATGCATGCTGAGCGAGCTCTGTACCACTAAGCCACATTCCCAGTCTCACCCTTACAATATTATCCCTCAACTTGCCTATCCTCAAGGAAAGGCTTCTGAGTATAAATCATCTAAAGAAATCCCTATAGGAAGGTGTTAAAGATAAACAAGACAAAGCTCATATTTGGGAGAGACTCTAAACATGTAAAGACTGTGACAAATGCCTCCATTTAATTATGTATCATGTTTCAACACTTAATAAAGTATTAATGAAAAATGAGTCAATTCACTCTGAAAACATTACAGGATGGAATAGGAGAAACCCTGGGTCTCCTTGGCTCAGGCCGAAATTTTCTGAATAGAGACCCGGAAACACAACAAATCAAAGAAAGGTTGGACAAATGGGATTGTATAAGGTTGCAGAGCTTCTGCAGGGCAAATGACATAGCTAGCAAGATCAATAGAAAGCCCACGGACTGGGAGAAGATCTTTACTAGCCATACAACGGACAAGGGTCTCATATCTAAAATATACTTGGAACTCAAAAAATTAAACCACCCAACAACAAATCCTCAAAGAAGCAACTGCCCAATAAGTAAGTGGGCGAAAGACTTAAAGAGAAGCTTCTCTGAAGAAGAAAGAAGGATGGCCAATAGACACATGAAGAAATGTTCAACATCCCTAGCCATAAAAGAAATGCAAATCAAAACAACATTGAGATATCACCTCACTCCAGTTAGAACAGCAAAAATCAAGAACTCTAACAATAACAGATGCTGGAGGGGATGTGGACAGAAAGGAACCTTACTTCATTGTTGGTGGGAATGTAAACTTGTTCAACCACTTTGGAAAGCAGTATGGAGGTTCCTCAAAAGCCTTCACATAGAACTCCCCTATGACCCAGCAATCCCACTTTTGGGCATTTACCCTTATGTTTACAAAAAAGACCACACTAAAGCTACCAGCACAACTATGTTTATTGCAGCATTATTTACCATAGCTAAGATATGGAACCAACCCAGATGCCCCTCAGTAGATGAATGGATCAAGAAAATGTGGTATATATACACAATGGAATTCTATGCCTCCATCAGAAAGAATGACATTGCCCCATTTGTTAGGAAATGGAAAGGCTTGGAAAAAATTATATTAAGTGAAGTAAGCCAAACCCAAAGAAACATAGGTCCCATGGTTTCCCTTATTTGCAATATCTAGTATAGGTATGAGTCAAGCGGAAAAAGTCAGAGAATGTGATGTTAGGAAAACGAACCCTCAAATATGTATTTTAATGTTTTTGTTTCTTTCATGCATGTGTTTCTAACGCATTTATAAGATTATTTCTTGGTTGCTTTGTATGTCCCTCCCCCACAGTGTAACCCCTGCTTTCACTATATTTGATGTCAGTATAACATGTGGAGGAGATGGGGACAAACAAGTCGTTTAAGGATTCAGGTGGACCTGTTGCAACAATGAGAAGTACAAAATGTCATGTCAAAACCAGCTTTACAATGTCGGAGGGGGGGGAGGGGGGGTATGATTGGGTGGGGGGGAGGGGGGAGGCTGGGAAGGGAGGTGAAGGGTAAACAAAGGAGGAGGCTGCAATGCTTGGTAAGAAATGTATGCATTATCCTGCCCATGTAATTGTAACCCCTCTGTACAGTATGTTCTCAAATAAAATAAAATAAAATTTAAAAAAAAAAAAAGAAAAGAAAAATGAGTCAATGTCCTAAATTATTGTGTATAATTCTATAATAGATATGCAAAATGTAATAAATATTATGTGTATAATAATACAAATCAATAAAAATAAGTAAATGAATAAAATATAGAAATACAGAAATACAAAATCAATAATAAAAAAACATAGCTTGTATTAAACATACACATATAATACGTAACATATATTACACATGTACATAAATATTATTTTCCATTATATGGACTTAATTCAGCCACTGGGAACTCTAACCTGAATTTCTTTTCCTCAAGGACAGTGAGCTTCCCCTTCACCTACGATGCACAAGAGTTAGCTGGATGGTGAGATCTAATCCCAGCAGTGGCAGAAATACTAGCCCCAGTTCCAAGACAGTGACTTAATTATTTTTAATGGAAGCAGTTATGTTTATTCAGTTCCATACTGAACATTTTAAAATCAGCAGTGTATAATTTTGTATATCTATTCAGACATCCTTCCCTTACCTGCAAAGTGCTTCTCTGAGCTCTAAATTCTTTCCTTTTTTGTACATTTTTTGTTGTAAAAATGTTGTATAGAGGGGTTACAGTTACATGAGCAAAGTAATGAGTACATTTACTATTGAGCATTGCTGCCTCCTCCTTTGTTTTCCCCTTGCCATCCCTTCCCTCCCACCTCCACAGCTATGCCCCCACCCCAAGCTGAGGTCAGTGACTTAATTTTTGTTTTTTATTTTTGGCTTGGCACAGGATTTGAACTCAAGTAGTAGAAACTCTGCACCTTCCCTCACATTGCTACAGATTTACCAAGATCCTGAGTTCAAATCCCAGGTTAGGAAAGAAAACTGGCAGAAATTCCAAACCAGGGGGATTTTTTTCAATTTAGTTAAATAAATTATTTATTTATTTATTCTTTTTTTTTTTTTTTTGCCAACCATGGAGATTGAACTCAGGTCGTGGCAACTCTACCTCAGCTTTAATTGCCTTAGACTGGGCTGCAGCCTCTCACCCATAGTCGATCCTGGGATCCTAGGCCCAGAGCTTGCAGGAAGAAAAAAGTGGGACACCACAAAAAGTGGCGAGCTGCAGGGGACTGGGGGTTTTACGTTATTTTTTTCTTTGCAGGGTGACCATCCTGAGTCTGAATGACATGGCTGCAAAGTGGAGCTGAACTGCTATACTGCTATTCCTGAAGGCTGGTGGGCCACCAGGGAAGCCATAGGCCAACCTGTCAACATAGGCCCTGGATTAAAAATCTAAGTCCTGACACCTACCAATGGCAGGACATCACAAGAGACTTGTTCCTATGCATAGGAATACTGATTGAAAGAGTCCTTCATGCATCAGTCGAGTCTAAAAGTGGATGTAATAACCCTAGGATGCTGATTGATTTTAATTGATAGTTTATTAAGGATGGAAAGAATAATATTACTTCAAAGACAATATAATAAATACCTAAGAGTTGGTAGGAATGTAGTAGGCGTCATTCAGTCAGATAGATGGCTCTGGCACTCTTTACCAATATGTGTTAATTGTTTACCACCATCTGCCAATCCATGTATCACTGTTTTGGCCAAACCTGGGGCTCCATCTCAGTGCCTGGGAACCACCTCACAGCTTCATTGGCTAGAGGCTGCCGTGCTCACCCTTACCCATTCATGAATTGGGCCTGCTAGACCCCAAGTTCGGATCCCAGCACTGCCAAAAATTTAATCTTGGAGTAAGAAGCCGAGTGTGACACATGTTTTCCTTTTCTGAGAGAGTCCTGGGTTTTAGGCACGATAGTGAACACATCTACAAATCTAGATGCTATGTGATAGGAAGTAAAAAAATGTAATAAACGGGATAGGGGTCAAAAGAGTCAATAAAATAAATGGTAAATAAATGAATAAAACAAGAAATGAAATGAATAACCATACCAAACATGATATTGTCTGACTATATGGAAGTATAAATCCTGTCTTTAAAATGTAAATAAAATGTATACAAGGAGTATGTTTTGCAGGACTGAGGCTTGAATTCAGGCCTAGGGAACAGGACTGACTTTTTTGGCTTCAAATATGATGTGCTTTCCTCTAGCATGACAGTGCTACTATTTACCCAGATCTTGAGTTCAAATCCCAGGCCTGGCAGAAAAAATGGCATGAATTGCAAAACAGGGAGATAAATAATTGTTTTTTTTAATTTCTAAATTGTTTTAATTTTTTAATTGTTGTAATTGTTTTAATTTAATTTTTTTGTTTGTTTTTGGCAATGCACATGGCTTGAACTCAGATCGTGACAGCTCTGTCTCAGCTTCCATCACACTAGCCTGGGTTGCAGCCTCCAGAACCAAAGCTGAACTTGGAATCTTAAGACCCAATGTCTGACAGGAAAACAAAATGAAAATGACACTAAAACAAGCACCAAGCCACACATGGTAGGCAGTTTCTAGGCTTTGATTCCTTGCATGGTGACCATCCTAGGTCTGAATGACATGGATGCCATGCACAGGTGACATGTCATTGCTGAAGACTGGCAGACTGTCAGGAAAGCCATAGACCAACCCCGCAACACAGTCCCTGAGTTCAAATCCTGGTCCTGACACCTACCATTGGCAGGAGATCCCAAGAGACTCCTGCTTGTGCATAGAAATTCCGATGGAATGGTATCCAACTCATGATTGAATAGTTCGTGCAGCGGTCTAGACTCAAATTAGACGCAATAATCCTAGGAAGCTGATTGAACTTAATGAATGGTTAATTAGGCATGAAAAGAATAATATTCCTTCAATGGAGGCATAATAACTACCTAAGACTTGGTAGTAACGTAGCAGATGTCATTGAATACTAGATACACGGCTCTGGCACTCTGTACTAATATGTATTTATTGGTGTACTACCACCTGCCTATCCATGTAGGGCTATTTTGGCCACGCCTGGGCCTTGATCTCAAAGCCTGCCAAAAATTTCCTCCTGGAGTAAGAAGCCAAGTATGACACCTGTTTTCCTTTTCTGTGAGAGTGTGGGTGTCAGGCATGATGGAGAACAAGTCTACAAATCTAAATGCTATGTGATAGGGTGTAAATAATGTAATACATGGTTAGGTGTCATCACAATCAATAAAATAAACTGTAAATAAATGAATGAAACAAAAAGTACAATGAATAACCACACCAAACGTGATATAGACTGAGCACCTGTCTGGAAGTTCAATCCTATCTTTAAAATACATTTAAGGACTATGTTTTCCAGGGTTGGGGCCTGAATTCAGGCCTGGGGAAGAGGCCTGACTTTCTGATCTTCAAGCATAGAGAGCTTCCCCTTCCCCCAGAGTGCAACAGAGTTACCCAGACCCCGAGTTCAAATCCCAGGCCTTGCATACGAAAAATAGCACACATTCCAAGCCATTGAGCTTTATTAGCTTTTTTCATATTTTTTAAAGTTCACTTTAAAGTTCACCTTTGTTTCATACATTTTGATTTTATAACATGAGAGTTTTTCAAAAAGGGGTTTAAACACTTATATTTCAGCATAGCACATTGATGTTTCCATTTGCCATGAAGAGTGAGAATGAAAATGAGTACATCATTCCTCCCTAGAGGGACAGTTGATGTTATTTCTATTTAGAGTTATTTCTATAACTATAAACTCTCTGCAATTGCATCGTGTGAGTTTTCCTCCATGCCTACCACAAAATACACTAGTTGAGTTCTCATACCACAAAAGGTTGGGTTTCTGAATAAAAACTCACTTCTGTGAGGACAGTAGGTACTTGTAAGCATTTTGGGAATAAAGTGAATTGTAAAATGAAAAACAAAAACATTGGGACTGGGATGTAGCTCAGTAGTGGAGTACTTGCCTAAAGAGCATAAGACCCTGGAAGAAAAGGAAGGCAAGTTTCCTCAAGCTCAGAAGGTTAGAATTTTATGATCTGTATGAACAAACTTCTTTCTTTTTTTTTCTTTGTCAGTGGTGGGGCATGAACTCTGAGCTTGGCTGCCCACCTTCAGCTCTTCAACTCATGGCAAGTGCTCTACCGCTTGAGCCACAGTGCCGTTTTCGGTTTATTGGAGATAAGGGTCTCACGGACTTTCCTGCCCAGGCTGGCTTTGAACCACCATCCTCATATCTCAGCCTCCTAAGTAGCTAGGATTATAGCCATGAGCCACTGTTGCCTGGTGCATGAACAAACTTCTTAAAGATTGATTCTGAGGAAAGAAACTTGGAATACACTTTTAATAGAAATAATTTATAATGGCATGGGTAAGGCACTAATTCAGAAGTATTTATTCATTGGCTGCTTTCTTAGTTTATTTAAAGATATATATATATATATATATATACATACATTTTAATATATCTACATATATATTATTAAAACATAGCTTTGAAGTGTACCTAAAAGCATATGTGCTCATGTAAAGTTATATAACTGCACAAGCTTGATTTTTTATTTTCAGTTTGTTGGTACCATAAATTAGGTGGGATGTGTGTACTGTTGTTTTGTTCTCTGTTTTTGGAGGATTTCTCTCTGCTTTCTTGCCCTACTCCCCTCCCTCTGCACTTGAATTGAGCTTGCTCTTTCTTGGCTTGATTGTTCATAGCTGATTTTCTACCAATTCAGCCATACCTGTAGCCTGGCTTTTTGCCAGTTAATTGGAGATGTCATCTCTCAGGCTTTTCTGTCTGACTTGGCTTTGAAACTTCATCTTCCAGTTCTCACCTCTTGAGTAGCTGGGATTATATATGTGAGCCATTGGGGTGTCTAGGGATGAATTTGACTTTGGTTGATGGATTCTTTCTGTTTTTCTAAGCATGGGATCATCTACTATAGAATTTCTGTGAATGTCCTGGGTCTGAAGTAAGATATATAATACATATGCTAATCTGTATAGTTCCCATAAGATGTAATCAATTTAATACATGTTATAAATGTAATAATAGTCAACATAAATAATGAATGAATGAATAGTGCAAAAAATAAAATAAATACATAGTAAAATAACATGCGGTAAACATAAGTATGTAGATACTAATCATTACTTTAACAGGACTGGGGATTGAATTCAGGCCTAGGGAACAGGCCTGAATTGCTTGTCTTCAAAGATGGTGAGTTTCCCCATCCCCCACGGGGCAATAGATTTACCCAGACTCTGAGTTCAAATCCCAGGCCTTACAGGAAAAATAAAAGGTATGAATGCCAAGCTGGTGAGCTTCATTAGTATTTTTACAATTTTTTTTTCGTGGGGCTTGAGCTCTGGCCTTGGGCGCTGACCCAGGGCTCTTCAGCTCAAAGCGAGTGCACTACCGCTTGAGCCACAGCACCACTTCTGGTTTTCTAGTGCTTTATTGGAGATAAGAATCTCATGGGTTTTACAGCCTGGGTTGGATTTGAATCACAATCCTCAGCCTCACGAGTAGCTAGAATTACAGGTGTGAGACACTGGCCCCCAGCTATTTTTAATATTTTAAAATTTTCTTGATTGATTGATTGCCAATCACGGGGCTTGAACTGAGGTTGTGGCAACACTGCCTGAGATTCCATCACCCTAGGCTGGGAAGGTGCAGCTTCTGGACCCACAGCGGATCATGGAATGGTACGCCTCGGGGGCTGACAGGAAAACAAAATGAAAATAGCACCGAAAAAAACGGCAATCTGTGGATGGTTGGCGGTTTCTTGGTTTTCCTTCCTTGCATGGTGACCATCCCGGTTCCAAATGACACGGCTGCAACCTGTAGGTTACCTGGCACTGCTGAAGGCTGGCAGGCTGGCAGCGAAGCCATAGGCCAACCTGGACACCTAGGTCGTGAGTTTGTTCCAGGTCACGCCACTTACAAAGGGCTGGGGAGCCTAAGAAACTATTGCCTATCCATAGGAGCACCAGAGGAATGTGAACAATGTCATGGTTGGATGAGTAGTTCATCAATCAGTCTAGCAGAATATTAGACCCAATAATAACAGGACATGGACTGATTTTAATTCATAGTTTATTATGCACTAAAAGAATACTATTGATTAAATGGAGTCCTCACTAAAGACCTGAGAATCCGTAGGAGCGTAGTATGTGTCATTGAACACTAAATAGACATTTCTGGCCATATGTAAATATCTAAATTTGTATTTATTTGTATACCATTATCTGCATAGAATATTTTTGCTATTTTGGCCAAACCTGGAACTTGATCCCAGGTCTTGAGATCCACTTGGCACCTGCATGGGCTAGATGCTGCTGTGCTGACACTCACCCCTTCATGAATTGGGCCTCCTAGTCCCTCAGTCAAGGTCCCATTATTGCCAAAAGTTTCTTCCTGGTGTAAGATTCCATGTGTGACACCTGTTTTCCTTTTTTGTGCAAGTGCTGGGTGTCAGGTATGATGTACATATTATGTCTGCAAAGCTATATGCTATGGAATAGATTGGGACAAATGTAATAAATATTATAGGTGTACTCACAGTCCATAATATAAATGCTAAATCAATCAATCAATCAATAATAAAATATAATGAATCACTCCAACAAACACGATTTAAAAAGAATATAGAGATATAACTCAAATATTTAAAATGTCTATAAATGTTATATTTTTCAGTACTGGTGCTTGATTTCAGGTCTAGGGAAGAGTTGAGAAGTTCATGCATGATTCTCATAGGAAATGATAGGCAAGATCTTAATTAAGACTGCATGAAGTGGGGCTGGGAAGGTGGCTCAGTGGTAGAGCGCTTGCCTTGCATGCTCGAGGCCCTGGGTTCGATTCCTCAGCACCACATAAGCAAAAAAAAAGAAAAAAAAGCCGGAAGTGGCGCTGTGGCTCAAGTGGTAGAGTGCTAGCCTTGAGCTGAAGAGCTGAGGGACAGCGCCCAGGCCCAGAGTTCAAGCCCCACTACCGGACCCCCCCCCCAAAAAAAAAAGACTGCATGAAGTGTGACAATAATTACATTCAGGAAATCGAAGCATTGGGAAAAATCCAAGAATCGGTAGTCACATGGAAGATAAGATTCCAACACAGCTCGCCACATCTCCTACGCTATACAAACAGGCCTTTATTAGAATACTAATTTCAGCTTATGAATGGAATGAATATGGTGCTCCACCCCCACCCCGGGGCTACATCTCAGGTCCTGGATATGCTCTAGCTCCTTAGTGGCTCACAGGCTGGTGTGCTCTTGTGGACCCATTTGGCAGTTGGTTCTGCTAGGCCCTGAGTTCAACTTCCAGCATTGCCAAAAGGTTCATCCTGATGTGAGATGCCAAACCTTGCAGATGTTTTCCTATCCTATGCAAGTCCTGGGTCACAGCTAGGATCTAGAAAGCATAGGCAACTCTATACCCATGGTAATAGGTTGTCATCCATGTGAGCACAGTTATATATGTCATCCTATACTCAATAAAATACACAATACATAGATGAATAAAACACAAAATAAAAAGATTAACTACACTGAAAACAAGGTGCATACCACACCTGTACGTAAACAGAGATCCTATGTTTAAATGAGGTGGGTTTGTCTAGTGCTGGGGCTTCAAATCAGGTCCAGGACCAGGGCTGACCTTTTATTCTTCAAAGACGGTGAGCTTAACCTTCCCCCACAATGCAACAGAGTTACCCAAACCTGAGTTCAAATCCCAGCTCTCACAGTAAAACGGAACAAATTCTGAGCTAGGGTTCTTCGTTCATAGTTTTTTAATTTTTTTTTTTTACTAGACCCGGGGCTTGAACTCAAGTCTTGGCAACTCTGCCTCAGCTCTGATCATCCTAGGGTGCAGCCTCTGGATCCACAGCCCGTCCTCGGACCCTAGGACCCTGGGGCTTTCTGGGGAAAAAAAGAAGCCGGGAGGGGAAATAAAGCAGCGGGAAGTTCCACCTGGTACTCTTATGTTTATTTTCCTTTGCATGGTGACCATTCTGGGTCAGAACATGGCTGCCTGCAGAGTGAAGTTGACCTGGCATGGCTGAAGGCCTGCTGGTTTTCAGGGGAGCCACAGGCTAACCAGACAATGGAGGCCCGAGGACGAATCCCAGTCAGCCCTGTTACGATGAGAGAATGGCCGGAAATCCTGAGACATTCGTTTCCGGACCTAGGAAGAGTTGTGGAATGCAATCAATCTCATCCTTGAATGAGTAGTTCCTGCTTGATGTGAGTAGGAAATGATAGGCAAGACTCATGGGGTATCGATTATTTTTAATGAAAAATTGATGAAGCGTGACCATAATCATCACAGTCATGAAATGGAGGTATCAGGGAAGATCCAAGAATTGGTAGTCACAAGGTAGATTCCATCACAGGTCGCCATCTCTCCTACACTATAAAAATATGTACTTATTTGCATACTAACTTGCACTTATAAATGCATGACTATTTCCCCCCCCCCGGCCCCCAATCCCCTCCTCCTAGGGTTGTATCTCAGGTCCTGGGACTGGCCTACCTCCTTAGTGGCTCAGAGGCTAGTGTGCTCACTTTTACCCATTCAACAATTGGGCCTGCTAGGCCCTGGGTTTGAATCCCAGCACTGCCAAAAGATTAACCTGATGTGAGAAGCCCATCGATCCATCTGTTTTCCTGTCCTGAGAAAGACTTGGGTCTCAGGGAGGATGGAGATTACTACATAGGCAACCCTATACCCAAAGGAATGGGTTGCCATCCATGTCAGCACAGTTATATCTGTCATCATAATCAATAAAATACACATTGCATCCATGAATAAGACACAAAATAAAGAGAACGAGTACATTGAATGCAAGATGTCACCCATCCATGTATGATAATATAGATCCTTATTTAAATTATGAATTCATGACTATATTGATCCCCTCTTCCAGTGCTCAGTCTCAGGACCTGGGTACATCCTAGCTCCATAGTGGCTCACAGGCTGGTGTGCTCCAATTGACCCATTCACCAATTGGGCCTGCTAGACCCTGAGGTCAAATCCCAGCACTGCCAAAAGCTTCACCCTGATTTGAGAAGCACATCGTTCCACCTGTTTTCCTGTCCTGTGAAAGTCCTGGGCCTCAGCGAGGATGGAGAATGCTATATAGGCAACTCTATAACCATGGGAATAATTGTCATCCATGTCAGCACAGATATACCTGTCACCATACTCAATAAAATACACAATACATCCATGAATAACACTCAAAATAAAAAAAGATAACTACATTGAATGCAAGATGCATACCACACCTGTATGTAAATAGAGATCCTATGTGTTAATGAGGTGGGCTTGTTATTTTGTCCAGTGCTTGGGCTTCAAATCAAGCCCTGGACCAGGCCTGACATTCTAGTCTTCAAGGATGGTGAGCTTCCCCTTCTCCCACAGTGCAATGGGGTTCCCCAGACCTGAGTTCAAATCCCAGCTCTAGCAGTATAACACTGTGAGTTCTTAGCTAGAGTGCTTCATTCATAACTTTTTAATTTTTTTTTTTGCCAGACCCGGGACTTGAACTCAAGTCATGGCAACTCTGTCTCAGCTCCGATCATCCTAGGCTGCAGCCTCTGGACCCACAGACATCGGACCCTAGGATCCCGGGCTTGATGGGAAAAAAAAAGCCTCTAGAGGGAGTAAAAACAGTGGGAAGTTCCACCTGGCACTTTTACATTTATTTTCCTTTGCATGCTGACCATGCTGGGTCCAAACAAGGTGGCCTGCAGAGTGAAGGTGTCCTGGTGTGGCTGATGGCCTGTTGGCTATCAGAAGAGCCAGAGGCCAACCCAGCAACGTAGGCCCCAAGTTCGATTCCCGGTCAGCACCCATACATTGAGGGAATGGAATGAGATCCTGAGATACTCATTTCCAAACCTAGGAAGAGTCATGGAATTCGATGGGTCTCATCTATGAATGAGTAGTTCCTGCTTGATGCGAGTAGGAAATGATAGGCAAGACTCATGGGGTATCGATTATTTTTTAATGAAGAGTTGATGAAACATGGTCATAATCATCACAGTCATGAAATGGAGGCATTGGGGAAGATCCAAGAATCGTTAGTCACAAGGTAGATTGGATTCCATCACTGGTCGCCATCTCTCCTACTCTATACAAATATGTACTTATTTACATACTACCTTCAGGTTTTGCATGGATGACTATTGTGCTCCCCTCTATCCCCCCCACTGAGGGGCTCAATCTCAGGTCCAGGGAACGACCTAGCTCCTTAGTGGCTCACATGCTGGTGTGCTTACCTGGACCCATATTCGCCTATTGGGCCTGCCAGTCCCCCTGTCAGATCCCAGCACTGCCAAAAGATGAATTCTGATGTGAGAAGCCAATCCTTGCAACTGTTTCTCTGTTCTGTGAAAGTCCTGGATCTCAGCTAGGATGCAGAATGCTATATAGGCAACTCTATATTCATGGGAATCAGTTGCCATCCATGTCAGCACAGTTATAGCTTTCATCATATGTAATAAAATACAAAATACATCCATGACTAAGACACACAATAAAAAGAATAACTACACTGAATGCATGATGCATTCCACATCTCTATGTAAAGAGAGATCCTATGTGTAAAATAGGTGAGCATATGATTTTTGCCAGTGCTGGGGCTTCAGTTCAGGCCCTGGGACTAGGCCTGACCTTGTAGTTTCAAGGATGGTGAGCTTCACCTTCCCCCAGAGTGCAACAAAGTTACCCTGACCTGAGTTGGAATCTCAGAGATGGCAGAAAAATGGTCAGAATTCTGAGCCAGGGTGTGTTGTTATTATTTTTTATTATTATTAATATTGCCAAGCATGGGAATTGACTCAATTCATGACAACTATGCCTCAGCTTCGATCACCTCAGAATTGTCAGCTCCCATGGGCCTGTAGCCGATCCTGGGATCCTAGGCTCTGAAACTTTGCAGGAAAAAATGTCAGAAAAATGACAGGAAAAAATGACAGAAAAATGACAGAAAAAATGTCGCAGGATGTATTTTTTATATTTTCTTTTGCACAGTGACCACCCTGGGTCTGAATTACACAGCTGCAAAGGGTATTTCACCTTCCATTGATGAAGGCTAATGGGTTATCAGGGAAGCCATAGGCCCATGCAGCAACATAGGCCCTGAGCTTGAATCCTGGCCTTGACACCTACCAATGGTGGGAGATCCCAAGATACTTGTTCCTATGCATGGGAATAACAATGAAATATTAGGAAACTCATGATTGAATGAGAAGTTTCTGCGTGTTTTGGTCTAGTCCAAAATTAGATGCAATGATCTGAGGACAATGATTCTTCTTAATGAATGGTTTATTAAGCATGAAAAGAATACTATTCCTTCAATGGTGGCATAATAAAGACCTAAGAGTTAGTAGGAACTTAGTTGATGTCATTGAATCCTAAGTAGATGTCTCTGGCACTCTGTACAAATATATATTTATTGGTGTTCAACCACCTGTCTATCCATGTATGGCTATTTTGTCCACTCCTGTGGCTTAATCTCAGGGTCTGGAAATGCCTTGGCAGCTTCATTGGCTAGAGATTGCCGTGTTGACACACCCATTCATGGTCTGAATTGGGTCTGCCAGGCCCTGAGATCAGATCCCAGCACTGCCAACAATTGGATCATGGAGTAAGAAGCTGAGTGTGATACCTGTTTCCCTTTTCTCTGAGAGTTGGGTGTCACACATGATGGAGAACACATCTGCAAATCTAGATACTATGTGGTGGGTTGTCATCAATATCATAAATGGAATGTGTGTCATCACAGTTAATAAAAAAATCTCATATCTAAAATACACTTGGAACTCAAAAAATTAAATCCCCCAACAACAAATCCTCAAAGAAACAATTGCCCAATAAATAAGTGAGCAAAAGACTTAAAGAGAAATTTCTCTGAAGAAGAAAGAAGGATGGCCAATAGACACATGAAGAAAAGCTCAACCTCCCTAGCCATAGAAGAAATGCAAATCAAAACAACATTGAGATACCACCTCACCCAGTTAGAATGGCTATAATCAAGAACGCTAATAACAACAGATGCTGGAAGGGATGTGGACAGAAGGGAACCTTACTGCATTGTTGGTGGGAGTGTAAACTTGTTCAACTACTTTGGAAAGTAGTATGGAGGTTCCTGAAAAGACTCCACATAGAGCGCTCCTATGACCCATCAATCCCATTTTTGGGCATTTACCCAAATGTTTACAAACAAGACCACATTAAAGCTACCAGCACAACTATGTTTATTTCAGCATTATTTACTATAACTAAGATATGCAACCGCCCAGATGCCCCTCAGTAGATGAATGGATCAAGAAAATGTGGTATATATACACAATGAAATTCTATGCCTCCATCAGAAAGAATGACAATGCCCCATTTATTAGCAAATGGAAAGACTTGGAAAAAATTATATTAAGTGAAGTAAGCCAGGCCCAAAGAAACATAGGTCCCATGGTTTCTCTTATTTGCAATATCTAGTATATATCTGAGTCAAGCCGAAAAGGTCAGATAAGGTGATGTTAGGGAAATGAACCCTAAGATATGTGCTCAAATGATTTTTTCTTTCTTGTGATTGTTTCTAACACATTTATGAGATTATTTCTTTGTTGCTTTGAATGACCCTCTCCCACAGTATAACCCCTGCTTTCACTGTATTTGATGTCGGTATAATTTGTGGAGGGGAAGGGGAAAAACAATTCATTTAAATAGGGATACAGGTGGACCCATTGCAACAATGAGATGTACAAGTCTTTATGTCAAAAATGAACTTTACAACTTTGGTGTGGGGCTTCAGGGGGGAGTGGGGAGGATTGGGTGGGGGCGGAGGGGAGGATGGGAAGGGATGGGAAGGGGAAACAAAGGAGGAGGCTACAATGCTTCATAAGAAATGTACTCATTATCTTGCCCATGTAACCCCTCTGTACAATATTTTCACAATGAAAAAATGGAAAATAAATGAATAAAACAAAAATACAATAAACAACCACAACAAACAGGACATGGACTGAACATTTATACATAAGTACAAATCATACCTTTACAATGTATATAAACAGAATGTTTCCAGGGCTGGGACTTGAATTCAGGCCTAGGGACCAGGCCTTACTTTCTTGGCTTCAAGCATGGTGAGCTTCCCCTTCATCCACAGTGCTTCAGAGTTACCCAGGCCTTAAGTTCAAATTCAAAGGTAGGAGAAACGGCGTGAATGGCAAGCCAGGGAGCTATTTTATTTTATTTTTCTTGCTTTTTTTGCCAAACAGGGTCTTGAACAGGTCATGGCAACTGTGCCTCAGCTTCCATCACCATAGGCTGGGGTGCAGCCACTGGAAATACAGCCTATCCTGGGATCCTAGAACTTCAGGCCTTGTGCAAGGGGGGAAATGCACAGAAAAAAAGTGGCGGGATGGCATTTTTACAGTTTCTTCCTTTGCACTATGGCCATCTGGGTCTGAGAGATCCGGTTCCAAAGGATACTTCACCTTGCATTGCTGAAGGCTTGCAGGCTACTGAGGAAGCCATAATCCTGATCAATGATTAGCCAGGCACCAGTGGCTCTCACCAGTCCTCCTTGATACTTAAAAGGCTGTGATAGGAGGATCATGGTCAAAGTCACCCTAAGAAGGGAAGTCCTTGAGACCCCTGTCCAACCTCAATGCCAACAAAGCAAAAGTAGAGCTGTGTGGCTTGGATGGCTAATCTTGAGCAAGAATAGCTCATGGACTGGGCACAGATCCTGAGTTCAAGGTCCAGGATTGGCAACAAAAAGACATACACAACAATCTGTGCAGGCATCTGGCTAAAGCAGGTCTCCCTCTTGTCCCCAACTGGATTGGACAGACTTTCCTGGTAAATGGGCTGCTGTCATCTTGACTCTGTCCATTCTGTCTGCATCCCAGGATTCCAGGCACACCCCCATTCTTTCATGGTTCTTTTTGACCAATAGGATACAAGAATAGTGGCCACGCCCACATTCCATGCTTCCCAGTTACACCTGGATTCCCTCTGTTGGTTGACACCACTACCAGCAGTTGAGGAAGGTAGAGGTGGCTGAGTGGTAAGCAAGAGACTCCAGGTGACTTTGAGGTAGAGTAGGAAATGATGTCCTAGTCGGTGAGTGAGAGAATAGAGGGTTTCCTACAGCCTGGCAACGTGGCCAGCCCAACTTTCCCATCCCATTGCTCAGATGTCTGAAACAATAAGAATCAATGAGAGAACTGTGGGCAAGAAACTGCCACAAGAACACCAGCAGTATCCTCTGGACAGACATGAAACATTCAAGAAAACAAAGAACAGGAAAAAGCGAGGGATCCCCAAGACAAACACCACTGGGGAGCCGGATTGAATGGAGAGTCCGGCCAAAGGTGATGCCGACCATGGGCCTCCCCTGCCTTTGGACACAGTCACAGCCAGCAGGGTCCAGAGTTTCAAGGGTCCCAATACCACCAAGGATCCACAGAGGTGCTACCCGCATGTGTGCCCACCCTGGACCACAGAAAAGAAGAAAACAGGTACTCTTTGCCAAGATCCAACCACTGAAGCAGGGAAAGACAGATCCACAAGGTCAATGAGAATAAGAGAGGGAGAAGATAGACCAGATACATGCAGCACCAAAAATGGAGGTAGAGATCCACAAGGCACCCATACAGCCGTTGGTTTCAGCAGAAAGCGATTAACAATGTGCATTGGCCCAAGTGCAGCAGGCCACTTATGACAGAGAAAGGGAGCAGGAAGCTCTCACCAGCTGCCTGTCAGCTACAGAGTGGCATGTGGCAGAGCTGGAGATAGCGGTTTCTGCTGTCACTGCTGCAAAGGAGGAGACCAAAATGTTCTTCAAACAGCTGAATGATGTGACCCTTCAGCTCGAGGAAAATACCAGAAACTTTGATGACCTGGAGCAATTGAACACAGAGTTGCAGGAGAAGCTGGAAGTGCTGTAGATACAGAGGAGCAACAACAAGAAGAGAACATGCAAGTTCCAGCAAGTGCTGGAGCGCGTTAGGTACTGAAAATGGAGTTGAAAAACCTGGAGGAACAACTTCACATCCAGGTCCAGGAAAACCAGTCTCCGTCTTCAGAATGTGCAGCAGCAAGAGCAACTGCAGAGACTGGAGGAGAAAGTCTAGGATGGGCAGGGGATCCCTGAGACCCCACGATGTGCATGTGTGTGGGATGGACAACCAGAGGAAAAGCTGGCCCTGCTGTGGGACGCTCTCCACAGGGTGAGCAGTGAGAAGGAGGAGCTTGCCAGCATCCTGGACTCAGAGCAGCAGATGAAGAAACATCTGCGGGAACAGTAGGACTGCTCAGAGGCAAAGATAGAGAAATGAAAAGTGGTGGCTGAGAGAGAGAGAGAGCCAAGCAGCTCAGGAGCAGCAGGAGCAGTCCCTGGGCCAGTGCAGGAGTTCGGAGCCTCCTGTGAATGGCACATTGTCCCCAATGAGCGGCTGTGCTCTGAGAAGGAGGCCCTGCAGCAGCACTTAGAGAGGCAGACCCAGCTGCTGGAGCAGCTGAAGCAAGTGCAGGGCTCAACAAACTGGAGGGACCAGGTGATGTCCTTGAAGTGGCAGGACACTCTCAAGTGCCTGGAAGCCACCAGATCACAGGAGGAGTGCCTGCAGGCCCAGCTGAGCTTGCTGGCTTTCCCTGGGGAAGAGGAAGGCATGAGCCCTGGAGAAGCAAAAGGTAAAGAGGCGAATCCCCCCCCCCCATGTGACCATCACACAGGATGGAGATGTCCCCCAGACCAAGAGTGACATGGCTCTGAGAGTGCTCTTGGAGGATGAGATCCACAGGGGGAAACTCCTGACACAAGAATGGTGGGCCAGCTTCAGGCACCCCCTAGCCAACCCAGCAGCTCAGTGCCAGACTGAGTTGGAGCCACAGGCCCTCAACCCCATGAGCTGCCACCACAGCATGAGTGGGAATGGGAAGCGGGACACGGGCATCTGAGAAGAAAATCTGCTTCGTCCATGACCTGCCTGATGAGGTGGACTTCCAGATTCCAGCAGGTGAGCTTCCCCATTGATGCAGCCAGCTGTTGGCACACATCCAAACTATCAAGGAGTACCTCATGGTGTGTAAAGAGCAGATGTTGGTCCTGAATGAGCTGTGTTGGGACAAAGCCTAGTGCATGCACTGGCTGTCCCAGGAGAAGATCAAGAAGAGGAGAGTTTTGCGGAGCTGCTGTCACTCCTCGCCAGGGAAGGCACAGACAGCAGTCTCCAGGTGCCAGCACAGGCTGAGCCTCCCACCCTCCTCCCCAACACTGCTTCAGAAGCAACTTGAAGACAGCATGGAGACTGCCAGAGGAGAGGTCAGGGTTCCCGACCCCATAGTGGACTCCCTGAAGGAGTAAGTCCTGCCCCAGATGCCCCACATCCAGATCCGCCCACTGCTCCCAGGCTCAGGGGAGGAATGCTCCCTCACTTTCTCCTGTAGACTGATGCGGATGACTCTCTATGTGACATACTGACTCTCAAAAGCCTTGGCAGCCACCAGAAGTAGGTGACCAAGTGGCTTTCTCTCAGGCCTCCATCTGCCGGGTAACAGGAAGGTTAAACTGAGAGTAGGGTAGGGCAGAGGCTGAAGGGAGTTGGCCCAAACTCAAGGGACCTATAATGGCCCATTGGTGGCCAGGAAAGAGGCCTATGTTTTGCTTATCACAAAGAATAAATTGTTTTCAAAGCAAAAAAAAAAAAAAAAAGCCTAGAAAGAAAGATTTGTTCTTGCACCCCTGGGGCTTGAACTCAAGGCCTGGCCACTGTCTCTTACCTGTTTTTGATCAAGGCTAGCCCCACCTCCCCTTCCAGCTTTTTTCTGTGTGGAATAGAACCAAAGACTTCAGGCATGCTAGGCGAACACTCTACCACTGAGCCACATTCTCAGCTAGGATGATTTTACCCTCTCCCAAACCCATATGGCCATTCCTCAGATAAATAGGAAGTAGGGGCTAGGATGAATATGAAGCCCAAGTCTGGTTCATTCCAGAATATATCCCCGCCCCCTCCTCCCACAGGCTGAGTTGAAGTTTCTCTTCTACCATTGAGGGATGAGAGAGGGAGAGGGGAGTCCCAAGAGAGTACCAACAACCGTGGCCAACTGAGTCCCACATCCTTCCCCACACAAATGGTCCTCCAGATTGTGATCTTACCTGACTCAATGCAAAGTCTACACTGTCTCCCTAGCACTGCAAGGCTCAGGATGAAATAAAAGTCAGCCCAGGCCTCAGCCCACACCCAAAGGGGAAGCTCCTAGTCCCAGACCTACTTCCACCTCTGACTGCCCCTAGTTAGGCCAGACCCACCACTCACCACTATGATGGTGGTGATGACCTCATGGATGAATACCAGGAAGAAGATCTATGGCAAAGAGCAGAAGCAGCATGGTGAGCAGGGCAGAAGGAAGTGGGGTGATTGCTCTGGGATCTTCCTTGGAGCCCTCCCGTCCAGCCAGACCCATGCTGACCAAAAGCACGGACAAGGCCAGGGGATGAGAAGAGATGGAGGAGCACAGGACTAAAGGAGGTACTGCTTTGTCTTGGAGGACTTGATTAATTCCAATTATATTTGGCCCATGCCAATCCCAAAGACAGCATGCAATGCCTCTCTGTGTTGTTTTTGGCCGTGAGCACTGTCCCTGAGCTCTTTTTCTCAAGGCTGGCACTCTACCACTTGAGCCACAATGCTACTTTTGTTTCCTGATGGTTCATCGATAAGAGTCTCATACACTGTCCTGCCCAGACTGGCTTGGCACCATGATCCTCCAGATCTCAGCTTCCTGAGTAGGTAGGATGACAGGCATGAGCCACCAGTGCCCAGTATGTGATGCCTTTTGAAGGCATCTTGGCGAGTCTGTAAAGGAGCTCCAAAGGGCCTGGATAGACCATGACCCAATCAAGGAGCTGGTATGGGGGAAGGCTGACCTTCTAGCCATTCTGTTCCTCCAAAATTGAAGATGCCAGGTGATTTTGTATGCACCAAACACCTGGGCCAGCAGCCACCAGGCTTAGTGGGGGAAAAAGTAGAGAATACCCAAAAACTGCAGTGTAGAAATCTCTGATTTTGCATGCATGTAGTGTGTGTGTGTGTGAACTCAGGGCCTAGGCTCTATCCCTGAGTTTTCTTGCTCAAAACTAGTGCTGTGCCACTTGAGTCACAGCCCCACTTGCTTTTCGATGGTTAATTGTAGCTAAGACGAATCTCAAGAACTTTCCTGTCCAGGGTGGCTTTGAAGCATGATGGGGGCCCTCCATAAGCAAGAGTAAACACAACTCGCAGATACATTCCCTATGGTGGGCCACTCCTGCCCCCTGGTGGCCACAGCGGAACATGGAAGGAAGAGGTCAGCTCCTGGCTAAGCTAAGAGCCTTTGCCCACAGATACCCCAACTTGGCCTTACTTATCATCATAAGACCTGGCAAAGAACAACCCCCAAAAACAAAATTGGAACTGTGCCTCCAAGTGGTAGAGCTCTAGCATTGAACCAAAGAGCTCAGGGACAGGGCCCCCAAGCTTTGAGTTCAAGACCCCCAGCTGACTTCCCCCATAAAACACAGGTTGTCTAACTGTGAACTAGTAGGATTTGTGAAGTGTTTCTGAAGAATGGTGATACTGAAGAAAGCACCCTAATTCTAATGACAGCTGAACTTGTGACTTACAGCTATGTGCTGAGTCCTTCACCAGGCGCTATTTACTGGGTCCTTCCCTCATGGGAGTTATGTGCTGAGTCCTCAAAAAGGTGCTATTTGCTGAGTCATCCCAAAGGGTGCTATGTGCTGAGTCCCTGAGAAGTGTGGGCCATTCTGTTTTTTTGGGGGTTTTTTGCATTTTTTGGGGGTCCTGTCATGGGGCCTGAACTCTGGGCCTGGTTGCTGTCCGTCAGCTCTTCAGCTCAAGGCTAACACTCTACCACTAGAGCCACAGCGCCACTTCCAGCTGTTTTTTTTGGTTATGTGGTGCTAAGGAATCAAACCCAGGGCCTCAGGCATGCAAGGCAAGTTCTCTACCACTGAGCCACCTTCCCAGCCCAATCTATCCTGGGTTTTATAAAGGGGGCTTTGTGCTGAGTCCATTACACAACGTATTGTATGCTGAGTCCTTCAAAAGGTGTGGTGTGTATATACCACATCTTCTTGATCCATTCATCTACTGAGGGGCATCTGGGTTGGTTCCATGTCTTAGCTATGGTAAATAATGCTGCAATAAACATAGTTGTGCTGGTAGCTTTAGTGTGGCCTTGTTTGATGTGGTATATATACACAATGGAATTCTATGCCTCCATCAGAAAGAATGACATTTCCCCATTTGTTAGGAAATGGAAAGGCTTGGAAAAAATTATATTAAGTGAAGTAAGCCAGGCCCAAAGAAACATAGGTCCCATGGTTTCCCTTATTTGCAATATCTAGTATAGGTATGAGTCAAGCGGAAAAAGTCAGAGAATGTGATGTTAGGAAAACGAAACCTCAAATATGTATTTTAATGTTTTTGTTTCTTTCATGCATGTGTTTCTAACACATTTATAAGATTATTTCTTTGTTGCTTTGTATGTCCCTCCCCCACAGTGTAACCCCCGCTTTCACTATATTTGATGTCAGTATAACATGTGGAGGAGATGGGGACAAACAAGTCGTTTAAGGATTCAGGTGGACCTGTTGCAACAATGAGAAGTACAAAATGTCATGTCAAAACCAGCTTTACAATGTCGGTGGGGGGTTGGGGGGGTATGATTGGGTGGGAGGGAGGGGGGAGGCTGGGAAGGGAGGTGAAGGGTAAACAAAGGAGGAGGCTGCAATGCTTGGTAAGAAATGTATGCATTATCCTGCCCATGTAATTGTAACCCCTCTGTACAGTATGTTCTCAAATAAAATAAAATTAAATTAAAAAAAAAAAAAAAAAAAGGTGTGGTGTGCTAATGCATCCTAAAGGGTCCTGCTATGTGTGAGCCCTTGAGAAGAGAGGGATGAGGTGTATTTTGAGTGCTGTGTGCCAAGTCCTTTACACAGGGTGCTCTGTACTGTCCTTCAAATGGTGCTATGTGCTGAGAGCTCCCACAGTGTGGTATATGCTGAGTCCTTCAAAATTGTTCTGTGTGCTGAGTTTATCCAAGGAAGCTGTACACTGGGTGTTTTACACAGCGTGCTTCAACACAGGGTGTGATGAGTACCTGGGAAAGAGTGCTATGTGCTGAGTGTTTCAAAGCGGCCATGCACTGAGTTTTTTACACTGTAGGCTATAGACTCCCTCCTTCAAAGGGTGCTGTGTGCTGAGTACTCTACTGAGCATACTACATGCTGAGTCCTTCAAAGGGAGCTGTGTGCTGAGTCATTTACACAGGGTGCTTTGTGCTGATTTTGGAAGTGTGCTGTGTGCTGAGTCATCCCAAAGGGTGCTATGTTCTGAGTCCTTGAGAGGTGATTATCCACAACAATCATACACACACACAAACACAAACACACATACACACACGAGTGTCACCATGCACCTGCTTGGTGTGTGGAGTGGAGGAGGATGGAGGAGAGTCTCCTCCACTGGTGGGGCTGAGGTGAGATTCGATTCTGCAATTGCCATGGTCTAGAAGCCTCAGGGCCCAGTCAGGGCTGCAATTGTGGCCAGGGCTGGGGGGCGGGGCCCAGTGGAGGAGGGGGCGGGGCCCAGGAGCGCACTTTGGTGGCAGCAATCGCCAGAACCCAAGGGGGCAGAGCTGTGTGTGCAGCCGGGGCAGGGTGGCCCAGGAGAGGAGTGTGGGGCCGAGAGAGAGCTGGGAGAAGAGCGAGCTCGAGCACTAGCACGAGCACTAGCACCCGTGGAAACAGCTTCAGTGGCTGGCTGCTGCTGGGATCATAGTGTGGGTCCTGGCCGGGAACGCAGAGCATGTGGAGCCTGCACGGCAGGCACATCGAAACACGCAGCCCCTCTGATGCGCCCAGCCATGGTGGCCCTGAGTCTGAGGTCCCGGTGCGGGGAACACGGCAGAGGCAGTGGCTGCTGAGGCAGCGAGGGCCACAGGTTAGGAGGCTGCTGAGGCTGCGGTGGTGGCTGAGGAGGAGCAGAGGCTGTGTGCAGCTCCACCATGCGCCCGCGCTGCGTTTCAAATATGGCGCTGCTGGCTCGGACCCGCGGAGCCTCTAGCAGTCACCTGGCGGAGCTGTTGTGCCCCTGGCCTGCTTGTGGCCCTGACTTGGTTCTGGCCGTCGGTCCTCAGACTCCCGGCGCCACCCGGAGTCACAGCCTACAGCTTCTCCCAGCAGCACACGTGAGTGGCGACCTGCACTCCCGCACCCCACAATCCCCCCTGTAAACCTCGTCCCCCACTCTACCCTTCTTCCCAACCCTCGCAGACCCAGACCCTTGCCTCTTGCCTCCCCCTTCCTTTCTGCCTGCGCCTCCCCCGTGCCCCACAGTGTGTCCTGGCTCTGCCTCAAATGCACCCCAGGGGTGGGGGGTGGAGGTGGGTGTCCACTGGGGATCCCACCCTCATCCCTAGTGGCCAGTATTCCAGGAAAAGGGGAGCTGCAGGGATGGGGAGGTGGGGGCACCACAGAGCCCCTGGCCTGGAGCAGTGGGAGCCACACAGCTGTGCATCTGCCCATTCCTCTCCCTGGTGGGAACCTGGTGGCTTTAGTCAGAGGTGGGGAGTTTCACCTCCACACCTGCCTTCTCGGTTCTTTTCCCTTTTGCTGGGCAGGGGGGTGTTGGATGCAGAAGATAGACCCCGTTGTTGTGTGAGCCCTTGTCTTCTGTGCTCAGTCACCCTTTCACCTGAGGACATTCCCAGAAGAGCCCACTAGAGAGGTGAGGGCACTGGGGTCAGATAGAAGGTGGGTATTTGGGAGAAAAACACACCCCCTCTGACACACATACAACTGGCCTGTTCTC
This sequence comes from Dipodomys spectabilis, assembly GCF_019054845.1. Classification (NCBI taxonomy): domain Eukaryota; kingdom Metazoa; phylum Chordata; class Mammalia; order Rodentia; family Heteromyidae; genus Dipodomys; species Dipodomys spectabilis. The sequence continues at coordinate 1,614,509 of NW_024871021.1, read as the reverse complement.
CCAACCCCAGCATTCAACAGTTCTGACTGGGTGATCACATTTCCCAGTTCTGCCAGCTTCTGCTAGTGCTCCCAGTCCATCTGGTCTCCTAGTCCTCCCCAAGAATTTGCCAAGTTGCCCAGAAGTATGTAGGAGGGAAGTAGGGAGTCCAACTATGTATACGGCCTTTAGGACCCAATCAAAGTCCATAAAAACAACCCCACCCCAGGTCAGACACCTTTCTGGAGGCACCTGCTTTGTTTTCTGTCCAGGCTCTGAGAAGCCACGTGTCTCTGGACTCCTTCACCCAGCGCCCTGGCCTAGGGTTTTGGTGAATGGGGAGTCAAGGCTGGTTGTTCCCAATGGGAAGGGTCTGACCCTGGAGAAAGGGAGAATCAGGGTGGTTCTGTATTATTAGAGCATTGTTCCCCTTGGGTGAGATCCCCTGATTCTGACAAGGGAACCCCTGTGCTCCACTTAGTACATTGCCCAGATGAGAAACCAACAAACTCAGGAGAGACACTGCTCTGAATCTGTGTGTGTGTGTGTGTGTGTGTGCAAGAGAGAAAGAGAGAGAGAGAGAAAGAGAGATTATCTTTCTCATTGTACAGTCACCATGTCTAAAAAGAGCAAAAGCATTTTATTTGTGTGTATGTGTGTATTTGTTATTCTTTTTCAATTAATGCCCAGTATGAGCCCAGCCATCATTTTTGTTTTCTCTTTCACCGTTTCATGGCTCCTTTAGAGAAGGTTTCAGTAGATGTTCCTTTCCACCTCTTTCTTCCCCTTTCCTGCAGCCCACAGTAGCTGCTGGACCTGCGTGGGTCTCCCCTAGGAGGCCTGTGTGAACCACAGACCAGAGTGGACACCTGCTCTTCTGTCTTCAGCCAGAAGGCTCATGAGGCTACTGTGATCACAGGTGCACTCTCCCAGCCAGACAATCTGGTCTGGTGTGTATAGTTGGAGCTAATTCAAGGTTGGGAATGAATCTGCCAAATGTAAATAGAGAACGAGATGGGAGGTAGTAGGGCAGAGGCTGTGAATCTAGGAGGGTCTGGGAAGTGACGAACGGTGTGACATAGCAGATGGTTCACCACAACTGAGGATGAGAGGGGAATCTTACCCAGGGTATTGATGGTGTACGCGGGCATCTGGGCAGGGGGCTCCGGGCTCTCAATGGTGACATGGATTCCCTCTAGGGGCAGTGAACTGGTGGGTAGTCCTCCCTGGAGTCCTGCAGACTCCAATCTGTGTCCCTCCTGGGCTGTTTCTAGCTGGGCAATGGTAGGCAAGTGTGTTGTTCCCCCTGCTGGAGCCTACTTGGGATCAGGGCATGGCAGTTAGCTAGGGCTCTCTGAATGCCATTTTCTGTAACCTGCTGTAGGCTGTCTGGAAGGAAAAGGGGACCACTGACTTTGGAACCCTTTAAGTTTGATTGGGACAAGTTGAAATGCCAGCTTTTCCAGGGTTTTTTCTTTTCTTTTTTTTTTTGTTTTTTTATGTGGTGCTGAGGAATCGAACCCAGGGCCTCAGGCATGCAAGGCAAGCACTCTACCACTCAGCCACCTTCCCAGCCCCTTCCAGGGTTTTTTCTTGAATCTGGCAATTTCCACTAATGCTTGGGATACTGGGTCAAATGAGATGGACCATTTCAGCAACCAAACAATGACATTCTAGCAGCACAAGCAGAGTTCCTGAGCCAAAGGGTCTCCTGCTATGAACGACGTGCCTTGACTGCCTTTCTGCAGCAGCTGCCGATTCTCCTCTGGCTCTCTCTAGGGTGAGCACTACAGTCGAGGATGTTGTGGGGAGCACAGATTGTGACCTTGCCATCTGTAGCCTGATCGCTGTGAGCAGAGACAATTCCCAGGACCTGTACTGGACTCTGGGAGATTCAGAGACCCAGGATGCCTCAGGGATCCTTTTCTGCAACATGAAAATTGGGGGCCGGATATGGCGGACCATCCTGTCTGGCCCTAGGGAGTGCAGAGGAGGCCCCTTGAGCCAGGCTTTTGCCTCACGACAACCTTGTTCACAGCTGAGTGGGGAATTGAGTGCCATACAGCTGGTCAGTGGCTGGACAGAGATCTTTGAGAAGATAGGCATCCCAGAGGCCCCAGAATACAGTGAGTACATCATGGCTCACATCCTTGGAACCAAAAGAGTTAAGTGCGGTAGCACCAGGAGGGTGGGAAGACAAAGGAGGGAGAACTGTGGGAGAGCTGCATCAGGCTTTACCCCCACCCAGGATGCTTACCTGAGTTGGATGGGACTTTTCTGTAGTATTGTCATAGACAGATGCTCATCTATTTATCTAACAAAATGTTACAGTGTCTGCCAGTTCCTGGGGGGGAGAGAGTGGGGGTCATACACGATGAAAAGTTCCAGTGCTGGTTCCACAGCACATGAAGAAATCTTGGTTTGAGCTGGATGCTGGTGCCTCACAACTGTCATCCTAACTACTTAGGAGGCTGAGATAGGAGGATTGAGGCTTAAGGGCCAGGCAGAAAAGCCTGTAAGACTCTTATCTCCAACTGACTACCAAAAAGAAAATGCCAGAAGTGGATGAGTAGCTCAAGCTGTAGACTGTTGGCCTTGAGTAAAAAGGCTCAGGGACAGCACGTAGGCTCTGAATTCATGCCCAGGAGTGACACAAAGAAAGGAAAGAGAAAGAGAGGTGGGAAGGATGGAGAGAGAGAAAAGGAGGAAAGGAAGGAAGAAGGGAGCATGCAAGCCTTGGTTTGGAGTCCTTGGATCAAGGGAGCCAACCATTCACAATCTCTGTGGGGACAGTTTCAGAGCCTAAAGCTAGTGTATAGGACCAAGCCACTGACCCATTCATGACATCAGCAACTTCATGACATCCAAATCTGAGTGGTCGCTGACTGCAGAGGGAAACAGCCTACGGTAGAGCCTAGGGCTCAGGGTGGGTCACAGAGTTTCAATCTCCCCTGGCTCACGGAGTTTATTTTCTGGTCAGATAAGAAGAAACTGTCCAAGGGCTAGGGAGGTATAGGGTGAGGGAGTGGCAAGACCGGGGTGGCAAGGGATAAGCAGGAAGATGAAGAGGGAGGACAATCCCAGATCCAGTGTGTCAGGTCATTGGACCCATGACTTCAACTGACAACATAGACCATCAGTGATAGAATCTTCAACCCAGCCACATGGCTATTAAAAGTCCTGGCACTCTGGGTTCACCGTTGACAAACTGTCTGTCATCCACTGCAGGATGCCTGTGCAGTACATCCTTGGGGACTGGGACTTTTGCTGGCTCAATCTGAAGATGACACCCCCAGTGTTCATTCCTCAACCAGAGACAGAGGTAAGTGTGCCACTGGAACAGGACACCCAGGGAATGAGGGCAAGAGTCAGACCCATGTTGCTCTGAGACTTCCTCTAGGGGACTTTGGGCCCTGTGACTGCCTTTCTGAGAGGTAGAGGTAGGTCTCCTTGCTGGCTCAGCCTTTAGTCTAGAGGGCAGATGTGGGATTTAAAGAGGGCGGACTGAAGGTCGAGGCTGGTGAGAAAACCAGAGGCACTGGGCTCTGAGCAGGGTTGTTTCTTTGAGGATACTCAAACCCAGGAACATTCCTGAGATGGATCAGCCCTTTTCTCCTCCCTGAGAGAGAGGGACCTAGAACCCTTCAGTCTGCATCCCTTGGCTGAGAAATTCATTCATTCCCATATCCTTTGTTTGGATAACTAGATCTCACCTGACTGCCCACTGTCAAGGCAGGACAGTGATAGATCTTGAGTCCTTGATTAGGTCACGGGATCCTCAGTATGAGATTGTGCTTGAATGTCCTGAGTTGGTGCATGGTCAGTCCCATCTAAGACTGCCATGACCTAGGACATAGAATCTAGAGAATCCGATCATGATGAGGTCTATTCTGTGAGTCTTGAGTATTATGTGTGAGCTTTGAGCTCCCGTGTGCTCACCTGCTTCCCTTTTTTGAGTGGGTCTATGCTAGAAAAAGCTTAAAACTGGGGCTGGGTCCCATCCCTTGTTTCATGCTCAAAGCTAGCACTCTACCATTTGAGCCACAGCTCCACTTGCAAGGTTTTTGGGTGTTTAATTGAAGATAAGAGTTCTGAATGAAAGCCGGGCGCTGGTGGCTCACGCCTGTAATCCTAGCTACTCAGGAGGCTGAGATCTGAGGATCGCGGTTCAAAGCCAGCCCAGGCAGGAGAGACCGTGAGACTCCTATCTCCAATAAACCACCAGAAAACCGGAAGTGGCGCTGTAGCTCAAGTGGTAGAGCGCTTGCCTTGAGCCGAAGAGCTGAGGGACAGTGTCCAGGCCCAGAGTTCAAGCCCCACGACAGACAAAAAAAAAAAAAAAAGAGTTCTGAATGACTATGCTGCCAAGGGTTGCATCCAACTGCAGTCCTCAGATCTCAGTCTCCTGAGGGGATAGGATGACAGGAATAGAAAAGCATCTTTGGCCGGGTTCCAGTGGCTCATGGCTATCATTCTAAGTACTCAGGAGCTGAATCTTAGGATCAGGGTAAAAGCCAGCTTGGGGAGGAAAGACCCTCAGACTCTTTTCTCCAATACAGCACCAGAAAACCGGAAGTGGTGCTGTGGCTCAAGTAGTACAGTGCTGAACTTGAGCTGAAGAGCTCAAGCACACAGGCCCAGAGTTCAAGCCCCACAACCAACAAAAAGAAAGAAAGTAAAACATCTTTGCCTGCAAAGGATGGTGGAGGTGTGTTTGTGTATGTGTGTGTGTGGGGGGGGTGGTGGTAGACATTTAGCGCCCTGCTCAGTCATCATTTTAGATGGATAGACCCTAACTCTTAGTTCACGGCAGCCAATTCTTGACCACAGGTGAAGTTCTGGGTTGGATGTCAACCTTCGGACCGCAGTCTCCTCATGGGACAGTTGTGAGTAAATAAGAGACTAATACAGAGGGATCTCTGGAGCAGGGCCAGGCACAGAGGGAGCAGGTGTCAGATACAGTTCTCAATAATTCTGTGAGCATATGACAGGAAGATGCTAGGAAAGGGCTCAGATGGGGTCTGTTATTAATCATGCAACAGGTGTGGAATTATGAAACAAAACATGGCTGTCTTTCATCATTACCCTGTCCCCATGAGGAAGGGATCCTTCATTCTATTCATTTTTCCAGCTGGGGAAAATGAGTCATAGAGAAGCCAGGTGACCTGCTCATGACCTCCAGCTGACAGGAATCTTGGCCTGATATCTCTGCCATGCTTCCTAGGACAGTGGGTGTTATTCAGTCCACTTCTTGTGGTGGGAAGTCCACTTCTTCTCATTTGTGGGGATTGAATTCTGGGCCTGGCTGCTATCCCTGAGCTCCTCAGAACAAGGCTAATACTCTACCCCCTGATCCACAGTATCACTTCCGGTTTTCTGTTGCTTCTTCGAGGATAAGAGTCTCACAGACATTCCTCCCGAGCCAGCTATGAACCAAGATCTTCACATCTCAGTCTCCTGTGTAGGTAGGATTATAGGTTTGAGCCACTGGCACCTGGCTTAAGTGTAATTCTGAACCTCTGTCGCTCTCTCTCTCTGTCTCTGTCTCTGTCTCTCTCTCTCCCTCTCTCTCAGGAATTGGTTGAATGAGTGCTGGAGGAGGTGGCCCAGCATTCCCATGTGCCTGGAACCCAAGGTGGCCCTTTCATTCTGGAGGTGGGCTGTGGGTCAGGAGCTGTTTTGCTCAACCTGTTGAAGCAGCTTCATGAGGTAAGCCCCTCTGTTCCCTGGATAGACCGTGACGGTTATTCATTGTCCATCCCATGAGTCCTTCCCCACACCCCTCTGCTACACCGTTGAAGGAAAGTGGATGAGAAGGTGTCACCTTGTCCCCCTGCCCAGCACAATCCGGGCCTCTGACCTATACCCCCACCTATCTGACAAGACCCTGGCTATAAGACAATAAATACACTCTGTATGTACTACCCTTTGCTGGGGAGTGTCATTTTGGTTAAGGGGTCGGGGTTCAGAGGAAAGACCCCAGACCTGACACCTCCTGGGGGGACATTTGTTCTTGTGACAGAGCCAAGTCATTGCCGTGGATAAGGAAGAAGCCTCCATCGGACTGACCCAGAACAATGCTCAAAGATAGGTAGGCTGTTGAAGTATCAAACCCAGTCATGTCTGCTTCCTACTCCCAACAAGGAGGTCTAGTGTGGGTGGCCTGGCCCTAAGCCTAAGGGATTATAAATGGATGGTGGCGGTCAGGAGCTCATGGCTCTCATCCATCATCCTGGCTCTTTGGAAGGCTGAGGTCTGATGGTTGTGACTCAGAGCAGCCCGGGAAGGAAAGTCCAGGAGATTCTTATCTCCCATAAACCACCTTCCTCCCCAAACCCACACACAAAATACCCAGATGTGGTGCTGTGGCTCAAGTGGTAGAGCCTCAGCCTTGAACAAAAGAAGCTCAGGGATAACACCCAGGCCCTGAATCCAAGTCCTAGGACTAACACAATCATAAAATAAATGAATAGTGTACATCTTTCTATCTGACTACCAAGAAAGATGCATTGAGTTTTCTCACTAGTACATGTAGCCAAAGATAAGGGGCTCCCTTTCATGTTCCCCTAACTCTCTCCTTCTCTCCTTTATCTGTCCAGGCTTTATCTGTTGCAGGACAGAATTGGGATCATCCCCCTGGATGTAACCTTAGGTACTCTCCCTCATCCACCTCCCTTGGGGTCAGGATTCTGGATGCACTCCCTGCTGGGAGGATGAGGCATCACAGAAGAGGGTAGGTATCACCAACACTCACACACATACATACACACAAACACCCCTAAGCCAACTCAGACTAGCCTTTTCCAAAGACACTTTATCTCCTTGGATTAACTGACCTAGGAGAAGAATTTGATCCCCTGTAACTGATTATTTTAACTTGGGCTTGCTAGTTCACAGGAGATAAACGGAAGCAAACAAAAACCAAAAAGCCTTTGGTGCCCATCACCTCTGGCTCAGGGTCAAGCCTGACATACTGGTGACTTGGGAGGCAAAGATCTGAGGATCAAAGATCAAAGCCAGACATAAGCTGGAAAGCCAGAGAGACTCTTCTCTCCATGGAACCACCAAAAAGCCAGAAGTGGAGCTGTGGCTCAAGTGGTAGTGCACCAGCCTTGAGCAATAAAACTCAGAGAGACAGCTCCCAGATCCTCAGTTCAAGCCCACAAAAAGAAATGGCCCTGTCATGTTGCCCACAGATTGCTCCAGGCCCCTCTCACGGAGTGTGATACAACACCTGCCCCTGGGTGGTGTATCAGGGCCTTGAGAAATCTGGTGGTGGAATCCAGGCCTTCCCCTTCGTGCATTCTCAACCCACACTGGCTGGAGGGCAGAGCCTGACAAGACTGGCAGCTTGCACAGCGGAGAGGCTCCAGCTTTTCCAAGGTGATTGGAAAGGGCTTCTTGGAGACAGCACTTGAAAAGGGGGTCTTGCTTAACAAGGAGAATCTGAAGGAAGCACAGAGAACAAAGGTGCTACAGATGATGGACAACATAGCAGAGCGTGTTCATTTCCAGCCAGGGCTGCTGGTGAGAGACTTGGTATAGATGTGCGAGACTGTCCCAAGACAGGCCTGAGGGGTCACAGAAGATCAGCTATCTAGGGCTGGGATTGCGTCCTAGAGGTAGAGGGCTCGCCTAGCACACAGGAAAGCATGGGTTCGATTCCTCGGTCCTGCATACACAGAAAAAGCTGGAAGTGGCACCGTGGCTCAGGTGAAAGAGCACTCCCCTGCAGACACAGAAAGTCAGGGACAGTGCCGGGCCATGAGTTCAGGCCCCAGGGCTGTCACCATAAAACAGTTTTCCCAGGGACCTTTGTGACAGGTGGATGGCTATGCCCTGAAGCTCTTAGTAGATCCATCCGTGCTTTGTGTCTCCTTTGACAGAGGGGAGCTGGACACTCCTTCTGCCCTGGGCACTCCTAGGCCCAGTTATCAGCAACCCTCCCAATGTCTTCCACCGGGACATTGAGCAGCTGGCCCCAGAAGTGCTCAGGTACCAGTTGGGTGGGGCATGGGGACATAGGGCAAGCCCCAGAACTCCTAGTGGGTCTGATCCACCCTGGAAGACCAGGCAATCTGGAGGAGGCAGATGGGAGCTTAGAGGGGGTTAGTGATGGGGAGCGGGCCCTTTAATCCCCATGGTCCCACCCAGATTCTAGCCTCCCTTTGCTTTCCCTGAAGGAGGTAGAGGGGTGTCTAGGTGGTAGTGTCTAGAGAAGGACTAGGTGGAAATTCTGAAGGACTAGACACCTTAAGCCATGAGCCGGTGGCTCACATCTGTCATCCCACACCTGTCATCCTGGCCACTTGGGAGGCTGAGATCCAGAGGATCTCATTTTCCATCCAAACAGGAAACTACCTCCAGAGCCTCATCTCCAATCTCTAACTGGAAGTGGCACTGTGGCTCAAATGGTAGAGCACTGGCCTTGAGGAAAATTAAACATCAGGGACAGTATCCAAGCCTTGAGTTCAAGCGCCTCAACCAAAACGAAAAACAAAAAACCAAACGAGAAAGAAACACACCCCTTCCTTGCTTGCAAGAGATGGTGAAGTAGTAGGGTTGCAAATAAAAACAACATTAAGATACTACCTCACCCCAGTTAGAATGGCAAAAATCAAGAACTCTAATAACAACAGATGCTGGAGGGGATGTGGACAGAAGGGAAACTTACTGCATTGTTGGTGGGAGTGTAAACTTGTTCAACCACTTTGGAAAGTAGTATGGAGGCTCTTCAAAAGACACCACATAGAGCGCCCTTATAACCCAGCAATCCCACTTTTGGGCATTTACCCAAATGTTTACAAACAAGACCACACTAAAGCTACCAGCACAACTATGTTTATTGCAGCACTATTTACTATAGCTAAGATATGGAACCAACCCAGATGCCCCTCAGTAGCTGAGTTGATCAAGAAAATGTGGTATATATACACAATGGAATTCTATGCCTCCATCAGAAAGAATGACATTGACCCATTTGTTAGGAAATGGAAAGACTTGCAAAAAATTATATTAAGTGAAGTAAGCCAAGCCCAAAGATACTTAGGTACCATGGTTTCCTTTATTTGCAATATTTAGTATATATATGAGTCAAGCAGAAAAGGTTAGATAAGGTAATGTTAGGAAAATGAACCCTAAGGTATATATTTAAATGTTTTATTCTTTCATGCATTTGTTTCCAATGCATTTATAAGATTATTGCTTTGTTGCTTTGTATGTCCCTCCCCCACAGTACAACCCCTGCTTTCACTGTATTTAATTATGGTATAATTTGTGGAGGGGAAGGGGAAAAACAAGTCGTTTAAATAAGGATACAGGCTGACCCTTGCATCAATAAGAAGTACAAGTTGTCATATCAAAAACGAACTTAACAACTTTGTGGGGGGGGGGGGAGGTTTGGTTGGGGGGTGGAGGGAAGCTGGGAAAGGATGGGAAGGGGAAACAAAGGAGGAGGCTACAATGCTTGGTAAAAAATGTACTCCTTATCTTGTCCATGTAATTGTAACCCCTCTGTACAGTATTTTCACAATAAAAAAAGAAAGAAAAGAGCTGAAGAAAAAAAAAGAAGTTGGGTGTAGCCGGGCGCTGCCAGTGGCTCACAACTGTCATCCAAGCTATTCGGGAGGCTGATATCTAAGGATCATGGTTCAAAGCCAGCGTGGGCAGGAAAGTCTGTGAGACTTTATCTCCAATGAACCACCAGAAAATTAGATGTGGTGCTGTGGCTCCAGTGGTAGAGCACACAACTTCATCTGAAGAGCTAAGGGCCTGCTGGCAAGCCCAAAGTTCAAATCCCATAACCTACAACCAAACAAAAGGTAGCTGAATTTTCTGCATAACAGTGTGTACAGTAGAAATGCCATGATGTGTTGTGAACCATTTCAGACATGTGAGAGGCTCTGAGGTTTGTCTACAGTTGGTCAGAAGATGGTAGTGCCATCATCTCTGGGGTGGAATATTCAGGGTGCTCAGGGACTGCTGAGGGTTTGGGCTACCACTGTGTGTGTCTGTGTGTTTGTGTGTCTTTTGTCTGTGTGTGTCTGTGTCTGTGTGTTTGGATGTAGAAGACCTGGGCCTTGAACTCAGGGTCTACGTGAAGTTCCTATGCTTCTGTGCTCAAAGCTAGAGCTCTAACACTTGAGCTATTTGGTGGTTCATTGGAGATAAGAGCCTCACAGACATTTCTGTGCTGGCTGGCTTTGACCTCAGCCTCCTGAGTAGCTAGGATGACAGGTGTGAGACACCAGTGCCATATTTGTGTGTGTGTGTGTGTGTGTGTGTCGCTCATCTTTCTCTGTCCCCTTCCTGGGTGCCTGTCTGCCTCTTTCTGACCTCGGATGGTGCCCCTCCTCCACACCGACCTTGCCTTTAGCCTCCTATCAAGGTCTAAAATGAGTGCTAAATTGCCAGAGACCTGAGTTCAGGCTTTTCTTTGGGGCCCAAGTCCAGCTGTCCAAATCTTTTGCTGCCTGCACGGGATTCTGGGTCAGCCGGGCCAGCTGCAATAAAGTCTTGCCTGTCTCTGGGTAGGGAACTCAGACATGGGATGTCCTGCCCTTTTCCTCAGCTAGACCTCTGGCTGCATGTCCCTCTCAGCAGGCTGGCAGTGAGTGGGGGGAGGGGGTTGCCGGTGGCTCTGGCCAACTCCAGCTTGATAGCGGACTGAAGGCTGCCCAAGCAAGGAGGATTCTGGGCTACATTGGAGGTGACCCCAAGGTGGCTTGGAAGTGTCTGGTGGTGTCTAGGAAATGTCAACGTACTTTATCACAGGCAAGTCTATCTTCCAGCCCCAGCTGGGCCTCTCCAATCCTTCTAGAGAATGCTGGATGCCCATAATACAGAGGCACAGACTTTAGATTCCAGGGCCAGGGAATTGGGGGAGGAGAGACTGGTATGGCCAATACCTGAATGTTCTGGGGCATTAGCCTTGACCTGGGTATGCCCCCCTTGTATATGTTCACTTCTTAACCCAGAGCTGGCCAGAAACAGGCCACTTCTGTGGATGCTGTAGAAGTGGCAGGAGTGGAAGTGAGATCTAGGATGACCAACATCTGGATTTATGGCCTGAGGGCGGGGTGCAGGGGTGGGGGGTGGAGGGGAAGGTGCCTAGGCACTGAGCTTCCTTTGCTCAAATCTAACACTCTACCACTTGAACCACAGCTCACATTTCATCTTTTTTAGTAGTTTAGTGGAGATAAGAGTCTCACGAACTTTTCTGCCTGGGCTGGCTTCAAGCTGCCATCTTAAAAGCTCAGCCTCTTGAGTAGCTAGGATTGCTGGTATGAGTCACTGGCACCTGCTAAGGATGTTAGTGTGTGTGTGTGTGTGTGTGTGTGTGTGTGTGTGTGTGTGTGTGTGTGTGTGTGTGTGTGTGTGTGTGTGTGTGTGTGTGAGCCAGTCTTAGGGTTAGAGATAGAACTTCGGCACGCTGACTGGCAAATGCTCTAGCTTGGGTTGTGTGTGTGTGTGTGTGTGTGTGTGTGTGTTTGCCAGATTGGGGTTTGAATTCATGGCCTGGATGCTATCCCTGAGGTTTTGTGCTCAAGGCTAGCACTCTATTACTTGAACCACAGCTCTACTTCTGACCTTTGGGGTGTTTAATTGAAGAAAAGTGTCTCAATAGGCTTTCCTGCTTGCAATTTTGATCCTCAGATCTCAGTCTCCTGAGTAGCTAAGATTACAGGTGTGAGACACCAGCAACTGTCTTCTACCCTATCTCTTACCTCTAACCTTGGCCCTCCTATGAGTACCAGAAGAATATGTCTCACCAGGCTCACTTTTTTGCCAGTCTTGGAGCTTGAACTCAGAGTCTGGGTATGTTCCTGAGTTTCTTTTGGTCAAGGCTAACACTCTTATCACTTAAGCCACAGTGCCACTTTTGGCTTTTTCTGTTTCTGTGATCCTGAGGAATCAAACCCAGACCTTTGTGTGTGCTAGGTAAGTACTCTACCACTAAGCCACATTTGCAGCCCAAGGCTCACTTCTGACAGGAACTATGAGGGTGGGATTTATTGGCTTACCCCTTTTGGTGCAGAAATTGCTGGATATTTCATATATTTGCTAAGATTTGGGACCAACCTGTGACTCGACAATGAGGAATGGTGAATGAGTAACAGACACCAGGCCTCAGAGGAGTAGGCTCACATATTTGACAGAGGGATAGAGAATATGGAGCAAGAACCTTTGACAACTCCTACAGCCTAGGACCTGTGGTCTCCCTGGAGGCAGTGGCTGGCTGCTAGGTGTCCCAATGGGACATCTCAGCCAGAACATAAGGCACTTGTTGAATAGCCCAGGCAAAGCTGGCGGGGCTTCAGTTATTAAATGGCAGGGAAGGATGCTTTGAACAAAGCTGCTGGCTCAGACTTAGGACTCTCTAAGGACTTGCCCATGTTGGGGGGATGGACATGGGCAACCTGCTGAATGCCCATCATCCATACATCATCCATCCATACACAGAGACATGGAGTTATCCTTTTTTTGGGGGGGGGGTGGGGGGTTAGGCAGGTCCAGGGTTGTACTATGAGCCTAGGCCCTGTCTCTGAACTCCTTTTGCTCAAGGATAGCACTCTGCCCTTGAGCCACAGCCCCACTCATATTTTTTTTTCCCCTGTGATCTGTTAGAAAAAGAAGAGTGTTGTGGACTTTCCTGCCCCGGATAAATTCAAATTGGCATTCTCTACATCTCAGCCTCAGGAGGAGTTAGGGTTATAGGCAGGAGCCACTGACACCTGGCTTTCTTTTCTTCTTGTTGTTCTCTTTTTTAATCATGACAATCTGAAATCTTCAAGGTGTCATTCCAATGTTTTGCATTCAAAGTAACCTACCCAGGCCTGGAATTCGAATGCTATGACTATCACCCACAAATGGAGGGAGATCCTGATGAACTCATTCCTGTTCATGTGAATGCTAATGGAATGTTATAAAAGTAATAATTAAATTTGCAGTTAATTCATGATTCTATTTTAGAATGCCACACAAAAATTATTGGACTTAAATCTTCATTCTAGCACCAAGGTATGATTAAGGATATTGACTAATTTTTAATTAATTCTTTTGTAAGTACTCAACCATGATACCTCATTAAATGGAGTCATAATTTAGTAACTAATAATTGGTTATAACATATATATAATTTAATAACATCTTCACATTCCTTCTTTGTAAGTGTGTGTAAATATATATATACATATAGGTGCAGGTATATATATATATATGTGTATATATATATATATATAATATCAATCTACACATCTATTGAGCACTACTGTCGCTTGATCACAGTTCCTCAGAATTTCCTGGATGCTCAGTTTGCTGTAGGCTGGTGTGCTAAGACTGTACCCCATTTATGGATTGGGCAATGTAGGCTGAGTTGAAATTCCAGCATGGCCAAAAATTTATTTGTGGAGTAAGAAGGGAATTTGACACATTTTTTTCCTTCTCTGTGAAAGTCCTGGGTCTCAATACCATGTATAATCCATATGCAAATGTATCCTATGAGATATGATATAATAAAGGAAATGTTATATGTGTAACAATACCAAATAAATAAGGGTAATAAATGTCATATGCAGTAGAACCTATGTATGTAAATAGATCTCATATATATGAATATTATTTTTTCCCGTGCTGGGGCTTCAATTCAGGTCCTGGGAACTGGTCTGAATTTCTTTTTTCTTTTTTTCTTTTCTTTTTTTTTTGCCAGTCATGGTGCCTGAAAGCTGGGCGTGGGCACTGTCCCTCAGCTCTTCAGTTCAAGGTGAGCGAGCGCTCTACCACTTGAGCTACAGTGCCACTTCCAGCTTTTTCTGCTTATGTGGTGCTGAGTTATTGAACCAGGGGCCTCATGCATGCAAGGCAAGCACTCTACCACTGAGCCACCTTCCCAGCCCCATGAATTTCTTGTATTTAAAGACAGTGAACTTTCCTCTTCACACATAGTGTCACAGTGTTACCCAGACCCTGACTTCAAATCCCAGGCCTGCTAGAAAAATGATGCAATTTCCTAGCCAGGGTCTTATTGTTATTATTACTTTTTTTATGGCCTAGCACAGGGCTTGAACTCAGGTCTTTGCATCTCTGCAACAGCTGATCACTGGATCCTACGACCCTACTTGAAATTTCGGAGCTGGAAAAAAAATAACAATAAAAAGGAGAAGGATAAAACTGAGAAGTTCAAGAAGGTGGTTTTACTTTTTTTTTTCCCTTTGTATTTTGACCATCCTGGGTCTAAATGTCAAGCCCCAGAATGTGTACATGACATTGCATTGCTAATGTTTGGTGGGCTATTAGGGAAGCCATAGCTGAAACAAGCAACTTAGACCTGGAGGTCCAATCTTGGAACTGCCACTAATGAATGGTGGGAGGTTCTAAGAAATTCATCCTGATATACATCCGTACAAATAGAATGTTATAAAAGTAACATTTAAATTAGTAGTTAGTATATGATTATATTCTAAAATTATACACAACAATTACTCTACATTGACTAATTTTCTTTTTTTTTGGGGGGGGTCCAGTCATAAGGCCTGAACTCTGGGCCTGGGCACTGTCCCTCAGCTCTTAAGCTCAAGGCTAGCACTCTACCACTTGAGCCACAACACGACTTCCGGCTTTTTTCTTTTTACTTATGTGGTGCAGAGGAATTGAACCCAGGACCTCAGGCCTGCAAGGCAAGCACTCTACCACTGAGCCATCTATCTCTATCTACCAACCTACAAATTTATCAGTTTATACACTTGTCACTCCTGGGGTTCAGTGTTAAAGTGCTCACTGGGTATGTACAAAGTCCTAGGTTCCATTCCTCACTACCACTTGCACAGAAAAATCCAGAAGTCATGGTGTTGCTCAAGCAGTCGAGTACTACCTTTGAGCTTAAAAGATTAGGGACTGTGTCTAGACACTTACTTAAGATGCAGGACTGGCACCAAAACAAAACAATAGAATGTTCTGACTGCAAAGATATAAGAATAGGACTGCAAATACATCATTGTAGAGCAAGCTAGGAGTCTGGTGCTGTGAGCTGCCATTTAACCTGACTTAGCCAGAGGTAAACAGCTGCAACCAAGCTACACAGAACCAGATGCTTCTGGCTCGCTCAGCCCTGACATTCAAGATACTGGGGGGCTGAGATCAGACACTGGTGGTTTTAAAATCCAGCCCTGACAAGAAGTCTGCAAAACTCTGAGCTGTGGCTCAAAGTGGTAGAGCTCTAGCCTTAAGCAAAAGATCTTAGGACAGTACCCCCAAACTTTCAGTGGAATCCCCGTGGCTGACTCACCGCCCCCTCCCTACAAGTAACCCACCCCTCTAAATCATTAGATGTGAACTTTGTGTAGTTTGGTGACACTGATGAAAGCACCCTAATTCTAATGACAGCATGTGGGATACAGCTATGTCATGAGTCTTATATGAGGAATGGTGTACTGACTGCATTCTTGCACTTGGTGCTTGTAAGAGCTCCAGATTATTGTGCAGATGAGATCCTTGAGGCTCAGATATGTCCCCATGTCAGGGCTAAAATGATGTATGTACTGAACTCTAGTGAGTTGTCTCCTGCAGACAATTGTTTTGGTTTATTTTTCTTGGTCATGAACCTTGAACTCAGGGCCTAGCCACTGACCCTTCCCTGTTGGGCTCATGGCTAGCACCCTACCAAGGGGACCCAAGGTTACCCTTACAAAAGTGTTACAGTCTAGGCATCTGTGGCTGATATCTGTCTTCCTGCCTACTTTGACACATTTTTTTTCCTTCTCTGTAAAAATCCTGGGTCTCAGTATGAAGTATAATCCATATGCAAATATATCCATGTGATAAGATGTAATGAATGAAATAAATATTATATATGTAATAATACTAAATAAAATAAATAATGAATAAATAAGGGTAATAAATGTCATATGGAATAAGCCCATGTATATTAAAAGATCACATATATGAATATTAATTTTTCCAGTGCTGGTGCTTAAATTCAGGCCTGGAAAATGGTCTGAAATTCTTGTCTTCAACAACAGTGAGCTTCCTTTCCCCCACAGTGTCACAGAGTTACCCAGACCCTGAGTTCAAATCCCAGGCCTGCCAGAAAAATGGAGCAAATGGAGCAAGTCACGGCCTTAATTTATTTTGTCCAGACCTGAGGCTTGAACTCAGTTTGTGGCAATTCTGTCTCAACTTCGATCACCCTAGGCTGGTGTGCAGTCAATGGACCCACAGCCCATTCTGAGATCCTAGGACCCAAGTTCAAATCTTGGGACTGATTTAAAAAAAAGGAGAATGGCAGGGAAGGTGGCTCAGTAGTAGAGTGCTTGCTTTGCATGCGTAAGACCCTGGGCTCGATTCCTCAGCACCACATAAAGAGAAAAAAGCTGGAAGTGGTGCTATGGCTCAAGTGGTAGAACACTAGTCTTGAGCTGAATAGTTGAGGAACAGTGTCCAGACCCAGATTTCTGGCCCACAACCAACAAAAAGGAAAAAAAGAGAAAGGGGGGGAAAGAATCAAGATAAAACTGGGAAGGTCCAAAAAGAGGTTTTACTTTTTTTTTCCTTTGCATTGTGACCATCCTGGGTCTAAATGAAAGGGCCCAGAAAGAGTATGTGACCTTATACTGCTGAAGTTTGGTGGGCTATCAGGCAAGCCATAGCCAAAACCAGCAAAATAGGCCCAGGGTTCAAAATCTGGGACCTCCACCTACGAATGGCGGGATATCCTAAGAAACGCATTCTGACATACATCCATATGAATGGAATGTTGTAAAAGTAACAATTACATTAGTAGTTAGTATATGATTATACTTAAAAATTAAAAACAATAATCATAGTACATTGCCTAATTTTCAATAAATATTTTATTATATTTTCATCAATGAGAAATGAAGGAATAATTTAATTATGGATAATTGATAGTAATATAGTATATGTAATTTAATAATATACAGATATCTTTCTTATTTTTTACATACATATATATCTGTGTGTGTGTGTGTGTGTGTGTATATATATATATATAAGCTATCTATAAATCTATTTCTACACTTGTCACTCCTGGGGCTCAGTGGTAGAGTGCTTGCCTAGTATGTATAAAACCCTTGGTTTGTTTTCACACTATCACGTGCACAGAAAAAGCCGGAAGTGGTGCTGTCACTCAAGCACCAAAGAAAAGTTAGAATGTTCTAACTGCAACTATACAAAGCCAGGACTTTAGATACTTCATGACAGAGCAAGCCGGGAATCTGAAGATGACGGCTGCCATCTATCCTGACAGCCAGAGGTTAACAGCTGCAAACCAACTCCATCGAACCAGATGCTGCTGGCTCACCCTAGCTGCTCAGGGGATGAGATCTGACACTGGTGGGTTGAAAACTCAGCCCTGGAAAGAAGTCTGTGAGACTCTGAGCTCTGGCACAAAGTGGTAGAGCTCTAGCCTTGAGGAAAAGATCTTAGGACAGTATCCACAACCCTATGAGTGCAACCCCTGAGACTGATGACCCTCCTCCCCCATCCCCCAACTAACCACTCCTCTAAACCATTAGATGTGAACTTGTTTGGTTCGTGACATGTTTCTGAAGGAATGGTGATACTGATGAAAACATCCTAATTCTAATGACAGTTTGTGGGATACAGCTATATGAAGAGTCCTTTCTGGGGTGCTGGGTGCTGAGTCCTTCAGGGGGTTTATTCTTTCATCTGATCCTTGTTAGAGCTCCACAAGTAAGATGATTGTGCAGGTGAGAAACTTGAGGCACAGATATTTCCCAAGGCAGAGCCAAGTTTATGTATATACTAAATTCTATTGAGTTGTCTCCTGCAGACAATTGTCTGCGTTTAGTTTTCTCCATCATGAACCTTGAACTCAGAGCCTGGACACTGATTTTCCTCTTATGCTCATGGCTAACACTCTACTGTGCCAAGCCAAGGACTCCCTTGCAGCAAAGTGTCACGGCTTAGGTGTCTTTAGCAGAGGTCTATCATCCTGCCTGCTCAGGAAGCTGAGGATCTGGGTTCAAAACTATCCCACACACAAAAGGTCCCATGACATTATCATCTCCTATTCACCACTTAGAAACTTGAAGTGGAAACTGGGTGCCAGTGACTCATGCCTGTCATCCTAGCTACTTACTCAGCAGGCTGAGAGCTCAGGCTCAAGGTCCAAAGCCAGCCTGAGCAGGAGATTCCTTGAGATGGTTATCTCCAATGAACCACCAGAAAACCTGAATGGGCTCTGTAGCTCAAATGGTAGACCTCTCCACTTAAGCTGAAGAGCTGAGTGACAGCACCCAGCCCAGACTTCAACTCCTCCCACTTACAAGAAAAGAAAGAAACCTGAAGTGCAGTGCTGGAAATGGGTCCTAGGGGTAGAGTGTTTTGCATGTTTGAAACCCTGGCTTTGAATCCTCAGTGGCACATTACTAGAAAAAAGCCTGTAGTGGCTCTGTGGCTCAAGTGGTAGAGTGCTATCCTTGTACAGGAGAAACTCAGGTACAGTACTGAGGTCCTGAGTTCAAGCTCCAGGACTAGTATATGCACACAAAATACCCTCCCCCACCCACACACAGATACCAGAAGTGAAACCACGACATCAAAGGGTAAAGCACTGGGAAGTAGGCCCTGAGAGGAGACTTGAACTGGTACAGCTTCTTTCCAGGCTTTGCCTTTGTTTTAGGGAGTTTAGAAAAAACAAACAACAACAAAAAAAAAAACTTTAAACAAGGTTAACTAGACCTTGGCTCCAAGAAGCCCTGCTCCTGGAATGGAAAGAATGCCTCTAGAATGGAAAGAATGCCTCTAGGTCCCCCTCCTCAAGACTGACCCCTAAAACAGATAGATTGTAATCTGGCTGCAACTACCCGACACCACCTGCTTATGGAGGTAAACCCTGCCTTTCACACATGCTTACAGTAAGCTCTGCCTATTGGCCACCTGTGTGTGGTCTGGTATGACCATGCAATCCTTTTGTATGGTATGATTTCATTGGTCACCTGTGTATGACCAGGCTCGACCTCATGGATTTTGCCTTTAAAAGCCAAAGAGTGGGGCCTGCTCAGGGTGGCAGTATCAGCTCCTTAGCCTGTGCTGTGGCCCTGGCCGGTCAGTGTAGGAACCTTCTCAATAAAGTTGCTTCTTTGTTACCAACTTTGCTGCGGTGGGCTCTGTCACTCCAGACAACTAGGTGGGTTTGCCTGCCTGAGTAGGGGTCTTCCTATTATACATTGAGCTTCTGTTCTGAGCTCATGGTCAGTACTCAGGCCCTGTGTTCAATCTGGAAACCTAGCCACCCAAGGCCCAACTAGGAGAGGTCAAAGGTTTCAAATCCTGATGAGCTCCACCAGCCCTACATAACAGGGAACATTGTGATTTTGCAAATGTGTTTAGATGTAGCAAACTTCCGTAATCCTGGGGAGGCACTGTTGCCAATAATGAATCATTGCATTAGGTTCAGCTCCCTAGTTGTTGTCTGCCAGAAGGAATCTTGAATTAATTGTAGCAGTTTGTTTCAACACTGGAACATAGGCTAACAAAGACAGAATAAGTGCAGGGAACTTGGCCTGCCCCGGGAAGTGGCACAAATCAAGGCTTCCTGTCAAAACAGAGCACTGGGGAGACATATCTTGGGGTAAAAAGAGGCCTTTTTCTCCTGCCCACACTCATCATCACTAGTTGGCCCAGATAGAGTCTTTTGTTACAGAACTGTACAGGAGTGAGACCTTTTGTCTGCCTGTTCCAACAATGAGGCAGACTTCCTCCAGCAGCCTGGGGTGTGGAGAACCCCTCAGGCTACACTAGGAACAGGGAGGGGAGCCCTGGAACATGCACTGTCTTGAAAGCACCCTCTGGGCTATGAAATCATTCTATTTAAAGCAAATTTCCTACCTGGGTGCCTTTCTTCATAGTGACTCTGGATGTTCACCAATAGAAATACATTCACACATACACAGTCACATGGAGTTACTGGCTCTATTTATTTTTTTTGGTGCAGGTCCTGAGGCTTGAACTGTGAGCTTAGGCATTTTCCCTGAGCTCCTTTTGCACAAGGAAGCACTTTATTGTGCCTTAAACCATGATACATCATTAAATGAAGGCATAATTTAATACTTAATAATTATTAGTAATATATTACATGTACTTTAATTATATATAAACATCTCACATTCTATAAATATATTCATATATTGAAATATACACTGGAATATACATATACATCTCTCTCTCACTCTCTATGCATATATATGTATTTGCAGCAATTTATGCACCTATCTATTTATATATTGGCCACTCCTGGAGGTTAAAGTTAGGTCCTGGGAACTCCCTGGCAGTGAATTTGTTTGAGGCTGCTGTGCTGACATTGATCCCTTGATGAACTGGGCATTCAAGGCCCTGAGTTCAAATCCCAGCAGTGTCAAAGACCAACGGTGGAGTAAGAAGCCAATGTTGACCAGTTCTGCTGTCTGTGAAAATATTGTTTCCTAGGTACAATATGTAATACCTATGCAAATACATATATATGATGTATATTATAAATGTATATAAATATTATTTTGCCAGTCCTGGGGCTAGAATTCATGCCCTGGGAAATGCTCTTGACTTTCTTTTATTCAAGGAGGGTGAGCTTCCACTTCACCCACAGCAAAATATAGTTACCCAGGCCCTGATTTCAAATCCCAGATATGGCAGATAAAATATCCCAAATTCCAAGCCAGGACCTAAACTTTTGGTGGGGGGGGCAGGCACGGGGCTTGAACTCATGTCTTCACAACTCTACCTCAGCCTAGATTACCCTAGGCTGTGGTGCAGCTTTTACACCGACAGATGATCCAAGGATCCTAGGACCCAATTTCAACTCCCAGCACTGGCCAACAAACAAACAAACAAATCAAAATGGAAGAGGAAAAAACAGAAAGTTTTACACAACAGTTTTACCTTTGTTTCTTTTGCACAGTCACCATCCTGGGTCTCACTGACTTGGCTTGAAAATTGTACATGTCTTTGCATGGCTGAGGTTGGTGGGCTGTCAGTGAAGCCTGAGGTTAACCCTGACACCTGCGCCCTGAGTTCGATCCTGGGACTCCCACATACACATGGCTGAAGATCCTAGGAAACTGGTTCCTATCGCTAGGAACACTAATAGAATGTTTGAAATGTGCTAATTGAATTACTAGTTAACTAGTCTTTCTAATATAAGATTGTATGCATTAAATATAGGTCATTGGTTAATTTAATTAATATTTTGTTAAGTCTTCTACTGTGATTAATTAATGGAGGAATAATTTTAGACCAAATAATTAGTAGCAATAGAAAATATAAAAGTAAGATATAGACATCACTCTTTATATATAGTTATACACTAGAATCTACATAAATGTCTATCTGTCTCTCTCTGTATATGTTTATAGATGCATATACATATGTAGTTAAACACACACTGCATTTTACACATCTATGTGTTTATATCTTGGCCACTCCTAGGGCCAAATTTGACCAAAATCTCCATTTGCATCAGATTGGTGTGCTAACATTGACCCACTCCCCATTCATGAAGTGGGCTTTCTAGGCCCTGAGTTCAAATCACAGAACTGCCAAAAACTTAAGTAATCCTGGTTGAAGAAGCCAAATGTCCCATTTGTCTTCCTTATCCGTGAAAGTCCTGGGTCTCAGGAATGAGGTATAATACATTAACAAATCTATGTCCTATGTAATAAGATGTAAAAAAGGTTATGTGTGTAATCATATTCACTAAAATACATAAGAAATAAATAAAACACAAAATAAAATGAATAACCACACTAACTGCAATATGCAGTAAACATGTGTATGTAAATATGAATCCTGTATTTAAAATGCATACAAATATTATTTTTGCAAGAGCTAGGACTTGAATTCAGGCCAAGGGAACAGGCCTGACTTGCTTGTCTACCAGCATGGTGAGCTTCCCCTTCTCCCACAGTGCTGTAGATGTACCTAGGCCCTGAGTTCAAATCCCAGGACTGGCAGATAAAATGGCATGAATTGCTAGCCAAGCAGCCTCATAATTTTTAAAATATTTTAATGTGTTTAATTTGTCAAGCACAGAGCTTGAACTCAGGGCATGGCAACTCTGCCTCAGCTTGAATCACTCCAGGCTGGGGTGCAGCCACTGGATCTGAACTAGGCCCTGAGAGGAGACTTGAGCTGGGACAGCTTCTTTACAGGTTTTGTTTTTGTTTTAGGGATTATAGAAAAGAACAAAAACCTTGGCTCCAACCAGCTCAGTTCTTGGAATGAAAAGAATGCCTCTAGGTCCCCCTCCCCTTAACAACTCAACCCACCTTCATTGTTCTGTTAAAGACTGACCCATTAAACAGGTAGCCAGTAATCTGGCTCATGCCCGCATGCTGGCTGGCATGCTGGAGACATCCCGAGTTTACTATAAACTCTACCTTTTACACATGCTTATGTTAAACTCCACTAAACTCCTTTGTGTATGTTTACCTTAAGCTTTACCATTGAATTCGAGAGTCATTTAAACCAAAAGTGATAGGCTGGTTTAAACAGCCATTATGTGACAAAGTGTAACCTCACTGGCCACCTGCGTGTGGTCTGGTATGACTTTGCAATCTTTTGGGTGTGTGAAAAATCTCTTTGGTTGCCTATGTGACCAGGCTTCACCTTGTGATATTTGCCTTTAAAAACCTAAGCACGTGGGCCGCTAGGGGTCGCAGTATCAGCTCCCGAGCCTGTGCTGTGGCCCTGGCCAGTCAATGCAGGAACCTTCTCAATAAAGTTGCTTCTTTAATATCAACTTTGTTGCGGTGGGCTCTGTCACTCCGGACGACTAGGTGGGCTTGCCTGCCTGAGTAGGGGTCTTCCTACTACAGACGCACAGCCAAAACTGAGTTCCCGGGGCACAAATGCTGACAGGAATAATAAATACATAAAACAACACAGAAACAAAGAAGAAAAACCTGCAACTTGCAGATGGCTGCCGGTTTTACATTTGTTTTCGTTGCAAGGTGATCTTCCTGTGTCTGAATGACATGGCTGAAAAGTGTTAGAAACCTGGCATTGCTGAAGGCTGGAGGGCTACCAGGGAAGTCATAGGCCAACTAGGCAACATAGGCCCGGGGTTCAAAGCTTGGTCCTGACCCCTACAAATGGCCGGAGATCCTAATAGTCTCATTCCTATTCATAGGAATACCGATGGAAGGTTATGAATGTCAAGGTTTAATTAGTTGCTCCTGAATGATGCTACTATAAAATTAGAGAGATTTTAGGAGGCCGATGGATTTTCATGAATGTTTTTGATACATTAAAAGAATACTATTAATTACATGTACACAATAGTTTCGGGACAGTGGTTGATTTAATTAACAATTCATTAAGGATGAAAACAATAATATAAATTACATGGAGGCATTAAAAATACCCAAATATTGGTAGGAATGTAGCCTATTCAACTGAATAATGTATAGACATCTCTGGCACTCTATAAAGATCTATATTTATTTGTGTACTACCATCTGCATGTCAATCTGTTCTTATTTTGTCAACCTCTGGGGCTCGATCTCAGGTGCTGGAAACTGCTTGTCAGCTCAATATGCCCCAGGCTGGCGTACTGACACTCACCCATTCATGAATTGGGCCTTGTAGGTTGTGAGTTCAGATGCCAGCACCCACAAAAATTGATTCATAGAGTAAGAAACCCTTGGTTACACAGGTTTTCCTTTGCTGTGAAAGTCCTGGATGTCAGGTGTGAAGTTCATACATCGGCAAATCCATCCTATATAATAAATGTAATAAATAGTCCATGTGTAAGAACAGTCAATAAAATAAATGGTAAATAAATGAATAAAACAAAAAAATGAATAGCTATACTAAGCACAATATGGAGTCAATATATGTGGCTCGATCTCAGGGCCTGGGAACAACCTGGCAGCTGAATTGGCTAGAGGCTGCTGTGCTGGCAGCCACACATAAATGAATTGAGTCTTCTAGGCCCTGAATTTAGATGCAACACTGCCAAAAATGAGTGGGAAGCCAAGCGTGACACATAATTTTCTTTTCTTTGAAAGTGTTCAGTGTCAGGTAGGATGTATAATTTGGATACAAATCAATATGCTATGTAAGTAGAATGTCACAAAGGTAAAAAAAGTCATAGGTAGAGAATTGTCACTACAATAAATGATAAACAGATTGAATTAGTAATGAATCATTGTAGGATAAAATTAGATGCAGTAATTATAGGATGTGGATTAAGTTTAATTAACGTTTTATTAAGTATTAACAGAATAAAAATTGCATGGAGACATAAATACCTAATAATTGGTAGTAGCACATGATGCATAATTTAATAATATATAGACACCTACCTCATTCTATAAAATATTTAATTATATGTATGGATGTATGCACATATGTGATAAACAATAGGATATTGAGTATTAATTAATGCTTTATTAATTGTTAGCTGGGACACATCATTAAATAGAGATATAATTTAATACCTAATAATTGGTTGTAATATTATCTATAATGTAATAATATCGACATCTCTCTTTTGTGTATATAATATTTATATACAACAATCTATCTATTTATACCTCCTTTACTCCTGGAGCTCAGTGATTGAGTGCTCCCCTAGTAAGCACAAAGCCCTGGGTTCGATTTCTCAGTGCCACATAAGCAGGAAACCTGGAATTTCTGCTGTCTTTCAATCAATTGAGTGCTAGCCTTGAGCACAAATACTTAGGGACAGTGTCTAAGCCCTTACTCAAGCCCCACCACTGCCACCAAAAAATGGTACAATGTTCTAACTACAATTATAGAAGGACAGGACTTCAAATACCACATCACAGAACAAGCTAGGAGTCTGGCACTGACAGTTGCCACCTAACCTGACTTAGGCAGATGTAAACAGCTGCAACCCAGCTCCACAGAACCAGATGCTGCTGGCTTGCCCCCATCCTACTGGCTGCTTGGAAGCTTTAAAACCAAGCCCTGGTAGGAAGTATGTGAGACTCTTGGAGATGTGGCTCTAAGTAGTAGAGCCTTAGCCTTGAGCATATGTTATTAGAACAGTATCCCCATGCATTGAGTTCAAGCTCTATGGGTAGCCTGCCCCCCCCAAAAATACCCCACTAAACCATTAGATGTGAACTTGTGTGATTCATGAAACGTTCCTCAAAGAATGATGATACCGATGAAAACAACCTAATTCTAATGACAGCTTGTGGAATAGAGCTATGTGCTGAATCCTTCATAGGGTGCTCTGTGCTGAGTCTGGCACAGGGTGCTGTGTCCTGAGTTCTTCACAGGGTGCAGTGTGCTGAGTCCTGCATTGGGTGCTGGGTGGTAAGTCTTCACAGGATGTTGTGTACTGAGTCCTTCAAAGAGTGCCATCTGCTGTGTCCTTCACAGAATGCACTCTTTCATATGGTCCTTGTAAGAGCTACACAACTGAGATAATTATGCAGACAAGAATATTGAGATGCAGATATGTCCCCATGGCAGAGACAAAATTATGTATTACTAAAGAGTGGGTGAGTTGTCTACTGCAGACAATTGTTTTGTTTTGTTTTTCTCAGTCATGAACCTTGAACTCGTGGCATAGGTACTGACCCTTACCTCTTGGGCACATGGCTAGCACTAAACTACGTGGTGCCAAGGACCCCCTTGCAGTAGAGTGCCACAGCCTAGGGGTCTATAGCTGAGGTCTGTCAGCCTGCCTTCTCAGGAACCTGAGATCTGAGGATCTGGCTTACAAACTATGCCAGACACAAAAGGTCCCATGAGACTATTATCTCCAATTCACCACTAAGAAACCTGAAGTGGAAGCTGGATGCTTGTCACTCATGCTTGTCATCCTAGCTCCTCAGGAGGATGAGATCTGAGGATCATGGTTCAAAGCTAGCCTGGGAAGGAAAGTCCTTGAGACATTTAACTCCAATGAACCATGAGAAAGTCTGAAATGGTGCTTTGGGTCAAGTGGTAGAGCACAAGACTTGAGGCACAGCACCCAGGCCCAGACTTCAACTGCTCCAACCAACAACAACAAAAAAGAAAGAAAATAACAAACCTGAAGAAGAGGGCTGGGAATGTGCTTAGGGGTAGAGTGCTTTGCATCTATGATACTCTGGATTTGATTTCTCAGGTACACATCACTAGAAAAAAGCATGAAGTGTCTCTGTGGCTCAAGTGGGAGAGGGCTATTCTTGTGCAAGAGAAATTAGGTACAGTGCTCAGGTCCTGAGTTCAAGCTCCAGGACTGCTGTATGTGTGCACGCTCGAACACCCACACCCACACACAGACCAGAAGTAAAAGCTGTGACACAAAATGGTAAAGCACTGGGCTCCTGCATTGAGCTCATGGTCAGCACCCAGGTCCTGTGTTCAACCCCAAAACTTTGCCATCCAGGGCTCAATTAGGAGAGGTCAAAGGTTTCAAAACCTAATGTGCTTCAGCAGTCCTAGATGACAGGAAGCATGGTGAGATAAGACATGTGCTTGGATTTCCAAAGCTTCCGGAAACCTAGCAGAGGCATCATAAGCCCTTCATCACCCTCAATGAAACTTTTCTTGAGGTTAAGTGCCCTAGTTGTCTGCCAGAAGGACTCCTGAATTATATTGAGCACTGTATCTAAGCACCAGAATATAGTCTTACAAAGGCAGGATTAGTGCTGAGAACTTGGCCTGCCACAGGAGGTGGCACAAATGAAGGCTTCCTGTTAAAACGGAGCACTGGGCAGAAGATAGCTTGGGGTACAAAGAGGATTTTTTGTCCTGACCTTCAGAGCCCATCCACACTCATCCTCACTAATTGACCCATATGGAATTGTTTGTTACACAGCTGTACAGGACTGAGGCCTTTTGTCTGCCTGTACAGACAGTGAGAGAGACTTCTTCCAGCAGGCCTGGGAGGCAGAGAAACCCTCAGGCTGCATTGGGAACTGTGAGGAGAGCCCAGGGAAATGCACTGTCATGAAAGCAGTCTCTGTGTTATGAAATCATTGTATTGAAAACAAATTTTCTAGCTTGGTGCCTTTCATCATAGGTACTGTAGAGTTTCACCTATAGGAATACATCCACACATACACAAATACATGGAAGCAGGTCCTGGGGTTGAACTATGAGCATAGGCCTTGTCCCTGAGTTACATTTGCTCAAGAGTAGTGCATTAACCTTGTGCCACAGCCCCACTTCGGGGTTTTCTGTGATCTCTTACAAATAACTGTGTCATGGACTTTCCTATGCTGGCTGGATTCAAACTCAGATTCTCTACATCTCAGCCTCCTGAGGAGCAGGGATTACAGTCAGCAGCCACTGGTACCTGCCTTTCTTTTCTTCTTCATTTTTTAATCTGGACAATCTGACTACTTAACAGCATCATTCCAATGCCTTGAGTTTATAAGTAAACTACTCAATGTTCTTTATAGGTGCTTTCTCTGAGAAGGATTTTCTCTCCTCCTCTTCTCCTCTGGTCACAGGTTTGAAGCCAAAAGTGAGAAATGAGTGTCAAATGATTTTGGCAGCAAATGTCCACAGGACATGCCAGTTCAGTCACTTAGCATTGAGCTGCAGTGAATTTACTGTCTCAGCACGAGAGGACCAAAAGCTGGAGCGATCCTCATGGTGTCTGCCTATAAAATAATCTAATAATTTTGAGTGTTTTGTGTCTCCAACCTGAAGTATCTAGAACATACTAGAAGCATCTTCATGTTTCCTTTTTTCTCTAGTACCTCTCGAGATTTAGACTAAGGGTTTGTGTGGAGCAGATCCTCAGCGAATCCCTGAGGAAAGCCACTTGAAGTCTCCTCAGGAGATCTCTGTTCAAAGACAGCCCGAGCAGGAAAGTCTGCGAGACTCTTATTTCCAATAAACCACCAGAAAACCAGAAGTGAATCAGTGGCCCAGAGGGTAGAGCTCTAGCTTTGAGAAAGAAAGCCGAGCAGGAGATACAAGCCAGACCAGGCAGGAAAAACCTGGCAGGTGCTTATGTCCAATTAAGGACCAGATGTCCGGAAGTTGAGCTGTGGCAGTGGTAGAGTCTCAGCCTTGAGCAAAACAGCTGAGGAACACATAGGGCCCTGAGTTTAAGCCCTGATATGGCCACCAAAGAAATTCAAAAAGAGAAGGCCAAGTTTATGTATCAGTGTCCTACTTACTTATGTGTGTATATTACCTCCCTGAGTGCAAACAGATTGTATGTAATGCTTCTCCTTTTATGTACACATTTATTTTTCAGATAGGCTTGCTGCACATACTGCATCATTCTCTTCTTTTCAGACCCATGGCTTTTCTCTACCAGAGTTCCAGGCCTGTGTCCTTATATGATGCAAACTTAAGATCTCAGCTGCCTTTATTTGCATATTATTATGAGGCCAACGCAAGAACAATCACAAATCAGGCAGAGGAAGAGAAGATCAGGGTTTTTGAAATAACGGGTATTCAGAAAATTAAACTTGGGGGATGTAAAATGGTAGCATACTTATGTAGAAACTACCATTAAGAAAAAGATGAGAGGGCTGGGAATGTGGATTAGTGAGACAGTGCTTTTCCTGCCATGCAAGAAGCCCTACAGAGGATTTGATCCCTCCTCTGTAGCACATGCACAGAAAAAGCTAGAATTGGTGCTGTGGCTCAAGCAGTAGAGTGCTAGAGACAGTGCCCAAGCCTTGAGTTCAACTCAAATACAAGTAACTTCTCATCACCAAGGGAAACCCAGGAAGTTTTTGAACAGCTGCCCTTTCAGAAGTGGACGTCAGAGCGTCATAGACTTTCCTGCCCTGGCTGGCATCACCCTGTTAACCTCAGACCTCAGCCCCCTGAGCAAGGGTGATAGGCCTTAGCTACTGGTGCTCTGCTAGGTCAGAACTGTAATGACATTGACAATACAAGTCAACTGCTTATCACAAAGGGCTTGGGGAGCATATTAAGCCTTTCAACAATGGACCTTTCAGAACCCTGTAGGACACAAGGTTATAATACTAGAGTCTGAGAGGCTGGGCATATGGATCTGCTAAACTTGAACCTTGAGCTCTGACTCCAATTCTGGTGTACATCAGCGTCAGCGTTTGTTTTCTAGAGAATGTTCTCCTAATTAGCAAATAGGAAAAGTACTTTGATTAACCCTCATGTTTTTCCCATTTTGTGTCTCCAACTCAAGCCTGGGCACTGTTCCTACGCCCTTCATCTCAAGGCGAACACTCTACCACTTGAGCCACAGCACCACATGGGGTCTTTTGCTGGTTCATTGGTGATAAGAGTCTAAAAGGCTTTCCTTGTCTAGGCTGTCTTTGAACTGTGGTCTTCGGATCTCAGCCTCCTGAGAAGATAGGGTTCCAGGTGTGAGCCACTGGCATCTGGCCTATTGTTTTTGCCAGTGCTGGGGCTTGAACTTAGGGCCTGGGTACTGTCTCCATGCTTCTTTTTCTGAAGGCTAGTGTTCTACCACTTGAGCACACCACAGCTTCTGGCTTTTTCTGAGTATGTGGCACTGAGGATTCAAACCCTGGCATTCATGCATGCTGAGCGAGCTGTGTACCACTAAGCCACATTCCTAGTCCCACCCTTACAATATTATCCCTCAACTTGCCTATCCTCAAGGAAAGGCTTCTGAGTATAAATCATCTAAAGAAATCCTTATAGGAAGGTGTTAAAGATAAACAAGACAAAGCTCATATTTGGGAGAGACTCTAAACATGTGAAGACTGAGACAAATGCCTCCATTTAATTATGTATCATGTTTCAACAGTTAATAAAGTATTAATGAAAAGTGAGTCAATGTCCTAAATTATTGTGTATAATTCTATAATAGATGTGCAAAATGTAATAAATATTATGTGTATAATAATACTAATACAATAAAAATAAGTAAATGAATAAAATATAGAAATACAAAATCAATAATAAAAAAACATAGCTTGTATTAAACATACACATATAATATGTAACATATATTACACATGTACATAAATATTATTTTCCATTATATGGACTTAATTCAGCCACTGGGAACTCTAACTTGAATTCCTTTTCCTCAAGGACAGTGAGCTTCCCCTTCACCTATGATGCAAAAGAGTTACCTGGATGGTGAGATCTAATCCCAGCAGTGGCAGAAATACTAGCCCCAGTTCCAAGACAGTGACTTAATTATTTTTAATGGAAGCAGTTATGTTTATTCAGTTCCATACTGAACATTTTAAAAACAGCAGTGTATAATTTTGTATATCTATTCAGACATCCTTCCCTTCCCTGCAAAGTGCTTCTTCGAGCTCTAAATTGTTTCCTTTTTTGTGCATTTTTTTTGTTGTAAAAATGTGGTATAGAGGGGTTACAGTTACATGAGCAAAGTAATGAGTACATTTACTATTGAGCATTGCTGCCTCCTCCTTTGTTTTCCCCTTGCCATCCCTTCCCTCCCACCTCCACAGCTATGCCCCCACCCCAAGCTGAGGTCAGTGACTTAATTTTTGTTTTTTATTTTTGGCTTGGCATAGGATTTGAACTCAAGTAGTAGAAACTCTGCACCTTCCCTCACATTGCTACAGATTTACCAAGATCCTGAGTTCAAATCCCAGGTTAGGAAAGAAAACTGGCAGAAATTCCAAACCAGGGGGATTTTTTTCAATTTAGTTAAATAAATTATTTATTTATTTATTCTTTTTTTTTTTTTTGCCAACTATGGAGATTGAACTCAGGTCGTGGCAACTCTACCTCAGCTTCAATTGCCTTAGACTGGGCTGCATCCTCTCACCCATAGTCGATCCTGGGATCCTAGGCCCAGAGCTTGCAGGAAGAAAAAAGTAGGACAGCACAAAAAGTGGCGAGCTGCCTGGATTAGAAAGATTAACATCGTGAAAATGGCAATACTTCCCAAGGCTATCTACAAATTCAATGCAATACCTATCAAAATTCCACCCTCATTCTTCAAGGAAATAGAAGAGGCAATCCAAAAATTCATATGGAACAATAAAAGACCCCGAATAGCAAAAACGCTCCTCAACGGAAAGAACACGGCTGGAGGAATATCAATACCAAATTTCAAACTCTACTATAAAGCCATAGTAATCAAAACAGCTTGGTATTGGCATAAGAACAGACCTCAGGACCAATGGAATAGAATTGAAAACCCAGAAATGAACCTACAGACCTATAGCCATCTAATCTTCGATAAGGGAGCTAAAACAATAGAATGGAAGACAGACAGCCTCTTCAGTAAATGGTGCTGGCAAAACTGGTTAACTACATGTAGAAAACTAAAGCTAGAACCTTATATATCACCCTGCACCAGAATCAACTCCAAATGGATCAAAGACCTTGAACTCAAAGCAGACACTCTGAAAACATTACAGGATGGAATAGGAGAAACCCTGGGTCTCCTTGGCTCAGGCCAAAATTTTCTGAATAGAGACCCGGAAACACAACAAATCAAAGAAAGGTTGGACAAATGGGATTGTATAAGGTTGCAGAGCTTCTGCAGGGCAAATGACATAGCTAGCAAGATCAATAGAAAGCCCACGGATTGGGAGAAGATCTTTACTAGCCATACAACGGACAAGGGTCTCATATCTAAAATATACTTGGAACTCAAAAAATTAAACCACCCAACAACAAATCCTCAAAGAAACAACTGCACAATAAGTAAGTGGGCGAAAGACTTAAAGAGAAACTTCTCTGAAGAAGAAAGAAGGATGGCCAATAGACACATGAAGAAATGTTCAACATCCCTAGCCATAAAAGAAATGCAAATCAAAACAACATTGAGATATCACCTCACTCCAGGTAGAACGGCAAAAATCAAGAACTCTAACAACAACAGATGCTGGAGGGGATGTGGACAGAAAGGAACCTTACTTCATTGTTGGTGGGAATGTAAACTTGTTCAACCACTTTGGAAAGCAGTATGGAGGTTCCTCAGAAGACTTCACATAGAGCTCCCCTATGAGCCAGCAATCCCACTTTTGGGCATTTACCCTAATGTTTACAAACAAGACCACACTAAAGCTACCAGCACAACTATGTTTATTGCAGCATTATTTACCATAGCTAAGATATGGAACCAACCCAGATGCCCCTCAGTAGATGAATGGATCAAGAAAATGTGGTATATATACACAATGGAATTCTATGCCTCCATCAGAAAGAATGACATTGCCCCATTTGTTAGGAAATGGAAAAACTTGGAAAAAATTATATTAAGTGAAGTAAGCCAGGCCCAAAGAAACGTAGGTCCCATGGTTTCCCTTATTTGTAATATCTAGTATATGTATGAGTCAAGCGGAAAAGGTCAGATAATGTGATGTCAGGAAAATGAACCCTTAGATGTGTATTTTAATGTTTTTTTTCTTTCATGCATGTGTTTCTAACACATTTATAAGATTATCCCTTTGTTGCTTTGTATGTCCCTCCTCCACAGTATAACCCCTGCTTTCACTATATTTGATGTCAGTATAACTTGTGGAGGAGATGGGGAAAAACCAGTTGTTTAAGGATACAGGTGGACCTGTTGCAACAATGAGAAGTACAAGTTGTCATGTCCAAAACGAGCTTTACAACGTTGGTGCAGGGGGGGGGGGGAAGGAGAAGGATTGGGTTTAGGGGGTGAGGGGGGAGGCTGGGAAGGGATGTGAAGGATAAACAAAGGAGGAGGCTGCAATGCTTGGTAAGAAATGTACGCATTATCCTGCCCATGTAACTGTAACTCCTCTGTACAGTATGTTCACAAATAAAATTAAATTAAATTAAAAAAAAAAAAGTGGCGAGCTGCAGGGGACTGGGGGTTTTACGTTTTTTTTTTTCTTTGCAGGGTGACCATCCTGATTCTGAATGACATGGCTGCAAAGTGGAGCTGAACTGCTATACTGCTATTCCTGAAGGCTGGTAGGCTACCAGGGAAGCCATAGGCCAACCTGTCAACATAGGCCCTGGATTAAAAATCTAAGTCCTGACACCTACCAATGGCAGGACATCACAAGAGACTCGTTCCTATGCATAGGAATACTGATTGAAAGAGTAGTTTGTGCATCAGTCGAGTCTAAAAGTGGATGTAATAATCCTAGGATGCTGATTGATTTTAATTGATAGTTTATTAAGGATGGAAAGAATAATATTACTTCAAAGACAATATAATAAATACCTAAGAGTTGGTAGGAATGTAGTAGGCGTCATTCAGTCAGATAGATGGCTCTGGCTTTCTTTACGAATATGTATTAATTGTTTAACACCATCTGCCAATCTATGTATCACTGTTTTGGCCAAACCTGGGGCTCCATCTCAGTGCCTGGGAACCACCTCACAGCTTCATTGGCTAGAGGCTGCCGTGCTCACCCTTACCCATTCATGAATTGGGCCTGCTAGGCCCCAAGTTCGGATCCCAGCACTGCCAAAAATTTAATCTTGGAGTAAGAAGCTGAGTGTGACACATGTTTTCCTTTTCTGAGAGAGTCCTGGGTTTTAGGCATGATAGCGAACGCATCTACAAATCTAGATGCTATGTGATAGGAAGTAAACAATGTAATAAACGGGATAGGGGTCAAAAGAGTCAATAAAATAAATGGTAAATAAATGAATAAAACAAGAAATGAAATGAATAACCATACCAAACATGATATTGTCTGACTATATGGAAGTATAAATCCTGTCTTTAAGATGTAAATAAAATGTATACAAGGAGTATGTTTTGCAGGACTGAGGCTTGAATTCAGGCCTAGGGAACAGGACTGACTTCTTTGGCTTCAAATATGATGTGCTTTCCTCTAGCCTGACAGTG
The DNA here is from genome assembly GCF_019054845.1 of Dipodomys spectabilis. Classification (NCBI taxonomy): domain Eukaryota; kingdom Metazoa; phylum Chordata; class Mammalia; order Rodentia; family Heteromyidae; genus Dipodomys; species Dipodomys spectabilis. Next base: position 1,580,791 of record NW_024871021.1, on the reverse strand, counting down.
CTACTATTTACCCAGATCTTGAGTTCAAATCCCAGGCCTGGCAGAAAAAATGGCACGAATTGCAAAACAGGGAGATAAATAATTGTTTTTTTAATTTCTAAATTGTTTTAATTTTTTAATTGTTGTAATTTTTTTAATTTAATTTTTTTGTTTGTTTTTGGCAATGCACATGGCTTGAACTCAGATCGTGACAGCTCTGTCTCAGCTTCCATCACACTAGCCTGGGTTGCAGCCTCCAGAACCAAAGCTGATCCTGGAATCTTAAGACCCGATGTCTGACAGGAAAACAAAATGAAAATGACACTAAAACAAGCAGCAAGCCACACATGGTAGGCAGTTTATTGGCTTTGATTCCTTGCATGGTGAACATCCTAGGTCTGAATGACATGGATGCCACGCATAGGTGACCTGTCATTGCTGAAGACTGGCAGACTGTCAGGAAAGCCATAGACCAACCCCGCAACACAGTCCCTGAGTTCAAATCCTGGTCCTGACACCTACCATTGGCAGGAGATCCCAAGAGACTCCTGCTTGTGCATAGAAATTCCGATGGAATGGTATCCAACTCATGATTGAATAGTTCGTGCAGCGGTCTAGACTCAAATTAGACGCAATAATCCTAGGAAGCTGATTGAACTTAATGAATGGTTAATTAGGCATGAAAAGAATAATATTCCTTCAATGGAGGCATAATAACTACCTAAGACTTGGTAGGAACGAAGCAGATGTCATTGAATACTAGATACACGGCTCTGGCACTCTGTACTAATATGTATTTATTGGTGTACTACCACCTGCCTATCCATCTAGGGCTATTTTGGCCACGCCTGGGGCTTGATCTCAAAGCCTGCCAAAAATTTCCTCCTGGAGTAAGAAGCCAAGTGTGACACCTGTTTTCCTTTTCTGTGAGAGTGTGGGTGTCAGGCATGATGGAGAACAAGTCTACAAATCTAAATGCTATGTGATAGGGTGTAAATAAATTAATACATGGTTAGGTGTCATCACAGTCAATAAAATAAACTGTAATTAAATGAATGAAACAGAAAGTACAATGAATAACCACACCAAACATGATATGGACTGAGCACCTGTCTGGAAGTTCAATCCTATTTTTAAAATACATGTAAGGACTATGTTTTCCAGGGTTGGGGCCTGAATTCAGGCCTGGGGAAGAGGCCTGACTTTCTGATCTTCAAGCATAGAGAGCTTCCCCTTCCCCCAGAGTGCAACAGAGTTACCTAGACCCGGAGTAAAAATCCCAGGCCTTGCAGATGAAAAATAGCACACATTCCAAGCCATTGAGCTTCATTAGCTTTTTTCATAATTTTTAAAGTTCACTTTAAAGTTCACCTTTATTTCATACATTTTGATTTTATAACATGAGAGTTTTTCAAAAAGGGGTTTAAACACTTATATTTCAGCATAGCACATTGATGTTTCCCTTTTGACCATTTGCCATGAAGAGTGAGAATGAAAATGAGTACATCATTCCTCCCTAGAGGGACAGTTGATGTTATTTCTATTTAGAGTTATTTCTATAACTATAAACTCTCTGCAATTGCATCGTGTGAGTTTTCCTCAGTGCCTACCACAAAATACACTAGTTGAGTTCTCATACCACAAAAGGTTGGGTTTCTGAATAAAAACTCACTTCTGTGAGGACAGTAGGTACTTGTAAGCATTTTGGGAATAAAGTGAATTGTAAAATGAAAAACAAAAACATTGGGACTGGGATGTAGCTCAGTAGTGGAGTACTTGCCTAAAGAGCATAAGACCCTGGAAGAAAAGGAAGGCAAGTTTCCTCAAGCTCAGAAGGTTAGAATTTTATGATCTGTATGAACAAACTTCTTTCTTCTTTTTTTTTTTTGTCAGTGGTGGGGCATGTACTCTGAGCTTGGCTGCCCACCTTCAGCTCTTCAACTCATGGCAAGTGCTCTACCGCTTGAGCCACAGTGCCGTTTTCGGTTTATTGGAGATAAGGGTCTCACGGACTTTCCTGCCCAGGCTGGCTTTGAACCACCATCCTCATATCTCAGCCTCCTAAGTAGCTAGGATTATAGCCATGAGCCACTGTTGCCTGGTGCATGAACAAACTTCTTAAAGATTGATTCTGAGGAAAGAAACTTGGAATACACTTTTAATAGAAATAATTTATAATGGCATGGGTAAGGCACTAATTCAGAAGTATTTATTCATTGGCTGCTTTCTTAGTTTATTTAAAGATATATATATATATATATATATATATATATACATACATTTTAATATATCTACATATATATTATTAAAACATAGCTTTGAAGTGTACCTAAAAGCATATGTGCTCATGTAAAGTTATATAACTGCACAAGCTTGATTTTTTATTTTCAGTTTGTTGGTACCATAAATTAGGTGGGATGTGTGTACTGTTGTTTTGTTCTCTGTTTTTGGAGGATTTCTCTCTGCTTTCTTCCCCTACTCCCTCTCTCTGCACTTGAATTGAGCTTGCTCTTTCTTGGCTTGATTGTTCATAGCTGATTTTCTACCAATTCAGCCATACCTGTAGCCTGGCCTTTTGCCAGTTAATTGGAGATGTCATCTCTCAGGCTTTTCTGCCTGACTTGGCTTTGAAACTTCATCTTCCAGTTCTCACCTCTTGAGTAGCTGGGATTAAAGATGTGAGCCACTGGGGTGTCTAGGGATGAATTTGACTTTGGTTGATGGATTCTTTCTGTTTTTCTAAGCATGGGATCATCTACTATAGAATTTCTGTGAATGTCCTGGGTCTGAAGTAAGATATATAATACATATGCTAATCTGTATAGTTCTCATAAGATGTAATCAATTTAATACATGTTATAAGTGTAATAATAGTCAATATAAATAATGAATGAATGAATAGTGCAAAAAATAAAATAAATACATAGTAAAATAATATGTGGTAAACATAAGTATGTAGATACTAATCATTATTTCAAATGTGGATGAATATTACTTTAACAGGGCTGGGGATTGAATTCAGGCCTAGGTAAGAGTCCTGAATTGCTTGTCTTCAAAGATGGTGTTTCCCCATCCCCCACAGTGCATAAGATTTACCCAGACTCTGAGTTCAAATCCCAGGCCTTACAGGAAAAATAAAAGGTATGAATGCCAAGCTGGTGAGCTTCATTAGTATTTTTACAACTTTTTTTTCGTGGGGCTTGAGCTCTGGCCTTGGGCGCTGACCCAGGGCACTTCAGCTCAAAGCGAGTGCACTACCCCTTGAGCCACAGCACCACTTCTGGTTTTCTAGTGCTTTATTGGAGATAAGAATCTCATGGGTTTTACAGCCTGGGTTGGATTTGAACCACAATCCTCAGCCTCATGAGTAGCTAGAATTACAGGTGTGAGACACTGGCCCCCGGCTATTTTTAATATTTTAAAATTTTGTTGATTGATTGATTGCCAATCACGGGGCTTGAACTGAGGTTGTGGCAACACTGCCTGAGATTCCATCACCCTAGGCTGGGATTGTGCAGCTTCTGGACCCACAGCGGATCACGGGATGGTACAACTTGGGGGCTGACAGGAAAACAAAATGAAAATAGCACCGAAAAAAACGTTGATCTGTGGATGGTTGGCGGTTCCTTGGTTTTCCTTCCTTGCATGGTGACCATCCAGGTTCCAAATGACACGGCTGCAACCTGTAGGTTACCTGGCACTGCTGAAGGCTGGCAGGCTGGCAGCAAAGCCATAGGCCAACCTGGACACCTAGGTCGTGAGTTAGTTCCAGGTCACGCCACTTACAATGGGCTGGGGAGCCTGAGAAACTATTGCCTATCCATAGGAGCACCAGAGGAATGTGAACAATGTCATGGTTGGATGAGTAGTTCATCAATCAGTCTAGCAGAATATTAGACCCAGTAATAACAGGACATGGGCTGATTTTAATTCATAGTTTATTATGCACTAAAAGAATACTATTGATTAAATGAAGTCCTCACTAAAGACCTGAAAATCCGTAGGAGCGTAGTATGCATCATTGAACACTAAATAGACATTTCTGGCCATATGTAAATATCTAAATTTGTATTTATTTGTATACCATTATCTGCATAGAACATTTTTGCTATTTTGGCCAAACCTGGAACTCGATCCCAGGTCTTGAGATCCACTTGGCACCTGCATGCGCTAGATGCTGCCGTGCTGACACTCACCCCTTCATGAATTGGGCCTCCTAGTCCCTCAGTCAAGGTCCCATCATTGCCAAAAGTTTCTTCCTGGTGTAAGATTCCATGTGTAACACCTGTTTTCCTTTTCTGTGCAAGTGCTGGGTGTCAGGTGTGATGTACATATTATGTATGCAAAGCTATATGCTATGGAATAGATTGGGACAAATGTAATAAATGTTATAGGTGTACTCACAGTCCATAATATAAATGCTAAATCAATCAATCAATCAATAATAAAATATAATGAATCACTCCAACAAACACGATTTAAAAAGAATATAGAGATATAACTCAAATATTTAAAATGTCTATAAATGTTATATTTTTCAGTACTGGTGCTTGATTTCAGGTCTAAGGAAGAGTTGAGAAGTTCATGCATGATTCGCATAGGAAATGATAGGCAAGATCTTAATTAAGACTGCATGAAGTGTGACAATAATTACATTCAGGAAATCGAAGCATTGGGAAAAATCCAAGAATCGGTAGTCACATGGAAGATAGGATTCCAACACAGCTCGCCACATCTTCTATGCTATACAAACAGGCCTTTATTAGAATACTAATTTCAGCTTATGAATGGAATGAATATGGTGCTCCACCCCGGGGCTACATCTCAGGTCCTGGGTATGCTCTAGCTCCTTAGTGGCTCACAGGCTTGTGTGCTCATGTGGACCCATTTGGCAGTTGGTTCTGCTAGGCCCTGAGTTCAACTTCAAGCACTGCCAAAAGGTTCATCTTGATGTGAGATGCCAAACCTTGCAGATGTTTTCCTATCCTATGCAAGTCCTGGGTCACAGATAGGATCTAGAAAGCATAGGCAACTCTATACCCATGGGAGTAGGTTGTCATCCATGTGAGCTCAGTTATATATGTCATCCTATACTCAATAAAATACACAATACATAGATGAATAAGACACAAAATAAAAAGATTAACTACACTGAAAACTAGGTGCATACCACACCTGTATGTAAATAGAGATCCTATGTTAAAAGAGCTGGGTTTGCCTAGTGCTGGGGCTTCAAATCAGGTCCAGTACCAGGCCTGACCTTTTAGTCTTCAAAGACGGTGAGCTTAACCTTCCCCCACAATGCAACAGAGTCACCCAAACCTGAGTTCAAATCCAAGCTCTCCCAGTAAAATGGCACAAATTCTGAGCTTGGGTTCTTCGTTCATAATTTTTTAATTTTTTTTTTTTACTAGACCCAGGGCTTGAACTCAAGTAGTGTCAACTCTGCCTCAGCTCTGATCATCCTAGGCTGCAGCCTCTGGACCCACAGCCCGTCCTCGGACCCTAGGACCCTGGGGCTTGGTGGAAAAAAAAAGAAGCCGTGAGGGTAAATAAAGCTGTGGGAAGTTCCACCTGGTGCTTTTATGTTTATTTTCCTTTGCATGGTGACCATTCTGGGTCAGAACATGCCTGCCTGCAGATTGAAGATGACCTGGCATGGCTGAAAGCCTGCTGGTTTTCGGGGGAGCCACAGGCTAACCAGACAATGGAGGCCCCGAGGACGAATCCCAGTCAGCCCTGTTAAGATGAGGGAATGGCCGGAAATCCGGGGACATTCGTTTCCGGACCTAGGAAGAATGGTGGAATGCAATCAATCTCATCCTTGAATGAGTAGTTCCTGCTTGATGTGAGTAGGAAAAGATAGGCCAGATTCATCGGGTATCGATTATTTTTAATGAAGAATTGATGAAGTATGACCATAATCATCACAGTCATGAAATGGAAGCATCGGGGAATATCCAAGAATTGGTAGTCACAAGGTAGATTCCATCACAGGTCGCCATCTCTCCTACACTATAAAAATATGTACTTATTTGCATACTAACTTGCACTTATAAATGCATGACTATTTCCCCCCCCCCCGCCCCCAATCCCCTCCTCCTAGGGTTGTAGCTCAGGTCCTGGGACTGGCCTACCTACTTAGTGGCTCACATGCTGCTGTGCTCACTTTTACCCGTTCACCAATTGGGCCTGCTAGGCCCTGAGTTTGAATCCCAGCACTGTCAAAAGATTATCCTGATGTGAGAAGCCCATCGATCCATCTGTTTTCCTGTCCTGAGAAAGACCTGGGTGTCAGGGAGGATGGAGATTACTACATAGGCAACCCTATTCCCAAAGGAATGGGTTGCCATCCATGTCAGCACAGTTATACCTGTCAGCATAATCAATAAAATACACATTGCATCCATGAATAAGACACAAAATAATGTCACCCATCCATGTATGATAATATAGATCCTGTATTTAAATTATGAATTCATGACTATATTGATCCCCACTTCCAGTGCTCAGTCTCAGGACCTGGGTACATCCTAGCTCTGTAGTGGCTCACAGGCTGGTGTGCTCAAATTGACCCATTCACCAATTGGGCCTGCTAGGCCCTGAGTTCAAATCCCAGCACTGCCAAAAGCTTCACCCTGATGTGAGAAGCCCATCAATCCCCCTGTTTTCCTGTCCTGTGAAAGTCCTGAGCCTCAGTGAGGATGGCAACTCTATAGCCATGGGAATAATTGTCATCCATGTCAGCACAGATATACCTGTTACCATACTCAATAAAATACACAATACATCCATGAATAACACTCAAAATAAAAAAAAAAGATAACTACATTGAATGCAAGATGCATACCACACCTGTATGTAAATAGAGATCCAGCTTCCCCTTCTCCCACAGTGCAATGGGGTTCCCTAGACCTGAGTTCAAATCCCAGCTCTAGCAGTATAACAGTGTGAGTTCTTAGCTAGAGTGCTTCATTCATAATTTTTTAAATTTTTTTTTGCCAGACCCGGGACTGGAACTCAAGTCATGGCAACTCGGCCTCAGCTCCCATCATCCTAGGCTGCAGCCTCTGGAACCACAGACCTCGGACCGTAGGATCCCGGGTTTGCTGGAAAAAAAAAAAGCTTCGAGGGGGAATAAAATCAGTGGGAAGTTCCACCTGGCACTTTTACATTTATTTTCCTTTGCATGTTGACCATGCTGGGTTCAAACACGGTGGCCTTCAGAGTGAAGGTGACCTGGTGTGGCTGATTGCCTGTATCAGAAGAATCAGAGGCCGACCCAGCAACGTAGGCCCCGAGTTAGATTCCCGGTCAGCCCCCATACATTGAGGGAATGGCAGGAGATCCTGAGATACTCATTTCCAGACCTAGGAAGAGTCATGGAACTCGATGGATCTCATCTTTGAATGAGTAGTTCCTGCTTGATGCGAGTAGGAAATGATAGGCAAGACTCATGGTGTATCGATTATTTTTTAATGAAGAGTTGTTGAAACATGGTCATAATCATCACAGTCATGAAATGGAGGCATTGGGGAAGATCCAAGAATCGTTAGTCACAAGGTAGATTGGATTCCATCACTGGTCGCCATCTCTCCTACTCTATACAAATATGTACTTATTTACATACTACCTTCAGATTTTGAATGGATGACTATTGTGCTCCCCTCTATCCCCCCCACTGAGGGGCTCAATCTCAGGTCCAGGGAACGACCTAGCTCCTTAGTGGCTCACATGCTGGTGTGCTTACCTGGACCCATATTCGCCTATTGGGCCTGCCAGTCCCCCTGTCAGATCCCAGCACTGCCAAAAGATGAATTCTGATGTGAGAAGCCAATCCTTGCCACTGTTTCTCTGTTCTGTGAAAGTCCTGGGTCTCAGCTAGGATGCAGTATGCTATATAGGCAACTCTATATTCATGGGAATCAGTTGCCATCCATGTCAGCACAGTTATAGCTTTCATCATATGTAATAAAATACAAAATACATCCATGACTAAGACACACAATAAAAAGAATAACTACATTGAATGCATGATGCATTCCACATCTCTATGTAAAGAGAGATCCTATGTGTAAAATAGGTGAGCATATGATTTTTGCCAGTGCTAGGGCTTCAGTTCAGGCCCTGGGACTAGGCCTGACCTTGTAGTTTCAAGGATGATGAGCTTCACCTTCCCCCAGAGTGCAACAAAGTTACCCAGACCTGAGTTGGAATCTCAGAGGTGGCAGAAAAATGGCGAGAATTCTAAGCCAGGGTGTGTTATTATTATTATTATTATTATTATTATTATTATTATTGCCAAGCAAGGGATTTGAACTCAGTTCATGTCAGCTTTGCCTCAGCTTCGATCACCTGAGACTGGCGAGTTCCCATGGGCCCGTAGCCGATCCTGGGATCCTAGGCTCTGAAACTTTGCAGGAAAAAATGGCAGAAAAATGGCAGAAAAATGTCGCAGGATGGATTTTTTATATTTTCTTTTGCACAGTGACCACCCTGGGTCTGAATTACACAGCTGCAAAGGGTATTTCACCTTGCATTGATGAAGACTAACAGGCTATCAGGGAAGCCATAGGCCCATGCAGCAACGTAGGCCTTGAGCTTGAATCCTGGCCTTGACACCTACCAGTGGGGGGGATCCCAAGATACTTGTTCCTATGCATGGGAATAACAATGAAATATTAGCAAACTCATGATTGAATTAGAAGTTTCTGCGTGTTTTGGTCTAGTCCAAAATTAGATGCAATGATCTGAGGACAATGATTCATCTTAATGAATAGTTTATTAAGTATGAAAAGAATACTATTCCTTCAATGGTGGCATAATAAATACCTATGAGTTAGTAGGACCGTAGTTGATGTCATTGAATCCTAGGTAGATGTCTCTGGCACTCTGTACAAATATATATTTATTGTTGTTCTACCACCCGTCTATCCATGCATGGCTATTTTGTCCACTCTTGCGGCTTAATCTCAGGGTCTGGAAATGCCCTGGCAGCATCATTGGCTAGAGGTTGCCATGTTGACACACCCATTCAGGCTCTGAATTGGGTCTGCCAGGCACTGAGTTCAGATCCCAGCACTGCCAACAATTGGATCATGGAGTAAGAAGCTGAGTGTGATACCTGTTTCCCTTTTCTCTGAGAGCCCTGGGTGTCACACATAATGGAAAACACATTTTCATATCTAGATACTATGTGATGGGTTGTCATTAATATCATAAATGAAATGTGTGTCATCGCAGTCAATAAAAAATCTCATATCTAAAATATACTTGGAACTCAAAAAATTAAATCCCCCAACAACAAATCCTCAAAAAAACAATTGCCCAATAAATAAGTGGGCAAAAGACCTAAAGAGAAACTTCTCTGAAGAGGAAAGAAGGATGGCCAATAGACACATGAAGAAATGCTCAACCTCCCTAGCCATAGAAGAAATGCAAATCAAAATAACATTGAGATACCACCTCACCCAGTTAGAATGGCTATAATCAAGAACGCTAATAACAACAGATGCTGGAGGGGATGTGGACAGAAGGGAACCTTACTGCATTGTTGGTGGGAGTGTAAACTTGTTCAACCACTTTGGAAAGTAGTATGGAGGTTCCTCAAAAGACGCCACATAGAGCCGTCCTATGACCCAGCAATCCCATTTTTGGGCATTTACCCAAATGTTTACAAACAAGACCACACTAAAGCTACCAGCACGACTATGTTTATTGCAGCACTATTTACTATAGCTAAGATATGGAACCAACCCAGATGCCCCTCAGTAGATGAATGGATCAAGAAAATGTGGTATATATACACAATGGAATTCTATGCCTGCATTAGAAAGAATGACATTGCTCCTTTATTAGCAAATGGAAAGACTTAGAAAAAATTATATTAAGTGAAGTAAGCCAGGCCCAAAGAAACATAGGTCTCATGGTTTCCCTTATTTGCAATATCTAGTATATGTCTGAGTCAAGCAGAAAAGGTCAGATAAGGTGATGTTAGGGAAATGAACCCTAAGATATGTGCTCAAATGTTTTTTTTTTCTTTCATGTGATTGTTTCTGACACATTTATAAGATTATTTCTTTGTTGCTTTGAATGACCCTCCCCCACAGTATAAGCCCTGCTTTCACTGTATTTGATGTCGATATAATTTGTGGAGGGTAAGGGGAAAAACAATTCATTTTAATAGGGATACAGGTGGACTTATTGCAACAATGAGATGTAAAAGTCGTTAAGTCGAAAACGAACTTTACAACTTTGGTGTGGGATGGCAGGGGGAGGTGGGGAGGATTGGGTGGGGGCGTAGGGAAGGATGGGAAGGGATGGGAAGAGGAAACAAAGGAGGAGGCTACAATGCTTGATAAGACATGTACTCATTATCTTGCCCATGTAATTGTAACCCCTCTGTACAATATTTTCATAATACTAAAATGGAAAATAAATGAAGAAAACAAAAATACAATAAATAAACACAACAAACAGGACATGGACTGAACATTTATACATAAGTACAAATCATACCTTTACAATGTATATAAATAGAATGTTTCCAGGGCTGGGACTTGAACTCAGGCCTAGGGACCAGGCCTTACTTTCTTGGCTTCAAGCATGTTGAGCTTCCCCTTCATCCACAGTGCTTCAGAGTTACCCAGGTCTTAAGTTCAAATTCAAAGGTAGGAAAAACTGCATTAATTGCAAGTTTGGGAGCTATTTTTTTTTTTTTTGCTTTTTTTGCCAAGCACAGTCTCAAACTCAGGTCATGGCAACCGTGCCTCAGCTTTCATCACCATAGGCTTGGGTGCAGCCGCTGACAACACAGCCTATCATGGGATCCTAGAACTTCAGGCCTTGTGCAAGGGGGCGGGGGAATGCACAGAAAAAAAGTGGCGGGATGGCGTTTTTACATTTTCTTCCTTTGCCCTATGGCCATCTGTGTCTGAGTGATCCGGCTCCAAAGGATACTTCACCTTGCATTGCTGAAGGCTTGCAGGCTATGGGGAAGCCATAATCCCGAACAATGATTAGCCAGGCACCAGTGGCTCTCACGAGTCCTCCCTGATATTTACAAGGCTGTGATAGGAGGATCATGGTCAACGTCACCCTAGGCAGGAAAGTCCTTGAGAACCCTTGTCCAACCTCAATGCTAACAAAGCAAAAGTAGAGCTGTGTGGCTCCAGTGGTAGAGGGCTAATCTTGAGCAAGAACAGCTCTTGGACTGGGCCCAGATTCTGAGTTCAAGGTCCAGGACTGGCAACAAACAGACATACACAACAATCTGTGCAGCCATCTGGCTAAAGCAGGTCTCCCTCTTGTCCCCAACTGGATTGGACAGAGTTTCCAGGTAAAGGAGCTGCTGTCTTCTTGACTGTCCATTCTGTCTGCATCCCAGGATTCCAGGCACACCCCCATTCTTTCATGATTCTTTTTGACCAATGGTATACAAGAATAGTGGCCACGCCCATATTCCAGGCTTCCCAGTTACACCTGGATTCCCTCTGTTGGTTGACACCACTACTAGCAGTTGAGCAAGGTAGAGGTGGCTGAGTGGTGAACAAGAGACTCCAGGTGACTTTGAGGTAGAGTAGGAAATGATGTCCTAGTCGGTGAGTGGGAGAATAGAGGATTTCCTAGAGCCTGGGAATGTGGTCAGCCCAACTTTCCCATCCCATTGCTCAGATGTCTGAAACAATAAGAATCAATGAGAGAACTGTGGGCAAGAAACTGCCACAAGAACACCAGCAGTGTCCTCTGGACAGACCTGAAACATTCAAGAAAACAAAGAACACGAAAAAGGGAGGGATCCCCAAGACAAACACCACTGGGGAGGCGGATTGAATGGAGAGTCCGGCCAAAGGTGATGCCGACCTTGGGCCTCCCCTGCCTTTGGACACAGTCACAGCCAGCAGGGTCCAGAGTGTCAAGGGTCCCAATACCACCAAGGATCCACAGAGGTTCTACCTGCATGTGGTGCCCACCCTGGACCACAGAAAAGAAGAAACCAGGCACTCTTTGCCAAGATCTAACCACTGAAGCAGGGAAAGCCAGACCTGCAGGGTCAATGGGAGTATGAGAGGGAGAAGATAGACCAGATACATGCAGCACCAAAAATGGAGGTAGTGATCCCCAAGGCACCCATACAGTGGTTGGTTTCAGCAGAAAGCAATTTACAATGTGCACTGGCCCAAGTGCAGCAGGCCACTGATGACAGAGAAAGGGAGCAGGAAGCTTTCACCAGCTGCCTGCAAGCTACAGAGTGGCGTGTGGCAGGGCTGGAGATAGCGGCTTCTGCGGTCACTGCTGCAAAGGAGGAGACCAAAATGTTCTTCAAACAGCTGAATGATGTGACCCTTCAGCTCGAGGAAAAGACCAGAAACTTTGTTGACCTGGAGCAAGTGAACACAGAGTTGCAGGAGAGGGTGGAAGTGCTGTAGATACAGGGGAGCAACATGAAAAAGAGAATATGCAAGTTCCAACAAGCACTGGAGGGTGTAAGGTACTGAAGATGGAGTTGAAAAACCTGGAGAACTACCCTATGACCCAACAATCCCACTTTTGGGCATTTACCCAAATGTTTACAAACAAGACCACACTAAAGCTACCAGCACAACCATGTTTATTGCAGCATTATTTACCATAGCTAAGATATGGAACCAACCCAGATGCCCTTCAGTAGATGAATGGATCAAGAAAATGTGGTATATATACACAATGGAATTCTATGCCTCCATCAGAAAGAATGACATTGCCCCATTTGTTAGGAAATGGAAAGACTTGGAAAAAATTATATTAAGCAAAGTAAGCCAGGCACAAAGAAACACAGGTCCCATGGTTTCCCTTATTTGCAATATCTAGTATATGTATGTGTCAAGTGGAAAAAGTCAGATAATGTGATTTTAGGAAAATCAATCCTTAGATAGGTATTTTAATGTTTTTGTTTCTTTCATGCATGTGTTTCTAACGCATTTATAAGATTATTTCTTTGTTGCTTTGTATGTCCCTCCCCCACAGTATAACCCCCGCTTTCAATATATTTGATGTCAGTATAACTTGTGGAGGAGATGGGGAAAAACAAGTCGTTTAAGGATTCAGGTGGACCTGTTGCAACAATGAGAAGTACAAACTGTCATGTCAAAAACGAGCTTTACAATGTCAGTGGGGGGGAAGCTGGGTAAGGATTGGGTGGGGAGGTAGGGGGAAGGTTGGGAAGGGAGGTGAAGGGTAAACAAAGGAGGAGGCTGCAATGCTTGATAAGAAATGTATGCATTAACTTACCCATGTAATTGTAACCCCTCTGTACAGTCTGTTCACAAATAAAATAAAATTAAAAAAAAAAAAGAAAAAAAAATAGAAAAACCTTCAGGAAAAACTTCACATCCAGGTCCAGGAAAACCAGTCTCCGTCTTCAGAACATGGAGCAGCAGGAACAACGGCAGAGTTCGGAGGAGAAAGCCTAGGATCAGCAGGAGATCCCTGAGACCCCACGATGTGCATGTGTGTGGGATGGACAACCAGAGGAAAAGCTGGCCCTGCTGTGGGACGCTCTCCACAGGGTGAGCAGTGAGAAGGAGGAGCTCACCAGCATCCTGGACTCAGAGCTGCAGATGAAGAAAGATCTGTGGGAACAGTTGAATTGCTCAGAAAAGAAGATAGAGAAATGGATAGTGGTGGCTGAGACAGCCAAGCAGCTCAGGAGCAGCAGGAGCAGTCCCTGGGCCAGTGCAGGAGTTCGGAGCCTCCTGTGAATGGCACATTGTCTCCAATGAGCGACTGTGGTCTGAGAAGGAGGCCCTGCAGCAGCACTTAGAGAGGCAGACCCAGCTGCTGGAGCAGCTGAAGCAAGTGCAGGGCTCAACAAACTGGAGGGACCAGGTGATGTCCCCGAAGAGGCAGGACACTCTCAAGTGCCTGGAAGCCACCAGATCACAGGAGGAGTGCCTGCAGGCCCAGCTAAGCTTCCTGGCTTACCCTGGGAAGGGGAAGGCATGAGCCCTGGATAAGCAAAAGGTAAGGAGGTGAATTCCCCCCCCCATGTGACCACCAGAGAGGATGGAGATGTTCCCCAGACCAAGAGTGACATGTCTCTGAGAGTGTTCTTGGAGGATGAGATCCACAGGGGGAAACTCCTGACACAAGAATGGCGGGCCAGCTTCAGACGCCCCCTGGCCGCCCCAGCAGCTCAGTGCCAGACTGAGCTGGAGCCACAGGCCCTCAGCCCCATGAGCTGCCACCACAGCATGCGTGGGATTGGGAAGTGAGTCACGAGCATCTGAGAAGAAAATCTGCTTCGTCCATGACCTGCCTGATGAGGTGGACTTCCACAGTCCAGCAGGTGAGCTCCACCATTGATGCAGCCAGCTGTCAGCACACATCCAAACTATCAAGGAGTCCCTCATGATGTGTAAAGAGCAGATGTTGGTCCTGAATGAGCTGTGTTGGGAGAAAGCCCAGTGCATGCACTGGCTGTCCCAGGAGATCGAGAAGAGGAGAGTTTTGCGGAGCTGCTGTCACTCCTCGCCAGGGAAGGCACAGACAGCAGTCTCCAGATGCCAGCACAGGCTGAGCCTCCCACCCTCCTCCCCAACACTGCTTCAGAAGCAACTTGAAGACAGCATGGAGACTGCCAGAGGAGAGGTCAGGGTTCCCGACCCCATAGGGGACTCTCTCAAGGAGTATGTCCTGCCCCAGATCCCCCACATCCAGATCCACCCACAACTCCCAGGCTCAGGGTAGGAGTGCTCCCTCACTTTCTCCTGTAGATTGATGCAGATGATGACTCTCTGTGTGACATACTGACTCTCAAAAGCCTTGGCAGCCACCAGAAGTAGGTGACCAAGTGGCTTTCTCTCAGGCCTCCATCTGCCGGGTAACAGGAAGGTTAAACTGGGGGTAGGGTAGGGCAGAGGCTGAAGGGAGTTGGCCCAAACTCAAGGGACATCTAATGGCCCATTGGTGGCCAGGAAAGAGGTCTATGTTTTGCTTATCACAAAGAATAAATTGTTTTCAAAGCAAACAACAACAACAACATAAAGCCTAAAAACAAAGATTTGTTCTTCCAGCCCTGGGGCTTGAACTCAGGGCCTGGCCACTGTCCCTGAGCTCTTTTTGATCAAGGCTATCCCCTCAACCCCTTCCAGCTTTTTCTGTGTGGAATAGAACCAAGGGCTTCAGGCATGCTAGGCGAACACTCTACCACTGAGCCACATTCTCTGGTAGGATGATTTTTCCCCTTCCCAAACCCATATGGCCAGTCCTCAGATAAATAGGAAGTAGGGGCTAGGATGAATATGAAGCACAAGTCTGGTTCACCCCACCCCCTCTTCCCACATCCTGAGTTGAAGTTTCTCTTCTATCATATAGGGATGAGAGAAGGAGAGGGGAGTCCCAAGAGAGTACCAACAACCGTGGCCCCCTGAGTCCCACATCCTCCCCCACACAAGTGGTCCTCCAGATTCCAATCTTACCTGACTCAATGTGGTGTCTACACTGTCTTCCCACCACTGCAAGGCTCAGGATGAAATAAAAGTCAGTCCAGGCCTCAGCCCACACCCAAAGGGGAAGCTCCTAGTCCCAGACCTACTTCCACCTCTGACTGCCCCTAGTTAGGCCAGACCCAGCATTCACCACTATGTTGGTGGTGATGACCTCATGGATGGATTCCAGGAAGAAGATCTATGGCAAAGAGCAGAAGCAGCATGGTGAGCAGGGCAGAAGGATGTGGGGTGATTGCTCTGGGATCTTCCTTGGAGCCCTCCCGTCAAGCCAGACCCATGCTGACCCAAAGCACGGACAAGGCCAGGGGGTGAGACGAGATGGAGAAGCACAAGACTAAAGGAGGTACTGCTTTGTCTTAGGGGACTTGATTAATTCCAATTATAATTAATTTCAATGATATTTGGCCCATGCAAATCTCAAAGACAGCATGCAATGCCTCTCTGTGTTGTTTTTGGCCGTAAGCACTGTCCCTGAGCTCTTTTTCTCAAGGCTGGCACACTACCACTTGAGCCACAATGCCACTTTTGTTTTCTGATGGTTCATCGATAAGAGTCTCATACACTGTCCTGCCCAGACTGGCTTGCCACCGTGATTCTCCAGATCTCAGCTTCCTGAGTAGCTAGGAAGATAAGCATGAGCCACCTTTTGAAGGCATCTTGGCAAGTCTGTAAAGAAGCTCCTAAGGGCCTGGATAGACCATGACTCAATCAAGGTGCTGGGATGGGGGAAGGTTGACCTTCTAGCCATTCTGTTCCCCCAAAATTGAAGATGCCAGGTGATGTTGTATGCACCAAACACCTAGGCCAGCAGCCACTAGGCTTAGTGGGGGGAAAAGTAGAGAATACCCAAAGACTGCAGTGTAGAAATCTCTGATTTTGCATGCATGTGATGTGTGTGTTTGTGTGTGTGTGTGTGTGTGTGTGTGTGTGTCTGTGTGTGTCTGTGTGTGTCTGTGTGTGTGTGTGAACTAAAGGCCTAGGCTCTATCCCTGAGTTTTCTAGCTCAAAACTAGTGCTGTGCCACTTGAGTCACAGCCCCACTTGCTTTTCGATGGTTAATTGTAGGTAAGAAGAGTCTCAAGGACTTTCCTGTCCAGAGTGGCTTTGAATCATGAATGGGGCCCCAGGGAATCAAGAGTAAACACAACTCTCAAGTACAATCCCTATGGTGGGCCACTCCTGCCCCCTGGTGGCCACAGGCGGAACATGCGGTCCCATGCCATTATCCTCTAGAGTTCAATTTGGGCAAGTTACTAGGGCCAAGCTGACTTTTGCTCACCCTCATTGCTGATGCCAGAGCAGGTCTGTTCCACCCTAGGCCAAGAGAGCTCCAGGAGGCCCAGCTTTCCAGGGACACAGGGAAGGGAGAGGTCAGCTCCAGGCTGAGCTAAGAGCCTTTGCCCACAGATACCCCAACTTGGCCTTACTTATCACCATAAGACCTGGCAAAGAACAACCCAAAAAAACAAAATTGGAGCTGTGCCTCCAAGTGGTAGAGCTCTAGCATTGAACCAAAGAGCTCAGGGACAGGGCCCCCAAGCTTTGAGTTCAAGACCCCCAGCTGACTTCCCCCATAAAACACAGCTTGTCTAAATCTGAACTAGTAGGATTTGTGAAGTGTTTCTGAAGAATGGTGATACTCAAGAAAGCACCCTAATTCTAATGACAGCTGAACTTGTGACATACAGCTATGTGCTGAGTCCTTCACCAGGCACTATTTACAGGGTCCTTCCCTCATGGGAGCTATGTGCTGAGTCCTCAAAAAGGTGCTGTTTGGGGGGCTGGGAAGGTGGCTCAGTGGTAGAGCGCTTGCCTTGCAAAAAGGTGCTGTTTGCTGAGTCATCCCAAAGGGTGCTATGTGCTGAGTCCCTGAGAAGAGTGGGCCATCCTGGGTTGTGTTTTTTTTTTTTTCATATTTTTTTTGGTCCGGTCATGGGGCCTGAACTCTGGGCCTGGGTGCTGTCCCTCAGCTCTTCAGCTCAAGGCTACAGCGTAACTTCTGGCTTTTTTCTTTTTGCTTATGTGGTGCTGAGGAATCGAACCCAGGGCCTCAGGCATGCAAGGCAAGTGCTTTACCACTGAGCCACCTTCCCAGCCCCATCCATCCTGGGTTTTTTAAAGAGGGCTTTGTGCTGAGTCCATTACACAACGTATTGTATGGTGAGTCCTTCAAAAGGTGTGGTGTGCTAATGCATCCTAAAGGGTCCTGCTATGTGTGAGCCCTTGAGAAGAGAGGGATGAGGTGTATTTTGAGTGCTGTGTGCCAAGTCCTTTACACAGGGTGCTCTGTACTGTCCTTCAAATGGTGCTGTGTGCTGAGAGCTCCCACAGTGTGGTATATGCTGAGTCCTTCAAAATTGTTCTGTGTGCTGAGTTTATCCAAGGAAGCTGTGCACTGGGTGTTTTACACAGCGTGCTTCAACACAGGGTGTGATGAGTCCCTGGGAAAGAGTGCTATGTGCTGAGTGTTTCAAAGCGGCCATGCACGGAGTCCTTTACACTGTGGGCTATAGACTCCCTCCTTCAAAGGGTGCTGTGTGCTGAGTACTCTACCGAGCATACTACATGCTGAGTCCTTCAAAGGGAGCTGTGTGCTGAGTCATTTACACAGGGTGCTTTGTGCTGATTTTGGAAGTGTGCTGTGTGCTGAGTCATCCCAAAGGGTGCTATGTTCTGAGTCCTTGAGAGGTGGTTATCCCCAACACTCACACACACACACCAACACAAACACACATACACACACGAGTGTCACCATGCACCTGCTTGGTGTGTGGAGTGGAGGGGGATGGAGGAGAGTCTCCTCCACTGGTGGGGCTGAGGGGAGATTCGATCCCCTGGGCCGGTACTGGGGGTGGGGGGTAGTGCTGAGCTGAGGTAAGGCTGCAATTGCCATGGTCTAGAAGCCTCAGGGCCCAGTCAGGGCTGCAATTGTGGCCAGGGGTGGGGGGCGGGGCCCAGGAGCACACTTTGGTGGCAGCAATGGCCAGGGTCCCAAGGGGGCAGTGGTGTGTGTACAGCAGGGGCGGGGTGACCCAGGAGAGGAGTGTAGGGCCCAGGGAGAGCTGGGAGAAGAGCGAGCACGAGCACTAGCAGGAGCACAAGCACCAGTGGAAATGGCTTCAGTGGCTGGCTGCTGCTGGGATCATAGTGTGGGTCCTGGCCGGGAGCACAGAGCATGCGGAGCCTGCACGGCAGGCACATCGCCACACGCAGCCCCTCGGAGGCGCCCAGCCATGGTGGCCCTGAGTCTGAGGTCCCGGTGCGGGGAGCACGGCAGAGGCAGTGGCTGCTGAGGCGGCGGCGGCCACAGGTTAGGAGGCCGCTGAGGCTGCGGTGGTGGCTGAGGAGGAGCAGAGGCTGTGTGCAGCTCCACCATGCGCCCCTGCTGTGTTTCAAACATGGCCCTGCTGGCTGGGACCCGTGGAGTCTCTAGCAGTCACCTGGTGGAGCTGTTGCGCCCCTGGCCTGCTTGTGGCCCTGACTTGGTTCCGGCCCTTGGTCCTCAGACGGCGTGCACCCGGAGTCACAGCCTACAGCTTCTCCCAGCGGCACACGTGAGTGGCCGACCTGCGCTCACACACCCCACAACCCCCCCTGTAAACCCCGTCCCCCACTCTACCCTTCCTCCCCACCCTCGCGGACCTGGACCCTTGACTGTGCCTCCCCCATGCCCCACAGTCTGTCCTGGCTCTGCCACAAATGCACCCAAAGGGTGGGGGGTGTAGGTGGGTGTCCACCTGGGATCCCACCCTCATCCCTAGTGGCCAGTGTTCCAGGAAAAGGGGAGCTGCAGGGATGGGGAGGTGGGAGCAAAACAGAGCCCCTGGCCTGGAGCAGTGGGAGCCACACAGCTGTGCATCTGCACCCTTCCTCTCCCTGGTGGGAACGAACCTGGTGGCTTTAGTCAGAGGTGGGGAGCAGCAACCCCCACCTTCCTTCTCGGTTCTTTTCCCTTTTGCTGGGCAGGGGGGTGTTGGATGCAGAAGATAGACCCCGTTGTTGTGTGAGCCCTTGTCTTCTGTGCTCAGTCACCCTTTCACCTGAGGACATTCCCAGAAGAGCCCACTAGAGAGGTGAGGGCACTGGGGTCAGATAGAAGGTGGGTATTTGGGAGAAAAACACACCCCCTCTGACACACATACAACCGGCCAGTACCCCCAACCCCAGCTGTCAACAGTTCTGACTGGGTGATCACATTTCCCAGTTCTGCCAGCTTCTGCTAGTGCTCCCAGTCCATCTGGTCTCCTAGTCCTCCCCAAGAATTCGCCAAGTTGCCCAGAAGTATGTAGGAGGGAAGTAGGGAGTCCAACCATGTATATAGCCTTTAGGTCCCCATCAAAGTCCCCAACAACTCCCCCACCCCAGGTCAGACACCTTTCTGGAGGCACCTGCTTTGTTTTCTGTCCAGGCTCTGAGAAGCCACTTGTCTCAGGACTCCTTTACCCAGTGTCCTGACCTAGGGTTTTGGTGAATGGGGAGTCAAGGCTGGTTGTTCCCAATGGGAAGGGTCAGGCCCTGGAGAAAGGGAGAGTCAGGGTGGTTCTGCATTATTAGAGCATTGTTCCCCTTGGGTGAGATCCCCTGGTTCTGATAGGGAACCCCTGTGCTCCAGCTAGTACATTGCCCAGATGAGAAACCAACAAACTCAGGAGAGACACTGCTCTGAATCTGTGTTTGTGTGTGTGTGTGTGTGTGTGTGTGTATGTGTTTATGTGTGTGTGTGTGTGTGTGTGTGTGAGAGAGAGAGAGAGAGAGAGAGAGATCATCTTTCTCATTGTACAGTCACCATGTCTAAAAAGAGCAAAAGCATTTAATTTGTGTGTATGTGTGTATTTGTTATTCTTTTTCAATTAATGCCAAGTATGAGCCCAGCCATAATTTTGTTTTCTCTTTCACCGTTTCATGTCTCCTTTAGAGAAGGTTTCAGTAGATGTTCCTTTCCACCTCTTTCTTCCCCTTTCCTGCAGCCCACAGTAGCTGCTGGACCTTTGTGAACCGCAGACCAGTGTGGACACCTGCTCTTCTGTCTTCAGCCAGAAGGCTCATGAGGCTACTGTGATCACAGGTGCACTCTTCCAACCAGACAGTCTGCTCTGGTGTGTATAGTTGGAGCTAATTCAAGGTTGGGAATGAGTCTGCCAAACATAAATAGGGAACGAGATGGGAGGTAGTAGGGCAGGGACTGTGAATCTAGGAGGGTCTGGGAAGTGACGAACGGTGTGACATAGCAGATGGTTCACCACGACTGAGGATGAGAGGGAAATCTTACCCAGGGTATTGATGGTGTACGTGGGCATCTGGGCAGGGGGCTCCGGGCCCCCAATGGTGGCATGGATTTCCTCTAGAGACAGTGCACTGGTGGGTAGTCCTCCCTAGAGTCCTGCAGACTCCAATCAGTGTTCCTCCTGGGCTGTTTCCAGCTGGGCAATGGTAGGCAAGTGTGTTCCCCCTGCTGGAGCCTACTTGGGATCAGGGCATGGCAGTTAGCTAGGGCTTTCTGAATGCCATTTTCTGTAACCTGCTGTAGGCTGTCTGGAAGGAAAAGGGGACCACTGACTTTGGAACCCTTTAAGTTTGATTGAGACAAGTTGAAATGTCAGCTTTTCCAGGGTTTTTTCCTTGAAGCTGGCAATTTCTTCTAATGCTTGGGATACTGGGTCAAATGAGATGGACCATTTCAGCCACCAATGACATTCAAGCAGCACAAGCAGAGTTCCTGAGCCAAAGGGTCTCCTGCCATGAACGTCGTGCCTTGACTGCCTTTCTGCAGCAGCTGCCGATTCTCCTCCGGCTCTCTCTAGGGTGATCACTACAGTCGAGGATGTTGTGGGGGGGGGCAGAAATTGTGACCTTGCCATCTGCAGCCTGATCGCTGTGAGCAGAGACAATTCCCAGAACCTGTACTGGACTCTGGGAGATTCAGAGACCCAGGATGCCTCAGGGATCCTTTTTTGCAACATGAAAATTGGGGGCTGGATATGGTGGACCATCCTGTCTGGCCCTAGGGAGTTCAGAGGAGGCCCCTTGAGCCAGGCTTTCACCTCACAACAACCTTGTTCACAGCTGAGTGGGGAATTGAGTGCCACACAGCTGGCAGTGGCTGGACAGAGATCTTTGAGAAGATAGGCATCCCAGAGGCCCCAGAATACAGTGAGTCCATCATGGCTCACGTCCTTGGAACCAAAACAGTTAAGTGCGGTGGCACCAGGAGGGTGGGAAGACGGAGGAGGGAGAACTGTGGGAGAGCTACATCAGGCTTTACCCCCACCCAGGATGCTTACCTGAGTTGGATGGGACTTTTCTGTAGTATTGTCATAGACAGATGCTCATCTATTTATCTAACAAAACATTACAGTGTGTGCCAGTTCTGGGGGGGAGAGAGTGGGGGGTCATACACGATGAAAAGTTCCAGTGCTGGTTCCACAGCACATGAAGAAATCTTGGTTTGAGCTGGATGCTGGTGCCTCACACCTGTCATCCTAGCTACTTAGGAGGCTGAGATAGGAGGATTGAGGCTTAAGGGCCAGGCAGAAAAGCCTGTAAGACTCTTATCTCCAACTGACTACCAAAAAGAAAATGCCAGAAGTGAATGAGTAGCTCAAGCTGTAGACTGTTGGCCTTGAGTAAAAAGGCTCAGGGACAGCACCCAGGCTCTAAGTTCATGCCCAGGAGTGACACAATGAAAGGAAAGAGAAAGAGAGGTGGGAAGGATGGAGAGAGAGAAAAGGAGGAAAGGAAGGAAGAAGGGAGCATGCAAGCCTTGGTTTGGAGTCTTTGGATCAAGGGAGCCAGCCATTCACAATCTCTGTGGGGACAGTTTCAGAGCCTAAAGCTAGTGTATAGGACCAAGCCACTGACCCATTCATGACATCAGCAACTTCATGACATCCAAATCTGAGTGGTTGCTGACTGCAGAGGGAAACAGCCTCCGGTAGTCCCTAGGGCTCAGGGTGGGTCACAGAGTTTCAATCTCCCCTGACTCACGGAGTTTATTTTCTGGTCAGATAAGAAGAAACTGTCCAAGGGCTAGGGAGGTATAGGGTTAGGGAGTAGCAAGACGGGGGTGGCAAGGGATAAACAGGAAGATGAAGAGGGAGGACAATCCCAGATCCAGTGTGTCAGGCTATTGGAGCCATGACCTTAACTGACAACCTAGACTATCAGTGATAGAATCTTCAACCCAGCCACATGGCTATTAAAAGTCCTGGCACTCTGGGTTAACTGTTGACAACCTGGCTGTCATCCACTGTAGGATGCCTGTGCAGTACATCCTTGGGGACTGGGACTTTTGCTGGCTCAATCTGAAGATGACACCCCCAGTGTTCATTCCTCAACCAGAGACAGAGGTAAGCGTGCTACTGGAACAGGGAATGAGGGCCAGAGTCAGAACTGTGTTGGCCCCAGACTTCATCTAGGGGAGTCTAGGGCCCTGTGACTGCCATCCTCAGAGGTAGAGGTGGGTCTCTTTGCTGGCTCAGTCTTTAGTCTAGATGGCAGATGTGGGAGGGGCCGACTGAAGGTCCAGGCTAGTGGGAAAACAGGAGGCACTGGGCTGGGAGCAGGGTTGTTTCTTAGAGGATACTCACAACCCAAGAACATTCCTGAGATGGATCAGCTCTTTTCTCCTTCCCGAGATAGAGGGACCTAGAGCCCTCCAATCTGCAGCCCTTGGCTGAGAAATTCATTCATCTCCATATGCTTTTTTTGGATAACTAGATCTTACCTGACTGCCCATTGTCAAGACAGGACAGTGAGAGATCTTGAGTCCTTGATGAGGTCATGGGATCCTCAGTATGAGATTGTACTTGAACGTCATGACTTGGTGCGTGGTCAGTCCCATCTAAGACTGCCATGACCTAGGACATAGAATCTAGAGAATCCGATCATGAAGAGGTCTATTCTGTGAGTCTTGACTATTATGTGTGAGCTTTGAGCTCCAGTGTGCTCACCTGCTTCCTTTTCTTGGGTGGGTTTATGCTAGAAAAATCTTAAAACTAGGGCCTGGGTCCCATCCCTTGTTTCATGCTCAAAGCTAGCACTCTACCATTTGAGCCACAGCTACACTTGCAACATATTTGGAGATAAGAGTTCTGAATGACTTTGCTGCCAAGGGTTGCATCCAACTGCAGTCCTCAGATCTCAGTCTCCTGAGGGGATAGGATGACAGACTTAGAAAAGCCTCTTTGGTCGGGTGCCAGTGGCTCATGGCTGTCATCCTAAATACTCAGGAGCTGAATCTTAGGATCACGGGTGAAAGCCAGCTTGGGCAGGAAAGACCCTCAGACTCTTTCTCTCCAATAAAGCAACAGAAAACCAGAAGTGGTGCTGTGGCTAAAGTAGTAGAGTGCTGAACTTGAGGTGAAGAGCTCAGGGATAGCACCCAGGCCCAGAGTTCAAGCCCCACAACCAACAAAAAGAAAGAAAGTAAAACATCTTTGCCTGCAAAGGACAGTGGAGGTGTGTTTGTATGTATGTGTGAGTGTGTGTGAGGGGTGGTGGTGGTAGACATTTAGCACCCGGCTCAGTCATCATTTTAGATGGATTGTCCCAAACTCTTAGTTCACGGCAGCTGATTCTTGACCACAGGTGAAGCTCTGGGTTGGATGTGGACCATCGGACCTCAGTCTCCTCATGGGACAGTTGTGAGTAAATAAGGGACTAATACAGAGGGATCTCTGGAGCAGGGACAGGCACAGAGGGAGCAGGTGTCAGATACAGTTCTCAACAATTCTGTGAGCATATGACAGGAAGTTGTCGGGAAAGGGCTCAGATGGGGTCTGTTATTAATCATGCAACAGGTGTGGGATTATGAAACAAAACATGGCTGTCTTTTATAATTACCCTGTCCCCATGAGGAAGGGATCCTTCATTCTATTCATTTTTCCAGCTGGGGAAAATGAGTCATGGAGAAGCCAGGTGACCTACTCATAACCTCCAGCTGACAGGAATCTTGGCCTGATTTCTCTGCCATGCTTCCTAGGACAGTGGGTATTATTCAGTCCACTTCTTGTCGTGGGAAGTTCACTTCTTGTCATTTGTGGGGATTGAATTCTGGGCCTGGATGCTATCCCTGAGCTCCTCAGATCAAGGCTAGTACTCTACCCCCTGAGCCACAGCATCACTTCTGGTTTTCTGTTGGTTCTTTGAGGATAAGAGTCTCACAGACATTCCTCCCGAGCCTTCTATGAACCACGATCTTCACATCTCAGCCTCCTGTGTAGGTACGATTATAGGTCTGAGCCACCCGCACCTGGCTTAAGTGTAATACTGGACCTCTCTCTCTCTCTCTCTCTCTCCCTCTCTCTCTCTCTCTTTCTGTGTGTGTGTCTCTCTCTCTCCCTCTCTCTTTGTCTCTCTCAGGAATTGGTTGAATGAGTGCTGGAGGAGGTGGCCCAGCATCCCCATGTGGCTGGGACCCAAGGTGGCCGTCTCATTCTGGAGGTAGGCTGTGGGTCAGGAGCTGTTTTGCTCAGCCTGTTGAACCAGCCCCTTGAGGAGAGCCCCTCTGTGCCCTGGCTAGACTGTGACAGTTATTCATTGTCCATCCCATGAGTCCTTCCCCACATCACTCTGCTACACCGTTGAAGGAAAGTGGATGAGAAGGTGTCACCTTGTCCCCCTGCCCAGCACAATCCAGGGCCTCTGACCTATACCCTCACCTATCTGACAAGACCCTGGCTATAAGACAATAAAAACACTCCATGTGCAATACCCTTTGCTGGAGAGTGTCGTTTCGGTTAGAGTGGTGGGGTTCAGAGGAAAGACCCAAGACCTGACACCTCCCGTTGGACATTTGTTCTTGTGACAGAGCCAAGTCATTGCTGTGGATAAGGACAAAGCCTCCATCAGACTGACCCAGAACAATGCTCAAAGATAGGTAGGCTGTTGAAGTATCAAACCCACTCATGTGCTTCCTACTCCCAACAAGGAGGTGTAGTGTGGGTGGCCTGGCCCTGGGCCTAAGGGATTATAAATGGATGGTGGCGGTCAGAAGGTCATGGTTCCCATCCATCATCCTGGCTCTCTGGGAGGCTGAGGTCTGATGGTTATGACTCAGAGCAACGGGGCAGGAAAGTCCGTGAGAATCTTATCTCCCATAAACCACCTCCCTCCCCAAACCCACACACAAAAAAGCCAGTTGTGGTGCTGTGGCTCAACTGGTAGAGCCTTGGCCTTGAACAAAAGAAGCTCAGGGATAACACCCAGGCCCTGAATCCAAGCCCTAGGACTAACACAATCATAAAATAAATGAATAGTGTACACCTTTTAGCTGACTACCAAGAAAGATGTATTCAGTTTTCTCGCTGGTACATTCAGCCAAAGGTAAGGGGATACCTTTGATGTTCTCCCAACCCTCTCCTTCTCTCCTTTATCTGTCCAGGCTTAGGTTGCTGGACAGAATTCGGATCATCCCCTTGGATGTTACCTTAGGTACCCTCTCCCATCCACCTCCCTTGGGGTCAAGATCCTGGATGCACTCCCTGCTGGGAGGATGAGGCACCACAGAGATGAGGGTGAGGACCCCAACACTCACACACACAAACACACAAACATCCCTAAGGCAACTCAGACTAGCCTTTACCAAAGACACATTATCTCCTTGGATTAACTGACCTAGGAGAGGAATTTGATCCCCTGTAACTGATTATTTTAACTTGGGCTTGCTAGTTGATAGGAGATGAACGTGAGCCAAAAAAACCCAAAAAGCCTTTGGTGCCCGTCACCTGGGGTTCAGGCTCATGCCTGTTATCCTGGCTAATTGGGAGGCTGAGATCTGAGCATCACAATTTGAAGCTAGCCATAAGCTGGAAAGCCCATGAAAATCTACTCTCCATGGAACCACCAAAAAGCCAAAAGTGGAGCTGTGGCTCAAGTGGTAGAGCACCAGCCTTGAGCAATAAAACTCAGAGAGACAGTTCCCAGATCCTCAGTTCAAGCTCACACAAAGAAATGGTCCTGTCTTGTTGCCCACAGATTGCCCAGGCCTCGAGCCCCCTCTCACGGAGTGTGATACAACACCTGCCCCTGGGTGGTGTATCAGGGCCTTTTGAAATCCGGTGGTGGAATCCAGGCCTTCCCCTTCGTGCATTCTCAACCCACACTGGCTGGAAGGCAGAGCCTGACAAGTCTGGCAGCCTGCACAGTGGAGAGTCTCCAGCTATGCCAAGGTGATCAGAAAGGGCTTCTTGGAGACAACATAGCAAAGCATGTTCATTTCCAGCCAGGACTGCTGGTGAGAGACTTGGTATAGATGTGCGAGACTGTCCCAAGACAGGCCTGAGGGGTCACAGAAGAACAGCTATCCAGGGCTGGCATTGGGTCTTAGAGGTAGTGGGCTCGCCTAGCACACAGGAAAGCATGGGTTCGATTCCTAAGTCCTGCATACACAGTAAAAGCTGGAAGTGGCACTGTGGCTCATGTGAAAGAGCACTCCTCTGGAGACAAAGAAAGTCAGGGACAGTACCGGGGCCCGGAGGTCAGGCCCCAGGGCTGTCACCATAAAGCAGTTCTCCCAGGGAACTTGGTGACAAGTGGATGGCTATGCCCTGAAGCTCTTAGTAGATTCATCCGTGCTTTGTGTCTCCTTTGACAGAGGGGAGCTGGACACTCCTGCCCTGTGCACCCCTGTACCCAGTTTTCAGCAGGCCTCCCAAGGTCTTCCACCAGGACATGGAGAAGTTGGCCCCGGAAGTTCTCAGGTATTGGTTTGGTGGGGCAGGGGGACATAGGTCAGGCCCCAGAACTCCTTGTGAGTCTGATCCACCCTGGAAGACCAGGCAATCCGGAGGAGGCAGATGGGAGCTTAGAGTGGATTAGTGATGTGGAGTGTGCCCTTTAATCCCCATGGCCCCACCCAGATTCTAGCCTCCCTTTGCTGTCTCTGAGGGAGGTAGAGGAGTGTCGAGGTGGTATCTTCTAGAGGAGGACTGGGTGGAAATTCTGAAGGACTAGACACCTTAAGCCATGAGCCGCTAGCTCATACCTGTCATCCCACATCTGTCATCCTGGTCACTCGGGAGTCTGAGATGCAGTGGATCTCAGTTCCCAGCCCTAGCAGGAAAGTCCCTCCAGAGCCTCATCTCCAATCTCCAACCAGAAGTGACACTGTGGCTCAAGTGGCAGAACATTGGCCTTGAGGAAAATTAGACATCAGGGACAGTACCCAAGCCCTGAATTCAAGGCTCTCAACCAAAAAAAAACAAAAACAAAAACAAAAACAAAAAACCAAACAAGAAAGAAAGATACCCCTTCCTTGCTTGCAAGAGATAGTGAAGTATTGGGGTGGTTGAGGTTGTGAGACCAGGTGCTAGCCTCACAGTACAGACATTTCTAATAACTCCCCAGGTTTACCCCGGTGTGAAGCCATAGCAGGGTGGGTGGTGCCTTACCAAGAACTCCAGAGGTCGTGGCCTGTGGCAGGCAGGGAGTGGGTGAATGGGAGCTGGGGTGGGATGGTAGTGTCAATTATATACTCTCCATCCATGGAAGAAGGTTTTGGATGCTGGTGACCAAGTCTGAAGTGTAGGGTTACATTTGGTTTGTGTTTTGATGAGTTGGGTTTTCCCTTGGTATAAGAAGGTGACTGCAGAGGAGGCTACAATGTTTGATAAGAAATGTACTCCTTATCTTGCCCATGTAATTGTAACCCCTCTTTATAGTATTTTCTTTTTTTTTTCTTTTTTTTTATTGTAAAGATACTATACAGAGGGTTACAGTTACATGAGTGAGGTAATGAATACACTTCCTCTTGAACATTGTCTTTATAGTATTTTCACAATAAAAAAAGAAAGAAAGGAAAGAGCTGAAGAAAAAAAGAAGTTGGGTTTAGCCGGGCCCTGGCAGTGGCTCACAACTGTCATCCTAGTTACTCAGGAGGCTGAGATCTGAGGATCACGGGTCAAAGCCAGCTTGGGCAGGACTGTCTATGAGACTTTATCCTCTATGAACCACCAGAATATAGGATGTGGTGCTGTGGCTCCAGTAGTAGAGCACACACCTTCATCTGAAGAGCTGAGGGCCTTCTGGCAGGCCCAAAGTTCAAACCCCATAACCTACAACCAAACAAAAGGTAGCTGAATTTTCTGCATAACAATGTCTACAGTAGAAATGCCATGATGTGTTGTGAATCATTCCAGACATGTGAGAGGCTCTGAGTTTTGTCTACAGTTGGTCTGATGATGGTAGTGCCATCATCTCTGGGGTAGAATATTCAGGGTGCTCAGGGAGTGCTGAGGCTTTGGGCTACCACTGGGTGTGTCTGTGTGTTCGTGTGTCTTTTGTCTGTGTGTATCTGTGTCTATGTGTTTGGATGTAGAAGACCTGGGCCTTGAACTCAGGGTCTAGGTGAAGTTCCTATGCTTCTGTGCTCAAAGCTAGTGCTCTAACACTTGAGCTGCAGCTCCATTTCTGGCTACTTGGTGGTTCATTGGAGATAAGAGTCTCTCGGACATTTCTGTGCTGGCTGGCTTTGACCTCAGCCTCCTGAGTAGCTGGGATAACAGGTGTGAGACACCAGTGCCACATTTGTGTGTGTGTGTGTGTGTGTGTGTGTGTGTGTGTGTGTGTGTGTGTGTGTCCCTCATCTTTCTCTGTCCCCTTCCAGGTGCCTTTCTGCCTCTTTCTGACCTTGGATGGTGCCCCTCCTCCACACCGACTTTGTCTTTAGCCTCCTATCAGGGTCTACAATGAGTCCTAAATTGCCAGAGACCTGAGTTCAAGCTTTTCTTTGGGGTCCAAGTCCAGCTGTCCAAATCTTTGGCCTCCTGCAGGGGATTCTGGGTCAGCTGGGCCAGCTGCAATAGAGTCTTGCCTGTCTCTGGGTGGGAAACTCAGACATGGATGTCCTGCCCTTTTCCTCAGCTAGACCTCTGGCTGCTTGTCCCTCTCAGCAGGCTGGCAGTGAGTGGGGGAAGGGGGTTGCTGGTGGCTCTGGTCAACTCCATCTTTATAGCGGACTGAAGGCCGCCCAAGCAAGGAGGATTCCGGGCTACATTGGAGGTGAGGCCAAGGTGGCTTGGAAATATCTATTGGTGTCTAGGAAATGTCAACGTACTTTATCACAGGCAAGTCTATCTTCCAGCCCCATCTGGGCCTCTCCAATCCTTCTAGAGAATTCTGGATGCCCAGAGTACAGAGGCACAGACTTTAGATTCCAGGACCAGGGAACTGGGGGAGGAGAGACTGGTATGGCGAATACCTGAATGTTCTGGGGCATTAGCCTTGACCTGGGTATGCCCCCCTTGTGTACGTTCACTTCTTAACCCAGAGCTGGCCAGAAACTGGCCACTTGTGGTGCTGTTGAAGTGGCAGGAGTGGAAGTGTGATCTAGGATGACCAACATCTGGATTTATGGCCTGTGGGAAGGAGGGGGGCAAAAGGTGTCTTTAAAAAAAACTCTTAGAGCTGGAACTCAGGGCCTAGGCACTGAGCTTCCTTTGCTCAAATCTAACATGCTACCACTTGAACCACAGCTCACATTTCATCTTTTTTTGTAGTTTAGTGGAGATAAGATTCTCACAATCTTTTCGGTCTGGGCTGGCTTCAAGCTGCCATATTAACAGCTCAGCCTCCTAAGTAGTTAGGATAGCTGCTATGAGTCAACTGGCACCTGCTAAGGATGTTAGTGTGTGTGTGTGTGTGTGTGTGTGTGTGTGTGTGTGTGTGTGAGTTTACTAGGGCTTGAACACAGGGCCTAGGTGGTATCCGTTAGCTTGTTTGCTCAAGGTTGGTGCTCTACCACTTGAACTACAGTAGCTCTGCTTCCCAGCTTTTTGGTGATTCATTTTAGATAAGAGTCTGCCCAGGCTAGCTTTGAATCTTGCTTGATCCTCATGTGTCAGCCTTGAGTATCTAGGATTATAGGCATGAGCCACTGGCATCCAGCTGCAAGGATGTCTCTTCATACTGTCTTCTGTTCTAACAGCTGTCTACTTCCCCTGGCCTAGATCTCTGATCTCTACATCAGCTCCCAGCAGCCCTCGACTGTGTGGAGAATATAAAGCTCAAACCTGTCAAGCATCCTATTTCTATGTCTTCAGGGGAGGGTACGTTTCCTCTGAAGCCTGGAGGAGTAGAGGGAAGAGAAGGAAGGTTAGCTGTACATGGTGCTAAGCTGGAAGAGAGGTACACTGTCTTAGCCAAGAAGGAAAGTGTGGCCAGATGTTAATAGCTCATGCTCTCATATTCTTAGCTCCTCAGGAGGCTGAGATCTAAGGATTGGCATTCAGAGGCATCCTAGCTCACTTTTCATGTTTTTGTTTTTTTTTGTATCAGTAGGATCTTTTTTTTTTTATTGTGAAAATACTCTACAGAAGGGTTACAATTCCATGGGCAAGATAATGAGTACATTTCTTATCACCAGCTCACTTTTCTAAAGTGTGTGAGATTCCTCTTCCAATAACCACCTGCAAGCTGGAAGAAAAGCTGTGGCTCAAGTGGTAGAGTTGCTAGCCTTGAATGAAAAAAGTGAGGGACAGAGCCCGGGTTCTGAGTTCAAGCCCTAGTACCAAGATGTGCTCATACACACACACACACACACACACACACACACACACACACACACACACACACACACACACACACGAAGGTGGTAAAGATGAGCTGAGGTAGAACTGGGGGCAGTGGAGAGGCACAGTCATAGTAAACTCTCGACACATAAGTTATTTCTCCCCAACTCCCTCTTGGGCTGAGGAGTCTGGGCCATGGAACCTGCACATACATCCATGCATAGGGTACAGGACCAAGGGAAGAACACGATGGATGCTCGTTTATACTCCGTGCATGATTGCAGACCTTCATCTGCCACTTAGCATTGGTGAGGAAAGCAGGGCTCTGAGCCCTGGGACTCCTGGGATAGCCACTGCTACAAGCAGCAGCCAGCCAGCTGTGGATTCCTGAGCCCACGAATCTTTCATGAGCCCAACTCAACACCCACTCAAGGTGTGCCTGACAAATTTGCCCCAGTGAGTAGGCATTACATGCTGTGCCATCTTGCAGCTCTTGCCCCTCCTGGCCCAGAAACCTGGTCTGAAATGCTGATTTACTGCTTAGATCCACACTGCACCCTTGATAGATGCCATTCTGATGTCATTCTGGCCGATGTCCTCTGTGCCCCAAGGCTAGACCCTTCACTGAAACTTTGGCCCACTCTGTAGGCAAAGGCTCCCAAAGAGGCTGCTTTCAAGACTTGTAGGACACCTAGATATTGGGAGACGCTCAGGGGCCCACTGGAAATTACTCTGCCTAGAGCCACAGAGTGAGGTTCAAGCAGGCCCGGTGTTGGTCATGGGGCTTGAATTGTGGGCCTGGGCACTGTCCCTTCAGCTCTTCAGCTTACTAGTTTAGCCATAGCACCACTTCCAGTGTTCTTGTAGTTCATTTGAGATGAGAGTCTCCCAGCCTTTCTTGCCTGGTCTGGCTTTCAACCATAATCCTCAGATCTCAGCCTCCTGAGGAGATAGGAGGATAGGCATGAGCCACCAGCACTCAACTGATTTGGACTTTCACCACAGTGAACTAGGAACTCCTGAAAGCTTTTCTTTATTTTTTATGTGCCAGTACTGGTGCTTGAACTTAGATTCTGGGCTCCAGTCTCTTTAATTTTTGCCTCAAGCCTGGCACTCTACCACTTGAGCCACAGCTCTATTTCTGGCTTTTGGTAGTTCATCAGCAAGAAGAGTCTCACTACCTTTCCTCCCCTGAGCTGGCTTTGACCCACGACTTCTGATCTCAGTCTTTTCAGTAGCTAGGATTTACAGGGTTTTAGCCACCACTGGCATTGGGCTAGAAGCTTTTCTTAAGCAAGTGTTCTTCCCTGCATTTGCCCTGACTCCTCCATGTAGAGGAGGCCTGAGGGTCAGGAGCTGTGAAAAATAGGCTTCCAGCCACAGGAAATGGCTGGGGTCCATGGTGAAAAGCCAAGCTAATCTTCCCCCTGGGCCCCATTCTGGGACCTCCACCTTCTGCCCTCCCTCTGACTCAAGTACAAACCTTGACCCAGCCTTGAATGTCCTGCTGGACTTGTCTGAAGCCACAGAACCTTCATTCCACCCACACCACCTATTCTACACCACACCTCAGGAAACTTTGCGCATGTTGTACCTTCTGCCTGAGGTTCTCTACCCTGTTCCACATCTTAGAACTCCTGTGAAATTTTGGCACTGGTTATATCACCTCCAGGAGCAAGTCTTTCTTTCTCCCTCTTTTTTTAATATTGAGTTGCTAGAGATGGAACTTGTGCAGGCTGACTGACAAATGCTCTAGCTTGATGTGTGTGTGTGTGTGTGTGTGTGTGTGTGTTTGTGTGTTTATGTGTTTGTGCCAGTCCTGGGGTTTGAATTCATGGCCTGGATGCTATCCCTGAGGTTTTGTGCTCCAGGCTAGCACTCTATTATTTGAACCACAGCTCTACTTACTTTTGGGGTGTTTATTTGGAGAAAAATGTCTCATATAGACTTTCCTGCTTGCAATTGTGATCCTCAGATCTCAGCCTGCTGAGTAGCTAAGATTACAGGGGTGAGCCGCCAGCAACTGTCCTCTACCCTACCTTTTACCTCTATCCTTGGCCCTCCTATGAGTAGGAGAAGAATGTGTCTCACCAGGCTCACTTTTTTGCCAGTTTTGGGGCTTGAACTCAGAGTCTGGGCATGTTCCTGAGTTTCTTTTGGTCAAGGCTAACACTCTTATCACTTAAGCCACAATGCCACTTTTGGCTTTTTCTGTTTCTGTGATACTGAGGAATCGAACCCAGGGCTTCATGCGAGCAAGGTAAACACTACCACTAAGTCAGGTTCACAGCCCAAGGCTCACTTGTGACAGTAACTATGAGGGTGGGATTTATTGACTTACCCATTTTCGTGCAGAAATCGCTGGCTATTTCATATCTTTGCCAAGATTTGTGACCAGACTGTGACTCAGCAATGAGGATGATGAATGAGGGATAGCCACCAGGCCCCAAAGGAGTAGGCTCACGTATCCTACAGAGGGATAGAGAATATGGAGCCAGAACCTTTGACAACTCCTACAGCCTAGGAACTGTGATCTCCCTGGAGGCAGTGGCTGGCTGCTAGGTGTCCCGATGGGACATCTCAGCCAGAACATAAATCACCTGTTGCACAGCCCAGGCAAAGCCTGCTGGGTTTCAGTTATTAAATGGCAGAGAAGGATGCTTTGTTCAAGCTGCTGGCTCAGACTTAGGACTCTCTGAGGACTTGCCCAGGTTGCGGGGATGGACATGGGCAACCTGCTGAATGCCCATCATCCATACATCATCCATCCATACACAGAGACATGGAGTTATTGCCTCCTTTTTTATGGGGGGGTTTAGGCAGGTCCAGGGTTGTACTATGAGCCTAGGCCCTGTTCCTGAGCTCCTTTTGCTCAAGGATAGCACTCTGCCCTTGAGTCACAGCCCCACTCATAAGCTTTTTTTCTTCCTATGATCTCTTAGAAAGA
This sequence comes from Dipodomys spectabilis, assembly GCF_019054845.1. Taxonomy (NCBI): domain Eukaryota; kingdom Metazoa; phylum Chordata; class Mammalia; order Rodentia; family Heteromyidae; genus Dipodomys; species Dipodomys spectabilis. The sequence goes on along the minus strand of NW_024871021.1, from coordinate 1,546,871 downwards.
AGATTGTTTTGGACTTTCCTGCCTCAGATGAATTCAAATTGGCATTCTCTATATCTCAGCCTCAGGAGGAGTTAGGGTTATAGGCAGGAGCCACTGACACCTGGCTTTCTTTTCTTCTTGTTGTCCTATTTTTTAATCGTGACAATCTGAAATCTTCACGGTGTCATTCCAATGGTTTGCATTCAAAGTAATCTACCCAGGCCTGGGATTCGAATGCTATGACTACCACCCACAAATGGAGGGAGATCCTGATGAACTAATTCCTGTTCATGTGAATGCTAATGGAATGTTATAAAAGTAATAATTGAATTTGCAGTTAATTCATGATTCTATTTTAGAATGCCACACAAAAATTATTGGATTTATATCTTCCATTCTAGCACCATGGTATGATTAAGGATATTGACTAATTTTTAATTAATGCTTTTATAAGTATTCAACCATGATATTTCATTAAATGGAGTCATAATTTAGTAACTAATAATTGGTAATATCATATATATAATAATAGCCTCACATTCCCTCTTTGTATGTGTATGTGTATATATATATACATATATATGCAGGTATATATGTATATCTATATATAATATCAATTTACACATGTATCTATTTGGCACTACTGTGGCTTGATCACAGGTCTTCAGAATTTCCTGGATGCTCAGTTTGCCAGTGGATGGTGTGCTATGACTGTACCTCATTTATGGATAGAGCATTGTAGGCTGAGTTTAAATCCCAGCATGGCCAAAAGTTTATTTGTGGACTATGAAGGTAATTTGACACATTTTTTTCCTTCTCTGTGAAAGCCCTGGGTCTCAATACAATGTATAATCCATATGCAAATATGTCCTATGTGATATGATGTAATAAAGGAAATGTTATATGTGTAATAATACTAAATAAATATGGGTAATAAATGTCATATGCAGTAGAACCCATGTATGGAAATAGATCTCATATATATGAATATTATTGTTTTCCAGTGCTGGGGCTTCAATTAAGGCCCTGGGAACTGGTCAGAATTTCTTTTTTCTTTTTTTCTTTCTTTCTTTCTTTTTTTTTTTTTGCCAGCCATGGTGCCTTAACTATGGGCATGGGCACTGTCCCTCAGCTCTTCAGCTCAAGGTGAGCACTCTACCACTTGAGCTACAGCATCACTTCCAGCTTTTTCTGCTTATGTGGTGCTGAGGAATTGAACCCAGGGCCTCATGCAAGAAAGGCAAGAACTCTACCACTGAGCCACCTTTCAAGCCCCATGAACTTCTTGTCTTCAAGGATGGTGAGCTTTCCCCTTCATACACAGTGTCACAGAGTTACCCAGACCCTGAGTTCAAATCCCAGGCCTGCTAGAAAAATGGTGCAATTTCCTAGCCAGGGTCTTATTGTTATTATTACTTTGTTTTTGGCCTAGAACTTGAACTCAGGTCTTTGCATCTCTGCCACAGCTGATCATTGGATCCTATGACTCTGTTTCAATTTTGAGGGCTGGCAAAAAAATAAAAAAATAAAAAGGAGAAGGATAAAACTGAGAAGTTCAAGAAGGTGGTTTTACTTTTTTTTTCCTTTGTATTATGACCATTGTCTAAATGACAAGCCCCAGAATGTGTACATCACATTGTATTGCTAATGTTTGGTGGGCTTTTAGGGAAGTCATAGCTGAAACCAGCTACTTAGGCCTGGAGGTCGAATCTTAGAACTGCCAATAATGAATTGTGGGAGGTTCTAAGAAACACATTCTGATATACATCCGTACAAATGCAATGTTATAAAATAATATTTAAATTAGCAGTTAGTGTATGATTATATTCTAAAATTATACACCACAATTATTCCACATTGACTAATTTTCAATTAATACTTTATTATGTATTCAATCATGATACTTAAAAAGGAAGGAATAATTTAATGGCCAATAATTGGTAGTAATATCATATATGCAGTTTCATAATATACAGACATCTCTTTTGTTATATACATATACATCTATCTATCTATCTATCTATCTATCTATCTATCTATCTATCTATCTATCTATTTTTATCTACCAATCTACACATTTATTTGTTTATACACTTGTCACTCCTGGGGCTCAGTGTTAGAGTGCTCACCGAGTATGTACAAAGCCCTGGATTCCATTTCTCACTACCAGTTGCACAGAAAAATCCAGAAGTCATGGTGTTGCTCAAGCAGTTTAGTACTAGCTTTGAGCATAAATTTTAGGGACTGTGTCTAGACACTTACTCAAGATGCAGAACTGGCACCAAAGCAAAACGATAGAATGTTCTGACTGCAAAGATTTAAGGATAGGACTGCAAATACATCATCATAGAGCAAGCTAAGAGTATGGTGCTGAAAGCTGCCATCTAACCTGATGTAGCCAGAAGTAAACTGCTGCAACCCAGCTACACAGAACCAGATGCTTCTGGCTCGCTCAGCACTGACATCCAAGATACTGGGGGGCTGAGATCAGACACTGGTGGTTTTAAATTCCAGCCCTGACAGGAAGTCTGCAACACTCTGAGCTGTGGCTCAAAGTGGTAGAGCTCTAGCCTTGAGCAAATGATCTTAGGACAGTACCCCCAAACTTTCAGTGGAATCCCTGTGGCTGACTCCCCGCCCTCCCCCCACAAAAAACCCACCCCTCTAAATCATTAGATGTGAACTTTATGTAGTTTGGTGACACTGATGAAAGCACCCTAATTCTAATAACAATGTGTGGATACAGCTATGTCATGAGTCTTATATGAGGAATGGTATATTGAGTGCATTCTTGCATCTGGTCCTTGTAAGAGCTCCACAGATTATTGTGCAGGTGAGAACTTTGAGGCTCAGATATGTCCCCATGTCAGGGCCAAAATGATGTATGTACTGAACTTTAGTGAGTTGTCTCCTGCAGACACTTGTTTTGGTTTATTTTTCTTGGTCATGAACCTTGAACTCAGGACCTAGCCACTGACTTTTTCTTGTTGGGCTCATGGCTAGCACCCTACCAAGGGGACCCAAGGAAACCTGTACAAAATGTTACAGTCTAGGCATCTGTGGCTGATATCTGTCATCCTGCCTACTTTGACACATTTTTTTCCTTCTCTGTAAAAATCCTGGGTCTCAGTATGAAGTATAATCCATATGCAAATATATCCATGTGATAAGATGCAATAAATGAAATAAATGTTATATACGTAATAATACAAAATAAAATAAATAATGAATAAATAAGAGTAATAAATGTCATATGGAGTAAGCCCATGTATGTGAAAAGATCACATATATGAATATTAATTTTTCAGTGCTGGCACTTAAATTCAGGCCTGGAAACTGAAATTCTTGTCTTCAAACAACAATGAACTTCCTCTCCCCTACAGTGTCACAGAGTTACCCAGACCCTGAGTTCAAATCCCAGGCCTGCCAGAAAAGTGGAGGAAATTCCAAGTCACGGCCTTGTGCCTTGTCCAGGCCCGGGATTTGAACTCAGGTTGTGGCAATTCTGTCTCAGCTTCGATCACCCTAGGATGGGGTGCAGCAATGGACCCACAGCCCATCCTGAGATCCTAGGTCCCGAGTTCAAATCTCGGGACTGATAAAAGAAAAAGGAGAAGGGCAGGGATGGTGGCTCAGTAGTAGAGTGCTTGCCTTAGATGTAGCAAGCTTCCAAAAACCTAGGGAGGCACCGTTGCCAATTGAAAGACCCCAGACCCCCTGGGATGCTTTCTTCAACGGGAGGGCACCCCAGGAACCAAGACTCCAAGCCAGCAGCTGCAATAAGCAAGAGGAGTTTATTTGCACAAAGGGGCTCTCTGTCTAAGGCAAACAGGAAGCCCTGTCCAGCGGTTACAGGCACTTTTAAAGACAAAGACCACAGGATTAGCATATAACACCAGGTGTCCCTGGGATTGGCCCGTTTCAAAGGTCACTATGTACTTTAGCAATTATTTTTTACTACCCGGGGAAGTTTATAACACTCTTTGCAATAAGACAATTAGTGCAGACGGAGGTAGTCTCTCTGGGAGATAAGGGTTAGATTTACAGTGTTTCAGGTTTGTGATTGATTAACAATTTGGCCTAGTCTCCAGAGCCCACCAGGTGGCCCTTATCTTGAGCTCCCTAAACCGGGAATTTCTGCACAGGAATGCGGAGGAACATACTCTTTGTTCCTTATCTTGGGTCCCATTTGGCCATTTGGGGAATTTACTTGTTAGCTCTTTATTTACGACTACAGAGCTTGTCCCAGGGCCGACACCTAGACTCCGAAGCTTTGTATTTATCTCCAGCGAGGGGAAGGGTCAGTGCTAGCGCAAGCAAGTTTACAGAAGCAAAACCAGCAGTTAGCAATTGTAAAAATATAACTCTAATTTTTAATCGTTCACCAATAATGAATCATTGAATTAGGTTCAGCTCCCTAGTTGTTGTCTGCCTAAAGGAATCTTGAATCAATTGTAGCAGTTTGTTTCAACACTGGAACACTGTCTAACAAAGACAGGATAAGTGCAGGGAACTTGGCCTGTCCCGGGAGGTGGCACAAATGAAGGCTTCCTGTCAAAACAGAGCATTGGGAAGAGAGATATCTTGGGGTACAAAGAGGCCTTTTTCTCCTGGTCTTCAGGGTCTGCCCACACTCATCATCACTAGTTGGCCCGGATAGAGTTGTTTGTTAAAGAGCTGTACAGGAGTGAGGCCTTTTGTCTGCCTGTTCCAACAAAGAGGCAGACTTCCTCCAGCAACCTGGGGTGTGGAAAAACCTTCAGGCTACACTGGGAACAGGGAGGGAAGCCCTGGAACATGCACTGTCTTGAAAGCACTCTCTGTGCTATGAAATCATTCTATTCAAACCAAATTTCCTAGCTGGGTGCCTTTCTTCATAGTGACTCTGGATGTTCAACAATAGAAATACATTCACACATATACAGACACATGGAGTTACTGGCTCTTTTTTTTTTTTTTCTGCAGGTCCTGAGGCTTGAACTGTGAGCTTAGACATTGTCCCTGAGCTCCTTTTGTACAAGGAAGCACTTTATTGTGCCTTAAACCATGATACATCATTAAATGAAGGCATAATTTAATACCTAATAATTATTAGTAATATATTACGTGTAATTTAAAGATATATAGACATCTCACATTCTATAAATATATTTATATATTTAAACATACACTGGAATATACATATACATCTCTCTCTCTTTTTCTCTCACTCTCTATGCATATATATATATTTCCAGCAATTTACGCATCTATCTATTTATATATTGGCCACTCCTGGAGGTTAAACTTAGGTCCTAGGAACTCCCTGGCAATGTATTTCTTTGAGACTGCTGTGCTTACATTGATCCCTTGAGGAATTGGCATTCCAGGCCCTGAGTTCAAATCCCAGCAGTGCCAAAGACAATAGGTGGGGTAAGAAGCCAAGGTTGACCTGTTCTGCTGTCTGTGAAAATATTGTTTTCTAGGTACAATATGTAATACCTATGCAAATACATATATATGATGTACATTATAAATGTATATAAATATTATTTTGCCAGTCCTGGGGCTAGAATTCATGCCCTGGGAAATGTTCTTGACTTTCTTTTATTTAAGGAGGGTTAGCTTCCACTTCAGCCACAACAAAATAAAGTTACCCAGACCCTGATTTCAAATCTCAGGTATGGCAGATAAAATGTCCCAAATTCCAAACCAGAACCTTAATTTTTTTTGGGGGGGGGAGCAGGCACGGGGCTTGAACTCAGGTCATCACAAGTCTGCCTCATCCTTGATTACCCTAGTCTGGGGTGCAGCTTTTACACTCACAGATCATCCAGGGATCCTAGGACCCAATTTCAACTCCCAGCACTGGCCAACAAACAAACAAACCAAAATGGAAGAGGAAAAACAAGAAAATTTTACACAACAGTTTTACCTTTGTTTCTTTTGCACAGTGACCATCCTGGGTCTCACTGACTTGGCTTGAAAATTGTACATGACTTTGCATGGCTGAGGCTGGTGGGCTGTCAGTGAAGCTGGAGGTTAACCCAGACACCTGGGCCCTGAGTTCAATCCTGGGACTGCCACATACACATGGCTGAAGGTCCTAGGAAACTGGTTCTTATCTGTAGGAACACTAATAGAATGTTTGAAATGTACTAATTGAATTACTAATTAACGTCTTTCTAACGTAAGATTGTATGCATTAAATATAGGTCATTGATTAATTTAATTAATACTTTATTAAGTCTTCTACTGTGATTAATTAATGGAGGAATAATTTTAGACTGAATAATTAGTAGTAATAGAATATACAAAAGTAAGATATAGACATCACTCTTTATATATAGTTATACACTAGAATCTACATAAATGTCTATCTGTCTCTCTCTGTATACGTTTATAGATGTGTATACATATGTAAATACACACACATTGCATTTTACACATCTATGTGTTTATATATTGGCCACTCCTAGGGCCAAATTTGCCAGACAACTTCATTTGCATCAGACTGGTGTGCTAACATCGACCCACTCCCCATTCTGAAGTAGGCTTTCTAGGCCCTGAGTTCAAATCACAGAACTGCCAAAAACTTAAGTAATCCTGGTGGAAGAAGCCAAATGTCCCATTTGTTTGCCTTATCGGTGAAAGTCCTGGGTCTCAGGAATGATGTATAGTACATTGGCAAATCTATGTCCTATGTATTAAGATGTAAAAAAGGTTATGTGTGTAATCATACTTACTAAAATACATAAGAAATAGATAAAACACAAAATAAAATGAATAACCACACTAACTGCAATATGCAGTAAACATGTGTATGTAAATATGAATCCTGTATTTAAAATCTATAAGAATATTATTTTTGCAAGAGCTAGGACTTGAATTAAGGCCCTGGGAACAGGCCTGACTTTCTTGTCTACCAGCACAGTGAGCTTCCCCTTCTCCCACAGTGCTGTAGATGTACCTAGGCCCTGACTTCAAATCCCAGGACTGGCAGAAAAATATGGCATGAACAACAAACCTGAAGTAGAGGGGTGGGAATGTGCCTTAGGGGTAGAGTGCTTTGCATCTATGAAACCCTGGTCTTGACTTCTCAGGAACACATCACTAGAAAAAAGCCTGAAGTGGCTCTGTGGCTCAAGTGGGAGAGGGCTATTCTTGTACAAGAGAAATTAGGTACAGTGCTCAGGTCCTGAGTTCAAACACCAGGAATGGTGTATGTGTGCACACGCATGCACGTGCGTGCGTGCACACACACACACACACATACAAACACCACAGACCAGAAGTAAAGCTGTGACACAAAATGGTAAATTACTGGGCTCCTGGGCTGAGCTCATGGTCAGCACCCAGGCCCTGTGTTCAACCCCAAAACCTTGCCACACAGGGCTCAACTAGGAGACGTCAAAGGTTTCAAAACCTAATGTGCTTCAGCAGTCCTAGATGACAGGAAGCAAGATCAGACATGTGCTTGGATTTCCAAAGGTTTCAGAAACCTAGCAGAGGCATCATAAGCCCATCATCACCCTCAATGAAACATTTCTTGAAGTTAAGTGCCCTAGTTGTCTGCCAGAAGGACTCCTGAATTATATTGAGCACTGTATCTGAACACCAGAATATAGTCTCACAAAGGCAGGATAAGTGCTGGGAACTTGGCCTGCCACAGGAGGTGGCACAAATGAAGGCTTCCTGTCAACACAGAGCACTGGGGAGAGAGATAGCTTGGAGTACAAAGAAGCCTTTTTTCCTGACCTTCAGAGCCCATCCACACTCATCCTCACTAATTGCCCCAGATGGAGTTGTTTGTTACACAGCTGTACAGGACTGAGTCCTTTTGTCTGCCTGTCCAGACAATGAGAGAGACTTCTTCCAGCAGGCCTGGGAGGCAGAGAAACCCTCAGGCTGCACTGGGAACTGTGAGGGGGAGCCCAGGAACATGCACTGTCATGAAAGCAGTCTCTGTGTTATGAAATCATTGTATTGAAAACAAATTTTCTAGCTTGGTGCCTTTCATCATAGCTACTCTGGAGCTTCACCTATAGGAATACATCCACACATACACAAGGACATGGAAGCAGGTCCTGGGGTTGAACTATGAGCATAGGCCTTGTCCCTAAGTTACTTGTGCTCAAGGGTATTGCATTAACCTTGAGCCACAGCCCCACTTCTGGGTTTTCTGTGATCTCTTAGAAATAACAGTGTCATGGACTTTCCTATGCTGGCTGGATTCAAACTCAGATTCTCTACATCTCAGCCTCCTGAGGAACTGGGATTACAGTCAGCAGCCACTGGTACCTGCCTTTCTTTTCTTCTTCATTTTTTTTTTAATTTAATTTAATTTTATTTGTGAACATACTGTACAGAGGAGTTACAGTTACATGGGCAGGATAATGTGTACATTTCTTACCAAGCATTGCAGCCTCCTCCTTTGTTTACCCTTCACATCCCTTCCCAGCCTCCCCCCTCCCCCCCTAATCCCAATCCTTCTCCTTCCTCCTCCCCCAGCCCCCCCCCCCCCAACGTTGTAAAGTTCGTTTTGGACATGACAACTTGTACTTCTCATTGTTGCAACAGGTCCACCTGTATCCTTAAACAACTGGTTTTTCCCCATCTCCTCCACAAGTTATACTGACATCAAATATAGTGAAAGCAAGAGTTATACTGTGGGGGAGGGACATACAAAGCAACAAAGAGATAATCTTATAAATGTGTTAGAAACACATGCATGAAAGAAAAAAACATTAAAATACACATCTAAGGGTTCATTTTCCTGACATCACATTATCTGACCTTTTCCGCTTGACTCATACATATACTAGATATTACAAATAAGGGAAAATATGGGACCTACGTTTCTTTGGGCCTGGCTTATTTCAATTAATATAATTTTTTCCAAGTTTTTCCATTTCCTAACAAATGGGGCAATGTCATTCTTTCTGATGGAGGCATAGAATTCCATTGTGTATATATACCACATTTTCTTGATCCATTCATCTACTGAGGGGCATCTGGCTTGGTTGCATATCTTAGCTATAGTAAATAATGCTGCAATAAAACATAGTTGTGCTGGTAGCTTTAGTGTGGTCTTGTTTGTAAACATTTGGGTAAATGCCCAAAAGTGGGATTGCTGGGTCATAGGGGAGCTCTATGTGGAGTCTTTTGAGGAACCTCCATACTGCTTTCCAAAGTGGTTGAACAAGTTTACATTCCCACCAACAATGAAGTAAGGTTCCTTTCTGTCCACATCCCCTCCAGCATCTGTTGTTGTTAGAGTTCTTGATTTTTGCCGTTCTAACTGGAGTGAGGTGATATCTCAATGTTGTTTTGATTTGCATTTCTTTTATGGCTAGGGATGTTTGAACATTTCTTCATGTGTCTATTGGCCATCCTTCTTTCTTCTTCAGAGAAGTTTCTCTTTAAGTCTTTCGCCCACTTATTTATTGGGCAGTTGTTTCTTTGAGGATTTGTTGTTGGGGGGTTTAATTTTTTGAGTTCCAAGTATATTTTAGATATGAGACCCTTGTCCGTTGTATGGCTAGTAAAGATCTTCTCCCAATCCGTGGGCTTTCTATTGATCTTGCTAGCTATGTCATTTGCCCTGCAGAAGCTCTGCAACTTTATGCAATCCCATTTGTCCAACCTTTCTTTGATTTCTTCTTCATTTTTTAATCTGGACAATCTGACTACTTAACAGCATCATTCCAATGCTTTGAATTTGTAAGTAAACTACCCTATGTTCTTTATAGGTGCTTTCTCTGAGAAGGATTTTCTCTCCTCCTCTTCTCCTCTGGTCACAGGTTTGAAGCCAAGAGTGAGAAATGAGTGTCACATGATTTTGGCAGCAAATGTCCACAGGGCATGCCAGTTCAGTCACTTAGCATTGAGCTGCAGTAAATTTACTGTCTCAGGACGAGAGGACCAAAAGCTGTAGCGATCCTCATACTGTCTGAATTGCTCCTTAGGCCTATAAAATTATCTAATACTTATGAGTGTTTTGTGTCTCCAACCTGAAGTATCTAGAACATACTAGAAGCATCTTCATGTTTCCTTTTTTCTCTAGTACCTCTGGAGATTTAGACTAAGGGTTTGTGTGGAGCAGATCCTCTGCGAATCCCTGAGGAAAGCCACTTAAAGTCTCCTCAGGAGATCTCTGTTCAAAGACAGCCCGAGCAGGAAAGTCTGCGAGACTCTTATTTCCAATAAATCACCAGAAAACCAGAAGTGAATCAGTGGCCCAGAGGGTAGAGCTCCAGCTTTGAGAAAGAAAGCCGAGCAGGAGATACAAGCCAGACGAGGCAGGAAAACCTGGCAGGCGCTTATGGCCAATTAAGGATCAGATGTCTGGAAGTTGAGCTGTGACAGTGGTAGTGTCTCCACCTTGAGCAAAACAGCTGAGGAACACATAGGGCCCTGAGTTTAAGCCCTGATATGGCCACCAAAGAAATTCAAAACGAGAAGGCCAAGTTTATGTATCAGTGCCCTACCTACTTATGTGTGTATATTACCTCTCTGAGTGTAATCAGATTGTATGCAATGCTTCTCCTTTTATGTACAGATTTAGTTTTCAGATAGACTTGTTGCACATACTGCATCATTCTCTTCTTTTCAGGCCCATGGCTTTTCTCTTCCCGAGTTCCAGGCCTATGTCCTCATATGATACACACTTAAGATCTCAGCAGCCTTTATTTCATATTATTATAAGGCCAAGTCACAAATCAGGCAGAGGAAGAGAAGATCAGGGTTTTTGAAATAACCTGTATTCAGAAAATTAAACTTGGGGAATGTAAAGTGGTAGCATACTTATGTAGAAACTACCATTAAGAAAAAGATGAGAGGGCTGGGAATGTGGATTAGTCCCTAGCCTGCAAGAAGCCCTCTGTGTCACGCCTACTCAGGTGGAGTCTGCTTAGCATGGGAAACCTGCTTTCAGATCTGAGAATGGGGCTTCAAAGAGTCCTGCCTCCTGGAAAAGGCTGGCAAGCCCCTGGGAAAGATGTGTTGCTATTTTTTTTTCTTCACTGTATAGGAGTGCCTATTAATCTTTTACTGTTCCTGCTGCTTATTGTATTTACTCATGCTCAACGTTACCTTATTCAAGGCTCTTTCTTAAAAGTGATGATGACTCCAACATCTGATGAGTGTTCTGAGAATATGACTAACTCACCAGAGTTAAGTGCTACCCTAAAAGCCCCTCTTGTGGAGGCTAGTAGACAAGTCATAAGTAAATATAAAAGTATTGGGGGTTTCCTGACATCACTTCAGCAGAAGGAATTGTTTGTAAGAGATTTATAAGAAGCTGTAGGCATGGCTAGAGCAGAAAGAGTGTATGGCTATTGGAGACTTCCCTATAATCCTAAAACATATACAATAGACTCATATAGATATCCTGTAGGTAAGAAAGATGTAGAGAGATATTTAGACCAAAAGCTAAATAAGATTCCTAAAAGGTTGGTAGATAAAAGGTGGCAATGGCTTATCAGAGGAAAATAGTGGGATCCTCCATTATCTAGAGGACCCCAAAGACTTCCCCCAGATCCATAGGCTTTTACAGGTGTGTATGATAAGGATGGCAACCGTTGGGAAAACTATTTAGAAGAAAGAACTTCCTGTTACTCTCTTTCATTTACTGAGACACTTGCTAGATCTAGGCCTCCTTGGTGCTTACTATTAAAGAAGGAACAAAAAAGATCTTATGAGACAGTTAAGGCCTCTATAGAAAAGAGTAAACGATTATGTGAAAGGGTTACAGAAAAGACACTATGAGCTTAAATTTGATATATGGCCAGATTTAACTAAGTATACTGAATATCATGATTTTTGGCCACAAATTGGGAACCCTCTAAGCACAATTGCTTAGAAAAGATTTAAAACATATAAAGTACAAAACTAAACAAAAGTAACTATGAAGTACTAGAGTTCATGCCTTTCTGTTCAGCACCTTGCCCATATGCTCTGGTTAATGGTTAATTGGTGATAAACATTGAAACCCATTGTATTTCTTAAAAATAGAGGTAAACCTCGGGGAAGGGAGGGAGGGAGGGGATGGTAGGGGGAAAACAATGGAGGGGGTAACAATGTTCAAGAGGAAGTGTACTCATAACCTTACTCATGTAACTGTAACCCTCTGTATAGTAGCTTTACAAAACAAAAAAAATAAAAAAATAGAGGTAAAGCCAAAAACAAGTGCCTATCCTCATAGCTCGTCATCTAAAAAACAAGATCAGACGACCAGCTGGTGACCACCCAAGAACGAAGCCTTGCAGCAAGATTGTGTAACCTTTTGCCCTTTATAATGGAGATTTTTGCTATAAAAGCTTGTTTTCCTCTGCATTAAATCGCATCCACTCCTCTTGTGTGTGAGTTGTCTGTTTGCCATCTCCCCACCTATTCCAGTTCCTCCACTAGGTGTCCTCCGTTGTCCCACAGAGCCAGTCCGCAGCACCTCTGTAGCACATGCACAGAAAAAGCCAGAATTGGTGCTGTGGCTCCAGTAGTAGAGTGCTAGAGACAGTGCCCAGGCCTTGAGTTCAACTCAAGTACAAGTAACTTCTCATCACCAAGGGAATCCCAGGAAGCTCTTAAACATCTGCCCTTTCAGAAGTGGAAGTCAGAGTGTCATAGACTTTCCTGCCCTGGCTGGCTTCACCCTGTGATCCTCAGACCTCAGTCTCCTGAGGTAGGGTGATGGGCCTTGGCTACTGGGGCTTGCTAGGTCAGAACTGTAATAACATTGACAATACAAGTCAACTACTTATCACAAAGGACTTGGGGAGCATATTAAGCCTTTCAACAATGGACCTTTCAGAACTCTGTAGGACACAAGGTTATAATGCTAGAGCCTGAGAGGCTGGGCATATGGATCTGCTACACTTGAACCTTGAGCTATGACTCCAATTCTGGTGTACATCAGCGTTCCTTTTCCAGAGAATGTTCTCCTAATTAGCTAGTAGGAAAAGTACTTTGATTAACCCTCACTTTTTTCCCATTGTGTGTCTCAAACTCAAGCCTGGGCACTCTCCCTGAGCCCTTCATATCAAGGCGAACACTCTACCACTTGAGCCACAGCGCCACATGAGGCCTTTTGGTGGTTCATTGGTGATAAGAGTCTAACAGGCTTTCCTTGCCTAGGCTGTCTTTGAACTGTGGTCTTCAGATCTCAGCCTCCTGAGAAGATAGGGTTCCAGGTGTGAGCCACTGGCATCTGACCTATTGTTTTTGCCAGTGCTGGGGCTTGAGCTTAGGTCCTGGGTACTGTCTCCATGCTTCTTTTCCTCAAGGCTAGTGCTCTACCTCTTGAGCATTCCACAGCTTCTGGCTTTTTCTGAGTATGTGGCACTGAGGATTCAAACCATGGCATTCATGCATGCTGAGCAAGCTCTCTACCACTAAGCCACATTCCCAATCCCACCCTTACAATTTTATCCCTCAACTTGCCTATCCTCAAGGAAAGGCCTCTGAGTATAAATCATCTAAAGAAATTCCTATAGGAAGGTGTTAAAGATAAATAAATCAAATCTCATATTTGGGAAAGACTGTAAACATGTGAAGACTGTGACAAATGCCTCCATTTAATTATGTATCATGTTTCAACAGTTAATAAAGTATTAATGAAAAATGAGTCAATATCCTAAATTATTGTGTATAATTCTATAATAGATGTGCAAAATGTAATAAATATTATGTGAATAATAATATTAATACAATAAACAACAAGTAAATGAATAAAATATAGAAATACAGAAATACAAAATCAATAATAAAAAATCATAGTTTGTATTAAACATACACATGTAATATGTAACATATATTACACATGTACATAAATATTATTTTCCATTGTAAGGACTTAATTCAGGCCCTGGGAACTCTACCCTGAAGTTCTTTTCCTCAAGGAAAAAGGGGAAGCAGTGAGCTTCCCCTTCACCTACGATGCAAACGAGTTACCCAGATGGTGAGATCAAATCCCAGCAGTGGCAGAAACACTAGCCCCAGTTCCAAGACAGTGACTTAATTATTTTTAACGGAAGCAGTTATTTTTATTCAGTTCCATACTGAACATTTTAAAATCAGCAGTGTATAATTTTGTATATCTATTCAGACATCCTTCCCTTACCTGCAAAGTGCTTCTCCGAGCTCTAAAATGTTTCCTTTTTTGTACATTTTTTGTTGTAAAAATGTTGTATAGAGGGGTTACAGTTACATGAGCAAAGTAATGAGTATATTTACTATAGAGCATTTTTGCCTCCTCCTTTGTTTTCCCCTTGCCATCCCTTCCCTCCCACCTCCACAGCTATCCCCCGAACCCCCAGCTAAGGTCAGTGACTTAATTTTTTGTTTTTGGCTTGGCACAGGATTTGAACTCAAGTAGTAGAAACTCTGCACCTTCCCTCATATTGCTACAGGTTTACCAAGATCCTGAGTTCAAATCCTAGGTTAGGAAAGAAAACTGGCAGAAATTCCAAACCAGGGGGATTTTTTCAATTTAGTTAAATAATTTATTTATTTATTTTGCCAACCATGGAGCTTGAACTCAGGTCATGGCAACTATACTTCAGCTTCGATTGCCTTAGACTGGGCTGCAGCCTCTCACCCATAGTCAATCCTGGGATCCTAGGCCCAGAGGACTTGCATGAAGAAAAAAATAGTGGGACAGCACAGAAAGTGGCGAGCTGCAGAGGACTAGGGGTTTTACGTTATTTTTTTCTTTGCAGGGTGACCATCCTGAGTCTGAATGACATGGCTGCAAAGTGGAGCTGAACTTCTATTCCTGAAGGCTGGGGGGCCATCAGGGAAGCCATAGGCCAACCTGTCAACATAGGCCCTGGGTTAAAAATCTAAGTCCTGACACCTACCAATGGCAGGACATCACAAGAGACTCGTTCCTATGCATAGGAATACTGATTGAAAGAGTAGTTTGTGCATCAGTCGAGTCTAAAAGTGGATGTAATAATCCTAGGATGCTGATTGATTTTAATTGATAGTTTATTAAGGATGGAAAGAATAATATTACTTCAAAGACAATATAATAAATACCTAAGAGTTGGTAGGAATGTAGTAGGCGTCATTCAGTCAGATAGATGGCTCTGGCTTTCTTTACGAATATGTATTAATTGTTTAACACCATCTGCCAATCCATGTATCACTGTTTTGGCCAAACCTGGGGCTCCATCTCAGTGCCTGGGAACCACCTCACAGCTTCATTGGCTAGAGGCTGCCGTGCTCACCCTTACCCATTCATGAATTGGGCCTGCTAGGCCCCAAGTTCGGATCCCAGCACTGCCAAAAATTTAATCTTGGAGTAAGAAGCCGAGTGTGACACATGTTTTCCTTTTCTGAGAGAGTCCTGGGTGTTAGGCATGATAGCGAACACATCTACAAATCTAGATGCTATGTGATAGGAAGTAAAAAAATGTAATAAAAGGTATAGGTGTCATCAGAGTCAATAAAATAAATGGTAAATAAATGAATAAAACAAGAAATGAAATGAATAACCATACCAAACATGATATTGTCTGACTATATGGAAGTATACATCCTGTCTTTAAAATGTAAATAAAAGGCATATAAGGAGTATGTTTTGCAGGACTGAGGCTTGAATTCAGGCCTAGGAAAGAGGCCTGACTTTCTTGGCTTCAAGTATGGTGTGATTCCCCTAGCCTGACAGTGCTGCCTATTTACCCAGAATTAGAGTTCAAATCCAAGGCCTGGAAGAAAAAATGGCACGAACTGCAAAACAGGGAGATAAATAATTGTTTTTTTAATTTTTTAAATTGTTTTAATTTTTTAATTGTTTTACTTTTTCAATTTAATTTTTTTGTTTATTTTTGGCCATGCTCATGCCTTGAACTCAGATCGTGACTGCTCTGTCTCAGCTTCCATCACATTAGCCTGGGATGCAGTCCAGAACCAAAGCCGATCCTGGAATCCTAAGACCCGATGTCTGACAGGAAAACAAAATGAAAATGACACTAAAACAAGCCGTGAGCCGTACATGGTAGGCGGTTTCTTGACTTTGGTTCCTTGCACGGTGACCATCCTAGGTCTGAATGACATGGATGCCACACACAGGTGACCTTTTATTGCTCAAGGCTGGGGGACTGTCAGGAAAGCCGTAGGCCAACCCTGCAACACAGTCCCTGAGTTCAAATCCTGGTCCTGACACCTACTAATGGCAGGAGATCCCAAGAGAATCCTGCCTGCGCATGGAAATTCCAATGGAATGATATCCAACACATGATTGAATAGTTCGTGCAGCTGTCTGGACTCAAACTAGATGCAATAATCCTAGGACGCTGATTGAAATTAATTAATGGTTAATTAGGCATGAAAAGAATAATATTCCTTCAATTGAGGCATAATAACTCCTAAGACTTGGTAAGAATGTAGCAGATGTCATTGAATACTAGATACATGGCTCTGGCACTCTGTACTAATATGTATTTATTGGTGTACTACCACCTGCCTATCCATGTATGGCTATTTTGGCCACCCCTGGGGCTCGATCTCAGAGGTTGCCAAAAATTTCCTCCTGGAGTAAGAAGCCAAGTGTGACACCTGTTTTCCTTTTCTGTGAGAGTGCAGGGTGTCAGGCATGATGGAGAACAAGTCTACAAATCTAAATACTATGTGATTGGGTATAAACAATGTAATACATGGTTAGGTGTCATCACAGTCTATAAAATAAATGGTAAATAAATGAATAAAACAAAAAGTACAATGAATAACCACACCAAACATGATATAGACTGAACACCTGTCTGGAAGTTCAATCCTATCTTTAAAATATATGTAAGGACTATGTTTTCCAGGGTTGGGGCCTGAATTCAGGCCTAGGGAAGAGGCCTGAATTTCTGATCTTCAAGCATAGAGACCTTCCCCTTCCCCCAGAGCGCAACAGAGTTACCCAGACCCCGAGTTCGAATCCCAAGCCTTGCAGACAAAAAAATAGCACACATTCCAAGCCAGGGAGCTTCATTAGCATTTTTTATATTTTTTAAAGTTCACTTGGTCTTTATTTGATACATTTTGATTTTATAACATGAGAGTTTTTCAAAAAGGGGTTTAAACTTTTACATTTCAGCATAGCACATTGGTGTTTCCATTTTGACCATCTGCCATGAAGAGTGAGAATGAAAATGAGTACATCATTCCTCCCTAGAGGGACAGTTGATGTTATTTCTATTTAGAGTTATTTTTATAACTATAAACTCTCTGCAATTGCATCGTGTGAGGTTTCCTCAGTGCCTACCACAAAATACACTAGTTGAGTTCTCATACCACAAAAGGTTGGGTTTCTGAATAAAAACTCACTTCTGTGAGGACAGTAGGTACTTGTAAGCATTTTGGGAATAAAGTCAATTGTAAAATGAAAAACAAAAACATTGGGACTGGGATGTAGCTCAGTAGTGGAGTACTTGCCTAAAGAGCATAAGACCCTGGAAGAAAAGGAAGGCAAGTTTCCTCAAGTTCAGAAGGTTAGAATTTTATGATCTGTATGAACAAACTTCTTTCTTTTTTTTTTTTTTTTGTCGGTGGTGGGGCTTGAACTCTGCGCTTGGCTGCCTGCCTTCACCTCTTCAACTAATGACAAGTGCTCTACTGCTTGAGACACAGTGCCCTTTCCGGTTTATTGGAGATAAGCCACAGTGTGATTTCCGGTTTATTGGAGATAAGAGTCTCATGGACTTTCCTGCCCAGGCTGGTTTTGAACCGCCACCCTCAGATCTCAGCCTCCTGAGTAGCTAGGATTATAGGCATGAGCCACAGACGCCCGGAGCATGAACAAACTTAAAGATTGATTCTGAGGAAAGAAACTTGAAATACACTTTTAACAGAAATAATTTATAATGCTATGGTTAAGGCACTAATTCAGAAGTATTTATTCATTGGCTGGTTTCTTAGTTTATTTAAATATATATATATACATTTTTAATATATATACATATATGTTATCAAAACATAGCTTTGAAGTGTACCTAAAAGCATATGTGCTCATGTAAAATTATACAACTGCAGAAGCTTGATGTTTTATTTTCAGTTTGTTGGTACCATAAATTAGGTGGGGTGTGTGTATTGTTGTTTTGTTCTCTGTTTTTGCAGGATTTCTCTCTGCTTTCTTCCTCTACCCCCCTCTCTCTGCACTTGAATTCAGCTTGCTCTTTCTTGGCTTGATTGTTCATAGCTGAGTTTCTACCACTTCAGCCATACCTGTAGCCTGGCTTTTTGCCAGTTAATTGGAGATGTCATCTCTCAGGCTTTTCTGCCTGACTTGGCTTTGAAACTTCATCTTCCAGTTCTCACCTCTTGAGTAGCTGGGATTACAGATGTGAGCCACTGGGGTGCCTAGGGATGAATTCAACTTTGGTTAGTGTATTCTTTCTGTTTTTCTAAGCGTGGGATCATCTACTATAGAATTTCTGTGAATGTCCTGGGTCTGAAATAAGATATATAATACATATGCTAATCTGTATAGTTCTCATAAGATGTAATCAATTTAATACATGTTATAAGTGTAATAATAGTCAACATAAATAATGAATGAATGAATAGTGCAAAAAATAAAATAAATACACAGTAAAATAATATGCAGTAATCATAAGTACGTGGATATTAATCATTATTTCACATGTGGATGAATATTACTTTAACAGGACTGGGGATTGAATTCAGGCCTAGGGAACAGGCCTGAATTACTTGTCTTCAAAGATGGTGAATTTCCCCATCCCCCACAGTGCATTAGAGTTACCCAAACTCTGAGTTCAAATCCCATACCTGCCAGGAAAATAAAAAGCCACGAATGCCCAGCTGGGGAGCTTCATTAGTATTTTTACAATTTTTTTTTTCATGGGGCTTGAGCTCTGGCCTTGGGTGCTGTCCCTATGCTCTTCAGCTCAAGGCGAGCACTCTCTTGCTTGAGCCACAGCACCTCTTCTGGTTTTCTAGTACTTTATTGGAGATAAGCGTCTCATGGGCTTTACGCCTGGGTTGGATTTGAACTACAATCCTCAGCCTCTTGAGTAGCTAGGATTACAGGTGTGAGCCACCGGCAACGGGCTATTTCTAATATTTTAAAATTTTATTGATTGATTGTCAATCACAGGGCTTGAACCTCAGCTTCCATCACCCTAGGCTGAGATGGTGCAGCCTCTGGACCCATAACCTATCATGGGATGGTAGGCCTCGGGGGCTGACAGGAAAACAAAATGAAAACAGCACCGAAAAATCCACAATCTGTGGATGGTTGGTGGTTTCTTCGTTTTCCTTTCTTGCATGGTGACCATCGCAGGTCCAAATGACACGACTGCAACCTGTAGGTTACCTGGCACTGCTGAAGGCTGGCAGGCTGGCAGCGAAGCCATAGGCCAATCTGGACACATAGGTCCTGAGTTTGAATCCCGGTCATGCCACTTACAAAGGGAGCCTAAGAAACTATTGCCCATCCATAGGAGCAACAGAGGAATGTGAACAATGTCATGGTTCGATGAGTAGTTCATCAATCAGTCTAGCAGAAAATTAGACCCAATAATCACAGTACATGGACTGATTTTAATTAATAGTTTATTATGCACTAAAAGAATACTATTGATTAAATGGAGTCCTCACTAAAGACCTGAGAATCCGTAGGAGCGTATTATGTGTAATTGAATACTAAATAGACATTACTGGCAGTATGTAAATATCTAAATTTATATTTATTTGTATACCATCATCTGCATAGAACATTTTTTGCTATTTTGGCCAAACCTGGAACTTGTTCCCAGGTCTTGGGATCCATTTGGCACCTGCATGGGCTAGATGCTGCTGTGCTGACACTCACCCATTCATGAATTGGGCCTCCTAGTCCCTCAGTCAAGGTCCCATCATTACCAAAAGTTTCTTCCTGGTGTAAGATTCCATGTGTACACCTGTTTTCCTTTTCTGTGCAAGTGCTAGGTGTCACATATGATGTACATATTATGTCTGCAAAGCTACATGCTATGGAATAGATTGGGACAAATATAATAAATGTTATAGGTGTACTCACAGTCCATAAAATAAATGCTAAATCAATCAATCCATCAATAATAATAAAATATAATGAGTCACTCCAACAAACACGATTTAAAATGAATATAGAGATATAACTCAAATATTTAAAATGTCTATAAATGTTATGTTTTTCAGTACTGGTGCTTGAATTCAGGCCTAGGGAAGAGTTGAGAAGTTCATGCATGATTCACATAGGAAAAGATAGGCAAGATCTTAATTAAGACTGCATGAAGTGTGACAATAATTATATTCAGGAAATTGAAGCAATGGGAAAGATCCAAGAATCAGTAGTCAAATGCAAGATAGGATTCCAACACAGCTCGCCACATCTCCTACGCTATACAAACAGGCCTTTTTTAGCATATTAATTTCAGCTTATGAATGGATGAATATGGTGCTCCACCCTCACCCTGAGGGTAGATCTCAGGTCCTGGGTATGGCCTAGCTCCTTAGTGGCTCACAAGCTGGTGTGCTCATGGGGACCCATTTGGCAGTTGGTTCTGCTAGGCCCTGAGTTCAAGTTCCAGTGCTGCCAAAAGGTTCATCCTGATGTGAGATGTCAAACCTTGCAGATGTTTTCCTATCCTGTGAAAGTCCTGGGTCACAGCTAGGATCTAGAAAGCATAGGCAACTCTATACCCATGGGAATAGGTTGTCATCCATGTGAGCACAGTTATATATGTCATCCTATACTCAATAAAATACACAATACATAGATGAATAAGACACCAAATAAAAAGATTAACTACACTGAAAACAAGGTGCATACCACCCCTGTATGTAAATAGAGATCTTATGTTTAAAAGAGATGGGCTTGTCCAGTGCTGGGGCTTCAAATCAGGCCCAGTACCAGGTCCGACCTTTTAGTCTTCAAAGATGGTGAGCTTCCCTTCCCCCAAAGTGCAACAGAGTTACCCAAACCTGGTTTCAAATCCCAGCTCTGGCAGTAAAGTGGCACAAATTCTGAGCTAGGGTTCTTCGTTCATAGTTTTTTAATTTTTTTTTTTTTTTTACCAGACCCAGGGCTTGAACTCAAGTCGTGGCAACTCTGCCTCAGCAGCTCTGATCATCCTAGGCTGCAGCCTCTGGACCCACAGCCAGTTCTCGAACCCTCGGACTCTGGGGCTTGCTGAAAACAAAAAAACCCTCGAGTGGAAAAAAGGCGGCGGTAAATTCCACCTTGCTCTTTTATGTTTATTTTCCTTTGCATGCTGACCATTCTGGGTCCGAACATGGCTGCCTGCAGAGTGAAGGTGACCTGGCATGGCTGAAGGCCTGCTGGTTTTCGGGGGAGCCACAGGCTAACCAGACAGTGAAAGCCCTGAGTACGAATCCCAGTCAGCCCTGTAACGATGAGGGAATGGAGGGAGATCCTGGGACACTCGTTTCCAGACTTAGGAAGAGTCGTGGAATGCAATCAATCTCATCCTTGAATGAGTAGTTCCTGCTTGATATGAGTAGGAAATGGTAGGCAAGACTCATGGGGTATCGATTATTTTTAATGAAGAGTTGATGAAACATGACCATAATCATCAGTCATGAAATGGAGGCATTGGGGAAGATCCAAGAATCGTTAGTCACAAGGTAGATTGGATTCCATCACTGGTCGCCATCCTACTCTATACAAATATGTACTTACTACTTTCAGATTATGAATAGATGACTATTGTGCTCCCCCTTCTCTTCCTCCCCCCCCCCCTGCGGGGCTCAATCTCAGGTCCTGGGAATGGCCTAGCTCCTTAGTGGCTCATAGGCTGGTTTGCTTACCTTGACCCATTTGCCTATTGGGCCTGCTAGTCCCCGAGGTCAGATCCCAGCACTGCCAAAAGATGAATCCTGAGGTGAGAAGCCAATCGTTGCACCTGTTTTTCTGTCCGGTGAAAGTCCTGGGTCTCAGCTAGGATGCAGTATGCTATATAGGCAACTCTATATTCATGGGAATCAGTTGCCATCCATGTCAGCACAGTTATAGCTGTCATCATATGCAATAAAATACAAAATGCATCCATGACTAAGACACACAATATAAAGAATAACTACACTGAATGCATGATGCATTCCACATCTCTATGTAAAGAGAAATCCTATGTGTAAAGTAGATTACCAGATGATTTTTGCCAGTGCTGGGGCTTCAGTTCAGGCCCTGGGACTAGGCCTGACCTTGTAGTATTCAAAGATGGTGAGCTTCACCTTCCCCCACAGTGCAACAAAGTTACCCAGACCTGAGTTGGAATCTCAGAGGTGGCAGAATAATGGTGAGAATTCTGAGCCAGGGTGTGTTATTATTATTATTATTATTATTGCCAAGCAAGGGATTTGAACTCAGTTCCTGACAACTCTACCTCAGCTTCGATCACCTTATGCTGGGGGGCTCCCATGGGCCGTATCCAATCCAGAGAACCTAGGCTCTTACGTTTGCACAAACAAATGACAGAAAAAATGTCGCAGGATGGATTTTTTATATTTTCTTCTTTTGCTTGGTGACCATCCTGGGTCTGAATTACACAGCTGCCAAGGGTACTTCACCTTGCATTGGCGAAGGCTAACGGGCGATCAGGGAAGAAATAGGCCCATGTGGCAATATAGGCCCTGAGCTTGAATCCTGGTCCTGACACCTACCAGTGGGGGGAGATCCCAAGATGCTTGTTCCTATGCATGGGAATAACAATGAAATATTAGCAAACTCATGATTGAATGAGAAGTTTCTGCGTGCATTGGTCAAGTCCAAAATTAGATGCAATGATCCCAGGAGGACGATTCATCTTAATGAATGGTTTATTAAGCATGAAAAGAATACTATTCCTTCAATGGTGGCATAATAAATACCTAAGAGGTAGTAGGAATGTAGTTGATGTCATTGAATCCTAGGTAGATGTCTCTGGCACTCTGTACAAATATATATTTATTGGTGTTCCACCACCTGTCTACCCGTGTATGGCTATTTTGACCACCCCTGTGGCTCAATCTCAGGGTCTGGAAATTCCCTGGCAGCTTCATTGGCTAGAGGTTGCCATGTTGACACACCCATTCAGGGTCTGAATAGGGTCTGCCAGGCTCTGAGTTCAGATCCCATCACTGCCAACAAATGGATCATGGAGTAAGAAGCTGAGTGTGATACCTGTTTTCCTTTTCCCTGAGAGTCCTGGGTATCAGACATGATGGAGAACATATCTACAATCTAGATACTATGTGATGGGTTGTCATCAATATCATAAATGGAATATGTGTCATCACAGTCAATAAAAATCTCATATCTGAAATATACTTGGAACTCAAAAAATTAAATCCCCCGAGAACAAATCCTGAAATAAGTGGGCTAAAGACTTAAAGAGAAATTTATCTGAAGAGGAAAAAAGCATGGACAATAGACACATGAAGAAATGCTCAACCTCCCTAGCCATAAGAAATGAAAATCAAAAAACCATTGAGATATCACCTCACCCCAATTAGAATGGCTAAAATCAAGAACTCTAATAACAACAGATGCTGGAGGGGATGTGGACAGAAAGGAACCTTACTGCATTGTTGGTGGGAGTGTAAACTTGTTCAACCACTTTGGAAAGTAGTATGGAGGTTCCTCAAAAGACTCCACATAGAACTACCCTATGACCCAGCAATCCCACTTTTGGGCATTTACCCAAATGTTTACAAACAAGACCACATTAAAGCTACCAGCACGACTATGTTTATTGCAGCACTATTTACTATAGCTAAGATATGGAACCAACCCAGATACCCCTCAGAAGATGAATGGATCAAGAAAATGTGGTATGTATACACAATAGAATTCTACGCCTCCATCAGAAAGAATGACATTGCCCCATTTATTAGGAAATGGAAAGACTTGGAAAAAATTATATTAAGTGAAGTAAGTCAGGTCCAAAGAAACATAGGTCCCATTGTTTCCCTTATTTGCAATATCTAGTATATGTCTGAGTCAAGCAGAAAAGGTCAGATAAGGTGATGTTAGGGAAATGAACCCTAAGATATGTACTCAAATGATTTTTTCTTTCTTATGATTGTTTCTAACACATTTATAAGATTATTTCTTTGTTGCTTTGTATGTTCCTCCCCCACAGTATAACCCCTGCTTTCACAGTCTTTGATGTAGGTATAATTGGTGGAGGGGAATGGGAAAAACAAATCGTTTAAATAGGGATACAGGTGGACCCATTGCAACAATGAGATGTACAAGTCGTTATTTCAAAAATGAACTTTACAACTTTGGTGCAGGGGGGGAGGGGAGGGGGGAGGAGGCAGATGGGGAGGACTGTGAGTGGGGGCTGGGAGGAGGATGGGAAGGGATGGGATGGGGAAAAAAAGGAGGAGGCTACAATGTTGATAAGAAATGTACTCATTATCTTAACCATGTAAATGTAAACCCTCTGTACAGTATTTTCTTTCTTTTTTTTTTTTTTGCCGGTAATGGGGCCTGAACTCTGGGTCTGGGTGCTGTCCCTCAGTTCCTCAGCTCAAGGCTAGCACTCTACCTCTGGAGCCACAGCGCCACTTCTGGCTTTTTCTGTTTATGTGGTGCTGAGGAATCGAACCCAGGGCCTCATGCTTGCAAGGCATGCACTCTACCGCTGAGCTACCTTCCCAGCCCATGTACAGTATTTTCAAAATTAAAAAAAATGGAAAATAAATGAATAAAACAAAAATACAATAAATAACCACAACAAACAGGACATGGACTGACCATCTATACGTAAGTACAAATCCTACCTTTACAATGTATATAAATAGAATGTTTCCTGGGTGGGTACTTTAATTCATGCCTAAAGACCAGGCCTTACTTTCTTGTCTTCAAGCATGGTGAGCTTTCCCCTTTGTCCACAGTGCTTCAGAGTTACCCAGGCCTTAAGTTCAAATTCAAAGGTAGGAGAAACAGCGTGAATTGCAAGCCAGGGAGCTATTTTTTTTTTTTTTTTTTTGCTTTTATTGCCAAACATGGTCTTGAACTCAGGTCATGGCTACTGTGCCTCAGCTTTCATCACCATAGGCTTGGGTGCAGCCGCTGGAAACACAGCCTATCCTGAGATCCTAGAACTTCAGGCTTTGTGCCGGGGAGGGGGGGGGGGGGCGGGGGGATGCACAGAAAAATGGTGGTGGGATGGCATTTTTACATTTTCTTCTTTTGCATGGCCATCTGGGTCTGAGTGATCAGGCTCCAAAGGATACTTCAACTTGCATTGCTGAAGGCTTGCAGGCTTCTGGGGAAGCCATAATCCCGCACAATGATTAGCCAGGCACCAGTGGCTTTCACCAGTCCTCCTTGATACTGAGAAGGCTGTGATAGGAGGATTATGGTCAAAGTCACCAAGACAGGGAAGTCCTTGAGACCCCTGTCCAACCTCAATGCCAACAAAGAAAGAAGTAGAGCTGTGTGGCTCCTGTTGTAGAGGGCTAATCTTGAGCAAGAACAGCTCATGGACTGGGCCCAGATTCTGAGTTCAAGGTCCAGGACTGGCAACAAACAGACATACACGACAATCTGTGCAGCCTTCTGGCTAAAGCAGGTCTCCCTCTTGCCCCCAACTGGATTGGACAGACTTTCCTGGTAAAGAGGCTGCAGTCATCTTGACTCCATCCATTCTGTCTGCATACCGGGATTCCGGGCACACCCCCATTCTTTCATGGTTCTTTTTGATCAATGGGATACAAGAATAGTGGCCACGCCCACATTCCATGCTTCCCAGTAGCACCAGGGTTTCCCTCTGTTGGTTGACACCACTACCAGCAGTTGAGGAAGGTAGAGGTGGCTAAGTGGTGAGCAAGAGACTACAGGTGACTTTGAGGTAGAGTAGGAAATGATGTCCTAGTTGGTGAGTGGAAGAATAGAGGATTTCCTAGAGCCTGGGAATGTGGCCAGCCCAACTTTCCCATCCCATTGCTCAGATGTCTGAAACAATAAGACTCAATGAGAGAACTGTGGGCAAGAAACTTGCACAAGAACACCAGCAGTATCCTCCCAACAGACCTGAAACATTCAAGAAAACAAAGAACAGGAAAAAGCGAGGGATCCCCAAGACAAACACCACTGGGGAGCCGGATTGAATGGAGAGTCCGGCCAAAGGTGATGCGGACCATGGGCCTCCCCTGCCTTTTGACACAGTCACAGCCACCAGGGTCCAGATTGTCAAGGGTCCCAATACCATCAAGGATCCACAGAGGTGCTACCCGCATGTGGTGCCCACCCTGGACCACAGAAAAGAAGAAACCAGGCACTCTGTGCCAAGATCCAACTACTGAAGCATGGAAAGACAGACCCACAGGATCAATGGAAGTAAGAGAGGGAGAAGATAGACCAGATACATGCGAAATGGAGGTAGAGATCTACGAGGCACCCATACAGTGGTTGGTTTCAGCAGAAAGCTGGCCCAAGTGCAGGAGGCCACTGATGACAGAGAAAGGGAGCGTGAAGCTGTCACCAGCTGCCTGCAAGCTACAGAGTGGCGTGTGGCAGAGTTGGAGATAGCAGCTTCTGTGTTCACTGCTGCAAAGAAGGAGACCAAAATGTTCTTTGAACAGATGAATGATGTGACCCTTCAGCTCGAGGAAATGACCAGAAGCTAAGATGTCCTGGAGCAAGTGAACACAGAGTTGCAGGAGAAGCTGGAAGTGCTGTGGATACAGAAGAGCAACATGAAGAAGTGAATATGCAAGTTCCAACAAGTGCTGGAGGGGCGTGAGGTACTGAAGAGACTACTGGACAACCTGAGCTGGCTGGTGACCATAGCGAATCTGGAGAGAGACACCTTAATGGAGGACCTGAGCATTGAGAGGTTCGCACGGAAGGAGGAGGCATGGCGGCTGACCCAATTGGTGAACCAACTGACGGAGGAGAAGGAATGAGGGGCAAGTCATGTGTTGGACCTAGGGAATGAGCTGTGGGAACTAAGAAGGAAGCTGGTTAAGCCACAGCCCCCCGCGGAACCATCTCAGGCCTAGTGGCATCTGCAAGCCCAGGCCTACAGCAAGGAGATGGAGTTGAAAAACCTGGAAGAACAACTTCACATCCAGGTCCAGGAAAACCAGTCTCCATCTTCAGAACATGGAGCAGCAGGAGCAACTGCAGAGAATGGAGGAGAAAGCCTAGGATCAGCAGGAGATCCTTGAGACCCCATGATGTGCATGTGTGTAGGCTGGACAATCAGAGGAAAAGCTGGTTCTACTCTGGGACGCTCTCCGCAGGGTGAGCAGTGAGAAGGAGAAGCTTACCAGCATCCTGGTCTCAGAGCAACAGATGAAGAAACATCTGCCAGAACAGTTGGACTGCTCAGAGGAGAAGATAGAGAAATGGATAGTGGTGCCTGAAAGAGAGAGCCAAGCGGCTCAGGAGCAGCAGGAGCAGTCCCTGGGCCAGTGCAGGAGTTCAGAGCCTCCTGTGAATGGCACATCACCTCCAATGAGTGGCTGTGCTCTGAGAAGGAGGCCTTGCAGCAGCACTTAGAGAGGCAGACCCAGCTGCTGGAGCAGCTGAAGCAAGTGAAGGGCTCAACAAACTGGAGGGACCAGGTGGAGTCCACGAAGTGGCAGGACACTCTCAAGTGCCTGGAAGCCACCAGATCACAGGAGGAGTGCCTGCAGGCCCAGCTGAGCTTCCTGGCTTTCCTTGTGGAAGGGGAAGGCATGAGCCTTGAAGAAGCAAAAGGTAAGGAGGCAATTCTCTCCCATTGACCCCATCGTGATGTGATCATCACAGAGGATGGAGATGTTCCTCAGACCAAGAGTGACATGGCTCTGAGAGTGCTCTTGGAGGATGAGATGCACAGGGGGAAACTCCTGCCACAAGAATGGCGGGCCAGCTGCAGGCACCCCCTGGCCGACCCAGCAGCTCAGTGCCAGACTGAGCTGAAGCCACAGGCCCTCAGCCCCATGAGATCCACCAAAGCATGTGTGGGGATGGGAAGTGGGACACATGGGCATCTGAAAAGAAAATCTGCTTCGTCCATGACCTGCCTGATGAGGTTGACTTCCAGAGTCCAGCAGGTGAGCTCCCCCATTGATGCAGCCAGCTGGCAGCAAACATCCGAACTATCGAGGAGTCCCTCATGGTCTGTAAAGAGCAGATGTTGGTCCTGAATGAGCTGTGTTGGGACAAAGCCCAGTGCATGCACTCGCTGTCCTAGGAGATGCTGGAGAAGAGGAGAGTGCTGCGGGAGCTGCTGTCACTCCTTCCAAGGGAAGGCACAGACAGCAGTCTCCAGATGCCAGCACAGGCTGAGCCCCCCACCACCAGCACTGCTTCAGTGGCCTTAGGGCCTGTGGTGGGTGAAATGAGGGAGGAGCAGAAAAGGTTTGAAGAATTGCAACTTGAAGACAGCATGGAAACTGCCAGAGGAGAGGTCAGGGTTCCCGACCCCATAGTGGACTCCCCCAAGGAGCACATCCTACCCTAGATGCCCCATATCCTGTCTGCCCACAGCTCCCAGGCTCAGGGGAGGAGTGCTCCCTCACTTTCTCCTGTAGACTGATGTGCATGATGACTCTCTATGTGACATACTGACTCTCAAAAGCCATGGCAGCCACCAGATAAAAGTGACCAAGTGGCTTTCTCTCAGGCCTCCATCTGCCGGGCGAAGGGAAGGATAAACTGGGAGTAGGGTAGGGCAGAGGCTGCAGGGAGTTGGCCCAAACTCAAGGAACATCTAATGGCCCATTGGTGGCCAGGAAAGAGACCCATGTTATGCTTATCACAAGGAATAAATTGTTTTCAAAGGAAAAAAAAGCCTAAAAACAAAGATTTGTTCTTCCAGCCTTGGGGCTTGAACTCAGGGCCTGGCCAATGTCCCTGAGCTCTTTTTGATCAAGGCTGGTCCTACCTCCCCTTCTGCTTTTTCTGTGTGGAATAGAACCCAGGGCTTCAGGCATGCTAGGTGAACATTCTACCACTAAGCCACATTCTCAGCTTGGATGATTCTCCCCCCTCCCAAACCCATATGGCCATTCCTCAGATAAATAGGAAGTAGGGGCAAGGATGAATATGAAGCACAAGTCTGGTTCACACCAAAATATTCCCCTGCCCCCTCTTCCCACACCCTTAGTTGATGTTTCTCTTCTACCATTGAGGGATGAGAGAGGGAGGAGAGTCTCAAGAGAGTATCAACAACTGGCCCCCTGAGTCCCACACCCTTCCCCAAACAAGTGGTCCTCCAGATTCCAATCTTACCTGACTCACCACTGCAAGGCTCAGGATGAAATAAAGGTCAGCCATGGCCTCAGCCCACACCCAAGGTGGAAGCTTCTAGTCCCAGACCTACTTCCACCTCTGACTGCCCCTAGTTAGGCCAGACCCACAACTCACCACTATGTTGGTGGTGATGACCTCATGGATGGATTCCAGGAAGAAGGTCTATGGCAAAGAACAGAAGCAGTAGGGTGAGCAGGGCAGAAAGAGGTGGTGATATTGCTCTGGAATCTTCCTTGGAGCCCTCCCATCCAGCCAGACCCATGCTGACCCAAAGCATGGACAAGGCCATGGGGTGAGACGAGATGAAGGAGCACAGGACTAAAGGAGGTACTGCTTTATCTTGGAGGACTTGATTAATTCCAATTATAATTAATTCCAATTATATTTGGTCCATGCCAATCCCAAAGACAGCATGCAATGCCTCTCCTTGTTGTTGTTGGCCATGAGCCCTGTCCCTGAGCTCTTTTTCTCAAGGCTGGCACTCTACCACTTGAGCCACAATGTCATTTTTGTTTTCTGACGGTTCATTGATAAGAATCTCATACACTGTCCTGCCCAGACTGGCTTGCCACCGTGATCCTCCAGATCTCAGTTTCCTGAGTAGCTTGTATGACAGGCATGAGCTACCTGTGCCCAGTATGTGATGCCTTTTGAAGGCATCTTGGTGAGTCTGTAAAGGAGCCCCAAAGGGCCTTGATAGACCATGGTCCAATCAAGGAGTTGGGATGGAGGAAGGTTGACCTTCTATCCATTCTGTTCCCCCGAAATTGAAGATGCCAGGTGATGTTGTATACACCAAACACCTAGGCCAGCAGCCAACAGGCATATTGGGGGAAAAGTAGAGAATACCCAAAGACGGCAGTGTTGAAATCTCTGATTTTGCATGCATGTGGTGTGTGTGTGTGTGTGTGTGTGTGTGTGTGTGTGTGTGTGTGTGTGTGTGTGTGTGTGTGTGTGTGTGTGTGTGTGTGAACTAAGGGCCTAGGCTTTATCCCTGAGTTTTCTTGCTGAAGGCTAGTGCTGTGCCACTTGAGCCACAGCCCCACTTGCTTTTGGATGGTTAATTGTAGGTAAGAGTCTCAAGGACTTTCCTCTCCAGGGTGGCTTTGAAGCATGATGGGGGCTCCAGGGAAGCAAGAGTAAACACAACTCTCAAGTACTATCCCTATTTTGGGCTACTCCTGCTCCCTGGTGGCCACACGTGGAACATGTGGCCCCATACCATTATCCTTTAGAGTTCAATTTGGGCAAGTTACTAGTGCCAAGCTGACTTTTGCTCACACTGATTGCTGATGCCAGAGCAGGTCTGTTCAACCCTAGGCCAAGAGAGCTCCAGGAAGCCTGGCTTTCCAGGGACACAAGGAAGGGAGAGGTCAGCTCCAGGTTGAGCTAAGAGCCTTTGCCCACAGATACCCCAACTTGGCCTTACTTATCACCATAAGACCTGCCAAAGAACAACCCCCCCAAAAATAATTGGATCTGTGCCTCCAAGTGGTAGAGTTCTAGCATTGAACCAAAGAGCTCAGAGACTGGGCCCCCAGGCTTTGAATTCAAGACCCCCAGCTGACCTTCCCCCATAAAACACAGGCTGTCTAAATGTGAACTAGTAGGATTTGTGAAGTGTTTCTGAAGAAGGGTGATACTGAAGAAAGCACCCTAATTCTAATGACAGCTGAACTTGTGACATACAGCTATGTGCTGAGTCCTTCACAGGGTGCTATTTGCTGGGTCCTTCCCACATGAAGGTTTTGTGCTGAGTCCTCAAAAAGGTGCTGTTTGCTGAGTCATCTCAAAGGGTGCTATGTGCTGAGTCCCTGAGGAGAGTAGGCCATCCTGGGTTTTTCAAAGGGTGCTGTATGCTGAGTCCATTACACAACATACTGTATGCTGAGTCCTTTAAAAGGTGTAGTGTGCTAATGCATCCCAAAGGGTCCTGCTATGTGCTGAGTCCTTGAGAAGAGAGGGACGAGGTGTTTTTTGAGTGCTGTGTGCCGAGTCCTTTACACAGGGTGCTCTGTACTGTCCTTCAAATTGTGCTGTGTGCTGAATGCTTCCACAGTGTGGTATGTGCTGAGTCCTTCAAAATTGTTCTGTGTACTGAGTTTTTTGAAGCATGCTGCGCACTGGGTGTTTTACACAGCATGCTTCAACACAGGGTGTGATGAGTCTCTGGGAAAGAGTGCTATGTGCTGAGCTTTTCAAAGCATGCCATGCACTGAGTCCTTTAAACTGGGAGCTATGGACTCCCTCCTTCAAAGGGTGCTGTGTGCTGAGTACTCTACCCAGCATACTACATGCTGAGTCCTTCAAAGGGAGCTGTGTGCTGAGTCATTTACACAGGGTGCTTTGTGCTGATTTTGGAAGAGTGCTGTGTGCTGAGTCATCCCGAAGGGTGCTATGTTCTGAGTCCTTGAGAGGTGGTTATCCCCATCACACACACACACACACACACACACCAACACCAACACAAACACAAACACACATACACACAGGAGTGTCACCATGCACCTGCTTGGTGTGTGGAGTGGAGGGGGATGGAGGAGAGTCTCCTCCAGGGGTGGGGCTGAGGGGCGATTCGATCCCCTAGGCTGATACTGGGGGTGGGGGTTAGTGCTGAGCTGAGGTAAGGCTGCAATTGCCATGGTCTAGAAGCCTCAGGGCCCAGTCAGGGCTGCAATTGTGGCCAGGGGTTGGGGCGGGGCCCAGGGGAGGAGGGGGCGGGGCTCAGGAGCGCACTTTGGTGGCAGCAATGGCCTGGAGCCCAAGGGGGCAGGGGTATGTGTGCAGAAGGGGCGGGGTGGCCCAGGAGAGGAGTGTGGGGCCCAGAGAGAGCTGGCAGAAGAGCGAGCGGGAGCACAAGCACCAGTGGAAACAGCTTCAGTAGCTGGTGGCTGCTCCGCTCACAGCGTGCGTCCTGGCTGGGAACGCAGAGCATGTGGAGCCTGCACGGCAGGCACATCGCCACACGCAGCCCCTCGGAGGCGCCTAGCCATGGTGGCCCTGAGTCTGTGGTCCCGGTGCGGGGAACACGGCAGAGGCAGTGGCTGCTGAGGCAGCGGCGGCCACAGGTTAGGAGGCCGCTGAGGCTGCGGTGGTGGCTGAGGAGCAGAGACTGCGCGCAGCCCCACCATGTGCCCTCACTGCATTTCAAACATGGCGCTGCTGGCTGGGACCCGCGGAGCCTCTAGCAGTCACCAGACGGAGCTGTTGGGCCCCTGGCCTGCTTGTGGCCCTGATTTGGTTCCAGCCCTTGGTCCTCAGACTCCTGGCACGCACCCGGAGATGCAGCCTACACCTTCTCCCAGCAGCTCAAGTGAGTGGACGACCTGCGCTCCCGCACCCCACAACCCCCCCGTAAACCCTGTCCCCCACTCTACCCTTCCTCCTCACCCTGGCGGACCCGGACCCTCTCCTCTCCTCTCCCAGTGCTATCCTGCCTGCGCCTCCACCGTGCCCCACAGTCTGTCCTGGCTCTGTCACAAATGCACCCCAGGGGTGGAGGGTGGAGGTGGGTGTCCACCCGGGGATCCCACCCTCATCCCTAGAGGCCAGTGTCCCAGGAAAAGGGGAGCTTCAGGGATAGGTGAGGAGGGGGCACCACAGAGCCCCTAGCCTGGAGCAGTGGGAGCCACACAGCCTTGCATCTGCATCCTTGGTCTCCCTGGTGGGAACCTGATGCCTTTAGTCAGAGGTGGGGAGCAGCACCCCACACTTGCCTTCTTAGGTCTTTTCATTTTTACTGGGGAGGGAGGTGTTGGATGCAGAAGATAGGCCCCCTTGCTGTGTGAGGCCTTGTCTTCTGTGCTCAGTCACCCTTTCACCTGAGGACATTCCCAGAAGAGCCCACTAGAGAGGTGAGGGCACTGGGGTCAGATAGAAGGTGGGTATTTGGGAGAAAAACACACCCCCTCTGACACACATACAACCGGCCTGTACCCCCAAACCCAGCTGTCAACAGTTCTGACTGGGTGATCACATTTCCCAGCTTCTGCTAGTGCTCCCAGTCCATCTGGTCTCCTTGTCCTCCCCAAGAATTTGCCAAGTCGCCCAGCAGTATGTAGGCTGGAAGTAGGGAGTCCATCCATGTATATAGCCTTTAGGAGCCCATCAAAGTACCCAACAACGCCCCCACCCCAGGTCAGACACCTCTCTGGAGGCACCATGACCCCCTGCTTTGTTTTCTGTCCAGGCTCTGAGGAGCCACGTGTCTCGGGACTCCTTCACCCAGAGTCCTAGCCTAGGGTTTTGGTGAATGGGGAGTCAAGGCTGGTTGTTCCCAAGGGGAAGGGTCTGGCCCTGGAGAAAGGGGGAGGCAGGGTGGTTCTGCATTATTAGGGCGTTGTTCCCCTTGGGGGGTTGCCCCTATTTCTGACAAGGGAACCCCCGTGCTTGAGCTGGTACAACGCCCAGGTGAGAAACCAACAAATGCAGAAGAGGCATTGCTCTGAGTCTGTGTGTTTAGGAGTGTGTGTGTGTGTGTGTGTGTGTGTGTGTTTGTGTGTGTGTGTGTGTGTGTGTGTGTGTGTGTGTGTGTGTGTGAGAGAGAGAGAGAGAGAGAGAGAGAGAGAGAGAGATCATCTTTCTTATGTACAATCAGCATGTCTAAAAAGAGCAAAAGCATTTTTGGGGGGAGGTATTCGGTTGCTGAACTCTGGGCCTGTGCGCTGTCCCTCAGCTCTTCAGCCCAAGGCTAACACTCTACCACTTGAGCCACAGCCCCACTTCCGACTTTTTTCTTTTTGCTTACGTGGTGCTGAGGAATCGAACCCAGGGCCTTGTGCATGCAAGGAAAGTGCTCTACCACTGAGCCACCTTCTTAGCCCGAGCAAAAGCATTTTGTTTGTGTGCATGTGTGTATTTGTTGTTCTTTTTTCATTAATGCCCAGTATGAGCCCAGCCACAATTTTTGTTTTCTCTTTCACAGTATCATGGCTCCTTTAGAGAAGGGTTCATTAGATGTTCCTTCCCACCACTTTCTTCCCCTTTCCTGCAGCCCACAGTAACTGCTGGGCCTGCATGGGTCTCCCCTAGGAGGCCTGTGTGAACCACAGACCAGAGTGGACACCTGCCCTTCTGTCTTTAGCCAGAAGGCTCATGAGGCTACTGTGACCACAGCCGCACTCTTCCAGCCAGGCAGTCTGCTCTCATGTGTATAGTTGGAGCTAATTCAAAGTTGGGAATGTGTCTGCCCAACATAATTAGGAAACCAGACATTAGGTGTAGGGCAAGGGCTGTGAAGCTAGGAGGGTCTGGGAATTGATGAACGGTGTGACATGGCAGATGGTTCATCACTACCGAGGATGAGAGGGGAATCTTACCCAGGCCATTGATGGTGTCCATGGGCATCTGAGCAGGGGGCTCCGGGCCCCCAATGGTGGCATGTATTCCTTCCCAGGGCAGTGCACTGGTTGGCAGTCCCCCCTGGAGTCCTGCAGACTCCAATCTGTGTCCCTCCTGGGCTCTTTCCAGCCGGGCAATGGTAGGCAAGTGTGTTCCCCCTGCTGGAGCCTGCTTGTGATCAAGACATGGCAGTTACCTGAGGCTCTCTGAATATCATTTTCTGTAACCTGCTGTAGGCTGTCTGGAAGGAAAAGGGGACTACTGATTTTGGAACCTATTAAGTTCGATTGGGACAAGTGAAATGCCAGCTTTTCCAGGGTTTTTTCTTGAAGCTGGAAATTTCTACTAATGGCTGGGATTCTGAGTCAAATTAGATGGACCATTTAGGCCACCAAACAATGACGTTCAAAGCAGCACAGGCAGAGTTCCCAAGCCAGATGGTTTCCTGCTACGAACGTCTTGCCTTGACTGCCTTTCTCCGGCAGCTGCTGATTCTCCCCCAGCTCTCTCTAGGGTGACCACCACAGTTGAGGATGTCTTCGGGAGCACAGATTGTGACCTCGCCATCCGCAGCCTGCTAGCTGTGAGCAGAGACAATTCCCAGCACCTGCACTGGAATCTGGGATATTCAGAGACTCGGGATGCCTTAAGGATCCTTTCTCTGCAACATGAAACTTGGGGGCCTGATAGAGTGGACCGTCCTGTCTGCCCCAGGGAGTGGAGAGGAGGCCCCTTGAGTCTGGTGTTCACCTCAGAGCAACCTGGTTCACACCTGAGTGGGGAATGGAGTGTCACAGAGCTGGTCAGTGGCTGGACAGAGATCTTTGAGAAGATAGGCATCCCAGAGGCCCTGGAATCCAGTGAGGACATCATGGCTCATGTCCTTGGAACCAAAACAGTTAAGTGCGGTGGCATCAGGAGGGTAGGAAGAGGGAGGAGGGAGAACTGTGGGAGAGCTACATCAGGCTTTGCCCCCACCCAGGATGCTTACCTGAATTAGATGGGACTTTTCTGTAGTATTGTCATAGACAGATGCTCATATATTTATCCAACAAACCATAACAGTGTGTGCCAAACCTGAGGGGAGGGGCTGTTCATACATGATTAAAGGTTCCAGTTCTGGTTCCACAGCACATGAAGAAATCTTGGTTTGAGCTGGATACCATTGCTTCACTCCTGTCATGCTAGCTACTTAGGAGGCTGAGATGGGAGGATTGAGGCTTAAGGCCCATGCAGGAAAGCCTGTAAGACTCTTATCTCCAACTAAGTACCAAAAAGAAAATGCAAGAAGTGGATGAGTGGCTCAAGCCATAGACTGTTGGCCTTGAGTAAAAAGGCTCAGGGACAGCACCCAGGCTCTCATTTTAAGGCCCAGATGTGACACAAAGAGAGGACAGAGAAAAGAGAGGAGGGAAGGATGGAGGGAGAAAAGGAGGAAAGGAAGGAAGATGAGATCATGAAGGCCTTGGTTTGGAGTGCCTGGATCAAGGGATCCAACCATTCACAATCTCTGCGGGGACAGTTTGAGAGCCTAAAGCCAGTATGTAGGAGCAAGCCACTGTCCCCTCAGCAACTTCATGACATCCAGGATCTGAGTGGTTGGCTTACTGCAGAGGGAAACAGGCTGGGGTACACACTAGGGCTCAGGGTGGGTCACGGAGTTTCAATCTCCCCTAGCTCACCGAGTTTATTTTCTGGTCAGATAAGAAGAAAGTGTCCAAAGGCAAGGGAAGATAGGGAGAGGGAGTGTCCAGAGGGAGGTGGCAGGGGATAAGCAGGAAGATGAAGAGGGAGGATGATCCCAGATCAGGTGTGTCAGGCCATTGAAGCCATGACCTCACCTGACAACCTAGACCATCAGTGATAGAGCCTTCGACCCAGCCACATGGCCTATTAAAAGTCCTGGAACTCTGGTTCACTGTTGACAACCTCGCTGTCGTCCACTTCAGGATGCCTGTGCAGTACATCCTTGGGGACTGGGACTTTTGCTGGCTCAATCTGAAGATGACACCCCCAGTGTTCATTCCTCAACCAGAGACAGAGGAAACCAGGCCACTGTCACAGGACAACCAGGGAATGAGGGAAAGAGTCAGACACATGTTGCTCTGAGACTTCCTCTAGGGGACTCTAGGGCCCTGTGACTGCCATTCTCAGAGGTAGAGGTGAGTCTCTTTGCTGGCTCAGCTTTTAGTCTAGATGGCAGATGTGGGATTTAGAGAGGGCGGACTGAAGGTCAAGGCTGGTGGGAACACAAGAGGCACTGAGTTCTGAGCAGGGTTGTTTCTTTGAGGATACTCACAACCCAGGATCATTCCTGAGAAGGATCAGCCCTTTTCTCCTTCCCGAAAGAGAGGGACCTAGAGCCCTCCAGTCTGCATCCCTTGGCTGAGAAATTCATTCATTCCCATATCCTTTGGTTGGATAACTGGATCTCACCCGACTGCCCAGTGTCAAGGCAGGACAGTGAGAGATCTTGAGTCCTTGATGAGGTCATGGGATCCTCAGTATGAGATTGTACTTGAATGTCCTGACTTGGTGCGTGGTCAGTCCCATCTAAGACTGCCATGACCTAGGACATAGAATCTAGAGACTCAGAGCAGTATGGGGTCAATTCTGTGAGTCTTGAGTATTATGTGTGAGCTTTGAGCTCCAGTGTGCTCACCTGCTTCCTTTTCTTGGGTGGGTTTATGCTAGAAAAAGTTTAAAACTAGGGCCTGGGTCCCATGCCTTGTTTTATGCTCAAAGCTAGCACTCTACCATTTGAGTCACAGCTCCACTTGCAATGTTTTTGGGTGTTTAATTGGAGATAAGAGTTCTCAATGACTTTGCTGCCAAGGGTGGCATTCAACTGCAGTCCTCAGATCTCAGTCTCCTGAGGGGATAGGATGACAGGCATAGAAAAGCATCTTTGGCCAGGTGCCAGTGGCTCATGGCTGTCATCCTAAGTACTCAGGAGCTGAATCTTAGGATCACCAGTGAAAGCCAGCTTGGGCAGGAAAGACCCTCAGACTCTTCTCTCCAATAAAGCACCAGAAAACCGGAAGTGATGCTGTGGCTCAAGTAGTAGAGTGCTGGACTTGAGCTGAAGAGCTCAGGGATAGCACCCAGGCCCAGAGTTCAAGCCCCACAACCAACAAAAAGAAAAAAAGTAAAACATCTTTGCCTGCAAAGGACGGTGGAGGTGTGTTTGTGTGTATGTGTGTGTGTGTGTGGGTGGTGGTGGTGGTAGACATTTAGCGCCCTGCTCAGTCATCATTTTAGATGGATTGTCCCAAACTCTTAGTTCATGGCAGCCGATTCTTGACCACAGGTGAACCTCTGGGTTGGATGTCGACCACCGGACATCAGTCTCCTCATGGGACAGTTGTGAGTAAATAAGGGACTAATACAGAGGGATCTCTGGAGCAGGGACAGGCACAGAGGGAGCAGGTGTCAGATACAGTTCTCAACAATTCTGTGAGCATATGACAGGAAGTTGTCCGGAAAGGGCTCAGATGGGGTCTGTTATTAATCCTGCAACAGGTGTGGGATTATGAAACAAAACATGGCTGTCTTTCATCATTACCCTATCTCCATGAGGAAGGCATCGTTCACTCTATTCATTTTTCCAGCTGGGGAAAATGAGTCATGGAGAAGCCAGGTGACCTACTCATGACCCCCACTTGACAGGAATCTTGGCCTGATTTCTCTGCCATGCTTCCTAGGACAGTGGGTGTTATTCAGTCCACTTCTTGTGGTGGGAAGTCCACTTCTTGTCATTTGTGGGGATTAAATTCTGGGCCTGGATGCTATCCTTGAGCTCCTCAGAATAAGGCTAGTACTCTACCCCCTGATCCACAGCATCACTTCCGGGTTTCTGTTGGTTCTTTGAGGATAAGAGTCTCACAGTCATTCCTCCCGAGCCAGCTATGAACCACGATCTTCACATCTCAGCCTCCTGTGTAGGTAGGATTATAGGTCTGAGCCACCGGCACCTGGCTTAAGTGTAATTCTGGCCCTCTGTCTCTCCCTCTCTCCCTCTCTGTCTCTCTCTCACTCTCTCTCATTCCCTCTCTATTTCTCTGTCTCAGGAATTCATTGAATGAGTGCTGGAGGAGGTGGCCCAGCATGCCCATGTGGCTGGAACCCAAGGTGGCCCTCTCATTCTGGAGGTGGGCTGTGGGTCAGGAGCTGTTTTGCTCAGCCTGTTGAAACAGATTCATAAACCACCTCCCTCCCCAAACCCACACACAAAAAACCCAGATGTGGGGCTGTGGCTCAATTGGTAGAGCCTCAGCCTTGAACAAAAGAAGCTCAGGGATAACACCCAGGCCCTGAATCCAAGCCCTAGGCGTAACATAATCATAAAATAAATGAGCAGTGTACACCTTTTATCTGACTACCAAGAAAGATGTATTCAGTTTTCTCACTGGTACATGTAGCCAAAGGTAAGGGCCTCCCTTTCATGTTCCCCTAATCCTCTCCTTCTCTCCTTTATCTGTCCAGGCTTTATCTGTTGCAGGACAGAATTCGGATCATCTCCCTGGATGTGACCTTAGGTACCTCCCTCATCCACCTCCCTTGGGGTCAGGATCCTGTATACACTCCCTGCTGGGAGGATGAAGCATCACAGAGATGAGGGTAGGTATCCCCAACACTCACACACATACACACATACAAACACCCCTAAGCCAACTCAGACTAGCCTTTTCCACGGACACCTTATCTCCTTGGATTAAGTAACCTAGGAGAGGAATTTGATCCCCTGCAACTGATTATTTTAACTTGGGCTTGCTAGTTCACAAGAGATAAACAGGAGCAAAAAAAAAAAAGCCTTTGGTGCCCGTCACCTGGGGTTCTGGCTCATGCCTGTCATTCTGGCTACTCGGGAGGCTGAAATCTGAGGATCACAGTTTGAAGCCAGCCATAAACTGGAAAGCCTGTGAAACTCTACTCTCCATGGAACCACCAAAAAGCTAGAATAGGAGCTGTGGCTCAAGTGGTAGAGCACCAGCCTTGAGCAATAAAACTCAGAGAGACAGCTCCCAGATCCTCAGTTCAAGCCCACACAAAGAAATGGCCCTGTCTTGTTACCCACAGATTGCCCAGGCCTCGAGCCCCCCTCTCATGGAGTGTGATAAAACACCTACCTCTAGGTGGTGTATCACGGCCTTCAGAAATCCAGTGGTGGTATCCAGGCCTTCCCCTTCGTGCATTCTCAAGCAGCACTGGCTGGAAGGCAGAGCCTGACAAGGCTGGCAGCCTGCACAGCGGAGAGGCTCCAGCTTTTCCAAGGTGAACAGAAAGGGCTTCTTGGAGACAGCACTTGAAAAGGGGTCTTGCTTAACAAGGAGGATCTGAAGGAAGCACAGAGAGCAAAGGAACTACAGATGATGGACAACATAGCAGAGCGTGTTCATTTCCAGCCAGGGCTGCTGTTGAGAAACTTGGTATAGATGTGCCAGACTGTCCCAAGACAGGCCTGAGGGGTCACAGAAGAACAGCTATCCAATGCTGGGATTGATTGCGTTTTAGAGGTTGAGGGCTCGCCTAGCACACAGGAAAGCATGGGTTCGATTCCTAGGTCCTGCATACACAGAAAAAGCTGGAAGTGGCACGGTGGCTCAGGTGAAAGAGCGCTCCCCTTCAGACACAGAAAGTCAGGGACAGTGCTGGGGCCCTGAGGTCAGGTCCCAGGGCTGTCACCATAAAACAGTTCTCCCAGTGACCTTTGTGACAGGTGGATGGCTGTGCCCATCCACCATCTTAGTAGATCCATCTGTGCCTGGTGTCTCCTTTGACAGAGGGGAGTTGGACACTCCTTCTGCCGTGGGCACCCCTGGGCCCGGTTATCAACAACCCTCCCAACGTCTTCCACCGGGACATGGAGCAGCTGGCCCCAGAAGTCCTCAGGTATCGGTTGGTTATGGTAGGGGGACATAGGGGAGGGTCCAGAACTCCTAGTGGGTCTGATCTGTCCTGGAAGACCAGACAATCCAGAGGAGGCAGATGGGAGCTTAGAGGGGGTTAGTGATATGGAAGGGGCCCTTTAATCCCCATGGCCTCATCCAGATTCTAGCCTCCCTTTGCTGTCCCTGAGGGAGGTAGAGGGGTGTCTATGTGGTAGCATCTAAAGAAGGACTAGACACCTTAAACCATTAGCCAGTGGCTCACGGCTGTCATCCCACACCTGTCATCCTGACCACTTGGGAGACTGAGATCCAGATGATCTCATTTCCCAGCCCAGGCAGGAAAGTCCATCCAGAGACTCATCTCCAATCTCCAACCAGAAGTGACACTGTGGCTCAAGTGGTAGAGCACTGGCCTTGAGGAAAATTAGACATCAGGGACAATACCTAAGCCCTGAGTTCAAGCCCCTCAACCAAAATAACAAAAACAAAAAACAAGAAAGAAAGAAAGACACCCCTTTCTTGCTTGCAAGAGATGGTGAAGTAGTAGGGTTGCTGTGGTTGTGAGACCAGATGCTGGCCTCACAGTACAGACATTTTTAATAACTCCCCAGGTTTACCCCAGTGTGAAGCCATAGCAGGGTGGGTGGTGCCTTACCAAGAACTCCAGAGGTTGTGGCCTGTGGCAGGCAGGGAGTGGGTGAATGGGAGCCGGGGGGGGGGGTATATGGTAGTGTCAATTATATGCTCTCCATCCATGGAAGAATGGTTTTGGATGCCAGTGACCAAGTCTGAAATGCAGGGTGACATTTGGTTTGTGTCTTGATGAGTTGGGTTTTCCCTTGGTATAAGAAGGTGGCTGCTGAGGAGGCTACAATGCTTGATAAGAAATGTACTCCTTATTTTGCCCATGTAATTGTAACCCCTCTGTACAGTATTTTCACAATAAAAAAAGAAAGAAAACAGCTGAAGAAAAAAAAAAAAAGGTTGGTTTTAGCTGGGCGCTGCCAGTGGCTCACAATTGTCATCCTAGCTACTCAGGAGGCTGAGATCTGAGGATCACGGTTCAAAGCCAGATTGGGTAGGAAAGTCTGTGAGACTTTATCTCCAATGAACCACCAGAAAATGGGATGTGATGCTGTGGCTCCAGTAGTAGAGCGCACACTTTCATCTGAAGAGCTGAGGGCCTTCTGGCAGGCCCAAAGTTCAAACCCCATAACCTACAACCAAACAAAAGGTAGCTGAATTTTCTGCATAACTGTGTACAGTAGAAATGCCTTGATGTGTTGTGAATCATTCCAGACATGTGAGAGGCTCTGAGTTTTGTCTACAGTTGGTTTGATGATGGTAGTGCCATCGTCTCTGGGGTGGAATATTCAGGGTGCTCAGGTACTGCTGAGGCTTTGGGCTACCACTGTGTGTGTGTGTGTGTTCGTGTGTCTTTTGTCTGTGTGTGTCTGTGTCTGTGTGTTTGGATGTAGAAGGCCTGGTCCTTGAACTCAGGGTCTAGGTGAAGTTCCTATTCT
Organism: Dipodomys spectabilis; assembly: GCF_019054845.1. Classification (NCBI taxonomy): domain Eukaryota; kingdom Metazoa; phylum Chordata; class Mammalia; order Rodentia; family Heteromyidae; genus Dipodomys; species Dipodomys spectabilis. The sequence goes on along the minus strand of NW_024871021.1, from coordinate 1,504,932 downwards.
TCTGTGCTCAAAGCTAGTGCTCTTAACATTTGAGCTGCAGCTCCATTTCTGGCTATTTGGTGGTTCATTGGAGATAAGAGTCTCTCGGACATTTCTGTGCTGGCTGGCTTTGACCTCAGCCTCCTGAGTAGCTAGGATGACAGGACCAGTGCCATATTTGTGTGTGTATTTCCCTCATCTTTCTCTGTCCCCTTCCTGGGTGCCTGTCTGCCTCTTTCTCACCTCGGATGGTGCTCCTCCTCCACATCGACCTTGTCTTTAGCCTCCTATCAGGGTCTACAATGAGTCCTAAATGGTCAGAGACCTGAGTTCAAGCTTTTCTTTGGGGCCCAAGTGCAGCTGTCCAAATCTTTGGCTTCCTGCAGGGGATTCTGGGTCAGCCAGGCTAGCTGCAATAGAGTCTTGCCTTTCTCTGGGTGGGGAACTCAGACATGGGATGTCCTGCCCTTTTCCTCAGCTAGACCTCTGGCTGCATGTCCCTCTCAGCAGGCTGGCAGTGGAGTGGGGGAAGGGGGTTGCTGGTGGCTCTGGCCAACTCCAGCTTGATAGCGGACTGAAGGCTGCCCAAGCAAGGAGGATTCCGGGCTGCATTGGAGATAAGGCCAAGGTGGCTTGGAAATATCTGTTGGTGTCTAGGAAATGTCCAGGTACTTTATCGCAGGCAAGTATATCTTCCAGCCCCATCTAGGCCTCTCCAATCTTTCTAGAGAATTCTGGATGCCCAGAATACAGATTCCAAGGCCAGGGAATTGGGGGAGGAGAGACCGGTATGGCCAATACCTCAATGTTCTGGAGCATTAGCCTTGACCTGGGTATGCCGCCCTTGTGTACATTCACTTCTTAAACCAGAGCTGGCCAGAAACAGGCCACTTGTGGTGGTACTGTAGAAGTGGCAGGAGTGGAAGTGAGACCTAGGATGACCAAAATCTGGATTTATGGCCTGAGAGGGGGGCCGCAAAAGGTGTCTTTAAAAAAATACTCTTAGAGCTGGAACTCAGGGCCTAGGCACTGAGCTTCCTTTGCTCAAATCTAACACTCTACCATTTAACCACAGCCCACATTTCATCTTTTTAGTAGTTTAGTGGAGATAAGGGTCTCATGAACTTTCCTGCTTGGGCTGGCTTCAAACTGCCATCTTAACAGCTGAGCCTCTTGAGTAGCTACGATTGCTAGTATGAGCCACTGGCACCTCCAAAGGATGTTAGTGTGTGTGTGTGTGTGTGTGTGTGTGTGTGTGTGTGTTTTTACCAGGGCTTGAACTAAGAGCCTAGGTAGTATCCTTTAGCTTGTTTGCATAAGGCTTGTGCTCTACCACTTGAACTACAGTAGCTCTGCTTCCCAGCTTTTTGGTGATTCATTGGAGATAAGAGTCTGCCCAGGCTAGCTTTGAATCTTGCTTGATCCTCATGGGTCAGCCTTGAGTAGCGCCCAGGCTAGCTTTGAATCTTGCTTGATCCTCATGTGTCAGCCTTGAGTAGCTAGGATTATAGGCATGAGCCACCAGCACCCAACTGATTTGGACTTTCACCACAGTGGACTAGGAACTCCTGAAAGCTTTTCTTTAATTTTTATATGCCAGTACTGGGGCTTGAACTTAGGGTCTGGGCTCTGGTCTTTTAATTTTTACCTCAAGGCTGGCACTCTACCACTTGAGCCACAGCTCCATTTCTGGCTTTTGGTAATTCATTGGCAAGAAGAGTCTCACTAACTTTCTTCCCTTGAGCTGGCTTTGTCCCAGGACTTCTGATCTCTGTCTTTTCAGTAGCTAGGATTTACAGGGGTTGAGCCACCACTGGCATTGGGCTAGAAGCTTTTCTTAAGCAAGTGTTCTTCCCTGCATTTGCCCTGACTCCTCCCTGTAAAGGAGGCCTAAGGGTCAGAAGCTGTGAAAAATAGGCTTCCAGCCACAGGAAATGGCCCGGGTCCATGATGAAAAGCCAAGTTAAATCTTCCCCCTGGGCCCCATTCTGGGACCTCCACCCTCTGCTTTCCCTCTGACTCAAGTACAAACCTTTTCCCAGCCTTGAATGTCTTGCTGGACTTGTCTGAAGCCACAGAACCTTCATTCCACCCACACCACCTATTCTACACTACACCTCAGGAAACTTTGTGCATTGTTGTACCTTCTGCCTGCAGCTCTCTATATTGTTCCACATCTTAGAACTCCTGTGGAATTTTGGCACTGGTTATATCACCTCCAGGAGCAAGACTTTCCTTCCTTTCTCCCTCTTTTTTTTTTTTTAATATTGAGTTGTTAGTGATGGAACTTGTGCAGGATGACTGGCATATGCTCTAGCTTGGTGTGTGTGTGTGTGTGTGTGTGTGTGTGTGTGTGTGTGTTTGCGCCAGTCCTAGGGTTTGAATTCATGACCTGGATACTATCCCTGAGGTTTTGTGCTCAAGGCTAGCACTCTATTACTTGAACCACCACTCTACTTCTGACCTTTGGGGTGTTTAATTGGAGAAAAGTGTCTCATGTAGACTTTCCTGCTTGCAATTGTAATCTTCCGTTCTCAGCCTCCTGAGTAGCTACGATTACAGGGGTGAGCCACCAGCAACTGTCCTCTACCCTACCTCTTACCTCTAACCTTTTCCCTCCTATGAGTACCAGAAGAATATGTCTCAACAGGCTCAGTGTTTTTGCCAGTCTTGGGGCTAAAATTCAGAGTCTGGGCATGTTCCTGAATTTCTTTTGGTCAAGGCTAGCACTCTTATCACTTAAGCTACAGTGGCTTTTTCTGTTTCTGTGATACTGAGGAATCGAACCCAGGGTTTCATGCATGCTAAGTAAGCACTCTACCACTAAGCCACATTCGCAGCCCAAGGCTCACTTCTGACAGGAACTATGAAGATGGGATTTATTGGCTTACCCCTTTTGGTGCAGAAATCGCTGGCTATTTCATATCTTTGCCAAGACTTGGGACCAGTCTGTGATGGGGCAATAAGTAATGGTGAATGAGGAATACCCACGAGGTCCCAGAGGAGTAGGCTCACATATCCTACAGAGGGATAGAGAATATGGAGCTAGAACCTTTGACAACTCCTACAGCCTAGGAACTGTGGTCTCTCTGGAGGCAGTGGCTGGCTGCTAGGTGTCCCGATGGGACATCTCAGCCAGAACATAAGGCACCTGTTGCACAGCCCAGGCAAAGCCGGCGGGGTTTCAGTTATTAAATGGCAGAGAAAGATGCTTTGTTCAAGCTGTTGGCTCAGACTTAGGACTCTCTGAGGACTTGCCCAGGTTGGAGGGATGGACATGGGCAACCTGCTGAATGCCCATCATCCATACATCATCCATCCATACACAGAGACATGGAGTTATTTCCTCCTTTTTTTTGGTGGGGGGTGGGGGTTGTGAGGCAGGTCCAGGATTGTACTATGAGCCTAGGCCCTGTCCCTGAGCTCCTTTTGCTCAAACATAGCACTCTGCCCTTCAGCCACAGCCCCACTCATGGTTTTTTTCCCCTGTGATCTCTTAGAAAGAAGAGTGTTGTGGGCTTTCCTGCCCCGGATGAATTCAAATTGGCATTCTCTACATCTCAGCCTCAGGAGGAGTTAGGGTTATAGGCAGGAGCCACTGACACCTCTCTTTCTTTTCTTCTTGTTGTTCTTTTTTTTAATCGTGACCATCTGAAATCTTCACGGTGTCATTCCAATGGTTTGCATTCAAAGTAATCTACCCAGGCCTGGGATTCGAATGCTATGACTACCACCCACAAATGGAGGGAGATCCTGATGAACTAATTCCTGTTCATGTGAATGCTAATGGAATGTAATAAAAGTAATAATTAAATTTGCAGTTAATTCATGATTCTATTTTAGAATGCCACACAAAAATTATTGGATTTATATCTTCATTCTAGCACCATGGTATGATTAAGGATATTGACTAATTTTTAATTAATGCTTTTGTAAGTATTCAACCATGATACTTCATTAAATGGAGTCATAATTTAGTAACTAATAATTGGTAATAACATATATATAAGTTAATAATATCCTCACATTCTCTCTTTGTATGTGTGTGTATATATATACATATATATGCAGGTATATATGTATGTATATATATAATATATATATATATATATATAATATTAATCTACACATCTATCTATTGGGCACTACTGTGGCTTGATTACAGGTCCTCAGAATTTTCTGGATGCTCAATTTGCCTGTGGATGTTGTGCTAAGACTGTACCCCATTTATGGATTGGGCTTTGTAGGTGAGTTGAAATCCCAGCATGGCCAAAAATTTATTTGTGTAGTAAGAAGCCAATTTGACACATTTTTTTCCTTCTCTGTGAAAGTCCTGGGTCTCAATACGATGTATAATCCATATGCAAATATATTCTATGTGATAGATATAATAAAGGAAATGTTATATGTATAATAATAATAAATAAGGGTAATAACTGTCATATGCAGTAGAACCCATATATGTAAATAGATCTCATATATATGAATATTATTTTTTCCAGTGCTGGGGCTTCAATTCAGGCCCTGGGAACTGGTCTGAATTTCTTTTTTCTTTTTTTCTTTCTTTTTTTTTTTTTTTGCCAGTCATGGTGCCTTAACTCTGGGCCTTGTCACTGTCCCTCAGCTTTTCAGCTCAATGTGAGCGCTCTACCACTTGAGCTACAGTGCCACTTCCAGCTTTTTCTGCTTATGTGGTGCTGAGGAATTGGACCCAGGGCCTCATGCATGCAAGGCAAGCACTCTACCACTGAGCCACCTTCCCAGCCCCATGAATTTCTTGTCTTCAAGGACAGTGAGCTTTCCCCTTCACACACAGTGTCACAGAGTTACCCAGACCCTGAGTTCAAATCCCAGGCCTGCTAGAAAAATGGTGCAATTTCCTAGCCAGGGTCTTATTGTTATTATTACTTTTTTTTGGCCAAGCACAGGGCTTGAACTCAGGTCTTCCCATCTCTGCCACAGCTGATCATTGGATCCTACCACCCTACTTCAAATTTTGGAGCTGGCAAAAACAATAAATAAATAAAATGGAAAAGGATAAAACTGAGAAGTTCAAGAAGGTGGTTTTACTTTTTTTTCCTTTGTATTGTACCACCCTGGGTCTAAATGACAAACCCCGGAATGTGTACATGACATTGCATTGCTAATGTTTCGTGGGCTATTAGGGAAGCCATAGCTGAAACCAGCAACTTAGGCCTGGAGGCCCAATCTTAGAACTGCCACTAATGAATGGTGGGAGGTTCTAAGAAACGCATTCTGATATACACCCGTACAAATGGAATGTTATAAAAGTAACATTTAAATTAGTAATTAGTGTATGATTATATTCTAAAATTATACACAACAATTATTCTACATTGACTAATTTTCAATTAATACTTTATTATGTATTCAATCATGATACTTAAAAAAGGAAGGAATAATTTAATTGCCAAAAATTGGTAGCAATATCATATATGCAGTTTCATAATATACAGATATCTCTTTTGTTTTATACATATACATATACATCTATCTATCTATCCATCTATCTATCTATCTATCTATCTATCTGTCTGTCTGTCTGTCTGTCTGTCTGTCTGTCTGTCTGTCTGCCAGCCTGCCTGCCTGCCTGCCTGCCTGCCTGCCTGCCTGCCTATCTATCTATCTATCTATCTATCTATCTATCTATCTATCTATCTATCTATCTATCTATCTATCTATCTATCTATCTATCTATCTATCTATCTATCTATCTACCTATCTATCTATCTATCTATCTCTATCTACAAATCTACACATTTATCTGTTTATACACTTGTCACTCCTGGGGCTCAGTGTTAGAGTGCTCACCGAGTATGTACAAAGCCCTGGGTTCCATTCGTCACTACCAGTTGTACAGAAAAATCCAGAAGTCATGCTGTTACTCAAGCAGTCGTGTACTAAGTTTGAGCATAAAAGTTTAGGGACCGTGTCTAGACACTTACTCAAGATGCAGAACTGGCACCAAAACAAAATGATTGAATGTTCTGACTGCAAAGATATAAAGATAGGACTGCAAATACATCATCATAGAGCAAGCTAGGAGTCTGGTGCTGAGAGCTGCAATCTAACCTGATTTAGCCAGAGGTAAATTGCTTGCAACCCAGCTACACAGAACCAGATGCTTCTGGCTCGCTCAGCCCTGTCATCCAAGATATTGGGTGCTGAGATCAGACACTGGTGGTTTTAAAATCCAGCCCTGACAGGAAGTCTGCAACACTCTGAGCTGTGGCTCAAAGTGGTAGAGCTCTAGCCTTGAGCAAAAGATCTTAGGACAGTACCCCCAAACTTTCAGTGGAATCCCCGTGGCTGACTCCCCGCCCCCCCACAAAAAACCCACCCCTCTAAATCATTAGATGTGAACTTTGTGTAATTTGTTGACACTGATGAAAGCACCCTAATTCTAATGACAGCATGTGGGATACAGCTATGTCATGAGTCTTATATGAGGAATGGTGTACTGAGTGCATTCTTGCATCTGGTCCTTGTAAGAGCTCCACAGATTATTGTGCAGATGAGAACCTTGAAGCTCAGATATTTCCCCATGTCAGGACCAAAATGATGTATGTACTGAACTCTAGTGAGTTCTCTCCTGCAGACAATTGTTTTGGTTTATTTTTCTCGGTCATGAACCTTGAACTCAGGGCCTAGCTACTGACCCTTCACTGTTGGGCTCATGGCTAGCACCCTACCAAGGGGACCCAAGGACACCCATACAAAAGTGTTACAGTCTAGGCATCTGTGGCTGATATCTGTCATCCTGCCTACTTTGACACATTTTTTTTCCTTCTCTGTAAAAATCCTGGGTCTCAGTATGAAGTATAATCCATATGCAAATATATCCATGTGATAAGATGCAATAAATGAAATAAATGTTATATATGTAATAATACTAAATAAAATAAATAATGAATAAATAAGGGTAATAAATGTCATATGGAGTAAGCCCATGTATGTAAAAAGATCACATAAATGAATCTTATTTTTTCCAGTGCTACCGCTTAAATTCAGGCCTGGAAACTGGTCTGAAATTCTTGTTTTCAACAACAGTGAGCTTCCCCTTCCCCACAGTGTCACAGAGTTACCCAGACCCTGAGTTCAAATCCCACGCCTGCCAGAAAAATGGAGCAATTCCAAGTCACGGCCTTAGTTTATTTTGTCCAGGCCCGGGGCTTGAACTCATCTTGTGGCATTTCTGCCTCAGGTTCGATCACCCTAGACTGGGGTGCAGCCAATGGACCCACAGCCCATCCTGAGATCCTAAGACCCGAGTTCCAATCTCGGGACTGATTAAAAAAAAAGGAGAATGGCAGGGAAGGTGGCTCAGTAGTAGAGTGCTTGCCTTGAATGCGTAAAGCCCTGGGCTTGGTTCCTCAGCACCACATATGCAGAAAAAAGCTGTAAGTGGTGCTATGGCTCAAGTGGTAGAACACTAGTCTTGAGTAAATAGTTGAGGAACAGTGTCCAGACCCACGTTTCTGGCCCCACAACCAACAAAAAAAAAGAAAGAAAGAAAGAGAGGGGGGAATAAAAGAATAAGGGTAAAACTGGGATGTTCCAGAAGGCGGTTTTACTTTGTTTTTTTTCCTTTGCATTGTGACCATCCTGGGTCTAAATGAAAGGGCCCAGAAAGAGTATGTGACCTTACACTGCTAAGTTTGGTGGGCTATCAGGCAAGCCATAGCCCAAACCAGCAACGTATGCCCAGGGTTCAAATCCCGGGAACGCCACCTATGAATGGTGGGAGATCCTAAGAAATGCATTCTGACATACATCCATATGAATGGAATGTTGTAAAAGTAACAATTACATTAGTAGCTAGTATATGATTATACTAAAATTGTAAACAATAATCATAGTACATTGACTATTTTTCAATTAATACTTCATTATATTTTCAAGAATGAGAAATAAAGGAAGGAATAATTTAATTGTGGATAATTGGTAGTAATATAGTATATGTAATTTAATAATATACAGATATCTTTCTTATTTTATACATACACATATATATATATGTGTGTGTGTGTGTGTGTGTGTGTGTGTGTGTATGTATATAAGCTATATATCTATTTCTACACTTGTCACTCCTGGGGCTCAATGGTAGAGTGCTTACCTAGTATATATGAAGCCCTGGATTTGTTTCCACACTATCACATACACAGAAAAAGCCGGAAGTGGTGCTGTCACTCAAGCACCAAAGAAAAGTTAGAATGTTCTAACTGCAATTGTACAAGGCCAGGACTTTAAATACTTCATGACAGAGAAAGCCGGGAATCTGAAGATGACTGCTGCCATCTATCCTGACAGCCAGAGGTTAACAGCTGCAAACCAACTCCATCCAACCAGACGCTGCTGGCTCATCTCTAGCTGCTCAGGGGATGAGATCTGACACTGGTGGGTTGAAAACTCAGCCCTGTCAGGAAGTCTGTGAGACTCTGAGCTGTGGCTCAAAGTGCTAGAGCTCTAGCCTTGAGGAAAAGATCTTAGGACAGTACTCACAACATATGAGTGCAATCCCTGAGTCTGATGACCCTTCCTCCCTCTTTCCCCCCCCAACTAACCACCCATCTAAACTATTAGATGTGAACTTGTGTGGTTCCTGACATGTTTCTGAAGGAATAGTGATACTGATGAAAGCATCCTAATTCTAATGACAGGTTGTGCGACACAGCTATATGAAGAGTCCTTCCTGGGGTGTTAGGTCCTTCACGGGGTGCTGTGCACTGAGTCCTTCACAGGGTGTATTCTTTCATCTGATCCTTGTTAGAACTCCACAAGTAAGATGATTGTGCAGATGAGAAACTTGCGGCACAGATATTTCCCAAGGCAGGGCCAAATTTATGAATGTACTGAACTCTATTGACTTGTCTCCTGCAGACAATTGTTTTGGTTTAGTTATCTCCATCATGAACCTTGAACTCAGAGCCTAGACTCTGATTTTCCTCCTTATGCTCATGGCTAGTACTCCACCACGTGGAGCCAAGGACCCCCTTGCAGGAAAGTGTCACGGGATGGAGTCTTTAGCTGAGTTCTATCATCCTGCCTGTTCAGGAAGCTGAGGATCTGGGTTCAAAAGTATCCCACACACAGAAGGTCCCATGACACTATCATCTCCTATTCACCACTTAGAAACTTGAAGTGGAAGCTGGGTGCCGGTGACTCATGCCTGTCATGCTAGCTACTTACTCAGCAGGCTGAGAGCTCAGGATCATGGTCCAAAGCCAGCCTGAGCAGGAGATTCCTTGAAATGGTTATTGCCAATGAACCACCAAAAAACCTGAATGGGCTCTGTAGCTCAAGTGGTAGAGCTGTCCACTTGAGCTGAAGAGCTGAGTGACAGCACCCAGACCCAGACTTCAACTACTCCAACTTACAAGAAAAGAAAGAAAGAAACCTGAAGTACAGTGCTGGGAATGGGTCTTAGGGGTAGAGTGCTTTGCATGTATGAAACCCTGGCTTTAAATCCTCAGTGGCACATTACTAGAAAAAAAGCCTGAAGTGGCTCTGTAGCTCAAGTGGTAGAGTGCTATCCTTATACAGGAGAAACTCAGGTACAGTGCACAGGTCCTGAGTTCAAGCTCCAGGACTGGTATATGCACACAAAATACCCCCCCCCCCACACACACACACCGATATCAGAAGTGAAACTGTGACATCAAAGGGTAAAGCACTGGGAAATAGGCCCTTAGAGGAGACTTGAGCTGGTACAGCTTCTTTCCAGGCTTTGCCTTTGTTTTAGGGATTTTAGAAAAAAAACTTTAAACAAGGTTAACTAGACCTTGGCTCCAACCAGCCCTGTTCCTGGAATGGAAAGAATGCCTCTAGGTCCCCCTCCCCTTAACAAACTAACTCACCTTGATTGTTGAGTTAAAGACTGACCCATAAAACAGATATGTTGTTATCTGGCTCCAACTACCTGACACCACGTGTTTATGGTGGTAAACCCTGCCTTTCACACATGCTTACAGTAAACTCTGCCTATTGGCCACCTGTGTGAGGTCTGGTATGACCATGCAATCCTTTTGTATGGTATGAATTCATTGGTCAACTGTGCATGACCAGGCTCAACCTCATGGATTTTGCCTTTGCAAACCAAAGAATGGGGACTGCTCAGGGTGGCAGTATCAGCTCCTGAGCCTGTGCTGTGGCCCTGGCCAGTCAGTGTAGGAAACTTCTCAATAAGGTTGCTTCTTTTTTAACAACTTTGTTGCGGTGGGCTCTGTCACTCCAGACAACTAGGTGTGTTTGTCTCGCTGAGTAGGGGTCTTCCTACTACACACAGAGCTTCTGTTCTGAGCTCATGGTCAGTACTCAGGCCCTGTGTTCAACCTGGAAACCTAGCCACCCAAGACCCAACTAGGAGAGGTCAAAGGTTTCCAAACCTGATGAGCTTCACCAGCCCTACATAACAGGGAACATTGTGATTTTGCAAATGTGCTTAGATGTAGCAAGCTTCCGAAAACCTGGGGAGGCACCATTGCCAATAATGAAACATTGCATTAGGTTCAGCTCCCTAGTTGTTGTCTGCCAGAAGGAATCTTGAATTAATTGTAGCAGTTTGTTTCAACACTGGAACATAGTCTAACAAAGACAGGATAAGTGAAGGGAACTTGGCCTGCCATGGGAGGTGGCACAAATGAAAGCTTCCTGTCAAACCAGAGCACTGGGGAGAGAGATATCTTGGGGTACAAAGAGGCCTTTTTCTCCTGGTCTTCAGGGCCTGCCCACACTCATCATCACTAGTTGGCCCGGTTAGAGTTGTTTGTTACAGAGCTGTACAGGAGTGAGGCCTCTTGTCTGCCTGTTGCAACAAAGAGGCAGAATTCCTCCAGCAACCTGGGGTGTGGAGAAACCCTCAGGCTACACTGGGAACAGGGAGGGGAGCCCTGGAACATGCACTGTCTTGAAAGCACCCTCTGTGCTATGAAATCCTTCTATTCAAAGCAAATTTCCTAGCTAGGTGTCTTTCTTCATAGCGACTCTGGATGTTCACCTATAGAAATACATTCACACATACACAGATACATGGAGTTACTGGCTCTATTTTTTTTTTTTTTTTGGTACAGGTCCTGAGGCTTGAACTGTGAGCTTAGACATTGTCCCTGAGCTCCTTTTGTACAAAGAAGTACTTTATTGTGCCTTAAACCATGATACATCATTAAATGAAGGCATAATTTAATACCTAATAATTATTAGTAGTATATTATATGTAATTTAATGATATATAGACATCTCACATTCTGTAAATATATTTATATATTTACATATACACTGGAATATACATATACATCTCTCTCTCTTTCTCTCTCACTCTCTATGCATATCTATGAATTTGCAGCAATTTATGCATCTATCTATTTATATATTGGCCACTCCTGGAGGTTAAACTTAGGTCCTGGGGACTCCCTGGCAGTGAATTTGTTTGAGGCTGCTGTGCTTACATTGATCCCTTGAAGAATTGGCATTCTAGGCCCTGAGTTGAAATCCCAGCAGTGCCAAAGACAATAGGTGGAGTAAGAAGCCAATGTTGACCAGTTCTGCTGTCTGTGAAAATATTGTTTCCTAGGTACAATATGTAATACCTATGCAAATACATATATATGATGTATATTATAAATGTATATAAATATTTTGCCATGCCTGGGTGTAGAATTCATGCCTGGGAAATGCTCTTTACTTTCTTTTATTCAAGAGGGTGAGCTACCACTACACCCACAGCAAAATAGAGTTACCCAGACCCTGATTTCAAATCCTAGGTATGGCAGATAAAATGTCCCAAATTCCAAGCCAGGACCTTAACTTTTGGTGGGGGGGCAGGCACGGGGCTTGAACTCAGGTCGTTACAACTCTGCCTCAACCTTGATTACCCTAGGCTAGGGTGCAGCTTTTATAGATGATCCAGGGATCCTAGGACCCAATTTCAACTCCCAGCACTGGCCAACAAACAAACAAACCAAAATGGAAGAGGAAAAACAAGAAAGTTTTACACAACAGTTTTACCTTTGTTTCTTTTGCACAGTGACCATCCTGGGTCTCACTGAATGGCTTGAAAATTGTACATGACTTTGCATGGCTGAGGCTGGTGGGCTGTCAGTGAAGCCTGAGGTTAACCCAGACACCTGGGCCCTGAGTTCAATCCTGGGACTGCCACATACACATGGCTGAAGGTCCTAGGAAACTGGTTCCTATCTCTAGGAACACTAATAGAATGTTTGAAATGTGCTAATTTAATTACTAATTAATGTCTTTCTAATGTAAGATTGTATGCATTAAATATAGGTCATTCATTAATTTAATTCTTTATTAAGTCTTCTACTGTTATTAATTAATGGAGGAATAATTTTAGACCAAATAATTAGTAGTAATAGAATATGTAAAAGTAAAATATAGACAGCACTCTTTATATAGAGTTATACACTAGAATCTACATAAATGTCTAGTTACATACTAGAATCTACATAACTATAGAGTTATACACTAGAATCTACATAAATTTACATAAATATGTAAACACACACACTGCATTTTACATATCTATATGTTTATATATTGGCCACTTTTAGGGCCAAATTTGCTGGACAACTTCATTTGCATCAGACTGGTGCAAATTGATCCACTCTCCATTCAAGAAGTGGGCTTTCTAGGCCCAGAGTTCAAATCACAGAACTGACAAAACCTTAAGTAATCCTGGTGGAAGAGGCCAAATGTCCCATTTGTTTTCCTTATCGGTGAAAGTCCTGGGTCTCAGGAATGATGTATAGTACAGTGGCAAATCTATGTCCTATGTAATAAGATGTAAAAAAGGTTATGTGTGTAATCAAACTCACTAAAATACATAAGAAATAAATAATAGACAAAATAAAATGAATAACCACACTAACTGCAATATGCAGTAACCATGTGTATGTAAATATGAATCCTGTATTTAAAAAGCATACGAATATTATTTTTGCAAGAGCTAGGACTTGAATTCAGGCCCTGGGAACAGGCCTGACTTTCTTGTCTACCGGCAAGGTGAGTTTCCCCTTCTCCCACAGTGCTATAGATGTACCTAGGCTCTGAGTTCAAATCCCAGGACTGGCAGAAAAAATAGCATGAATTCTAAGCCAAGCAGCATGATAATTTTTAAAATATTTTGAATGTGTTTATTATTATTTTTATTTATTTTTATTTTGTCAAGCACAGAACTTGAACTCAGGGCATGGCAACTCTGCCTCAGCTTCAATCATTCCAGGTTGAGGTGCAGCCACTGGACCCAGAGCCAAACCTGGGTTCCTGGGGCCCAAATGCTGACAGGAATAATAAATAAAACAACCCAGAAACAAAGAAGAAAAACCTGCAACTTGCAGATGGCTGCTGGTTTTACATTTGTTTTCTTTGCAAGGTGACCTTCCTGGGTCTGAATGACATGGCTGAAAAGTTTTGGAAACCTGGCATTGCTGAAGGCTGGAGGGCTACCAGGGAAGCCATAGGCCAACACGGCAACATAGGCCCTGGGTTCAAAGCCTGGTCCTGACCCCTACAAATGGCGGGGGATCCTAATAGTCTCAATCCTATTCATAGGAATACTGATGGAAGGTTATGAATGTCAAGGTTGAATTAGTTGTTCCTGAATGATACTACTATGAAATTAGAGTGATTTTAGGAGGCCGATGGATTTTCATGAATATTTTTGACACATTAAAAGAATACTATTAATTACATGGACGCAATAGTTTCGGGACAGTGGTTGGTTTAATAATTCATCAAGGATGAAAACAATAATATAAATTACATGGAGGCATTAAAAATACCCAAATACTGGTAGGAATGTAGCCTATTTAACTGAATAATGTATAGACATCTCTGGCACTCTATAAAGATCTATATTTATTTGTGTACTACCATTTGCATGTCAATTTGTTCTTATTTTGTCAACCCCTGGGGCTCGATCTCAGGTGCTGGATACTGCTTCTCAGCTCAATATACCCCCGACTGGTGTACTGACACTCACCCATTCATGAATTGGGCCTTGTAGGTTGTGAGTTCAGATGCCAGCACTCACAAAAATTGACTCATGGAGTAAGAAGCCCATGGTGACACAGGTTTTCCTTTGCTGTGAAAGTCCTGGATGTCAGGTGTGAAGTTTCATACATAGGCAAATCTGTCCTATGTAATAAACGTAATAAATAGTCCATGTGTAAGAACAGTCAATAAAATAAATGGTAAATAAATGAATAAAACAAAAAAATGAATAGCTACACTAAGCATAATATGGTGTCAATATATGGGGCTCGATCTCAGGGCTTGGGAACAACCTGGCAGCTGATTTGGGTAGAGGCTGCTGTGCTGGCAGCCACCCATAAATGAATTGAGCCTTCTAGGCCCTGAGTTTAGATCCCAGCACTGCCAAAAATCTAATTGTGGAGTGGGAAGCCGAGCGTGACACATGATATTCTTTTTTTGAAAGTGCTCAGTGTCAGGTAGGATCTATAATTCGGATGCAAATCAATATGCTATTGTAAATAGATGTCACAAAGGTAAAAAAAGTCATAGGTGGAAGAATTGTCACTACAATAAATGATAAACAGATTGAATTAGTAATGAATCATTCTAGGATAAAATTAGATGCACTAATTATAGGACATGGATTAAGTTTAATTAATATTTTATTAAGTATTAACCAAATAAAAATTGCATGGAGACATAAGTACCTAATAATTGGTAGTAGCACATGATGCATAATTTAATAATATATAGACACCTGTCTCATTCTATAAAATATTTAATTATATGTATGGATGTATGAACATATGTGATAAAAAATAACAGGATACTGAATATTAATTAATGCTTTATTAATTGTTAGCTGGGACACATCATTAAATGGAGATATAATTTAATATCTAATAATTGGTAATGATATTATCTATAATTTAATAATAGACATCTCTCTTTTGTGTATATAATATTTATATACAACAATCTATCTATTTATACCTCCTTTACTCCTGGGGCTCAGTGACTGAGTTCTCCCCTAGTGAGCATGAAGCCCTGGGTTTGATTCTTCAGTGCCACATAAGCAGAAAACCTGAAAGTTCTGTTGTCTTTCAATCATTGAGTGCTAGCCTTGAGCACAAATGCTTAGGGACAGTGTCTAAGCCCTTACTCAAGTCCCAGTACTGCCACCAAAAAACTGTAGAATGTTCTAACTGCAATTATAGAAGGACAGGACTTCAAATATCACATCACAGAACAAGCTAGGAGTCTGGCACTGACAGTTGCCACCTAATCTGTCTCAGGCAGATATAAACAGCTACAACCCAGCTCCACAGAACCAGATCCTGCTGGCTTACCCCCACCATGCTCCCTGCTTGGGAGCTTTAAAACCAAACCTTGGTAGGTAGTATGTGAGACTCTTGGAGATGTGGCTCTAAGTAGTAGAGCCTTAGCCTTGAGCAAATGTTATTAGAGCAGTATCCCCATGCATTGAGTTCAAGCCCTATGGGTAGCCACCCCCCCAAAAAAAAACATCCCCACTAAACCATTAGAAGTGAATTTGTGTGATTTGTGAAATGTTCCTCAAAGAATGGTGATAACAAAGCAACCTAATTCTAATGACAGCTTGTGGAATAGAGCTATGTGCTGAGTCCTTTATAGGGTGCTCTGTGCTGAGTCTGGCACAGGGTGCTGTGTGCTGAGTCCTTCACAGGGTGCAGTGTGCTGAGTCCTGCATTGGGTGCTGGGTGCTGAGTCTTCACAGGATGCTTTGTGCTGAGTCCTTCAAGAGTGCCATCTGCTGTGTCCTTCACAGAGTGCATTCTTTCATATGGTCCTTGTAAGAGCTACACAACTGAGATCATTATACAGACAAGAACACTGAGATACAGATATGTCCCCATGGCAGGGACAAAATTATGTGTTACTGAAGAGTGGGTGAGTTGTCTACTGCAGACAATTGTTTTGTTTTGATTTTTCTCAATCATGAACCTTGAACTCACGGCATAGGTTCTGACCCTTGCCTCTTGGGCACATGGCTAGCACTCCACCACATGGAGCCAAGGACCCCCTTGCAGGAGAGTGCCACAGCCTAAGGGTCTATAGCTGAGGTCTGTCAGCCTGCCTTTTCAAGAAGCTGAGATCTGAGGATCTGGCTTCCAAACTATCCCAGACACAAAAGGTCCCATGAGACTATGATCTCCAATTCACCAATAAGAAACCTGAAGTGGAAGCTGGATGCTTGTCACTCATGCTTGTCATGCTAGCTCCTCAGGAGGATGAGATCTGAGGAGCTAGCCTGGGCAGGAAAGTCTTTGAGACACATAGCTCCAATGAAACAGGAGAAAACCTGAAATGGTGCTTTGGCTCAAGTGGTAGAGCACAAGGCTTGAGGGACAGCACCCAGGCCCAGACTTCAACTCCTACAAGAAACAGCACTAAAAAGAAACAAAATAACAAACCTGAAGTAGAGGGCTGGGAATGTGCCCTAGGGTTAGAGTGCCTTGCATCTATGAAACTCAGGACTTGATTTCTCAGGAACACATCACTAGAAAAAGGCCTGAATTGGCTAAAGTGGGAGAGGGCTATTCTTGTACAAGAGAAATTAGGTACAGTGCTCAGGTCCCGAGTTCATGCTCCAGGACAGGTGTATGTGTGCACGTGCGCGTGTACACACACACACACACACACACACACACACACACACACACACACACACACAGACTAGAAGTAAAGCTGTGACACAAAATGGTAAAGTACTGGGCTCCTGCATTGAGCTCATGGTCAGCACCCAGGTCCTGTGTTCATCCCCAAAACCTTGCCACCCAGAGCTCAACTAGGAGAGGTCAAATGTTTCAAAACCTAATGTGCTTCAGTAGTCCTAGATGACAGGAAGCATGTTGAGATCAGACATGTGCTTGGATTTCCAAAGCTTCTGGAATCCTAGCAGAGGCATCATAGGCCCATCATCACCCTCAATGAAACATTTCTTGAGGTTAAGTGCCCTAGTTGTCTGCCAGAAATACTCCTGAATTATATTGAGTACAGTATCTGAACACCAGAATATAGTCTCACAAAGACAGGATAAGTGCTGGGAACATGGCCTGCCACAGGAGGTGGCACAAATGAAGGCTTCCTGTCAAAACTGAGCACTGGGCAGAGAGATAGCTTTTGGTACAAAGAGGCGTTTTTATCCTGACCTTCAGAGCCCATCCACACTCAACCTCACTAATTGGCCCAGATGGACTTGTTTGTTACACAGCTGTACAGGACTGAGGCCTTTTGTCTGCCTGTCCAGACAATGAGAGAGCCTTCTTCCAGCAGGCCTGGGAGGCAGAGAAACCCTCAGGCTGCACTGGTAACTGTGAGGGGAGCCCAGGTACACACACTGTCATGAAAGCAGTCTCTGTGTTATGAAATCATTTTATTGAAAACAAATTTTCTAGCTTGGTGCCTTTCATCATAGCTACTCTGGAGCTTCACCTATGGGAATACATCCACACATACACAAAGATATGGAAGCAGGTCCTGGGGTTGAACTATGAGCATAGGCATTGTCCATGAGTTACTTTTGCTCAAGAGTAGTGCATTAACCTGGAGCCACAGCCCCACTTCTGGGTTTTCTGTGATCTCTTACAAATAACAGTGTCATGGACTTTCCTATGCTGGCTGGATTCAAATTCAGATTCTCTACATCTCAGCCTCCTGAGGAGCTGGGATTACAGTCAGCAGCCACTGGCACCTGCCTTTCTTTTCTTCTTCATTTTTTAATCTGGACAATCTGACTACTTAACAGCATCATTCCAATGTCTTGAGTTTATAAGTAAACTACCCAATGTTCTTTATAGGTGCTTTCTCTGAGAAGGATTTTCTCTCCTCATCTTCTCTGTAAAGAGGTTTGAAGCCAAAAGTGAGAAATGAGTGTCCCATGATTTTGACAGCAAATGTCCACAGGACATGCCAGTTCAGTCACTTAGCATTGAGCTGCAGTGCATTTACTGTCTCAGAATGAGAGGACCAAAAGCTGGAGTGATCCTCATACTGTCTGCCTATAAAATTATCTAATAATTTTGAGTGTTTTGTGTCTCCAACCTGAAGTATCTAGAACATACTTGAAGCATCTCCACGTTTCCTTTTTTCTCTAGTACCTCTCGAGATTTAGACTAAGGGTTTGTGTGGAGCAGATCCTTGGCGAATCCCCGAGGAAAGCCACTTGAAGTCTCCTCAGGAGATCTCTGTTCAAAGCCAGCTGGAGCAGGAAAGTCTGCAAGACTCTTATTTCCAATAAACCACCAGAAAACCAGAACTGAATCCGAGGCCCAGAGGGTAGAGCTCCAGCTTTGAGAAAGAAAGCCGAGCAGGAGATACAAGCCAGACCAGGCAGGTAAGCCTGGCAGGTGCTTATGTCCAATTAACCCAGATGGCTAGAAGTGGAGCTGTGGCAGTGGTAGAGTCTCAGCCTTGAGCAAAAAAGCTGAGGAACACATAGGGCCCTGAGTTTAAGTCCTGAGATGGCCATCAAAAAAGTTCAAAAAGAGAAGGCCAAGTTTATGTATGAGTGTCCTACCTACTAATGTGTGTATATTACCTCCCTGAGTGCAAACAGATTGTATGCAATGCTTCTCCTTTTATGTACAGATTTATTTTTCAGATAGGCTTGTTGCACATATTGCATCGTTCTCTTCTTTTCAGGCCCATGGCTTTTCTCTTCCAGAGTTCCAGGCCTGTGTCCTTATATGATGCACACTTAAGATCTCAGCAGCCTTTATTTACATTTTATTATGAGGCCAAGGCAGGAGCAGTCACAAATCAGGCAGGGGAAGAAAAGATCAGGGTTTTTGAAATAACTAGTATTCAGAAAATTAAACTTGGGGGATGTAAAATGGTAGCATACTTAGGTGGAAACTACCATTAAGAAAAAGATGAGAGGGCTGGGAATGTGGATTAGTGAGAGAGTGCTTTTCCCTGCCATGCAAGAAGCCCTACAGAGGGTTTGATCCCTCTGTAGCACATGCACAGAAAAAGCCAGAATTGGTGCTGTGGCTCAAGTAGTAGAGTGCTAGAGACAGTGCCCAGGCCTTGAGTTCAACTCAAGTACAAGTAACTTCTCATTACCAAGGGAAATCCAGGAAGTTCTTTATTTTTATTTATTTATTTTTATTTTTTAACGAGGGCTGAGAACCAAACCCAGGGCCTTGCGTGCCTGGTGGGCACCTTTCCGCTGGGCTAAACCCCCAGCCCCCCAGGAAGTTCTTGAACAGCTGCCCTTTCAGAAGTGGAATCAGAGTGTCATTGACTTTCCTGCCCTGGCTGGCTTCACCCTGTGATCCTCAGACCTTAGCCTCCTGAGCTATGGTGCTGGGCCTTAGCTACTGGTGCTCTGCTAGGTCAGAACTGTAATGACATTGACAATACAAGTCAACTGCTTATCACAAAGGGCTTGGGAACATATTAAGCCTTTCAAAAATAGACCTTTCAGAACCCTGTAGGACACAAGGTTATAATGCTAGGGTCTGAGAGGCTGGGCATATGGATCTGCTAAACTTGAACCTTGAGCTATGACTCCAATTCTGGTGTACATCAGCATCAGGGTACATTTTCCAGAGAATGTTCTCCTAATTAGCAAATAGGAAAAATACTTTGATTAACCCTCAATTTTTCCCATTGTGTGTCTTGAACTCAAGCTTGGGCACTGTTACTGAGCCATTCATCTCAAGGCGAACACTCTACCACTTGAGCCATAGCCCTACATGGGGTTTTTTGGTGGGTCATTGGTGATAAGAGTTTAACAGGCTTTCCTTGCCCAGGCTGTCTTTGAACTGTGGTCTTCGGATCTCAGCCTCCTCAGAAGATAGGGTTCCAGGAGTGAGCCACTGGCATCTGGCCTATCGTTTTTGCCAGTGCTGGGGCTTGAAGTTAGGGCCTGGGTACTGTCTCCATGCTTCTTTTTCTCAAGGCTAGTGCTCTACCACTTGAGCATTCCACAGCTTCTGGCTTTTTCTGAGTATGTGGCACTCAGGATTCAAACCCTGGCATTCATGCATGTTGAGCAAGCTCTCTACCACTAAGCCACATTCCCAGTCCCACCCTTAGAATTTTATCCCTCAACTTGCCTATCCTCAAGGAACGGCGTCTGAGTATAAATCATCTAACGAAATTCCTATAGGAATGTGTTAAAGATACACAAGAAAAATCTCATATTTTGGAAAGACTCTAAACATGTGAAGACTGTGACAAATGCCTCCATTTAATTATGTATCATGTTTCAACACTTAATAAAGTATTAATGACAAATGAGTCAATGTCCTAAATTATTGTGTATAATTTTATAATAGATGTGCAAAATGTAATAAATATTATGTGTATAATAATATTTATACAATAAACAATAAGTAAATGAATAAAATATACAAATACAGAAATACAAAATCAATAATAAAAATCATAGTTTGTATTAAACATACACATGTAATATGTAACATATATTACACATGTACATAAATATTGTTTTCCATTATAAGGACTTAATTCAGGCCTTGGGAACTCTACCCTGAATTTCTTTTCCTCAAGGACAGTGAACTTCCCCTTCACCTACGATACAAAAGAGTTACCCTGATGGTGAGATCAAATCCCAGCAGTGGCAGAAAAACTAGCCCCAGTTCCAATACAGTGACTTAATTATTTTTAATGGAAGCAGGTTTGTTTATTCAGTTCCATACTGAACATTTTGAAAACAGCACTGTATAATTTTGTATATCTATTCAGACATCCTTCCCTTACCTGCAAAATGCTTCTCCGAGCTCTAAATTGTTTCTTTTTTTGTGCATTTTTTTGTTGTAAAAATATTGTATAGAGGGGTTACAGTTACATGAGCAAAGTAATGAGTATATTTACTATAGAGCATTTTTGCCTCCTCCTTTGTTTTCCCCTTGCCATCCCTTCCCTCCCACCTCCACAGCTATCCCCCCACCCCCCAGCTGAGGTCAGTGACTTAATTTTTTGTTTTTGGCTTGGCACAGGATTTGAACTGAAGTAGTAGAAACTCTGCACCTTCCCTCACATTGCTACAGATTTACCAAGATCCTGAGTTCAAATCCCAGGCTAGGAAAGAAAACTGGCAGAAATTCCAAACCAGGGGGATTTTTTTTCAATTAGTTAAATAATTAATTAATTTTTTTACTTATTCTTTTTTTTTTTTTGCCAACAATGGAGCTTGAACTCAGGTCGTGGCAACTCTATCTCAGCTTTGATTGCCTTAGACTGGGCTGGAGCCTCTCACCCTTAGTCAATGCTGGGATCCTAGGACCAAAGGGCTTACAGGAAGGAAAAAAAAGTGGGACAGCACAAAAAGTGGCAAGCTGCAAAGAACTGGGGGTTTTACATTATTTTTTTCTTTGCAGGGTGACCATCCTGAGTCTGAATGACATGGCTGCAAAGTGGAGCTGGACTGCTATTCCTGAAGGCTGGTGGGCCATCAGGGAAGCCATAGGCCAACCTGTCAACATAGGCCCTGGGTTAAAAATCTAAGTCCTGACACCTACCAATGGCAGGACATCACAAGAGACTCATTCCTATGCATAGGAATAATGATTGAAAGAGTAGTTTGTGCATCAGTCGAGTCTAAAAGTGGATGTAATAATCCTAGGATGCTGATTGATTTTAATTGATAGTTTATTAAGCATGAAAAGAATAATATTACTTCAAAGGCAGTATAATAAATACCTAAGAGTTGGTAGGAATGTAGTAGACGTCATTAAGTCAGATAGATGGCTCTGACACTCTATCAATATGTATTAATTGTTTACCACCATCTGCCAATCCATGTATCTCTGTTTTGGCCAAACCTGGGGCTCCATCTCAGTGCCTGGGAACCACCTCACAGCTTCATTGGCTAGAGGCTGCCATGTTCACCCTTACCCATTCATGAATTGGGCCTGCTAGGCCCGGGTTTGGATCCCAGCACTGCCAAAAATTTAATCTTGGAGTAAGAAGCCTAGTGTGACACATGTTTTCCTTTTCTGGGAGAGTCCTGGGTGTCAGGTCTGATAGTGAACATATCTGCAAATCTAGATGCTATGTGATAGGAAGTAAACAATGTAAGAAATGGTATAAGTGTCCTCAGAGTCAATAAAATACATGGTAAATAAATGAATAAAACAAGAAATGAAATGTATAACCATACCAAACATGATATTGTCTGACTATATGGAAGTATAAATCCTGTCTTTAAAATGTAAATAAAATGTATATACGGAGATGTTTTGCAGGACTGAGGCTTGAATTCAGGCCTAGGAAACAGGACTGTCTTTCTTGGCTTCAAGTATGGTGTGATTCCCCTAGCCCAACAGTGCTGCCTATTTACCCAGACCTTGAGTTCAAATCGCCGGCCTGGCAAAAAAATTGGCACAAATTGCAAAACAGGGAGATAAATAATTGTTTTTTAAATTTTTTAAATTGTTTGAATTTTTTAATTGTTTTAATATTTTAATCTATTTTTTTTGTTTGTTTTTGGCCATGCACGTGGCTTGAACTCAGATCGTGACAGCTCTGTCTCAGCTTCCATCACACTAGCCTGGGGTGCAGCCTCCAGAGCCAAAGCCGATGTCTGACAGGAAAACAAAATGAAAATGACACTAAAACAAGCCATGAGCCTCCCATGGTAGGCGATTTCTTGGCTTTGGTTCCTTGCACGGTGACCATCCTAGGTCTGAATGACATGGATGCCACACACAGGTGACCTGTCATTGCTGAAGGCTGGCAGACTGTCAGGAAAGCCATAGGCCAACACGGCAACACAGTCTCTGAGTTCAAATCCTGGTCCTGACACCTACCAATGGCAGGAGATCCCAAGAGACTCCTGCCTGTGCATAGAAATTCCGATGGAATGGTATCCAACTTATGATTGAATAGTTGGTGCAGCGGTCTAGACTCAAATTAGATGCAATAATCCTAGGACGCTGATTAAACTTAATTAATGGTTAATTAGGCATGAAAAGAATAATATGCCTTCAATGGAGGCATAATAACTACCTAAGACTTGGTAGGAACGAAGCAGATGTCATTGAATACTGGATACACAGCTCTGGTACTCTGTACTAATATGTATTTATTGGTGTACTACCATCTGCCTATCCATGCATGGCTATTTTGGCCACCCCTGGGGCTCTATCTCAGAGCCTGCCAAAAATTTCCTCCTGGAGTAAGAAGTCAAGTGTGACACCTGTTTTCCTTTTCTGTGAGAGTGCCGGGTGTCAGGCATGATGGAGAACATGTCTACAAATCTAAATGCTATGTGATAGCGTGTAAACAATGTAATACATGGTTAGGTGTCATCACAGTCAATAAAATAAACAGTAAATAAATGAATACAACAAAATGTACAATGAATAACCACACCAAACATGATATAGACTGAACAGCTGTCTGGAAGTTCAATCCTATCTTTAAAAGACATGTAAGGACTACGTTTTCCAGGGTTGGGGCCTGAATTCAGGCCTAGGGAAGAGGCCTGACTTTCTGATCTTCAAGCATAGAGAGCTTCCCCTTGACCCAGAGTGCAACAGAGTTACCCAGAGCCTGAGTTCAAATCCCAGGCCTTGCAGACAAAAAATAGCACATATTCCAAGCCAGGGAGCTTCATTAGCATTTTTTATATTTTTTTAAAGTTCACTTGGCCTTTATTTGATACAGTTTGATTTTATAACATGAGAGTTTTTCAAAAAAGGGTTTAAACGTTTACATTTCAGCATAGCACATTGGTGTTTCCATTTTTACCATCTGCCATGAAGAGTGAGAATGAAAATGAGTACATCATTCCTCCCTAGAGGGACAGTTGATGTTATTTCTATTTAGAGTTATTTCTATAACTATAAACTCTCTGCAATTGTATCGTATGAGTTTTCCTCAGTGCCTACCACAAAATACACTAGGGGAGTCCTCATACCACAAAAGGTTGGGTTTCTGAATAAAACCTCACTTCTCTGAGGACAGTAGGTGCTTGTAAGCATTATGGGAATAAAGTGAATTTTAAAATGAGAAACTGAAACATTGGGACTGAGATGTAGCTCAGTAGTGGAGTACTTGCTTAAAGAGAATAAGACCCTGGAAGAAAAGGAAGACAAGTTTCCTAAAGCTCAGAAGGTTAGTATTTTATGATCTGTATGAACAAACTTCTTTCTTTCTTTTTTTTTTTTTTTTTTTGTCGGTGGTAGGGCTTGAACTCTGGGCTTGGCTGCCCGCCTTCAGCTCTTCAACTCATGGCAAGTGCTCTACAGCTTGAACCACAGTGCCATTTCCAGTTTGTTAGAGATAAGCCACAGTGCCATTTCTGGTTTATTGGAGATAAGAGTCTCATGGACTTTCCTTTGCAGGCTGGCTTTGAACCACCATCCTCAGATCTCAGCCTCCTGAGTAGATAGGATTATAGGCGTGACAACCGACACCCAGCACATGAACAAATTTATTAAAGATTGATTGTGAGGAATGAAACTTGGAATACACTTTTAATATAAATAACTTATAATGCCATCGTTAAGGCACTAATTCAGAAGTATTTATTCATTGGCTAGTTTCTGAGTTTATTTAAAGATATATATATATATATATACATTTTAATATATATACATATATATTATTAAAACATAGCTTTGAAGTGTACCTAAAAGCATATGTGCTCATGTAAAGTTATACAACTGCACAAGCTTGATTTTTTATTTTCAGTTTATTGGTACCATAAATTAGGTGGGATGTGTGTACTGTTGTTTTGTTCTCTGTTTTTGGAGGATTTCTCTCTGCTTTCTTCCCCTACCCCCCTCTCTCTGCACTTGAATTCAGCTTGCTCTTTCTTAGCTTGATTGTTCATAGCTGATTTTCTACCACTTCAGCCATACCTGTAGCCTGGCTTTTTGCCAGTTAATTGGAGATGTTTTCTCTCAGGCTTTTCTGCCTGGATTGGCTTTGAAACTTCATCTTCCAGTTCCCACCTCTTGAGTAGCTTGGATTATAAAAGTGAGCCACTTTGGTGCTTAGGGATGAATTCGAATTTGGTTGGGGTATTCTTTCTGTTTTTCTAAGCATGGGGTCATCTACTATAGAATTTCTCTGAATATCCTGGGTCTGAAGTAAGATACATAATACACATGCTAATCTGTATAGTTCTCATAAGATGTAATCAATTTAATACATGTTATGAGTGTAATAATAGTCAATATAAATAAAGAATGAATAGTGAAAAACATAAAATAAATACACAGGCAAATAATATGCGGTAAACATAAGTATGTAGATATTACTCATTATTTCAAATGTGGATGAATATTACTTTAACAGGGCTGGGGATTGGATTCAGGCCTAGGGAACAGGCCTGAATTGCTTGTCTTCAAAGACGGTGAGTTTCCCCATCCTCCATAGTGCATTAGAGTTACCCAGGCTCTGAGTTCAAATCCCAGGCCTGACAGGAAAAAAAAGGCACGAATGTCTAGCTGGGGAGTTTTATTAATATTTTTACAATTTTTTTGTCATGGGGCTTGAGTTCTGGCCTTGGGCACTGTCCCTGCACTCTTCAACTGAAGGCGAGCACACTACCGCTTGAGCCACAGCACCACTTCTGGTTTTCTAGTGCTCTATTGGAGATAAGAGACTCATGGGCTTTACAGCCTGGGTTGGATTGAACCACAATCCTCAGCCTCTTGAGTAGCTAGGATTACAGGTGTGAGCCACCAGCGCCAGGTTATTTTTATATATTAATTTTTTGATTGATTGATTGCCAATCATGGGGCTTGAACTGAGGTTGTGGCAACACTGCCTCAGCTTCCATTAACCTAGGCTGGGATAGTGCAGCCTCTGGACCCACAGCCGATCATGGGTTGGTATGCCTCGGGGGCTGACAGGAAAACAAAATGAAAACAGCACTGAAAAAAACCACAATCTGTGGATGGTCGGCGGTTTCTTGGTTTTCCTTCTTTGCATGGTGACCATCCCGGGTCCAAATGACACGGCTGCAACCTGTAGGTCACCTGGCACTGCTGAAGGCTGGCAGGCTGTTAGCGAAGCCCTAGGCCAACCTGAAAACCTAGGTCCTTAGTTTGAATCCCGGTCATGCCACTTACAAAGGGTTGGGGAGCCTAAGAAACTATTACCTGTCCTGAGGAGCACCAGAGGAATGTGAACAATGTCATGGTTAGATGAGTAGTTCATCAATCAGTCTAGCAGAAAATTAGACCCAATAATCACAGGACACTGACTAATTTTAATTCATAGTTTATTATGCACTAAAAGAATACTATTGATTAAATGGAGTCCTCACTAAAGACCTGAGAATCCATAGGAGCGTACTATGTGTCATTGAATACTAAATAGACATTACTGGCAGTATGTAAATATCTAAATTTATATCTATTTGTATACCATCATCTGCATAGAACATTTTTGCTATTTTGGCCAAATCTGAAACTTGTTTCCAGGTCTTGGGATCCACTTGATACCTGCATGGGCTAGATGCTGCCGTGCTGACACTCACCCCTTCATGAATTGGGCCTCCTAGTCCCTCAGTCAAGGTACCATCATTACCAAACGCTTCTTCCTGGTGTAAGATTCCATGTGACACCTTTGTTCCTTTTCTCTGCAAGTGTTGGGTGTCAGGTATGCTGTACATATTATGTCTGCAAATCTACATGCTATGGAATAGATTGGAACGAATGTAATAAATGCTATAGGTGTACTCACAGTCCATAAAATAAATGCCAATTCAATCAATCAATCAATAATAATAAAATATAATGAATCACTGCAACAAACACGATTCAAAATGAATATAGAGGTATAACTCAAATATTTAAAATGTCTATAAATGTTATGTTTTTCAGTAATGGTGCTTGAATTCAAGCCTAGGGAAGAGTTGAGAAGTACATGCATGATTCGCATAAGAAATGATCTTAATTAAGAGGGCATGAAGTGTGACAATAATAATTACATTCAGGATATCGAGGAATTGGGAAAGATCCAACAATCGGTAGTTACATGGAAGATAGGATGCCAACGAAGCTCACCACATCTTCAACTCTATACAAACAGGCCTTTATTAGCATATTAATTTCAGCTTATGAATGGGTGAATATGGTTCTCCACCCCCACAGCGGGGCTAGATCTCAGGTCCTGGGTATGGTCTAACTCCTTAGTGGCTCACAAGTTGGTGTGCTCATGTGGACCCATTTGGCAATTGGTTCTGCTAGGCCCTGAGTTCAAGTTCCAGCACTGCCAAAAGGTTCATCCTAATATGAGATGCCAAACCTTGTAGATGTTTTCCTATCCTGTGCAAGTCCTGGGTCACAGCTAGGATCTAGAAAGCACAGGCAACTCTATACCCGTGGGAAAAGGTTGTCATCCATGTGAGCACAGTATATATCATCCTATACTCAATAAAATACACAATATATAGATGAATTAGACACAAAATAAAAAGATTAACTACACTGAAAACAAGGTGCATACCACACCTGTATGTAAATAGAGATCCTAGATTTAAAAGAGATGGGCTTGTCCAGTGCTGGGGCTTCAAATCAGACCCAGTACCAGGTCTGACCTTTTAGTCTTCAAGGACGGTGAGCTTCACCTTCCCCCACAGTGCAACAGATTTACCCAAACCTGAGTTCAAATCCCAGCTCTTGCAGTAAAATGGCACAAATTCTGAGCTAGGGTTCATCGTTCATAGTTTTTTCATTTTTTTTTTTTACCAGATCCGGGGCTTGAACTCAAGTCATGGCAACTCTGCCTCAGCTCTAATCATCCTAGGCTGCAGCCTCTGGACCCACAGCCAGTCCTGGAACCCTCAGACTCTGGGGTTTGCTGGAAAAAAAAATAACTTTCAAGGGGAAAAAAAGCGGAGGAAATTCCACCTGGCTCTTTTATGTTTATTTTCCTTTGCATGGTGACCATTCTGGGTCCAAACATGGCTGCCTGCAGAGTGAGGGTGACCTCCCATGGCTGAAGACCTGCTGATTTTTGGGGGAGCCACAGGCTAACCAGAGAGTGAGGGCCCTGAGGATGAATCCCAGTCAGCCCTGTTACAATGAGGGAATGGCTGGAGATCCTGGGACACTCGTTTCCAGACCTAGGAAGAGTCGTGGAATGCAGTCAATCTCATCCTTGAATTAGTAGTTCCTGCTTGATGTGAGTAGGAAATGATAGGCAAGACTCATGGGGTATCGATTATTTTTAATGAAGAGTTGATGAAACATGACCATAATCATCACAGTCATGAAATGGAGGCATTGGGGAAGATCCAAGAATCGTTAGTCACAAGGTAGATTTGATTCCATCACTGGTCGCCATCACTGTGGGGCTCAATCTCAGGTCCTGGGAATGGCCTAGCTCCTTAGTGGCTGAAAGGCTGGTGTGCTTTCCTGGACCCATTTGCCTATTGGGCCTGCCAGTCCCCGAGGTCAGATCCCAGCACTGCCAAAAGATGAATCCTGATGTGAGAAGCCAATCGTTGCAACTGTTTTTCTGTGAAAGTACTGGGTCTCAGCTAGGATGCAGTATGCAATATAGGCAACTATATATTCATGGGAATCAGTTGCCATCCATGTCAGCACAGTTATAGCTGTCATACAAAATGCATCCATGAGTAAGACATACAATAAAAAGAATAACTACACTGAATGCATGATACATTCCACATCTCTATGTAAAGAGAAATCTTATGTGTAAACAGGTGAGCATAGGATTTTTGCCAGTGCTGGGGCTTTAGTTCAGGCTGTAGGACTAGGCCTAACCTTGTAGTCTTCAAGGATGGTGAGCTTCACCTTCCCCCACAGTACAACAAAGTTACCCAGACCTGAGTTGGAATCTCAGAGGTGGCAGAAAAATGGTGAGAATTCTGAGCCAGGGTCTATTATTATTATTATTATTATTATTATTGCCAAGCATGGGATTTTAACTCAGTTCATGACAACTCTGCCTCAGGTTCGATCACCTTAGGCTGGTGGGCTCCCATGGGCCCGTAGCCAATCCTGAGATCCTAGGCTCTGAAGTTTGCAGGAACAAATCACAGAAAAATGATAGAAAAAATGTGGCAGGATGGATTTTTTATATTTTCTTCTTTTGCACGGTGACCTTCCTGGGTCTGAATTACACGGCTGCAAAGGGTACTTCACCTTGCATTGGCGAAGGTTAACGGGCTATCAGGGAAGAAATAGGCCCTTGCGGCAACATAGGCCCTGAGCTTGAATCCTGGTCCTGACACCTACCAGTGGGGGGAGATCCCAAGATACTTGTTCCTATGCATGGGGATAACAATGAAATGTTAGCAAACTCATGATTGAATGAGAAGTTTCTGCATGTATTGGTCTAGTCCAAAAGTAGATGCAATGATCCTAGGACAATGATTCATCTTAATGAATGGTTTATTAAGCATGAAAAGAATACTATTCCTTCAATGGTGGCATAATAAATACCTAAGAGGTAGTAGGAATGTAGTTGATGTCATTGAATCCTAGGTAGATGTCTCTGGCACTCTGTACAAATATATATTTTTTGGTGTTCTACCACCTGTCTACCCGTGTATGGCTATTTTGACCACCCCTGTGGCTCAATCTCAGGGTCTGGAAATTCCCTGGCAGCTTCATTGGCTAGAGGTTGCCATGTTGACACACCCATTCAGGGTCTGAATTGGGTCTGCCAGGCCCTGAGTTCAGATCCCAGCCCTGGCAACAATTGGATCATGGAGTAAGAAGCTGAGTGTGATACCTGTTTTCCTTTTCTCTGAGAATCCTGGGTGTCAAATTTGATGGACAACACATCTACAAATCTAGATACTATGTGATGGGTTGTCATCAATATCATAAATGGAATATGTATCATCACAGTCAATAAATAATCTCATGTCTAAAATATACTTGGAACTCAAAAAATTAAATCCCCCAACAACAAATCCTCAAAGAAACAACTGCCCACTAAATAAGTGGGCTAAAGATTAAAGAGAAATTTCTCTGTAGAGGAAAGAATCATGGCCAATAGAAACATGAAGAAATGCTCAACCTCCCTAGCCATAAAAGAAATGCAAATCAAAACAACAATGAGATACCACCTCACCCAGTTAGAATGGCTATAATCAAGAACTCTAATAACAACAGATGCTGGAGGGGATGTTGACAGAAGGGAACCTTACTGCATTGCTGATGGGAGTGTAAACTTGTTCAACCACTTTGGAAAGTAGTATGGAGGTTCCTCAAAAGACTCCACATAGAGCTCCCCTATTTCCCAGAAATCCCACTTTTGGGCATTTACCCAAATGTTTACAAACAAGACCACACTAAAGCTACCAGAATGACTATGTTTATTGCTGCACTATTTACTATAGCTAAGATATGGAACCCACCCAGATGCCCCTCAGTAGATGAATGGATCAAGAAAATGTGGTATATATACACAATGGAATTGTATGCCTCCATCAGAAAGAATGACATTGCCCCATTTGTTAGGAAATGGAAAGACTTGGAAAAAAATTTTATTAAGTGAAGTAAGCCAGGTCCAAAGAAATATAGGTCCCATTGTTTCCCTTATTTGCAATATCTCGTATATGTTTGAGTCAAGAGAAAAGGTCAGATAAGGTGATGATAGGGAAATGAACCCTAAGATATGTACTCAAATGTTTTTTTTTTTCTTTCTTGAGATTGTTTCTAACACATTTATAAGATTATTTCTTTGTTGCTTTGTATGTCCCTTCCCCACAGTATAACCCCTGCTTTCACTGTATTTGATGTAGGTATAATTTGTGGAGGGGAAGGGGAAAAACAAACCGTTTAAATAGGGATACAGGTGGACCCACTGCAACAATGAGATGTACAAGTCGTTATGTGGAAAAAGAACTTTACAACTTTGGTGTGGCAGGGGTAGAAAGGGGGGAGGAGCGGAGAGGATTGTGGGGGGGGGCTGGGAGGAGGATGGGAAGGGATGGGAAGGGGAAACAAAGGAGGAGGCTACAATGCTTGATAAGAAATGTACTCATTATCTTGACCATGTAATTGTAACCCCTCTGTACAGTATTTTCAAAATAAAAAAATGGAAAATAAATTAATGAAACAAAAATACAATATATAACCACAACAAACAGGATATGGACTGACCATCTATATGTAAGTACAAATTACCTTTACAATGTATATTAATAGAATGTTTCCTCGGTGGGTACTTGAATTCAGGCCTAGGGACTAGGCCTTACTTTCTTGCCTTCAAGCATGGTGAGCTTCCCCTTCATCCACAGTGCTTCAGAGTTATCCAGGCCTCAACTTCAAATTCACAGGTAGGAGAAATGGCGTGAATTGGATGACAGGGAGCTATTTTTTTTTTTTTTTTTTTTGCCAAACACGGTCTTGAACTCAGGTAATGGCAACCGTGCCTCAGCTTTCATCACCATAGGCTGGGGTGCAGCCGCTGGGAACACAGCCTATACTGAGATCCTAGAACTTCAGGCCTTGTGCCGGGGGTGGGGGATGGGGAGGAATGCACAGAAAAAAAGTGGTAGGATGGTGATTTTACATTTTCTTCTTTTGCACCCTGGCCATCTGGGTCTGAGTGATGCGGCTCCAAAGGATACTTCACCTTGCATTGCTGAAGGCTTGCAGGCTACTGGGGAAGCCATAATCCAAAACAATGATTAGGCAGGCACCAGTGGCTCTCACCAGTCCTCTTTGATACTTACAAGGCTGTGATAGGAGGATTATGGTCAAAGTCACCCTTGGCAGGAAAGTCCTTGAGACCCCTGTCCAACCTCAATGCCAACAAAGCCAGATGTAGAGCTGTGTGGCTCCAGTGGTAGAGGGCTAATCTTGAGCAAGAACAGCTCATGGACTGTGCCCAGATCTTGAGTTCAAGTTTCAGGACTGGCAACAAACATACACAACAATCTGTGCAGCCATCTGGCTAAAGCAGGTCTCCCTCTTGTCCCCAACTGGATTGAACATGGTTTCCTGGTAAAAGGTCCGCTATCATCTTGACTCCATCCATTCTGTCTGCATCACAGGATTTCAGGCACACCCCCTTTCTTTCATGGTTCTTTTTGACCAATAGGAAACAAGAATAGTGGCCACGCCCACATTCCATGCTTCCCAGTAGCACCTGGTTTCCCTCTGTTGGGTGACACCACTACCAGCAGTTGAGGAAGGTAGAGGTATCTGAGTGTTGAGCAAGAGACTCCAGGTGACTTTGAGGTAGAGTAGGAAATGATGTCCTAGTAGGTGAGTGGGAGAATAGAGGATTTCCTAGAGCCTGGGAACATGGCCAGCCCAACTTTCCCATCCCAGCTCTCAGATGTCTGAAACTATAAGACTCAATGAGAGAACTGTGGGCAAGAAACTGCCCCAAGAACACCAGCAGTATCCTCTGGACAGACCTGAAACATTCAAGAAAACAAAGAACACAAAAAAGGGAGGGATCTCAAGACAAACACCACTGGGGAGACAGATTGAATGGAGAGTCCATCCAAAGGTGATGCGGACCATGGGCCTCCCCTGCCTTTTGACACAGTCACAGCCACGAGGGGCCAGAGTGTCAAGGGTCCCAATACCACCAAGGATCCACAGAGGTGCTAGCCGCATGTAGTGCCCACCCTGGACCACAGAAAAGAAGACTGTGCCTAGATCCAACCACTGAAGCAGGGAAAGACAGACCCGCAGGATCAATGGGAGTAAGAGAGGGAGAAGATAGCCCAGATACACGCAGCACCAAAAATGGAGGTAGAGATCCACAAGGCACCCATACAGTGGTTGGTTTCAGCAGAAATCGATTTACAATGTGCACTGGCCCAAGTGCAGCAGACCACTAATGACAGAGAAATGGAGCACAAAGCTCTCACCAACTGCCTGCAAGCTACAGAGTTGCCCATGGCACAGCTGGAGATATCGGCTTCTGTGGTCACTGCTGCAAAGGAGGAGACCAAAATGTTCTTCGAACAGCTGAATGATGTGACCCTTCAGCTCGAGGAAAAGACCAGAAGCTAAGATGACCTGGAGCAAGTGAACACAGAGTTGCAGGAGAAGCTGGAAGTGCTGTGGATACAGAGGAACAACGTGAAGAAGAGAAGATGCAAGTTCCAACAAGCGCTGGAGGGGGTTGAAGTACTGAAGAGACTACTAGACAACCTGAGCTGGCTGGTGACCACAGTGAATCTTGAGAGAGACACCTTCAAGGAGGACCTGAGCATTGAGAGGTCCGCACGGAAGGAGAAGGCATGGCAGCTGACCCAATGGGTGAACCAACTGACAGAGGAGAAGGAATGAGGGCCAAGGCATGTGTTGGACCTAGGTAATGAGCTGTGAGAACTAAGAAGGAAGCTGGTAAAGCCACGGCCCCCCGCGGGACCACCTGCCAAGTGGCAGCTGCAAGCTCACGCCTACAGCAACGAGATGGAGTTGAAAAACCTGGAGGAACAACTTCACATCCAGGTCCAGGAAAGCCAGTCTCAGTCTTCAGAACATGGAGCAGCAGGAGCAACTGCAGAGACTGGAGGAGAAAGCCTAGGATCAGCAGGAGATCCCTGAAACCCCACGATCAGCATGTGTGTGGCATGAACAACCGGAGGAAAAGCTGGCCCTGCTGTGGGACGCTCTCCACAGGGTGAGCAGTGAGAAGGAGGAGCTCGCCAGCATCCTGGACTCAGAGCAGCAGATGAAGAAACATCTGTGGGAAAAGTTGGACTGCTCAGAGGAGAAGATAGACAAATGGGTAGTCGTGGCTGAGAGAGAGAACCAAGCAGCTCAGGAGCAGCAGGAGCAGTCCCTGGACCAGTGCAGGAGTTCATAGCCTCCTGTGAATGTCACATTGTCTCCAATGAGCGACTGTGCTCTAGGAAGGAGGCCCTGCAGCAGTACTTAGAGAGGCAGACCCAGCTGCTGGAGCAGCTGAAGCAAGTGCAGGGCTCAACAAACTTGAGGGACCAGGTGGTGTCCCCGAAGTGGCAGGAAACTCTGAAGTGCCTGGAAGCCACCAGATCACAGGAGGAGTACCTGCAGGCCCAGCTGAGCTTCCTGGCTTTCCCTGTGGAAGGGGAAGTCATGAGCCATGGAGAGGCAAAAGGTAATGAGGCGAATCCCCCCACCCCCATGTGACCATCACACAGGATGGAGATGTCCTCCAGACGAAGAGTGACATGGCTCTGAGAGCGCTCTTGGAGGATGAGATCCACAGGGGGAAACTCCTGCCACAAGAATGGCGGGCCAGCTGCAGGCACTCCCTGGCCAACCCAGCAGCTCAGTGCCAGACTGAGCTGGAGCCACAGGCCCTCAACCCCATGAGCTGCCACCACAGCATGCATGGGGATGGGAAGCGGGACACATAGGCATCTGAGAAGAAAATCTGCTTCGTCCATTACCTGCCTGATGAGGTGGACTTCAAGAGTCCAGCAGGTGAGCTCCACCATAGATGCAGCCAGCTGTTGGCACACATCCGAACTATCGAGGAGTCCCTCATGGTGTGTAAAGAGCAGATGTTGGTCCTGAATGAGCTGTGTTGGGAGAAAACCCAGTGCATGCACTGGCTGTCCCAGGGAAGATCGAGAAGAGGAGAGTGTTGCTCAGCTGCTGTCACTCCTCGCCAGGGAAGGCACAGACAGCAGTCTCCAGATGCCAGCACAGGCTGAGCCTCCCACCTCCTCCCCCACATTGCTGCAGAAGCAACTTGAAGACAGCATGGAGACTGCCAGAGGAGAGGTCAGAGTTCCTGACCACATAGTGGACTCCCTCAAGGAGTATGTCCTGCCCCAGATGCTCCACATCCCGATCTGCCCACAGCTCCCAGGCTCAGGGGAGGAGTGCTCTCTCACTTTCTCCTGTAGATTGATGCGGATGATGACTCTCTATGTGACATACTGACTCTCAAAAGCCTTGGCAGCCACCAGAAGTAGGTGACCAAGTGGCTTTCTCTCAGGCCTCCATCTGTGGGGCAACGGGAAGGTTAAACTGGGGGTAGGGTAGGGCAGAGGCTGAAGGGAGTTGGCCCAAACTCAAGGAACATCTAATGGCCCATTGGTGTCCAGGAAAGAGGCCTATGTTTTGCTTATCACAAAGAATAAATTGTTTTCAAAGCAAAAAAAAAAAAAAAAGCCTAAAAACAAAGATTTGCTCTTCCAGCCCTGGGGCTTGAACTCAGGGCCTGGCCACTGTCCCTGAGCTCTTTTTGATCAAGGCTGGCCTTCCTTTCCAGCTTTTTCTGTGTGGAATAGAACCAAGGGCTTCAGGCATGCTAGGCGAACACTCTACCACTGAGCCACATTCTCAGGTAGGATGAATTTTCTCTCTCCCAAAGCCATATGGCCATTCCTCAGATAAATAGGAAGTAGGGGCTAGGATGAATATGAAGCACAAGTCTGGTTCACCCCAAAATATTCCTCTGCCCCCTCTTCCCACACCCTGAGTTGAAGTTTCTCTTCTACCATTGAGGGATGAGAGAGGGAGAGGGGAGTCCCAAGAGAGTACCAACAACCGTGGCCCCCTGAGTCCCACATCCTTCCCCACACAAGTGGTCCTCCAGATTGTGATCTTACCTGACTCAATGTGAAGTCTACACTGTCTCCCCACCACTGCAAGGCTCAGGATGAAATAAAGGTCAGCCCAGGCCTCAGCCCACACCCAAGGTGGA
The DNA here is from genome assembly GCF_019054845.1 of Dipodomys spectabilis. Taxonomy (NCBI): domain Eukaryota; kingdom Metazoa; phylum Chordata; class Mammalia; order Rodentia; family Heteromyidae; genus Dipodomys; species Dipodomys spectabilis. The sequence continues at coordinate 1,469,322 of NW_024871021.1, read as the reverse complement.
AGCTCCTAGTCCCAGACCTACTTCCACCTCTGACTGCCCCTATTTAGGCCAGACCCACCTCTCACCACTATGTTGGTGGTGATGACTTCAAGAATGGATTCCAGGAAGAAGGTCTATGGCAAAGAGCAGAAGCAGCAGGGTGAGCAGGGCAGACGGAAGTGGGGTGATTGCTCTGGGATCTTCCTTGGAGCCCTCCTGTCCAGCCAAACCCATGCTGACCCAAAGCACGGACAAGGCCAGGGGGTGAGACGAGACGGAGGAGCACAGGACTAAAGGAGGTACTGCTTTATCTTGGAGGACTTGATTAATTCTAACTATAATTAATTCCAATTATATTTGGCCCATGCTAATCCCAAAGACAGTATGCAATGCCTCTACTTGTTGTTGTTGGCCATGAGCACTGTCCCTGAGCTCTTTTTCTCAAGGCTGGCACTCTACCACTTGAGCCACAATGCCACTTTTGTTTTCTGACGGTTCATCCATAAGAGTCTCATACACTGTCCTGCCCAGACTGGCTTGGCACCGTGATCCTCCAGATCTCAGCTTCCTGAGTAGCTAGGATGACAGACATGAGCCACCAGTGCCCAGTATGTGATGCCTTTTGAAGACATCTTGGTGAGTCTGTAAAGGAGACCCAAAGGGCCTGGATAGACCATGACCCAATCAAGGAGCTGGGATGGGGGAAGGCTGACCTTCTAGCCATTCTGTTCACCCAAAATTGAAGATGCCAGGTGCTGTTGTATGCATCAAACACCTAGGCCAGCAGTCAGCAGGCTTAGTGGGGGAAAAAGTAGAGTACCCAAAGACTGCAGTGTAGAAATCTCTGATTTTGCATGCATGTGGTGTGTGTGTTTGTGTATGTGTGTGTGTGTGAACTCAGGGCCTATGCTCTATCCCTGAGTTTTCTTGCTCAAGGCTAGTGCTGTGCCACTTGAGCCACAGCCCCACTTCCTTTTCTATGGCTAATTTTAGGTAAGAGTCTCAAGGACTTTCCTGTCCAGGGTGGCTTTGAATCATGATGGGGGCCCAAGGGAAGCAAGAATAAACACAACTCGCAAGCACAATCCCTATGGTGGGCCACTCCTGTCCCCTGGTGGCCACAAGCGGAACATGCGGTCCCATGCCATTATCCTCTAGAGTTCAATTTGGGTAATTAGTAGGGCCAAGCTGACTTTTGCTCACCCTGATTGCTGATGCCAGAGCAGGTCTGTTCCACCCTAGGCCAAGAGAGCTCCAGGAGGCCCAGCTTTCCAGGGACACAGGGAAGGGAGAGGTCAGCTCCAGGCTGAGCTAAGAGCCTTTGCCCACAGATACCCCAACTTGGCCTTACTTATCACCATAAGACCTGTCAAAGAACAAGCCCAAAAAAACAAAATTGGAGCTGTGTCTCCAAGTAGTAGAGCTCTAGCATTGAACCAAAGAGCTCAGGGACAGGGCCCCCAAGCTTTGAGTTCAAGACCCCCAGCTTACCTTCCCCCATAAAACACAGCTTGTCTAAATCTGAACTAGTAGGATTTGTGAAGTGTTTCTGAAGAATGGTGATACTCAAGAAAGCACCCTAATTCTAATGACAGCTGAACTTGTGACATACAGCTATGTGCTGAGTCCTTCACAGGGCGGTATTTCCTGGGTCCTTCCCTCATGGGAGTTATGTGTTGAGTCCTCAAAAATGTGCTGTTTGCTTAGTCATCCCAAAGGGTGCTATGTGCTGAGTCCCTGAGAAGGGTGGGCCATCCTGGGTTTTTTAAAGGGTGCTTTGTGCTGAGTCCATTACACAACGTATTGTCTGCTGAGTCCTTCAAAAGGTGTGGTGTGCTAATGCATCCTAAAGGGTCCTGCTATGTGTGAGCCCTTGAGAAGAGAGGGATGAGGTATGCTTTTAGTGCTGTGTGCCAAGTCCTTTACATAGCGTGCTCTGTACTGTCCTTCAAATGGTGCTGTGTGCTGAGTGCTTCCACAGTGTGGTATGTGCTGAGTCCTCCAAATTGTTCTGTGTGCTGAGTTTATCGAAGGAAGCTGTGCACTGGGTGTTTTACACAACGTGCTTCAACACAAAGTGTGATGAGTCCCTGGAAAAGAGTGCTATGTGCTGAGTGTTTCAAAGTATGCCATGCACTGAGTCCATTAAACTGTGGGCTATAGACTCCCTCCTTCAAAGGGTGCTGTGTGCTGAGTACTCTACCCAGCATACTGCATGCTGAGTCCTTCAAGGGGAGTTGTGTGCTGAGTCATTTACACAGGTTGCTTTGTGCTGATTTTGGAAGTGTGCTGTGTGCTGAGTCACCCCAAATGGTGCTATGTTCTGAGTCCTTGAGAGGTGGTTATCCCCAACAATCACACAGACACAAACACAAACACACATACACACACCTGCTTGGTGTGTGGAGTGGAGGGGGATGGAGGAGAGTCTCCTCCACTGGAGGGGCTGGGGGGAGATTGGATCCCCTGGGCCAGTACTGGGGGTGGGGGATAGTGCTGAGCTGAGATAAGGCTGCAATTGCCATAGTCTAGAAGCCTCAGGGCCCAGTCAGGGCTGCAATTGTGGCCAGGGGTGGGGGCGGGGCCCAGGGAAGGAGGGGGCGGGGCCCAGGAGCGCATTTTGGCGGCAGCAATGGCCAGGAGCCAAGGGGGCAGGGGTGTGTGCGCAGAAGGTGCGGGGTGGCCCAGGAGAGGAGTGTGGGGCCAAGAAAGAGCTGGGAGAACAAGCAGGAGCACTAGCACGAGCACTAGCACCCGTGGAAACGGCTTCAGTGGCTGGCTGCTGCTCTGATCATAGTGTGGGTCCTGGCCGGGAGTAAAGAGCATGCGGAGCCTGCACGGCAGGCAGGTCGCCACACGCAGCCCCTCGGAGGCGCCCAGCCATGGTGGCCTTGAGTCTGAAGTCCCTGCGCGTGGAGCTCGGCAGAGGCAGTGGCTGCTGAGGCACCGGCGGCCACAGGTTAGGAGGCCGCTGAGGCTGCGGTGGTGGCTGAGGAGGAGCAGAGGCTGTGAGCAGCTCCACCATGCGCCCGCGCTGCGTTTCAAACATGGCGCTGCTGGCTCGGACCCGAGAAGCATCTAGCAGTCACCTGGCGGAGCTGTTGCGCCCCTGGCCTGCTTGTCTCCCTTGTCAGCCCTTGGTCCTCAGACTCTCGGCATGCACCCGGAGTTGCAGACTACAGCTATTCCCAGCAGCACACGTGAGTGGCCGACCTGGGCTCCCGCACCCAACAACACTCCCTGTAAACCTCTTCCCCCACTCTACCCTTCCTCCCCACCCTCGCGGACCCGGACCCTTGCCTCTTGCCTCCCCCTCCCTTCCTGCCTGCGCCACCCCTGTGTGCCACAGTCTGTCCTCGCTCTGCCACAAATGCACCCCAGGGGTCGGGGGTGGAGGTGGGTGCCCACCCGGGGATCCCACCCTCATCCCTAGCGGACAGTGTTCCAGGAAAAGGGGAGCTGCAGGGCTGGGGAGGTGGGGGCACCACAGAGCCCCTGGCCTGGAGCAGTGGGAGCCACACAGCTGTGCACCTGCACCCTTCCTCTCCCTGGTAGGAACCTGGTGGCTTTAGTCAGAGGTGGGGAGTTTCACCTCCACACCTGCCTTCTTGGTTCTTTTCCCTTTTGGTGGGCAGGGGGGTGTTGGATGCAGAAGATAGACCCCGTTGTTGTGTGAGCCCTTGTCTTCTGTGCTCAGTCACCCTTTCACCTGAGGACATTCCCAGAAGAGCCCACTAGAGAGGTGAGGGCACTGGGGTCAGATAGAAGGTGGGTATTTGGGAGAAAAACACACCCCCTCTGACACACATACAACCGGCCAGTACCCCCAACCCCAGCTGTCAACAGTTCTGACTGGGTGATCACATTTCCCAGTTCTGCCAGCTTCTGCTAGTGCTCCCAGTCCATCTGGTCTCCTAGTCCTCCCCAAGAATTTGCCAAGTTGCCCAGAAGTATGTAGGAGGGAATTAGGGAGTCCAACCATGTATATAGCCCTTAGGATCCCATCAAAGTCCCCAACAACGCCCCCACCCCAGGTCAGACACCTCTCTGGAGGCACCATGACCCCCTGCTTTGTTTTCTGTCCAGGCTCTGAGAAGCCACGTGTCTCAGGACTCCTTCACCCAGCGTCCTGGCCTAGGGTTTTGGTGAATGGGGAGTCAAGGCTGGTTGTTCCCAATGGGAAGGGTCTGGCCCTGGAGAAAGGGAGAGTCAGGGTGGTTCTGCATTATTAGAGCATTGTTCCCCTTGATTGAGATCCCCTGGTTCTGACTAGGGAACCCTTGTGCTCCAGCTAGTACATTGCCCAGATGAGAAACCAACAAACTCAGGAGAGACACTGCTCTGAATCTGTGTCTGTGTGTGTGTGTGTGTGTGTGTGTGTGTGTGTGTGTGTGTGTGAGAGAGAGAGAGAGAGAGAGAGAGCGAGAGAGAGAGAGAGATCATCTTTCTCATTGTACAGTCACCATGTCTAAAAAGAGCAAAAGCATTTTATTTGTGTGTATGTGTGTATTTGTTATTCTTTTTCAATTAATGCCCAGTATGAGCCCAGCCATAATTTTTGTTTTCTCTTTCACCGTTTCATGGCTCCTTTAGAGAAGGTTTCAGTAGATGTTCCTTTCCACCTCTTTCTTCCCCTTTCCTGCACCCCACAGTAGCTGCTGGACCTGCGTGGGTCTCCCCTAGAAGGCCTGTGTGAACCGCAGACCAGAGTAGCCTTCTGTCTTTAGCCAGAAGGCTCATGAGACTACTGTGATCACAGCCGCACTCTTCCAGCCAGACAGTCTGCTCTGGTGTGTATAGTTGGAGCTAATTCAATGTTGGGAATGAGTCTGCCAAACATAAATAGGGAACGAGATGGGAGGTAGTAGGGCAGGGGCTGTGAATCTAGGAGTGTCTGTGAAGTGATGAACGGTGTGACATAGCAGATGGTTCACCACTGAGGATTAGAGGAGAATCTTACCCAGGGTATTGACGGTGTACGTGGGCATCTGGGCAGGGAGCTCCGGGCCCCAAATGATGGCATGGATTCCCTCCCAGGGCCATGCACTGGTGGGTAGTCCTCCCTGGATTCCTACAGACTCCAATCTGTGTCCCTTCTGGGCTGTTTCCAGCTGGGCAATGGTAGGCAAGTGTGTTCCTCCTGCTGGAGCCTACTTGGGATCAGGACATAGCAGTTAGCTAGGGATCTCTGAATGCCATTTTCTGTAACCTGCTGTAGGCTGTCTGGAAGGAAAAGGGGACCACTGACTTTGGAACCCTTTAAGTTTGATTGGGACAAGTTGAAATGCCAGCTTTTCAAGGGTTTTTTCCTTGAAGCTGGCAATTTCTACGAATGCTTGGGATACTGGGTCAAATGAGATGGACCATTTCAGCCACCAAACAATGACATTCAATCAATACAAGCAGAGTTCCCGAGCCATATGGTCTCCTGCTATGAATATCATGCCTTGACTGCCTTTCTCCGGCAGCTGCTGATTCTCCTCCAGCTCTCTCTAGGGTGATCACTACAGTTGAGAATGTTGTGGGGAGCAGAGATTGTGACCTTGCCATCTGCAGCCTGATCGCTGTGAGCAGAGACGATTCCCAATACCTGTACTGGACTCTGGGAGATTCAGAGACCCAGGATGCCTCAGGGATCCTTTTCTGCAACATGAAAATTGGGGGCCGGATATGGTGGACCATCCTGTCTGGCCCTAGGGAGTACAGAGGAGGCCCCTTGAGCCAGGCTTTCGTCTCACGACAACCTTGTTCACAGCTGTATGGGGAATGGAGTGCCACAGAGCTGGTCAGTGGCTGGACAGAGATCTTTGAGAAGATAGGCATCCCAGAGGCCCTGGAAATCAGTGAGGACATCATGGCTCAAGTCCTTGGAATCAAAACAGTTAAGTGCAATGGCACCAGGAGGGTGGGAAGAGGGAGGAGGGAGAACTGTTGGAGAGCTACATCAGGCTTTGCCCCCACACAGGATACTTACCTGAATTAGATGGGACTTTTCTGTAGTATTGTCATAGACAGATGCTCATTTATTTATCCAACAAACCATTACAGTGTGTGCCAAGACTGGGGGGAGGAGGGCGGGTCATACATGATGAAGGTTCCAGTGCTGGTTCCACAGCACATGAAGAAATTTGGTTTGAGCTGGATACCATTGCTTCATTCCTGTCATCCTAGCTAGGGAGGCTGAGATAAAAGGATTGAGGCTTAAGGGCCAGGCAGAAAAGCCTGTAAGACTCTTATCTCCAACTGACTACCAAAAAGAAAATGTCAGAAGTGGATGAGTAGCTCAAGCTGTAGACTGTTGGCCTTGAGCAAAAAGGCTCAGGGACAGCACCCAGGCTCTGAGTTCATGCCCAGGAGTAACACAAAGAAAGGAAAGAGAAAGAGAGGAGGGAAGGATGGAGGGAGAAAAGGAGGAAAGGAAAGAAGAAGGGAGCATGCAAGCCTTGGTTTGGAGTCCCTGGATCAAGGGAGCCAATCATTCATAATCTCTGTGGGGACAGTTTCAGAGCCTAAAGCTAGTGTGTAGGACCAAGCCACTGAACCTTTCATGACATCAGCAACTTCAGGACATCCAAATCTGAGTGGTCGCTGACTGCAGAGGGAAACAGCCTCGGGTAGACCCTAGGGCTCAGGGTGGGTCACAGAGCTTCAATCTCTCCTAACTCACTGAGTTTATTTTCTGGTCAGATAAGAAGAAACTGTCCCAGGGCTAGGGAGGTGTAGGGTGAGGGACTGGCTAGACGGGGGTGGCAAGGGATAAGCAGGAAGATGAAGAGGGAGGACAATCCCAGATCCAGTGTGTCAGGCCATTGGAGCCATGACCTCAACTGACAACCTAGACCATCAGTGATAGAATCTTCAACCCAGCCACATGGCTATTAAAAGTCCTGGCACTCTGGGTTCACCGTTGACAACCTGGCTGTCATCCATTGTAGGATGCCTGTACAGTACATCCTTGGGGACTGGCACTTTTGCTGGCTCAATCTGAAGGTGACACCCCCAGTGTTCATTCCTCAACCAGAGACAGAGGTAAGCGTGCTACTGGAACAGGACACCCAGGGAATGAGGGCGAGAGTCAGACCCGTGTTGCCCCCAGACTTCCTCTAGGGGACTCTAGGGCCCCATGACTGCCATCCTCAGAGGTAGAGGTGGGTATCTTTGCTGACTCACACTTTAGTCTAGATGGCAGATGTGCTAGGGGCCGACTGAAGGTCAAGGCTAGTGGGAAAACAGGAGGCACTGGCTCTGAGCAGGGTTGTTTTTTGAGGATACTCACAACCCAGGAACATTCCTAAGATGGATCAGCCCTTTTCTCCTCCCTGAGAGAGAGGGACCTAGAGCCCTCCAGTCTGCATCCTTTGGATGAGAAATTCATTCATTCCCATATCCTTTGTTTGGATAACTTGATCTCACCTGACTGCCCAGTGTCAAGGCAGGACAGTGAGAGATCTTGAGTCCTTGATAAGGTCACGGGATCGTCAGTATGAGATTGTACTTGAATGTCCTGACTTGGTGCATGGTCAGTCCCATCTCAGCCTGTCATGATCTAAGACATAGAATCTAGAGACTCAGAGCAGGGTGGGGTCTATTCTGTGAGGCTGGAGTATTATGTGTGAGCTTTGAGCTCCCGTGTGCTCACCTGCTTCCTTTTCTTGGGTGGCTCTATGCTAGAAAAAGTTTAAAACTAGGGCCTGGGTCCCATGCCTTGTTTTATGCTCAAAGCTAGCACTCTACCATTTGAGCCAAAGCTCCACTTGCAAGGTTTTTGGGTGTTTAATTGGAGATAAGAGTTCTGAATGACTTTGATGCCAAGGGTTGCATCCAACTGCAGTCCTCAGATCTCAGTCTCCTGAGGGGATAGGATGACAGGCATAGAAAAGCATCTTTGGCCAGGTGCCAGTGGCTCATGGCTGTCATCCTAAATACTCAGGAGCTGAATCTTAGGATCACAGGTAAAAGCTAGCTTGGGCAGGAAAGACCCTCAGACTCTTCTCTCCAATAAAACACCAGAAAACCGGAACTGTTTCTGTGGCTCAAGAAGTACAGTGCTGGACTTGAGCTGAAGAGCTCAGGGATAGCACCCAGGCCCAGAGTTCAAGCCCTACAACCAACAAAAAGAAACAAAGTAAAACATCTGTGCCTGCAAAGACAGTGGAGGTGTGTTTGTGTGTATGTGTGTGTGTGTGTGTGTATGTGGGTGGGTGGGTGGGTGGTGGTGGTGGTAGATATTTAGCGCCCTGCTCAATCATCATTTTAGATGCATTGTCCCAAACTCTTAGTTCACGGCAGCTGATTCTTTTTTTTTTTTTTTACTTTAATTTTATTTTATTTGAGAACATACTATACAGAGGGGTTACAATTACATGGGCAGGATACGGCAGCCGATTCTTGACCACAGATGAAGCTCTGGGTTGGATGTCGACCATCGCACCTCAGTCTCCTCATGGGACAGTTGTGAGTAAATAAGGGACTAATACAGAAGGATCTCTGGAGCAGGGCCAGGCACAGAGGGAGCAGGTGTCAGATACATTTCTCAACAATTCTGTGAGCATATGACAGGAAGTTGCCAGGAAAGGGCTCATATGGAGTCTGTTATTAATCATGCGACAGGTGTGGGATTATGAAACAAAACGTGGCTGTCTTTCATCATTACCCTGACCCCATGAGGAAGGGATCCTTTACTCTATTCATTTTTCCAGCTGGGGAAAATGAGTCATTGAGAAGCCAGGTGACCTACTCATGACCTCCAGCTGACAGGAATCTTGGCCTGATATCTCTGCCATGCTTCCTAGGACAGTGGGTATTATTCAGTCCACTTCTTGTGGTGGGAAGTCCACTTCTTGTCATTTTTGGGGATTGAATTCTGGGCCTGGATGCTATCCCTGAGCTCCTCAGAACAAGGCTAGTACTCTACCCCCTGATCCACAGCATCACTTCCGGGTTTCTGTTGGTTCTTTGAGGATAAGAGTCTCACAGTCATTCCTCCCGAGCCAGCTATGAACCACGATCTTCACATCTCAGCCTCCTGTGTAGGTAGGATTATAGGTCTGAGCCTCCAGCACCTGGCTTAAGTGTAATTCTGGACCTCTGTCTCTCTCTCTCTCTCCCTCTTCGTCTGTCTGTCTGTCTGTCTGTCTCTCTCTCTCCCTCTTTCTTTCTCTCTCTCAGGAATTGTTTGAATGAGTGCTGGAAGAGGTCGCCCAGCATCCCCATGTGGCTGGAACCCAAGGTGGCCCTCTCATTTTGGAGTTGGGCTGTGGGTCAGGAGCTGTTTTGCTCAGCCTGTTGAACCAGCCCCTTGAGGTAAGCCCCTCTGTGCCCTGGCTAGACCATGAGGGTTATTCACATTGTCCATCCCATGAGTCCTTCCCCACATCCCTCTGCTACACCGTTGAAGGAATGTGGATGAGAAGGTGTCACCTTGTCCCCCTGCCAAGCACAATCCCGGGCCTCTGACCTATACCCCCACCTATCTGACAAGAACCTGGCTATGACAATAAAAACACTCCATATGTACTACCCTTTGCTGGGGAGTGTCGTTTCGGTTAGGGGGGCAGGGTTCAGAGGAAAGACCCCAGACCTGACACCTCCCGGTGGGACATTTGTTCTAGTGACAGAGCCACGTCATTGTTGTGGATAAGGAAGAACCCTCCATCAGACTGACCCAGAACAATGCTCAAAGATAGGTAGGCTGTTGAAGTATCAAACCCACTTATGTCTGCTTCCTACTCCCAACAAGGAGGTGTAGTTAGGGTGGCCCGGCCCTGGGCTTAAGGAATTATAAATGGATGGTGGTGGTCAAGAGCTCATGGCTCCCACCCACCATCCTGGCTCTTTGGGAGGCTGAGGTCTGATGGTTGTGACTCAGAGCAGCCCGGGCTGGAAAGTCCAGGAGATTCTTATCTCCCATAAACCACCTTCCTCCCCAAATCCACACTCAAAAAAGCCAGATGTGGTGCTGTGGCTCAATTGGTAGAGCTCAGCCTTGAACAAAAGAAGGTAAGGGATAACACCCAGACCCTGAATCCAAGCCCTAGGACTAACACAATCATAAAATACATGAATAGTGTACATCTTTCATCTGACTACCAGTTTTCTCAATGGTACATGTAGCCAAAGTTAAGGGGCTCCCTTTCATGTTCCCCTAACCCTCTCCTCTCCTTTATCTGTGCAGACTTTATCTGTTGCAGGACAGAATTCGGATCATCCCCCTGGATGTGACCTTAGGTACCCTCCCTCATCCACCTTCCTTGGGGTCAGGATCCTGGGTGCACTGCCTGCTGGGAGGAGGAGGCATCACAGAGATGAGGGTAGGTATCCCCAACACTCATACACAAACACCCCTAAGCCAACTCAGACTAGCTTTTTCCAAAGACACTTTATCTTCTTGGATTAACTGACCTAGGAGAGGAATTTGATGCCCTGTAATGATTATTTTAACTTGGGCTTGCTAGTTGACAGGAGATAAACGGGAGCAAAAAAAAACGAAAAGTCTTTGGTGCCCATCACCTGGGGTTTGGGCTCATGCCTGTCATCCTGGCTACTCGGGATGCTGAGATCTGAGGATCACAGTTTGAAGCCAGCCATAAGCTGGAAAGCCCATGAAAATCTACTCTCCATGGAACCTCGAAAAAGCCAGAAGTGGATCTGTGGTTCAAGTTTAGACCACCAGCCTTGAGCAATAAAACTCAGAAAGACAGCTCCCAGATCCTGAGTTCAAGCCCACACAAAGAAAGGCCCTGTCTTTTTGCCCACAGATTGCCCAGGCTTTCAGCCCCCTCTCACAGATTGTGATACAACACCTGCCCCTGGGTGGTTTATGAGCTCCTTCACAAATCCAGTGGTGGAATCCAAGCCTTCCCCTTCATGCATTCTCAAGCAGCACTGGCTGGAAGGCAGAGCCTGACAAGGCTGACAGCCTGCACAGCAGAGAGGCTCCAGCTTTTCCAAGGTGATCAGAAACCGCTTCTTAGAGACAGCACTTGAAAAGGGGATATTGCTTAACAAGGAGGCTCTGAAGGAAGCACAGAGAGCAAAGGTGCTGCAGATGATGGGCAACATAGCAGAGCGTGTTCATTTCCAGCCAGGGCTGCTGGTGAGAGACTTGGTATAGTTGTGCGAGACTGTCCCAAGACAGGCCTGAGGGATCACAGAAGAACAGCTATCCAGCGCTGGGATTTTGTCTTAGAGGTGGCGGGCTCGCCTAGCACACAGGAAAGCATGGGTTCGATTCCTAGGTCCTGAATACACAGAAAAATCTGGAAGTGGCATGGTGGCTCAGGTGAAAGAGCACTGCCCTGGAGACAAAGCAAGTCAGGGACAGTGCAGGGTCATGAGGTCAGGCCCCAGGGCTGTCACCATAAAACAGTTCTCCCAGTGACCTTTGTGACAGGTGGATGGCTATGAACTGAATCTCTTAGTAGTTCCATCTGTGCTTTGTGTCCCTTTGACAGAGGGGAGTTGGACAGTCCTTCTGCCCTGGGCACCCCTGGGCCCGGTTATCAGCAACCCTCCCAATGTCTTCCACCAGGACATGGAGCAGCTGGCCCCAGAAGTCCTCAGGTATCGGTTGGGTGGGGCAGGGGGACATAGGGCAGGCCCCAGAACTCATTGTGGGTTTGATCTGCCATGGAAGATCAGACAATCCGGAGGAGGCAGATGGGAGGATAGAGGGGGTTAGTGATGTGGAGGGGGCCCTTTAATCCCCACGCCTCCACCCATATTCTAGCCTCCCTTTGCTGTCCCTGAGGGAGGTAGATTGGTGTCTATGTGGTAGTGTCTAGAGAAGGACTAGGTGGAAATTCTGAAGGACTAGACACGTTAAAACCATGAGCCGGTGGCTCATGCCTGTCATCCCACACCTGTCATCCTGGCCACTAGGGAGGGTGAGATCCAGAGGATCTCATTTCCCAGCCCAGGCAGGAAAGTCCCACCAGAGCCTCATCTCCAATCTCCAACTGGAAGTGGCACTGTGGCTCAAGTGGTAGAGCACTGGCCTTGAGGAAAATTAGATATCAGGGACAGTACCCAAGCCCTGAGTTCAAGCCTCTCAACCAAAAAACAAGAACAAAAACAAAAACAAAAAACCAAACAAGAAAGAAAGACACCCCTTCCTTGTTTGCAAGAGATAGTGAAGTAGTAGGGTTGCTGTGGTTGTGAGACCAGATGCTGGCCTCACAGTACAGACATTTTTAATAACTCCCCAGGTTTACCCCAGTGTGAAGCCATAGCAGGGTGGGTGGTGCCTTACCAAGAACTCCAGAGGTTGTGGCTTGTCGCAGGCAGGGAGTGGGTGAATGGGAGGAGTGGTGGGATGGTAGTGTCAATTATATGCTCTCCATCCATGGAAGAATGGTTGTGCATGCTAGTGACCAAGTCTGAAGTGCAGGGTTACATGTGTTTTGTGTTTTGATGAGTTGGGTTTTCCCTTGCAGAGGAGGCTACAATGCTTGATAAGAAATGTACTCCTTATCTTGCCCATGTAATTGTAACCCTTCTGTACATTATTTTCACAATAAAAAAAGAAAGAAAGAAAAGAGTTGTATAGAAAAATAGATGGGTGTAGCCGGGCGCTAACAGTAGCTCATAATTGTCATCCTAGCTACTCAGGAGACTGAGATCTGAGGATCACAGTTCAAAGCCAGCTTGGGCAGGAAAGTCTGAGACTTTATCTCCAATGAACCACCAGAAAATTGGATGTGGTGCCGTGGCTCCAGTAGTAGAGCGCACACTTTCATCTGAAGAGCTGAGGGCCTGCTGGCAGGCCCAAAGTTCAAACCCCATAACCTACAACCAAACAAAAGGTATCTGAATTTTTGGCATAACAGTGTGTACAGTAGAAATGCAATGATGTGTTGTGAACCATTTCAGACATGTGAGAGGCTCTGAGTTTTGTCTGCAGTTGGTCTGATGATGGTAGTGCCATCATCTCTGGGGTGGAATATTCAGGGTGCTCAGGTACTGCTGAGGCTTTGGGCTACCACTGTGTGTGTCTGTGTGTTTGTGTGTGTGTCTGTGTGTGTCTGTGTCTGTGTGTTTGGATGTAGAAGACCTGGGACTTGAACTCAGGGTCTAGTTGAAGTTCCTATGCTTCTGTGCTCAAAGCTAGTGCTCTAACACTTGAGCTGCAGCTCCATTTCTGGCTATTTGGTGGTTCGTTGGAGATAAGAGCCTCACAGACATTTCTGTGCTGGCTGGCTTTGACCTCAGCCTCCTGAGTAGCTAGGATGACAAGACCAGTGCCATATTTGTGTGTGTGTGTGTGTGTGTGTGTGTGTGTGTGTGTGTGTGTATTTTCCTCATCTTTCTCTGTCCCCTTCTTGGGTGCCTGTCTGCCTCTTTCTGACCTCGGATGGTGCCCCTCCTCCACACCAACCTTGCCTTTAGCCTCCTATCTGGGTCTACAATGAGTCCTAAATTGCCAGAGACTTGAGTTCAAGTTTTTCTTGGGGGCCCAATTCCAGCTGTCCAAATCTTTGGCCACCTGCAGGGGATTCTGGGTCAGCCGGGCCAGCTACAATAGAGTCTTCCTGTCTCTGGGTGGGGAACTCAGACATGGGATGTCCTGCCCTTTTCCTCAGCTAGACGCCTGGTTGCATGTCCCTCTCAGCAGGCTGGCTTTGGAGTGGGGGAAGGGGGTTGCCGGTGGCTCTGGCCACCTTGAGCTTGATAGGACTGAAGGCCGCCCAAGCAAGGAGGATTTCGGCCTGCATTGGAGGTGAGACCAAGGTGGCTTGGAAGTGTCTGTTGGTGTCTAGGCAATGTCTACGTACTTTATCTCAGGCAAGTCTATCTTCCAGCACCAGGTGTGCCTCTCCAATCTTTCTAGAGAATTCTGGATGCCCAGAATACAGAGACACAGTCTTTAGATTCCAGGGCCAGGGAATTGGGGGAGGAGAGACTGGTATGGCCAATACCTCAATGTTCTGGGGCATTAGCCTTGACCTGGCTATGCCCCCCTTTTGTACATTCACTTCTTAACCCAGAACTGGCCAGAAACAGGCCACTTGTGGTGGTGCTGTAGAAGTGGCAGGAGTGGAATTGAAATCTAGGATGACCAAAATCTCGATTGATGGCCTGAGGGAGGGGCGGGGGAAGGTGTTTTTAAAAAAAACCTCTTAGAACTGGAACTCAGGGCCTAGGCACTGAGCTTCCTTTGCTCAAATCTAACACTCTACCACTTGAACCACAGCTCACATTTCATCTTTTTCAGTAGTTTAGTGGAGATAAGAGTCTCAGGAACATTCCTGCCTGGGCTGGCTTCAAGCTGCCATCTTAAGAGGTCAGCCTCTTGAGTAGCTAGGTTTGCTGGTATGAACCACTGGCACCTGCTAAGGATGTTTGTGTGTGTGTGTGTGTGTGTGTGTGTGTGTGTGTTTACCAGGGCTTGAACTCAGAGCCTTGGTGGTATCCTTTAGCTTGTTTGCTCAAGGCTCTTGCTCTACCACTTGCACTGCAGTAGCTCTGCTTCCCAGCTTTTTGGTCATTCATTGGAGGTAAGAGTCTGCCCAGGCTAGCTTTGAATCTTGATTGATCCTCATGTGTCAGCCTTGAGTAGCTAGGATTATAGCCATGAGCCACTGGCATCCAGCTGCAAGGATGTCTCTACATACTGTCTTCTGTTCTAACGGCTGTCTACTTGCCCTGGCCTAGATCTCTGATCTCCACATCAGCTCCCAGCAGCCCTTGCCTGTGTGGAGAACATAAAGCTCAAACCTGTCAAGCATTCTATTTCTATGTCCTCAGGGGAGGGTACGTTTCCTCTGAAGCCTGGAGAAGTAGGGGGAGGGGGAGGAAGGTTAGCTGTAGATGGGTGCTAGGCTGGGAGAGAGGTACATTGTATGAGCCAAGAAGGAAAGTGTGGACAGATGTTCATAGCTCATGCTCTCATATTCCTAGCTCCTCAGGAGGCTGAGATCTAAGGATTGGCATTAAGAGGAAGCCCAGCTCACTTTTCTCTTTCTTTCTTTCTTTCTTTCTTTCTTTCTTTCTTTCTTTCTTTCTTTCTTTCTTTCTTTCTTTCTTTCTTTCTTTCTTTCTTTCTTTCTTTCTTCCTTCCTTCCTTCCTTCCTTCCTTCCTTCCTTCCTTCCTTCCTTCCTTCCTTCCTTCCTTCCTTTCTTTCTTTCTTTCTTTCTTTCTTTCTTTCTTTCTTTCTTTCTTTCTTTCTTTTTGTATCAGTAGGACCTTTTTTGTGTGTAAAAATACTGTACAGAGGGGTTACAATTACATGGGCAAGATAATGAGTACATTTCTTATCACCAGCTCACTTTTCTAAAGTGTGTGAGACTCCTGTCCCAATAACCACCTGAAAGCTGGAAGAAAAGTTGTGGCTCAAGTGGTAGAGTTGCTAGTCTTGAATGAAAAAAGTGAAGGACAGAGCCCGGGTCCTGAGTTCAAGCCCTAGTACCAAGATGTGCCCATGCGCACACACATACACACACACACACACACACACACACACACACACACACACACACACACACACACACACACACAGAGGAATGTGGTAATGATGAGCTGAGCTAGAACTGGGGGCAGTCCAGATGCACAGTCATAGTAAACTCTCAACACGTAAGTTTTTTCTCCCCAACTCCTTCTTGGGCTGAGGGGTCTGGGCCATGGCAGTAAGTTCCATGGAACCTGCCCCTCCATCCATGCGTAGGGTACAAGACCTAGGGAAGAACAAGGTGGATGCTCATTTATACTCGGTGCATGATTTCAGACCAGAATCTGCCTCTGAACATTGGTGAGGAAAACAGGGCTCTGAGCCCTGGAACTCCTGGGATAGTCACTGCTACAAGCAGCAGCCAGCCAGCTATAGATTTCTGAGCCTACAAGTCTTTCACGAGCCCAACTCAATACCCACCCAAGGCGTGCCTGACAAATTTGCCCCTTTGAGTAGGCATTACCTGCTGTGCCATCTTGCAGCTCTTGCCCCTCCTGGCCCAGAAACCTGGTCTGCAATGTTGATTTACTGCTCAGATCCACACTGCACCCATGACAGGTGCCATTCTGATGACCTGGGCGATGACTTCCGTGCCCCAAGGCTAGACCCTTCTCGGATATTTTGGCCGCTCTGTAGGCAAAAGCTCCCAAAGAGGCTGCTTTCAAGACTTGTAGGACACCTAGATATTGGGAGACCCTTAGGGGCCCACTGGAAATTACTCTGCCTAGAGCCACAAAGTGAGGTTCAAGCAGGCCAGATGGGACTTGAACTGTGGGCCTGGGCACTGTCCCTTCAGCTCTTCAGCTTACCACTTGAGCCACAGTACCACTTCCAGTTTCCTTGTGGTTCATTGGAGATCAGAGTCTCCCGGACTTTCCTGCCAGGGCTGACTTTGAAACATGATCCTCAGATCTCAGCCTCCTGAGGAGCTAGGAGGATAAGCATGAGCCAGCAGCACCCAACTGATTTGGACTTTCACCACAGTGGACTAGGAACTCCTGAAAGCTTTTCTTTATTTTTTATGTGCCAGTACTGGGGCTTGAACTTAGGGTCTGGGCTCTGGTCTTTTAATTTTTGCCTCAAGGCTGACACTCTACCACTTCAGCCACAGCTCCTTTTCTGGATTTTGGTAGTTCATTGGCAAGAAGAGTCTTACTAACTTTCTTCCCCTGAGCTGGCTTTGACCCACGACTTCTGATCTCAGTCTTTTCAGTAGCTAGGATTTGCAGGGGTTGAGCCACCACTGACACTGGGCTAGAAGCTTTCCTTAAGCAAGTTTTCTCCTCTGCATTTACCCTTACTCCTCCATGTAAAGGAAGCCTGAGGGCCAGGAGCTGTGAAAAATAGGCTTCCAGCCACAGGAAATGGCTGGGGTCCATGGTGAAAAGCCAAACTAATGTTCCCCTTAGGTCCCATTCTGGGACCTTAACCCTCTGCCCTCCCTGTGACTCAAGTACAAACCTTGACCCAGCCTTGAATGTCCTGCTGGACTGGTCTGAAGCCACAGAACCTTCATTCCACCCACACCACCTATTCTATACTACACCTCAGGAAACTTTGTGCATGTTGTACCATCTGCCTGAGTCTCTCTATATTGTTCCACATCTTAGAACTCCTGTGAAATTTTGACACTGGTTATATCACCTCCAGGAGCAAGTCTTTCCTTTCTTTCTCCCTCTTTTTTTTTTTTTTAATATTGAGTTACTAGAGATAGAACTTGTGCAGGCTGACTGGCAAATGCTCTAGCTTGGTGTGTGTGTGTGTGTGTGTGTATGTGTGTGTTTGTGCCAGTCCTGGGGTTTGAATTCATGGCCTGGATGCTGTCCCTGAGGTTTTGTGCTCAAGCTAGCACTCTATTACTTGAACCACAGCTCTACTTCTGACTTTTGGGGGGTTTAATTGGAGAAAAGTGTCTCATGTAGACTTTCCTGCTAGCAATTGTGATCTTCAGATCTCAGCCTTCTGAGTAGCTAAGATTATAGGTGTGAGCCACCAGCAACTGTCCTCTACCCTACCTTTTACCTCTATCCTTGGCCCTCCTATGAGTAGGAGAAGAATGTATGTCACCAGGCTCACTTTTTTGCCAGTCTTGGGGCTTGAACTCAGAGTCTGGGCATGTTCCTGAGTTTCTTTTGGTTAAGGCTAGCACTCTTATCACTTAAGCCACAGTGCCACTTTTGGCTTTTTCTGTTTCTGTGATACTGAGGAATCAAGCCCAGGGCTTCGTGCGTGCTAGGTAAGCACTCTACCACTAAGCCACATTCGCAGCCCAAGGCTCAGTTCTGACAGGAACTATGAGGGTGGGATTTATTGGCTTACAACTTTTGGTGCAGAAATCGCTGGCTATTTCATACCTCTGCCAAGATTTGGGACCAGTCTGTGACTGGGCAATGAGGAATGGTGAATGAGGGATAGCCACCAGAAACCAGAGGAGTAGGCTCACATATTCTACAGAGGGATAGAGAATATGGAGCCAGAACCTTTGACAACTCCTACAGCCTAGGAACTGTGGTCTCCCTGGAGGCAGTGGTTGGCTGCTAGGTGACCCGATGGGACATCTCAGCCAGAACATAAGGCACTTGTTGCACAGCCCAGGCAATGCCAGTGGGGCTTCAGTTATTAAATGGCAGAGAAGGATGCTTTGTTCTAGCTGCTGGCTCTGACTTAGGACTCTCTGAGGACTTGCCCAGGTTGGGGGGATGGACATGGGCAACCTGCTGAATATCCATCATCCATACATCATCCATCCATACACAGAGACATGGAGTTTTTGCCTCCTTTATTTGAGGGGATGAGGCAAGTCCAGGGTTGTACTATGAGCCTAGGCCTGTCCCTGAGCTCCTTTTGCTCAAGGATAGCACTCTGCCCTTGATCCACAGCCCCAATCATGGTTTTTTCCCCCTGTGATCTCTTAGAAAGAAGAGTGTTAAGGACTTTCCTGCCCCGGATGCATTCAAATTGGCATTCTCTACATCTCAGCCCCAGGAGGAATTAGGTTTATAGGCAGGAGCCACTGACATCTGGTTTTCTTTTCTTCTTGTTGTTCTCTTTTTTAATCATGACACTCTGAAATCTTCAAGGTGTCATTCCAATGATTTGCATTCAAAGTAATCTATCCAGGCCTGGAATTCGATTGCTATGACTACCACCCACAAATGGAGGGAGATCCTGATGGACTCATTCCTGTTCATGTGAATACTAATGGAATGTTATAAAAGTAATAATTAAATTTGCAGTTAATTCATGATTCTATTTTAGAATGCCACACAAATATTATTGGATTTATATCTTCCATTCTAGCACCATGGTATGATTAAGGATATTGACTAATTTGTAATTAATGCTTTTATAAGTATTCAACCATGATACTTTATTAAAGGGAGTAATAATTTAGTAACTAATAATTGGTAATAACATATATATAATTTAATAATATCCTCACATTCTCTCTTTGTATGTGTGTGTGTGTATATATATATATATATATTCATATATATGTAGGTATATATGTATGTATATATATATAATATCAATGTACACATCTATCTATTGGTCACTACTGTGGCTTGATTACAGGTCCTCAGAATTTCCTAGGTGCTCAATTTGCCGGAGGCTAGTGTGCTAAGACTGTACCCCATTTATGGATTGGGCATTGTAGGTGAATTGAAATCCCAGCATGGCCATAAATTTATTTGTGGAGTAAGAAGCCAATTTAACAAATTTTTTTCCTTCTCCGTGAATGTCCTGGGTCTCAATACGATGTATAATCCATATGCAAGTATATCCTATGTGATATAATATAATAAATGAAATGTTATATGTGTAATAATACTAAATAAATAAGGGTAATAAATGTCATATGAAGTAGAACCCATATATGTAAATAGATCTCATATATATAAATACTATTTTTTCCAGTGCTGGGGCTTCAATTCAGGCCCTGGGAACTGGTCTGAATTTCTTTTTCTTTTTTTTTTTGCCAATCATGGTGCCTGAACTCTGGGCCTGGGCACTGTCCCTCAGCTCTTCAGCTCAAGGTGAGTGCTCTACCACTTGAGCTACAGTGCAACTTCCAGTTTTTCTGCTTATGTAGTGCTGAAGAATTGAACCCAGGGCCTCATGTATGCAAGGAAAGCACTTTACCACTGAGCCACCTTCCCAGCCCCATGAATTTCTTGTCTTCAAGGACGGTGAGCTCTCCCTTTCACACACAGTGTCAGAGTTACCCAGACCCTGAGTTCAAATCCCAGGCCTGCTAGAAAAATGGTGCAATTTCCTAGCCAGGGTCTTATTGTTATTATTACTTTTTTTTGGCCTAGCACAGAGCTTGAACTCAGGTCTTAGCATCTCTGCCATAGCTTATCATTGGATCCTACCACCCTACTTCAATTTTTGGGGCTGGCAAAAAAATAGATAAATAAAAAGAAGAAGGATAAAACTGAGAAGTTCAAGAAGGTGGTTTTACTTTTTTTTCCCTTTGTATTGTGACCATCCTGGGTCTAAATGACAAACCCCAGAATGTGTACATGATTGCATTGCTAATGTTTGGTGGGCTATTAGGGAAGCCATAGCTGAAACCAGCAACTTAGGCCTGGAGGTCGAATCTTAGAACTGCCACTAATGAATGGTGGGAGGTTCTAAGAAACCCATTCTGATATACATCCGTACAAATGGAATGTTATAAAAGTAACATTTAAATTAGTATTTAGTGAATGATTATATTCTAAAATTATACACAATAATTATTCTACATTAACTAATTTTCAATTAATGTTTTATTATGTATTCAATGATGATACTTAAAAAAGGAAGGAATAATTTAATTGCCAAAAATTGGTATTAATATCATATATGCAGTTTCACAATATACAGATATCTCTTGTTTTATACATATACATCTATCTATCTATCTATCTATCTATCTATCTATCTATCTATCTATCTATCTATCTATCTATCTATCTATCTATCTCTATCTATCAATCTACACATTTATCTGTTTATACACTTGTCACTCCTGGGGCTCAGTGTTAGAGTGCTCACCGAGTATGTGCAAAGTCCTGGGTTCCATTCCTCACTACCACTTGCACAGAAAAATCCAGGAGTCATGCTGTTGCTCACGCAGTCGAGTACTAGCTTTGAGCATAAAAGTTTAGGGACTGTGTCTGGACACTTACTCAAGCTGTTGAACTAGCACCAAAACAAAACGATAGAATGTTCTGACTACGAAGATTTAAGGATAGGGCTGCAAATACATCATCGTAGAGCAAGCTAGGAGTCTGGTGCTGAGAGCTGCCATCTAACCTGACTTAGCCAGAGGTAAATTGCTTGCAACCCAGCTACACAGAACCAGATGCTTGTGGCTCACTCAACCCTGTCATCCCAAGATACTGGGGGGCCGAGATCAGACACTGGTAGTTTTAAAATCCAGCCCTGACAGGAAGTCTGCAAAACTCTGAGCTGTGGCACAAAGTGGTAGAGCTCTAGCCTTGAGCAAAAGTTTTAGGACAGTATCCCCAAACTTTCAGTGCAATCTCCGTGGCTGACTCCCTGCCCCCTCAACAAAAAACCCACCCCTCTAAATCATTTGATGTGAACTTTGTGTAGTTTGTTGATACTGATGAAAGCACCCTAATTCTAATGACAGCATGTGCGATACAGCTATGTCATGAGTCTTATATGAGGAATGGTGTACTGAGTGCATTCTTGCATCTGGTCCTTGTAAGAGCTCCACAGATTATTGTGCAGATGAGAACCTTGAGGCTCAGATATGTCCCCATGTCAGGGCCAAAATGATGTACGTACTGAACTCTAGTGAGTTTTCTCCTGCAGACAATTGTTTTGGTTTATTTTTCTTGGTCATGAACCTTGAACTCAGGGCCTAGCCACTGACCCTTCCCTGTTGGGCTCATGGTTAGCACCCTACCAAGGGGACCCAAGGACACCCGTACAAAAGTGTTACAGTCTAGGCATCTGTGGCTGATATCTGTCACCCTGCCTACTTTGACACATTTTTTTTTCCTTCTCTGTAAAAATCTTGGGTCTCAGTATGAAGTATAATCCATATGCAAATATATCCATGTGATAAGATGCAATAAATGAAATAAATGTTATATATGTAATAATACTAAATAAAATAAATAATGAATAAATAAGGGTAATAAATGTCATATGGAGTAAACCCATGTATGTAAAAAGATCACATAAATGAATATTATTTTTTCCAGTGCTAGCGCTTAAATTCAGGCCTAGAAACTGGTCTATAATTCTTGTCTTCAACAATAGTGAGCTTCCCCTTCCCCACAGTGTCACAGAGTTACCCAGACCCTGAGTTCAAATCCCAGGCCTGCCAGAAAAATGAAGCAAATTCCAAGTCACGGCCTTAATTTATTTTGTCCAGGCTCCAGGCTTGAAGTCAGGTTGTGGCAATTCTGCCTCAGCTTCGATCACCCTAGGCTGGGGTGCAGCCAATGGACCCACAGCCCATCCTGAGATCCTAGGACCCGAGTTCAAATCTTTTGCCTGATATAAAAAAAAGGAGAAGGGCAGGGAAGGTGGCTCAGTAGTAGAGTGCTTGCCTTGCATGCATAAGGCCCTGGCCTTGATTCCTCAGCACCACATAAGGAGAAAAAAGCTGGAAGTGGTGCTATGGCTCAAGTGGCAGAACACTAGTCTTGAGTGAATAGTTGAGGAACAGTGTCCAGACCCACATTTCTGGCCCCACAACCAACAAAAAAGAAAAAGAGAGAGAGAGAGAGAGGGAAAAAAGAATAAGGCTAAAACTGGGAAGTTCCAGAAGGCAGTTTTACTTTGTTTTTTCCTTTGCATTGTGACCATTCTGGGTCTAAATGAAAGGGACCAGAAAGAGTATGTAACTTTACACTGCTGAAGTTTGGTGGGCTATCAGGCAAGCCATAGCCAAAACCAGCAACCTAGGCCCAGGGTTCAAATCCCGGGACCACCACCTTCAAATGGCGGGAGATCCTAAGAAATGCATTCTGACATATATCCATATGAATGGAATGTTATAAAAGTAACAATTACATTAGTAGCTAGTATATGATTATATTTTAAAATTGTAAACAATAATCATAGTACATTGACTATTTTTCAATTAATACTTTATTATATTTTCAACAATGAGAAATAAAGGAAGGAATAATTTAATTATAGATAATTGACAGTAATATGGTATATGTAATTTAATAATGTACAGATATATTTCTTATTTTATACATACATATATATGTGTATATATATATAAGCTGTCTATATATCTATTTCTACACTTGTCACTCCTGGGGCTCAGTGTAGAGTGTTTGCCTAGTATGTATGAAGCCCTGGGTTCGTTTCCACACTATCACATGCACAGAAAAAGCCGGAAGTGGTGCTGTCACTCAAGCACCAAAGAAAAGTTAGAATGTTCTAACTGCAATTATACAAAGCCAGGACTTTAAATACTTCATGACAGAGCAAGGCGGGAATCTGAAGATGATGGCTGCCATCTATCCTGACAGCCAGAGGTTAACAGCTGCAAACCAACTCCATCGAAGCAGATGCTCCTGGCTCATTTCTAGCTGCTCAGGGGATGAGATCTGACACTGGTGGGTTGAAAACTCAGCCCTGGCAAGAAGTCTGTGAGACTCTGAGCTGTGGCTCAGAGTGGTAGAGCTCTAGCCTTGAGGAAAAGATCTTAGGACAGTACCCACAACCTATGAGTGCAACCCCTGAGTCTGATGACCCTCCCCCCGACTAACCACCCGTCTAAACCATTAGATGTGAACTTGTTTGGTTCGTGACATGTTTCTGAAGGAATGGTAATACTGATGAAAGCATCCTAATTCTAATGACAGCTTGTGGGATACAGCTATATAAAGAGTCCTTCCTGGGGTGCTGGGTGCTGAGTCCTTCATGGGGTGCTAGGTCCTTCCCAGGATGCTGTGTGCTGAGTCCTTCACAGGGTGCTATGTGCTGAGTCCTTCACGGGGTGTATTCTTTCATCTGATCCTTGTTAGAGCTCCAAAAGTAAGAAGACTGTGCAGATGAGAAACTTGAGACACAGATATTTCGCAAGGCAGGGCCAAATTTATGTATGTACTGAACTCTACTGACTTGTATCCTGCAGACAATTGTTTTGGTTTAGTTTTCTAAATCATGAACCTTGAACTCAGAACCTAGACTCTGATTTTCCTCTTGTGCTCTTGGCTAGCACTCTACAACGTGGAGCCAAGGACCCCCTTGCAGCAAAGTGTCACGGGTTAGGTGTCTTTAGCTGAGTTCTATCATCCTGCCTGCTCAGGAAGCTGAGGTACTGGGTTCAAAAGTATCCCACACACAACAGGTCCCATGACACTATCATCTCTTATTCACCACTTAGAAACTTGAAGTGGAAGCTGGGTGCCGGTGACTCATGCCTGCCATGCTAGCTACTTACTCAGCAGGTCGAGAGCTCAGGATCATGGTCCAAAGCCAGCTTGAGCAGGAGATTCCTTGAGATGATTATCTCCAATGAACCACCAGAAAACCTTAATGGGCTCTGTAGCTCAAGTGGTAGAGCTCTCCACTGGAGCTGAAGAGCTGAGTGACAGCACCCAGGCCCAGACTTCAACTCCTCCAACTTACAAGAAAAGAAAGAAAGAAACCTGAAGTGCAGTGCTGGGAATGGGGCTTGGGGGTAGAGTGCTTTGCATGTATGAAACCCTGGCTTCGAATCCTCAGTGGCACATCACTAGAAAAAAAGCCTAAAGTGGCTCTGTGGCTCAAGTGGTAGAGTGCTATCCTTATACAGGAGAAACTCAGGTACAGTGCACAGGTCCTGAGTTCAAGCTCCAGGACTGGTATATGCACACAAATTATCCCCCCCACCCCCCACACACAGATACCAGAAGTGAAACTGTGACATCAAAGGGTAAAGCACTGGGAAATAGGCCCTTAGAGGAGACTTGAGCTGGTACAGCTTCTTTCCAGGCTTTGCCTTTGTTTTAGGGATTTTAGAAAAAGAAACTTTAAACAAGGTTAACTAGACCTTGGCTCCAAGCAGCCCTATTCCTGGAATGGAAAGAATGCCTCTAGGTCCCCCTCTCCTTAACAACCTAACACACTTTGATTGTTGAGTTAAAGACTGACCCATAAAACAGATAGATTGTTAAATGGCTCCAACTACCCAACAGCACGTGCTTATGGTGGTCAACCCTGCCTTTCACACATGCTTACAGTAAACTCTGCCTATTGGACACCAGTGTGTGGTCTGGTATGACCATGCAATCCTTTTGTGTGGTATGATCCCATTGGTCACCTGTGCATGACCAGGCTCAACCTCATGGATTTTGCCTTTACAGACCAAAGAACGGGGGCTGCTCAGGGTGGCAGTATCAGCTCCTGAGCCTGTGCTGTGGCCCTGGCTGGTCAGTGTAGGAACCTTCTCAATAAAGTTGCTTCTTTGTTAACAACTTTGTTGCGGTGGTTTCTGTCACTCCAGACGACTAGGTGGCTTTGCCTGCCTGAGTAGGGGTCTTCCTACTACACACTGAGCTTCTGTTCTGAGCTGTACTGCTCTGGTCAGTACTCAGGCCGTGTGTTCAACACGGAAAGCTAGCCACCCAAGGCCCAACTAGGAGAGGTCAAAGGTTTCTAAACCTGATGAGCTCCACCAGCCTTACATAACAGGGAACTTAGTGATTTTGCTAATGTGCTTAGATGTAGCAAGCTCCCGAAAACCTAGGTAGGCACCGTTGCCAATAATGAATCATTGCATTGGATTCAGCTCCCTAGTTGTTGTCTGCCAGAAGAAATCTTGAATTAATTGTAGCAGTTTGTTTCAACACAGAAACATAGTCTAAGAAAGACAGGATAAGTGCAGGGAACTTGGCCTGCCATGGGAGGTGGCACAAATGAAAGCTTCCTGTCAAACCAGAGCACTGGGGAGAGAGATATCTTGGGGTACAAAGAGGCCTTTTTTCTCCTGGTCTTCAGAGCCTGTCCACACTCATCATCACTAGTTGGCCCGGATAGAGTTGTTTGTTACAGAGCTGTACAGGAGTGAGGCCTTTTTTCTGCCTGTTCCAACAAAGAGGCAGACTTCCTCTAGCAACCTGGGGTGTGGAGAAACCCTCAGGCTACACTGGGAACAGGGAGGGGAGCCCTGGCACATGCACTGTCTTGAAAGCACTCTCTGTGCTATGAAATCATTCTATTCAAAGCAAATTTCCTAGCTGGGTGCCTTTCTTCATAGTGACTCTGGATGTTCACCAATAGAAATACATTCACACATACACAGACACATGGAGTTACTGGCTCTATTTTTTATTTTTTAGTACAGGTCCTGAGGCTTAAACTGTGTGAGCTTAGACATTGTGCCTGAGCTCCTTTTGCACAAGGAAGCACTTTATTGTGCCTTAAACCATAATACATCATTAAATGAAGGCATAATTTAATACCTAATAATTATTAGTAATATATTACATGTAATTTAATGATATATAGATATCTCACATTCTTTTTTTTTTTTTTTTGTCGTTCGTGGGGCTTGAACTCTGGGCCTGGGTGCTGTCCCTCAGCTCTTCAGCTCAAGGCAAGCACTCTACCACCCGAGCTACAGTGCCACTTCTGGTTTTCTGGTGGTTTATTGGAGATAGGAGTCTCATGGTCTCTCCTGCCCGGGCTGGCTTTGAACCGTGATCCTCAGATCTCAGCCTCCTGAGTAGCTAGGATTACAGGCGTGAGCCACCAGCACCTGGCAAATATCTCACATTCTATAAATATATTTATATATTTACATATACACTGGAATATACATATACATCTCTCTCTCTTTCTCTCTCACTCTCTATGCATATCTATGTATTTGTAGCAATTTATGAATCTATCTATTTATATATTGGCCACTCCTGGAGGTTAAACTTAGGTCCTAGGAACTCCCTGGCAGTGAATTTGTTTGAGGCTGCTGTGCTTACATTGATCTCTTTATGAATTGGCATTCTAGGCCCTGAGTTCAAATCCCAGCAGTGCCAAAGACAATAGGTGGAGTAAGAAGCCAATGTTGACCTGTTCTGCTGTCTGTGAAAATATTGTTTCCTAGGTACAATATGTAATACCTATGCAAATACATATATATGATGGGCATTATAAATGTATATAAATATTTTGCCGGTCCTGGGGCTAGAATTCATGCCCTGGGAAATGCTCTTGTCTTTTTTATTCAAGGAGGGTGAGCTTCCACTTCACCCACAGCAAAATAGAGTTACCCAGGCCCTGATTTCAAATCCTAGGTATGGCAGATAAAATATACCAAATTCCAAGGCAGGACCTTAACTTTTTGGGGGGAGCAGGCACGGGGCTTGAACTCAGGTCATCACAACTCTGCCTCAGCCTTGATCACCCTAGGCTAGGGTGCAGCTTTTACACCCACAGATGATCCAGGGATCCTAGGACCCAATTTCAACTCCCAGCACTGGCCAAAAAACAAACAAATCAGAATGGAAGAGGAAAAACCAGAAAGTTTTACACAACAGGTTTACCTTTGTTTCTTTTGCACAGTGACCATCCTGGGTCTCCCTGACTTGGCTTGAAAATTGTACATGACTTTGCATGGCTGAGGCTGGTGGGCTGTCAGTGAAGCCTGAGGTTAACCCAGACACCTGGGCCCTGAGTTTAATCCTGGGACTGCCACATACACATGGCTGAAGGTCCTAGGAAACTGGTTCCTATCTCTAGGAACACTAATAGAATGTTTGAAATGTACTAATTAAATTACTAATTAACGTCTTTCTAATGTAAGATTGTATGCATTAAATTTGGGTCATTCATTAATTTAATTAATACTTTATTAAGTCTTCTATTGTGATTAATTAATGGAGGAATAATTTTAGACCAAAAATTATTAGTAACAGAATATATAAAAGTAAGATATAGACATCACTCTTTATATAGAGTTATACACTAAAATCTACATAAATGTCTAGTTATACACTAGAATCTACAAAAATATGTAAACACACACACTGCATTTTACGCATCTATATGTTTATATATTGGCCACTTCTAGGGCCAAATTTGCCTGACAACTTCACTTGCTTCAGACTGGTGCAAATTGATCCAGTCCCCATTCATGAAGTGGGCTTTCTAGGCCCTGAGTTCAAATCACAGAACTGCCAAAAACTTAAGTAATCCTGGTGGAAGAAGCCAAATATCCCGTTTGTTTTCCTTATCGGTGAAAGTCCTGAGTCTCAGGAATGATTTATAGTACATTGGCAAATCTATGTCCTATGTAATAAGATGTAAAAAAGGTTATGTGTGTAATCATATTCACTAAAATACATAAGAAATAAATAAAACACAAAATAAAATAAATAACCACACTAACTGCAACATGCAGTAAACATGTGTATGTAAATATGAATCCTGTATTTAAAATGCATACAAATATTATTTTTGCAAGAGCTAGGACTTGAATTCAGGCCCTGGGAACAGGCCTGACTTTCTTGTCTACCAGCACGGTGAGCTTCCCCTTTTCCCACAGCGCTGTAGATGTACCTAGGCTCTGAGTTCAAATCCCAGGACTGGCAGAAAAAAATGGCATGAATTCTAAGCCAAGCAGCCTCATATTTTTTAAAATATTTTGAATGTGTTTATTATTATTTTTATTTATTTTTATTTTGTCAAGCACAGAACTTGAACTCGGCATGGCAACTCTGCCTCAGCTGCGATCACTCCAGGCTTGGTGCAGCCACTGGACCCACATCCAAACCTGGGTACCTGGGGATCAAATGCTGACAGGAATAATAAATACATAAAACAACACAGAAACAAAGAAGAAAAACCTGCAACTTGCAGATGGCTGCCGGTTTTATATTTGTTTTCTTTTCAAGGTGAACTTCCTGGGTCTGAATGACATGGCTGAAAAGTGTTGGAAACCTGGCATTGCTGAAGGCTGGAGGGCTACCAGGGAAGCCATAGGCCAACACGGCAACATAGGCCCTGGGTTCAAAGCCTGGTCCTGACCCCTACAAATGGCCGGAGATCCTAACAGTCTCATTCCTATTCATAGGAATACTGATGGAAGGTTATGAATGTCAAGGTTGAATAAGTTGGTCCTGAATGATACTACGATAAAATTAGAGTGATTTTAGGAGGCTGATGGATTTTAATGAATATTTTTGACACATTAAAAGAATACTATTAATTACATGGACGCAATAGTTTCGGGACAGTGGTTGGTTTAATTAATAATTCATTAAGGATGAAAACAATAATATAAATTACATGGAGGCATTAAAAATACCCAAATATTGGTAGGAATGTAGCCTATTTAACTGAATAATGTATAGACATCTCTGGCACTCTATAAAGATCTATATTTATTTGTGTACTACCATCTGCATGTCAATCTGTTCTTATTTTGTCAACCCCTGGGGCTTGACCTCAGGTGCTGGAAACTCCTTGTCAGCTCAATATGCCCCAGGCTGGCGTACTGACACTCACCCATTCATGAATTGGGCCTTGTAGGTTGTGAGTTCAAATGCCAGCACTCACAAAAATTGACTCATGGAGTAAGAAGCCCATGGTGACACAGGTTTTCCTTTGCTGTGAAAGTCATGGATGTCAGGTGTGAAGTTTCATACATAGGCAAATCTATCCTATGTAATAAATGTAATAAATAGTCCATGTTTAAGAACAGTCAATAAAATAAATGGTAAATGAATAAAACAAAAAAAATGAATAGCTACAGTAAGCACAATTTGGAGTCAATATATGGGGCTCGATCTCAGGGCCTGGCAACAACCTGGCAGCTGAATTGGCTAGAGGCTGCTGTGCTGGCAGCCACCCATAAATGAATTGAGCCTTCTAGGCCCTGAGTTTATATCCCAGGACTGCCAAAAATGTAATCGTGGAGTGGGAAGCCGAGTGTGACACATGATTTGCTTTTCTTTGAAAGTGCTCCGTGTAAGGTAGGGTATATAATTCGGATGCAAATCAATATGCTATGTAAATAGGATGTCACAAAGTTAAAAAAAATATCATAGGTGAAAGAATTGTCACTACAATAAATAATAAACAGATTGAATTAGTAATGAATCATTCTAGGATAAAATTAGACGCAGTAATTATAGGACATGGATTAAGTTTAATTAATATTAAGTATTAACAGAATAAAAATTGCATGGAGGCATAAATACCTAATAATTGGTAGTAGCACATGATGCATAATTTAATAATATATAGACATCTGTCTCATTCTTTAAAATATTTAATTATATGCATAGACGTATGTACATATGTGATAAACAATAACAGGATATTGAGTATTAATGCTTTATTAATTGTTAGCTGGGACACATCATTAAATGGAGATATAACTTAATACCTAATAATTGGTAATAATATTATCTATAATTTAATAATATAGACATCTCTCTTTTGTGTATATAATATTTATATACAACAATCTATCTATTTATACCTCCTTTACTCCTGGGGCTCAGTGATTGAGTGTTCCCCTAATAAGCACGAAGCCCTGGGTTCGATTCCTCAGTGCCACATAAGCAGAAAACCTGGAAGTTCTGCTGTCTTTCAATCAATTGAGTGCTAGCCTTGAGCACAAATGCTTAGGGACAGTGTCTAAGCCCTTACTCAATTCCCAGCACTGCCACCAACAAAAGGTAGAATGTTCTAACTGCAATTATAGAAGGACAGGACTTCAAATACCACATCACAGAACAAGCTAGGAGTTGGCACTGACAGCTGCCATCTAACCTGACTCAGGCAGATGTAAACAGCTGCAACCCAGCTCCATAGAACCAGATGCTGCTGTCTTACAACCATCATCCTGGCTGCTTGGGAGCTTTAAAACCAAGCCCTGGTAGGTAGTATGTGAGACTCTTGGAGATGTGTCTCTAACTAGTAGAGCCTTAGCTTTGAGCAAATGTTATTAGAACAGTATCCCCATGCATTGAGTTCAAGCCCTATGGGTAGCCTTCCCCCCCAAAAAAAAACACCCCCACTAAACCATTAGAAGTGAATTTGTGTGATTTGTGAAATGTTCCTCAAAGAATGGTGATACTGATGAAAGCAACCTAATTCTAATGACAGCTTGTGGAATAGAGCTATGTGCTGAGTCTTTCATAGGGTGCTATGTGCTGAGTCAGTCACAGGGTGCTGTGTTCTGAGTCCTTCACAGGGTGCAGTGTGCTGAGTCCTACATTGGGTCCTGGGTGATGAGTCTTCACAGGATATTGTGTGCTGAGTCCTTCAAAGAGTGCCATCTGCTGTGTCCTTCACAGAGTGCATTCTTTCATATGGTCCTTGTAAGAGCTACACAACTGAGATGATTATGCAGACAAGAATATTGAGATGCAGATATGTCCCCATGGCAGGGACAAAATTATGTATTACTGAAGAGTGGGTGAGTTGTCTACTGCAGACAATTGTTTTGTTTTGATTTTTCCCAATCATGAACCTTGAACTAGCGGCATAGGCACTGACCCTTACCTCTTGGGCACATGGCTAGCACTCCACCATGTGGAGCCAAGGACCCCCTTGCAGTAGAGTGCCACAGCCTTGGGGTTTATGGCTGAGGTCTGTCAGCCTGCCTTCTCAGGAAGCTGAGATCTGAGGATCTGGCGTCTAAACTATGCCAGACACAAAAGGTCCCATGAGACTATTATCTCCAATTCACCACTAAGAAATCTGAAGTGGAAGCTGGATGCTTGTCACTCATGCTTGTCATCCTAGCTCCTCCTCAGGAGGTTGAGCTCGGAGGATCATGGTTCAAAGCTAGCCTGGGCAGAAAAGTCCTCGAGACATTTAGCTCCAATGAACCATGAGAAAACCTAAAATGGTGCTTTGGCTCTAGTGGTAGAGCACAAGACTTGAGGGACAGCACCCAGGCCCAGACTTCAACTCCTACAAGAAACAGCAACAAAAAAGAAACAAAATAACAAACCTGAAGTAGAGGGCTGAGAATGTGTCTTAAGGGTAGAGTACTTTGCATCTATGAAACTCTGGACTTGAATTCTCAGGAACACATCACTAGAAAAAAGCCTGAAGTGGCTCTGTGGCTCAAGTGGGAGAGGGCTACTCTTGTACAAGAGAAATTAGGTACAGTGCTCAGGTTCTGAGTTCAAGCTCCAGGACTGGTGTATGTGTGCACGCGTGCACACACACACACACACACACAGACTAGAAGTAAAGCTGTGACAGAAAATGGTAAAGCACTGGGCTCCTGCACTGAGCTCATGGTCAGCACACAGGTCCTGTGTTCATCTCCAAAACCTTGCCACCCAGAGCTCAACTAGGAGATGTCAAAGGTTTCAAAACCTAATGTGCTTCAGCAGTCCTAGATGACAGGAAGCATGGTGAGATCAGACAGGTGCTTGGATTTCCAAAGCTTCTGGAAACCTAACCCCATCATCACCCTCAATGGAACATTTCTTGAGGTTAAGTGCCCTAGTTGTCTGCCAGAAGGACTCATGAATTATATTGAGCACTGTATCTGAACACCAGAATATAGTCTCACAAAGGCAGGATAAGTGCTGGGAACATGGCCTGTCACAGGAGGTGGCACAAATGAAGGCTTCCTGTCAAAATGGAGCACTGGGGAGAGAGATAGCTTGGGGTACAAAGAGGCCTTTTTGTCGTGACCTTCAGAGCTCATCCACACTCATCCTCACTAATTGGCCCAGATGGAGTTGTTTGTTACACAGCTGTACAGGACTGAGGCCTTTGGTCTGCCTGTCCAGACAATGAGAGAGACTTCTTCCAGCAGGCCTGGGAGGCAGAGAAACCCTCAAGCTGCACTGGGAACTGTGACGGGAGCCCAGGAACATGCACTGTCATGAAAGCAGTCTCTGTGTTATGAAATCATTGTATTGAAAACAAATTTTCTAGCTTGGTGCCTTTCATCATAGCTACTCTGGAGCTTCACCTATAGAAATACATCCACACATACACAAGGACATGGAAGCAGGTCCTGGGGTTGAACTGTGAGCATAGGCGTTACCCCTGAGTTACTTTTGCTTAATCGTAGTGCATTAACCTTGAGCCACAGCCCCACTTCTGGGTTTTCTGTGATCTCTTAGAAATAACAGTGTCATGGAGTTTCCTATGCTGACTGGATTCAAACTCAGATTCTCTACATCTCAGCCTCCTGAGGAGCTGAGATTACAGTCAGCAGCCACTGGCATGTGCTTTTCTTTTCTTCTTCATTTTTTAATCTGGACAATCTGACTACTTAACAGCATCATTCTAATGTCTTGAATTTATAAGTAAACTACCTAATGTTCTTTATAGGTGCTTTCTCTGAGAAGCATTTTCTTTCCTTATCTTCTCCTCTGTACACAGGTTTGAAGCCAAAGGTGAGAAATGAGTGTCACATGATTTTGGCAGCAAATGTCCACAGGGCATGCCAGTTCAGTCACTTAGCATTGAGCTGCAGTGAATTTACTGTCTCAGGTTGAGAGGACCAAAAGCTGGAGTGATCGTCATACTGTCTGCCTTTAAAATTATCTAATACTTATGAGTGATTTGTGTCTCCAACCTGAAGTATCTAGAACATACTAGAAGCATCTTCATGTTTTCTTTTTTCTCTAGTACCTCTCGAGATTTAGACTAAGGGTTTATGTGGAGTGGATTATTGGCGAATCCCTGAGAAAAGCAACTTGAAGTCTCCTCAGGAGATCTCTGTTCAAAGCCAGCCCGAGCAGGAAAGTCTGTGAGACTCTTATTTCCAATAAACCACCAGAAAACCAGAAGTGTATCAGTGGCCCAGAGCGTAGAGCTCCAGCTTTGAGAAAGAAAGCCGAACAGGAGATACAAGCCAGACCAGGCAGGAAAACCTGGCAGGCGCTTATGTCCAATTAAGCCAGATGGCTAGAAGTGGAGCTGTGGTAGTGGTAGAGTCTCAGCCTTGAGCAAAACAGCTGAGGAACACATAGGGCCCTGAGTTTAAGCCTTGAGATGACCACCAAAAAAATTCAAAAAGAGAAGGCCAAGTTTATGTATCAGTGTCCTACCTACTTATGTGTGTATATTACCTCCCTGAGTGCAAACAGATTGTATGCAATGCTTCTCCTTTTATGTACAGATTTATATTTCAGATAGGCTTGTTACACATACTGTATCGTTCTCTTCTTTTCAGTCCCATGGCTTTTCTCTTCCAGAATTCCAAGCCTGGGTCCTTATATGATGCACACTTAAGATCTCAGCAGCCTTTATTTACATTTTATTATGAGGCCAAGGCAGGAACAGCCACAAATCAGGCAGGGGAAGAGAAGATCAGGGTTTTTGAAATAACCCGTATTCAGAAAATTAAACTTGGGGGATGTAAAATGGTAGCATACTTATGTAGAAACTACCATTAAGAAAAAGATGAGAGGGCTTGGAATGTGGATTAGTGAGAGAGTTCTTTTCCCTGCCATGCAAGAAGCCCTACAGAGGGTTTGATCCCTCTGTAGCACATGCACAGAATAAGCCAGAATTGGTGCTGTGGCTCTAGTAGTATAGTTCTAGAGACAGTGCCCAGGCCTTGAGTTCAACTCAAGCACAAGTAACTTCTCATCACCAAGGGAAATCCAGGAAGTTCTTGAACAGCTGCCTTTCAAAAGTGGAAATCAGAGTGTCATAGACTTTCCTGCCCTGGCTGGCTTCACCTTGTGATCTTCAGACCTCCTGAGCAAGGGTGATGGGCCTTAGCTACTGGTGCTCTGCTAGGTCAGAAGTGTAATGACATTGACAATACAAGTCAACTGCTTATCACAAAGGACTTGGGGCGCATATTAAGCCTTTCAAAAATGGACCTTTCAGAACCATGTAGGACACAAGGTTATAATGCTAGAGTCTGAGAGGCTGGGCATATGGATCTGCTACACTTGAACCTTGAGCTCTGACTCCAATTCTGGTGTACATCAGTGTCAGCGTTCATTTTCCAGAGAATGTTCTCCTAATTAGCAAATAGGACAAGTACTTTAATTAACACTCACTTTTTTCCCATTGTGTGTCTCGAACTCAAGCCTGGGCACTGTTCTTGAGCCCTTCATCTCAAGGTGAACACTCTATTACTTGAGCCACAGCACCATATGGGGTCTTTTGGTGGTTCATTGGTGATAAGAATCTAACAGGCTTTCCTTGCCTAGGATGTCTTTGATTTGTGGTCTTCGGATCTCAGCCTCCTGAGAAGATAGGGTTCCAGGTGTGAGCCACTGGCATCTGGCCTATTGTTTTTGAAAGTGCTGGGGCTTGAAGTTAAAGCCTGGGTACTGTCTCCGTGCTTCTTTTTCTCAAGGCTAGTGCTCTACCACTTGAGCACTCCACAGCTTCTGGCTTTTTCTGAGTATGTGGCACTGAAGATTCAAACCCTGGCATTCATGCATGATGAGCGAGCTCTCTACCACTAAGCCACATTCCCAGTCCCACCCTTACAATATTATCCCTCAACTTGCATATCCTCAAGGAAAGGCTTCTGAGTATAAATCATCTAAAGAAATCCCTATAGGAAGGTGTTAAAGATAAACAAGTCAAAGCTCATATTTGGGAGAGACTCTAAACATGTGAAGACTGTGACAAATGCCTCCATTTAATTATGTATCATGTTTCAACACTTAATAAAGTATTAATGACAAATGAGTCAATGTCCTAAATTATTGTGTATAATTTTATAATAGATGTGCAAAATGTAATAAATATTATGTGTATAATAATACTAATACAATAAACAATAAGTAAATGACTAAAATATAGAAATACAGAAATACAAAATCAATAATAAAAAATCATAGTTTGTATTGAACATACACATGTAATACATAACATATATTACACATGTACATAAATATTTTCCATTATAGGGACTTAATTCAGGCCCTGGGAACTCTACCCTGAATTTCTTTTCCTCAAGGACAGTGAGCTTCCCCTTCACCTATGATGCAAAAGAGTTACCCGGATGGTGAGATCAAATCCCAACAGTGGCAGAAATACTAGCCCCAGTTCCAAGACAGTGACTTAATTATTTTTAATGGAAGCAGTTATTTTTATTCAGTTCCATACTGAACATTTTAAAAACAGCAGTGTATAATTTTGTTTATCTATTCAGACATCCTTCCCTTACCTGCAAAGTTCTTCTCCGAGCTCTAAATTGTTTCCTTTTTTGTGCATTTTTTTGTTGTAAAAATGTTGTATAGAGGGGTTACAGTTACATGAGCAAAGTAATGAGTACATTTACTATTGAGCATTGCTGCCTCCTCCTTTGTTTTCCCTTTGCCATCCCTTCCTCCCACCTCCACAGCTACCCCCCACCCCCCAACTGAAGTCAGTGACTTAATTTTTCATTTTTGGCTTGGCACAGGATTTGAACTCAAGTATGAGTGCATGAAGTGTGACAATTATAATTACATTCAGGAAATCCAAGCATTGGGAAAGATCCAAGAATCGGTAGTCACATGAAAGATAAGATTCCAACACAGCTCACCACATCTCCTACTCTATACAAACAGGCCTTTATTAGCATATTAGTTTCAGCTTATGAATGGATGAATATGGTGCTCCACCCCCACCCCAGGGCTAGGTCTCAGGTCCTGGGAATGGCCTAGCTCCTAAGTGGCTCACAAGCTGGTATGCTCATGTGGACCCATTTGGCAGTTGGTTCTGCTAGGCCCTGAGTTCAACTTCCAGCACTGCCAAAAGGTTCATCCTGATGTGAGATGCCAAACCTTGCAGATGTTTCCCTATCCTGTGCAAGTCCTGGGTCACAGCTAGGATCTAGAAAGCATAGGCAACTCTATACCCATGGGAATAGGTTGTCATCCATGTGAGCACAGTTATATATGTCATCCTATACTCAATAAAATACACAATACATAGATGAATAAGACACAAAATAAAAAGATTAACTATACTGAAAACAAAGTTCATACCACACCTGTATGTAAATAGAGATCCTATGTTGAAAAGAGGTGGGCTTGTCCAGTGCTGGGGCTTCAAATCAGAACCAGTACCAGGTCTGACCTTTTAGTCTTCAAGGACGGTGAACTTCACCTTCCTCCACAGTGCAACAGAGTTACCCAAACCTGAGTTCAAATCCCAGCTCTCACAGTAAAATGGCACAAATTCTGATCTAGGGTTCTTCGTTCATAGTTTTTCCATTTTTTTTTTGTTACCAGACCCGGGGCTTGAACTCAAGTCGTGGCAACTCTGCCTCAGCTCTGATAATCCTAGGCTGCAGCCTCTGGACCAACAGCCCGTCCTTGGACCCTCGGACCCTGGGGCTTGCTCGAAGAAAAAACAAACCAGCGAGGGGAAAAAAAAGCAGTGGGAAGTTCCACCTGCCGCTTCTATGTTTATTTTCCTTTGCATGGTGACCATTCTGGGTCAGAACATGGCTGCCTGCAGAGTGAAGGTAACCTGGCATGGCTGAAGGCCTGCTGGTTTTCGGAGGAGCCACAGTCTAACCAGACAATGAAGGCCCCGAAGATGAATCCCAGTCAGCCTTGTTACTATGAAGGAATGGCTGGAGATCCTGGGACACTCGTTTCCGGACCTAGGAAAAGTCGTGGAATGCAATCAATCTCATCCTTGAATGAGTAGTTCCTGCTTGATGCGAGTAGGAGATGATAGGCAAGACTCATGGGGTATCGATTATTTTTAATGAAGAATTGATGAAGCGTGACCATAATCATCACAGTCATGAAATGGAGGCATCGGGGAAGATCCAAGCATTGGTAGTCACAAGGTAGATTCCATCAAGGTCGCCATCTCTCCTACACTATAAAAATATGTACTTATTTGCATATTAACTTACACTTATAAATGCATGTCTATTTCCGCCCTCCTCCCAATCTCCTCTTCCCAGGGCTGTATCTCAGGTTCTGGGATTGGCCTACCTCCTTAGTGGCTCACAGGCTGGTGTGCTCACCTTTACCCATTCACCAATTGGGCCTGCTAGGCCCTGAGTTTGTATCCCAGCACTGCCAAAAGATTATCCTGATGTGAGAAACCCATCGATCCATCTGTTTTCCTATCTTGAGAAAGACCAGGGTTTCAGGGAGGACAGAGATTACTACATAGGCAACCCTATACCCAAGGGAATGGGTTGCCATCCATGTCAGCACAGTTATATCTGTCATCATAATCAATATAATACACATTGCATCCATGAATAAGACACAAAATAAAGAGAATGAGTACACTGAATGCAAGATGTCACCCATCCATGTATGATAATATAAATCCTGTATTTAAATTATGAATTCATGACTATATTGATCCCCGCTTCCAGGGCTCAGTCTCAGGACCTGGGTACATCCTAGCTCCATAGTGGCTCACAGGCTGGTGTTCTCAAATTGACCCATTCACCAATTGGGCTTGCTAGACCCTGAGTTCAAATCCCAGTACTGCCAAAAGCTTCACCCTGATGTGAGAAGCCCATCGATCCCCCTGTTTTCCTGTCCTGTGAAAGTCCTGGGCCTTAGCGAGGATGGAGAATGTTATATAGGCAACTCTATAGAAATGGGAATAGTTGTCATCCATGTCAGCACAGATATACCTGTCACCATACTCAATAAAATACACAATACATCCATGAATAACACTCAGAATAAAAAAAAGATAACTACATTGAATGCAAGATGCATACCACACCTGTATGTAAATAGAGATCCTATGTGTTAATGAAGTGGGCTTGTTTTTTGTCCAGTGCTTGGGCTTCAAATCAAGACCTGGACCAGGCCTGATATTCTAGTCTTCAAGGATGGTGAGCTTCCCCTTCTCCCATAGTGCAATGGGGTTCCCTAGACCTGAGTTCAAATCCCAGCTTTAGCATTATAGCACTGAGAGTTCTTAGCTAGAGTGCTTCATTCATAATTTTTTAATTTTTTTTTTTGCCAGACCCAGGACTTGAACTCAAGTCATGGTAACACTGCCTCAGCTCTGATCATCCTAGGCTGCAGCCTCTGGACCCACAGACCTCGGACCCTAGGATCCCGGGGCTTGCTGGAAAAAAAAAAGCCGCGAGGGGGAATAAAAGCGGTGGGAAGTTCCACCTGGCACTTTTACATTTATTTTCCTTTGCATGCTGACCATGCTGGGTCCAAACACGGTGGCCTGCAGAGTGAAGGTGACCTGGAGTGGCTGATGGCCTGTTGGCTATCAAAAGAGCCAGAGGCAGACCCAGCAATGTAGGCCCCGAGTTCGATTCCCAGTCAGCCCCCATACATTGAGGGAATGGCAGGAGATCCTGAGATACTCATTTCCGGACCTAGGAAGAGTCATGGAATTTGATGGATCTCATCTTTGAATGAGTAGTTCCTGCTTGATACGAGTAGGAAATGATAGGCAAGACTCATGGGGTATCGAATATTTTTTAATGAAGAGTTGATGAAACATGGCCATAATCATCACAGTCATGAAATGGAGGCATTGGGGAAGATCCAAGAATTGTTAGTCACAAGGTAGATTGGATTCCATCACTGGTCCCTATCTCTCCTACTGTATACAAATATGTACTTATTTACATACTACCTTCAGATTTTGAATGGATGACTATTGTGCTCCCTACTATCCCCCCCACTGCGGGGCTCAATCTCAGGTCCTGGGAACGACCTAGCTCCTTAGTGGCTCACATGCTGGTGTGCTTACCTGGACCCATTCGCCTATTGGGCCTGCCAGTCTCCATGTCAGATCCCAGCACTGCCAAAAGATGAATTGTGATGTGAGAAGCCAATCATTGCAACTGTTTCTCTGTTCTGTGAAAGTCCTGGGTCTCAGCTAGGATGCAGTATGCTATATAGGCAACTCTATATTCATGGGAATCAGTTGCCATCCATGTCAGCACAGTTATAGCTTTCATCATATGTAATAAAATACAAAATACATCCATGACTAAGACACACAATAAAAAGAATAACTACACTGAATGCATGATGCATTCACATCTCTATGTAAAGAGAGATCCTATGTGTAAAATAGGTGAGCATATGATTTTTGCCAGTGCTGGGGCTTCAGTTCAGGTCCTGGGACTAGGCCTGACCTTGTAGTTTCAAGGATGGTGAGCTTCACCTTCCCCCAGAGTGCAACAAAGTTACCCTGACCTGAGTTGGAATCTCAGAGATGGCAGAAAAATGGTCAGAATTCTGAGCCAGGGTGTGTTGTTATTATTTTTTATTATTATTAATATTGCCAAGCATGGGAATTGACTCAATTCATGACAACTTGCCTCAGCTTCGATCACCTCAGACTTGTCAGCTCCCATGGGCCTGTAGCCCATCCTGGGATCCTAGGCTCTGAAACTTTGCAGGAAAAAATGTCAGAAAAATGACAGGAAAAAATGACAGAAAAATGACAGAAAAAATGTCGCAGGATGTATTTTTTATATTTTCTTTTGCACAGTGACCACCCTGGGTCTGAATTACACAGCTGCAAATGGTATTTCACCTTGCATTGATGAAGGCTAATGGGTTATCAGGGAAGCCATAGGCCCATGCAGCTACATAGGCCCTGAGCTTGAATCCTGGCCTTGACACCTACTAATGGTGGGAGATCCCAAGATACTTGTTCCTATGCACGGGAATAACAATGAAATATTAGGAAACTCATGATTGAATGAGAAGTTTCTGCGTGTATTGGTCTAGTCCAAAATTAGATGCAATGATCTGAGGACAATGATTCTTCTTAATGAATGGTTTATTAAGCATGAAAAGAATACTATTCC
Source organism: Dipodomys spectabilis (assembly GCF_019054845.1). NCBI lineage: Eukaryota > Metazoa > Chordata > Mammalia > Rodentia > Heteromyidae > Dipodomys > Dipodomys spectabilis. Next base: position 1,429,203 of record NW_024871021.1, on the reverse strand, counting down.
TTCAATGGTGGCATAATAAAGACCTAAGAGTTAGTAGGAACTTAGTTGATGTCATTGAATCCTAGGTAGATGTCTCTGGCACTCTGTACAAATATATATTTATTGGTGTTCAACCACCTGTCTATCCATGTATGGCTATTTTGTCCACTCCTGTGGCTTAATCTCAGGGTCTGGAAATGCCTTGGCAGCTTCATTGGCTAGAGGTTGCCGTGTTGACACACCCATTCATGGTCTGAATTGGGTCTGCCAGGCCCTGAGATCAGATCCCAGCACTGACAACAATTGCATCATGGAGTAAGAAGCTGAGTGTGATACCTGTTTCCCTTTTCTCTGAGAGTCCTGGGTGTCACACATGATGGAGAACACATCTGCAAATCTAGATACTATGTGGTGGGTTGTCATCAATATCATAAATGGAATGTGTGTCATCACAGTTAATAAAAAAATCTCATATCTAAAATACACTTGGAACTCAAAAAATTAAATCCCCCAACAACAAATCCTCAAAGAAACAATTGCCCAATAAATAAGTGAGCAAAAGACTTAAAGAGAAATTTCTCTGAAGAAGAAAGAAGGATGGCCAATAGACACATGAAGAAATGCTCAACCTCCCTAGCCATAGAAGAAATGCAAATCAAAACAACATTGAGATACCACCTCACCCAGTTAGAATGGCTATAATCAAGAACTCTAATAACAACAGATGCTGGAAGGGATGTGGACAGAAGGGAACCTTACTGCATTGTTGGTGGGAATGTAAACTTGTTCAACCACTTTGGAAAGTAGTATGGAGGTTCCTCAAAAGACTCCACATAGAGCTCCCATATGACCTAGCAATCCCATTTTTGGGCATTTACCCAAATGTTTACAAACAAGACCACATTAAAGCTACCAGCACAACTATGTTTAGTTCAGCATTATTTACTATAACTAAGATATGCAACCGCCCAGATGCCCCTCAGTAGATGAATGGATCAAGAAAATGTGGTATATATACACAATGAAATTCTATGCCTCCATCAGAAAGAATGACAATGCCCCATTTATTAGCAAATGGAAAGACTTGGAAAAAATTATATTAAGTGAAGTAAGCCAGGCCCAAAGAAACATAGGTCCCATGGTTTCCCTTATTTGCAATATCTAGTATATATCTGAGTCAAGCAGAAAAGGTCAGATAAGGTGATGTTAGGGAAATGAACCCTAAGATATGTGCTCAAATGATTTTTTCTTTCTTGTGATTGTTTCTAACACATTTATGAGATTATTTCTTTGTTGTTTTGAATGACCCTCTCCCACAGTATAACCCCTGCTTTCACTGTATTTGATGTCGGTATAATTTGTGGAGGGGAAGGGGAAAAACAATTCATTTAAATAGGGATACAGGTGAACCCATTGCAACAATGAGATGTACAAGTCTTTATGTCGAAAATGAACTTTACAACTTTGGTGTGGGGCTTCAGGGGGGAGTGGGGAGGATTGGGTGGGGGCGGAGGGGAGGATGGGAAGGGATGGGAAGGGGAAACAAAGGAGGAGGCTACAATGCTTCATAAGAAATGTACTCATTATCTTGCCCATGTAACCCCTCTGTACAATATTTTCACAATGAAAAAATGGAAAATAAATGAATAAAACAAAAATACAATAAACAACCACAACAAACAGGACATGGACTGAACATTTATACATAAGTACAAATCATACCTTTACAATGTATATAAACAGAATGTTTCCAGGGCTGGGACTTGAATTCAGGCCTAGGGACCAGGCCTTACTTTCTTGGCTTCAAGCATGGTGAGCTTCCCCTTCATCCACAGTGCTTCAGAGTTACCCAGGCCTTAAGTTCAAATTCAAAGGTAGGAGAAACGGCGTGAATTGCAAGCCAGGGAGCTATTTTATTTTTCTTGCTTTTTTTTGCCAAACACGGTCTTGAACTTAGGTCATGGCAACTGTGCCTCAGCTTCCATCACCATAGGCTGGGGTGCAGCCACTGGAAACACAGCCTATCCTGGGATCCTAGAACTTCAGGCCTTGTGCAGGGGGGGAAATGCACAGAAAAAAAGTGGCGGGATGGCATTTTTACAGTTTCTTCCTTTGCACTATGGCCATCTGGGTCTGAGAGATCCGGTTCCAAAGGATACTTCACCTTGCATTGCTGAAGGCTTGCAGGCTACTGAGGAAGCCATAATACGGATCAATGATTAGCCAGGCACCAGTGGCTCTCACCAGTCCTCCTTGATACTTACAAGGCTGTGATAGGAGGATCATGGTCAAAGTCACCCTAAGAAGGGAAGTCCTTGAGACCCCTGTCCAACCTCAATGCCAACAAAGCAAAAGTAGAGCTGTGTGGCTCCAATGGTAGAGGGCTAATCTTGAGCAAGAATAGCTCATGGACTGGGCCCAGATCCTGAGTTCAAGGTCCAGGATTGGCAACAAACAGACATACAAAACAATCTGTGCAGCCATCTGGCTAAAGCAGGTCTCCCTCTTGTCCCCAACTGGATTGGACAGACTTTCCTGGTAAATGGGCTGCTGTCATCTTGACTCTGTCCATTCTGTCTGCATCCCAGGATTCCAGGCACACCCCCATTCTTTCATGGTTCTTCTTGACCAATAGGATACAAGAATAGTGGCCACGCCCACATTCCATGCTTCCCTGTTACACCAGGATTCCCTCTGTTGGTTGACACCACTACCAGCAGTTGAGGAAGGTAGAGATGGCTGAGTGGTAAGCAAGAGACTCCAGGTGACTTTGACGTAGAGTAGGAAATGATGTCCTAGTCGGTGAGTGAGAGAATAGAGGATTTCCTACATCCTTGCAACGTGGCCAGCCCAACTTTCCCATCCCATTGCTCAGATGTCTGAAACAATAAGAATCAATGAGAGAACTGTGGGCAAGAAACTGCCACAAGAACACCAGCAGTATCCTCCGGACAGACCTGAAACATTCAAAAAAAAAAGAACAGGAAAAAGCGAGGATCCCCAAGACAAACACCACTGGGGAGCCGGATTGAATGGAGAGTCCGGCCAAAGGTGATGCCGACCATGGGCCTCCCCTGCCTTTGGACACAGTCACAGCCACCAGGGTCCAGAGTGTCAAGGGTCCCAATACCACCAAGGATCCACAGAGGTGCTACCAGCATGTGTGCCCACCCTGGACCACAGAAAAGAAGAAAACAGGTACTCTTTGCCAAGATCCAACCACTGAAGCAGGGAAAGACAGATCCACAAGGTCAATGAGAATAAGAGAGGGAGAAGATAGACCAGATACATGCAGCACCAAAAATGGAGGTAGAGATCCACAAGGCACCCATACAGCCTTTGGTTTCAGCAGAAAGCGATTTACAATGTGCATTGGCCCAAGTGCAGCAGGCCACTGATGACAGAGAAAGGGAGCAGGAAGCTCTCACCAGCTGCCTGCAAGCTACAGAGTGGCGTGTGGCAGAGCTGGAGATAGCGGCTTCTGCTGTCACTGCTGCAAAGGAGGAGACCAAAATGTTCTTCAAACAGCTGAATGATGTGACCCTTCAGCTCGAGGAAAATACCAGAAACTTTGATGACCTGGAGCAAGTGAACACAGAGTTGCAGGAGAAGCTGGAAGTGCTGTGGATACAGAGGAGCAACAACAAGAAGAGAACATGCAAGTTCCAACAAGCGCTGGAGGGCGTTAGGTACTGAAAATGCAGTTGAAAAACCTGGAGGAACAACTTCACATCCAGGTCCAGGAAAACCAGTCTCCGTCTTCAGAATGTGCAGCAGCAAGAGCAACTGCAGAGACTGGAGGACAAAGTCTAGGATGGGCAGGGGATCCCTGAGACCCCACGATGTGCATGTGTGTGGGATGGACAACCAGAGGAAAAGCTGGCCCTGCTGTGGGACGCTCTCCACAGGGTGAGCAGTGAGAAGGAGGAGCTCGCCAGCATCCTGGACTCAGAGCAGCAGATGAAGAAACATCTGCGGTAACAGTAGGACTGCTCAGAGGAAAAGATAGAGAAATGAAAAGTGGTGGCTGAGAGAGAGAGAGAGACAAGCAGCTCAGGAGCAGCAGGAGCAGTCCCTGGGCCAGTGCAGGAGTTCAGAGCCTCCTGTGAATGGCACATTGTCTCCAATGAGGGATGGTGCTCTGAGAAGGAGGTCCTGTAGCAGCACTTAGAGAGGCAGACCCAGCTTCTGGAGCAGCTGAAGCAAGTGCAGGGCTGAACAAACTGGAGGGACCAGGTGATGTCCTTGAAGTGGCAGGACACTCTCAAGTGCCTGGAAGCCACCAGATCACAGGAGGAGTGCCTGCAGGCCCAGCTGAGCTTGCTGGCTTTCTCTGGGGAAGAGGAAGGCATGAGCCCTGGAGAAGCAAAAGGTAAGGAGGCGAACCCCCCCCCCATGTGACCATCACACAGGATGGAGATGTCCCCCAGACCAAGAGTGACATGGCTCTGAGAGTGCTCTTGGAGGATGAGATCCACAGGGGGAAACTCCTGACACAAGAATGGCGGGCCAGCTTCAGGCACCCCCTAGTCAACCCAGCAGCTCAGTGCCAGACTGAGTTGGAGCCACAGGCCCTCAACCCCATGAGCTGCCACCACAGCATGAGTGGGAATGGGAAGCGGGACACATAGGCATCTGAGAAGAAAATCTGCTTCGTCCATGACCTGCCTGATGAGGTGGACTTCCAGAGTCCAGCAGGTGAGCTCCCCCATTGATGCAGCCAGCTGTCGGCACACATCCAAACTATCAAGGAGTCCCTCATGGTGTGTAAAGAGCAGATGTTGGTCCTGAATGAGCTGTGTTGGGAGAAAACCCAGTGCATGCACTGGCTGTCCCAGGGAAGATCGAGAAGAGGAGAGTGTTGCTCAGCTGCTGTCACTCCTCGCCAGGGAAGGCACAGAAAGCAGTCTCCAGATGCCAGCACAGGCTGAGCCTCCCACCTCCTCCCCCACATTGCTGCAGAAGCAACTTGAAGACAGCATGGAAACTGCCAGAGGAGAGGTCAGGGTTCCCGACCCCATAGTGGACTCCCTCAAGGAGTAAGTCCTGCCCCAGATGCCCCACATCCAGATCCGCCCACTGCTCCCAGGCTCAGGGGAGGAATGCTCCCTCACTTTCTCCTGTAGACTGATGCGGATGATGACTCTCTATGTGACATACTGACTCTCAAAAGCCTTGGCAGCCACCAGAAGTAGGTGACCAAATGGCTTTCTCTCAGGCCTCCATCTGCCGGGTAACAGGAAGGTTAAACTGAGGGTAGGTTAGGGCAGAGGCTGAAGGGAGTTGGCCCAAACTCAAGGGACCTATAATGGCCCATTGGTGGCCAGGAAAGAGGCCTATGTTTTGCTTATCACAAAGAATAAATTGTTTTCAAAGCAAAAAAAAAAAGGCCTAGAAAGAAAGATTTGTTCTTCCACCCCTGGGGCTTGAACTCAAGGCCTGGCCACTGTCTCTTACCTGTTTTTGATCAAGGCTAGCCCCACCTCCCCTTCCAGCTTTTTTCTGTGTGGAATAGAACCAAAGACTTCAGGCATGCTAGGCGAACACTCTACCACTGAGCCACATTCTCAGCTAGGATGATTTTACCCTCTCCCAAACCCATATGGCCATTCGTCAGATAAATAGGAAGTAGGGGCTAGGATGAATATGAAGCCCAAGTCTGGTTCATTCCAAAATATATCCCTGCCCCCTCCTCCCACACGCTGAGTTGAAGTTTCTCTTCTACCATTGAGGGATGAGAGAGGGAGAGGGGAGTCCCAAGAGAGTACCAACAACCGTGGCCGACTGAGTCCCACATCCTTCACCACACAAATGGTCCTCCAGATTGTGATCTTACCTGACTCAATGTAAAGTCTACACTGTCTCCCTACCACTGCAAGGCTCAGGATGAAATAAAAGTCAGCCCAGGCCTCAGCCCACACCCAAAGGGGAAGCTCCTAGTCCCAGACCTACTTCCACCTCTGACTGCCCCTAGTTAGGCCAGACCCACCACTCACCACTATGATGGTGGTGATGACCTCATGGATGAATACCAGGAAGAAAGTCTATGGCAAAGAGCAGAAGCAGCAGGGTGAGCAGGGCAGAAGGAAGTGGAGTGATTGCTCTGGGATCTTCCTTGGAGCCCTCCCATCCAGCCAGACCCATGCTGACCCAAAGCACAGACAAGGCCAGGGGATGAGAAGAGATGGAGGAGCCCAGGACTAAAGGAGGTACTGCTTTGTCTTGGAGGACTTGATTAATTCCAATTATATTTGGCCCATGCCAATCCCAAAGACAGCATGCAATGCCTCTCTGTGTTGTTTTTGGCCGTGAGCACTGTCCCTGAGCTCTTTTTGTCAAGGCTGGCACTCTACCACTTGAACCACAATGCTACTTTTGTTTCCTGATGGTTCATCGATAAGAGTCTCATACACTGTCCTGCCCAGACTGGCTTGGCACCATGATCCTCCAGATCTCAGCTTCCTGAGTAGGTAGGATGACAGGCATGAGCCACCAGTGCCCAGTATGTGATGCCTTTTGAAGGCATCTTGGCGAGTCTGTAAAGGAGACCCAAAGGGCCTGAATAGACCATGACCCAATCAAGGAGCTGGGATAGGGGAAGGTTGACCTTCTAGCCATTCTGTTCCTCCAAAATTGAAGATGCCAGGTGATTTTGTATGCACCAAACACCTGGGCCAGCAGCCACCAGGCTTAGTGGGGGAAAAAGTAGAGAATACCCAAAAACTGCAGTGTAGAAATCTCTGATTTTGCATGCATGTAGTGTGTGTGTGTGTGAACTCAGGGCCTAGGCTCTATCCCTTAGTTTTCTTGCTAAAAACTAGTGCTGTGCCACTTGAGTCACAGCCCCACTTGCTTTTCGATGGTTAATTGTAGGTAAGACGAATCTCAAGAACTTTCCTGTCCAGGGTGGCTTTGAAGCATGATGGGGGCCCTCCATAAGCAAGAGTAAACACAACTCGCAGGTACATTCCCTATGGTGGGCCACTCCTGCCCCCTGGTGGCCACAGCGGAACATGGAAGGAAGAGGTCAGCTCCTGGCTAAGCTAAGAGCCTTTGCCCACAGATACCCCAACTTGGCCTTACTTATCATCATAAGACCTGGCAAAGAACAACCCCCAAAAACAAACTTGGAACTGTGCCTCCAAGTGGTAGAGCTCTAGCATTGAACCAAAGAGCTCAGGGATAGGGCCCCCAAGCTTTGAGTTCAAGACCCCCAGCTGACTTCCCCCATAAAACACAGGTTGTCTAACTGTGAACTAGTAGGATTTGTGAAGTGTTTCTGAAGAATGGTGATACTGAAGAAAGCACCCTAATTCTAATGACAGCTGAACTTGTGACATATAGCTATGTGCTGAGTCCTTCACCAGGCGCTATTTACTGGGTCCTTCCCTCATGGGAGTTATGTGCTGAGTCCTCAAAAAGGTGCTATTTGCTGAGTCATCCCAAAGGGTGCTATGTGCTGAGTCCCTGAGAAGTGTGGGCCATTCTGTTTTTTTGGGTTTTTTTTGCATTTTTTGGGGGTCCTGTCATGGGGCCTGAACTCTGGGCCTGGTTGCTGTCCATCAGCTCTTCAGCTCAAGGCTAACACTCTACCACTAGAGCCACAGCGCCACTTCCAGCTGTTTTTTTTGGTTATGTGGTGCTGAGGAATCGAACCCAGGGCCTCAGGCATGCAAGGCAAGTGCTCTACCACTGAGCCACCTTCCCAGCCCAATCTATCCTGGGTTTTATAAAGGGGGCTTTGTGCTGAGTCCATTACACAACGTATTGTATGGTGAGTCCTTCAAAAGGTGTGGTGTACTAATGCATCCTAAAGGGTCCTGCTATGTGTGAGCCCTTGCGAAGAGAGGGATGAGGTGTATTTTGAGTGCTGTGTGCCAAGTCCTTTACACAGGGTGCTCTGTACTGTCCTTCAAATGGTGCTGTGTGCTGAGAGCTCCCACAGTGTAGTATATGCTGAGTCCTTCAAAATTGTTCTGTGTGCTGAGTTTATCCAAGGAAGCTGTGCACTGGGTGTTTTACACAGCGTGCTTCAAAACAGGATGTGATGAGTACCTGGGAAAGAGTGCTATGTGCTGAGTGTTTCAAAGCGGCCATGCACTGAGTCTTTTACACTGTAGGCTATAGACTCCCTCCTTCAAAGGGTGCTGTGTGCTGAGTACTCTACCTAGCATACTACATGCTGAGTCCTTCAAAGGGAGCTGTGTGCTGAGTCATTTACACAGGGTGCTTTGTGCTGATTTTGGAAGTGTGCTGTGTGCTGAGTCATCCCAAAGGGTGCTATGTTCTGAGTCCTTGAGAGGTGATTATCCACAACAATCATACACACACACAAACACAAACACACATACACACAGGAGTATGCACCTGCCTGGTGTGTGGAGTGGAGGAGGATGGAGGAGAGTCTCCTCCACTGGTGGGGCTGAGGTGAGATTCGATTCTGCAATTGCCATGGTCTAGAAGCCTCAGGGCCCAGTCAGGGCTGCAATTGTGGCCAGGGCTGGGAGGCGGGGTCCAGTGGAGGAGGGGGCGGGGCCCACAAGCGCACTTTGGTGGCAGCAATCGCCAGAACCCAAGGGGGCAGGGGTGTGTGTGCAGCCGGGGCAGGGTGGCCCAGGAGAGGAGTGGTGGGCTGAGAGAGAGCTGGGAGAAGAGCGAGCTCGAGCACTAGCACGAGCACTAGCACCCGTGGAAACAGCTTCAGTGGCTGGCTGCTGCTGGGATCATAGTGTGGGTCCTGGCCGGGAACGCAGAGCATGTGGAGCCTGCACGGCAGGCACATCGCCACACGCAGCCCCTCGGATGCGCCCAGCCATGGTGGCCCTGAGTCTGAGGTCCCGGTGCGGGAAGCACGGCAGAGGCAGTGGCTGCTGAGGCAGCGACGGCCACAGGTTAGGAGGCCACTGAGGCTTGTGGTGGCTGAGGAGGAGCAGAGGCTGTGTGCAGCTCCACCATGCGCCCGTGATGCGTTTCAAATATGGCGCTGCTGGCTCGGAACCGCGGAGCCTCTAGCAGTCACCTGGCGGAGCTGGTGCACCCCTGGCCTGCTTGTGACCCTGACTTGGTTCTGGCCGTCGGTCCTCAGACTCCCGGCGCCACCCGGAGTCACAGCCTACAGCTATTCCCAGCAGCACACGTGAGTGGCGACCTGCACTCCCGCACCCCACAACCCCCCCTGTAAACCTCGTCCCCCACTCTACCTTTCCTCCCAACCCTCGCAGACCCAGACCCATGCCTCTTGCCTCCCCCTTCCTTCCTGCCTGCGCCTCCCCCGTGCCCCACAGTCTGTCCTGGCTCTGCCTCAAATGAACCCCAGGGGTGGGGGGTGGAGGTGGGTGTCCACCCGGGGATCCCACCCTCATCCCTAGTGGCCAGTATTCCAGGAAAAGGGGAGCTGCAGGGATGGGGAGGTGGGGGCACCACAGACCCCCTGGCCTGGAGCAGTGGGAACCACACAGCTGTGCATCTGCACCCTTCCTCTCCCTGGTGGGAACCTGGTGGCTTTAGTCAGAGGTGGGGAGCTGCACCTCCACACCTGCCTTCTCGGTTCTTTTCCCTTTTGCTGGGCAGGGGGTGTTGGATGCAGAAGATAGACCCCCTTGCTGTGTGAGCCCTTGTCTTCTGTGCTCAGTCACCCTTTCACCTGAGGACATTCCCAGAAGAGCCCACTAGAGAGGTGAGGGCACTGGGGTCAGATAGAAGGTGGGTATTTGGGAGAAAAACACACCCCCTCTGACACACATACAATCGGCCTGTTCCCCCAACCCAGCATTCAACAGTTCTGACTGGGTGATCACATTTCCCAGTTCTGCCAGCTTCTGCTAGTGCTCCCAATCCATCTGGTCTCCTAGTCCTCCCCAAGAATTTGCCAAGTTGCCCAGAAGTATGTAGGAGGGAAGTAGGGAGTCCAACCATGTATACAGCCTTTAGGACCCAATCAAAGTCCATAAAAACAACCCCACCCCAGGTCAGACACCTTTCTGGAGGCACCTGCTTTGTTTTCTGTCCAGGCTCTGAGAAGCCACGTGTCTCAGGACTCCTTCACCCAGCGCCCTGGCCTAGGGTTTTGGTGAATGGGGAGTCAAGGCTGGTTGTTCCCAATGGGAAGGGTCTGGCCCTGGAGAAAGGGAGAGTCAGGGTGGTTCTGTATTATTAGAGCATTGTTCCCCTTGGGTGAGATCCCCTGATTCTGACAAGGGAACCCCTTTGCTCCGCTTAGTACATTGCCCAGATGAGAAACCAACAAATTCAGGAGAGACACTGCTCTGAATCTGTGTGTGTGTGTGTGTGTGTGTATGTGCAAGAGAGAAAGAGAGAGAGAGAGAAAGAGAGATTATCTTTCTCATTGTACAGTTACCATGTCTAAAAAGAGCAAAAGCATTTTATTTGTGTGTATGTGTGTATTTGTTATTCTTTTTCAATTAATGCCCAGTATGAGCCCAGCCATCATTTTTGTTTTCTCTTTCACCGTTTCATGGCTCCTTTAGAGAAGGTTTCAGTAGATGTTCCTTTCCACCTCTTTCTTCCCCTTTCCTGCAGCCCACAGTAGCTGCTGGACCTGCATGGGTCTCCCCTAGGAGGCCTGTGTGAACCACAGACCAGAGTGGACACCTGCTCTTCTGTCTTCAGCCAGAAGGCTCATGAGACTACTGTGATCACAGCCGCACTCTTCCAGCCAGACAGTCTGCTCTGGTGTATATAGTTGGAGCTAATTCAAGGTTGGGAATGAATCTGCCAAATGTAAATAGAGAACGAGATGGGAGGTAGTAGGGCAGAGGCTGTGAATCTAGGAGGGTCTGGGAAGTGACGAACGGTGTGACATAGCAGATGGTTCACCACGACTGAGGATGAGAGGGGAATCTTACCCAGGGTATTGATGGTGTACACGGGCATCTGGGCAGGGGGCTCCAGGCTCCCAATGGTGACATGGATTCCCTCTAGGGGCAGTGCACTGGTGGGTAGTCCTCCCTGGAGTCCTGCAGACTCCAATCTGTGTCCCTCCTGGGCTGTTTCTAGCTGGGCAATGGTAGGCAAGTGTGTTCCCCCTGCTGGAGCCTACTTGGGATCAGGGCATGGCAGTTAGCTAGGGCTCTCTGAATGCCATTTTCTGTAACCTGCTGTAGGCTGTCTGGAAGGAAAAGGGGACCACTGACTTTGGAACCCTTTAAGTTTAGTTGGGACAAGTTGAAATGCCAGCTTTTCCAGGGTTTTTTTTTGTTTGTTTGTTTTTGTTTTTTTATGTGGTGCTGATTAATCGAACCCAGGGCCTCAGGCATGCAAGGCAAGCGTTCTACCACTCAGCCATCTTCCCAGCCCCTTCCAGGGTTTTTTCTTGAAGCTGGCAATTTCCACTAATGCTTGGGATACTGGGTCAAATGAGATGGACCTTTTCAGCCACCAAACAATGACATTCAAGCAGCACAAGCAGAGTTCCTGAGCCAAAGGGTCTCCTGCTATGAACGACGTGCCTTGACTGCCTTTCTGCAGCAGCTGCCGATTCTCCTCTGGCTCTCTCTAGGGTGAGCACTACAGTCGAGGATGTTGTGGGGAGCAGAGATTGTGCCCTTGCCATCTGTAGCCTGATCGCTGTGAGCAGAGACAATTCCCAGGACCTGTACTGGACTCTGGGAGATTCAGAGACCCAGGATGCCTCAGGGATCCTTTTCTGCAACATGAAAATTGGGGGCCGGATATGGTGGACCATCCTGTCTGGCCCTAGGGAGTGCAGAGGAGGCCCCTTGAGCCAGGCTTTTGCCTCACGACAACCTTGTTCACAGCTGAGTGGGGAATTGAGTGCCATACAGCTGGTCAGTGGCTGGACAGAGATCTTTGAGAAGATAGGCATCCCAGAGGCCCCAGAATACAGTGAGTACATCATGGCTCACATCCTTGGAACCAAAAGAGTTAAGTGCGGTAGCACCAGGAGGGTGGGAAGACAAAGGAGGGAGAACTGTGGGAGAGCTACATCAGGCTTTACCCCCACCCAGGATGCTTACCTGAGTTGGATGGGACTTTTCTGTAGTATTGTCATAGACAGATGCTCATCTATTTATCTAACAAAATGTTACAGTGTCTGCTAGTTCCTGGGGGGAGAGAGTGGGGGTAATAGATGATGAAAAGTTCCAGTGCTGGTTCCACAGCACATGAAGAAATCTTGGTTTGAGCTGGATGCTGGTGCCTCACAACTGTCATCCTAACTACTTAGGAGGCTGAGATAGGAGGATTGAGGCTTAATCTCCAGGCAGAAAAGCCTGTAAGACTCTTATCTCCAACTGACTGCCAAAAAGAAAATGCCAGAAGTGAATGAGTAGCTCAAGCTGTAGACTGTTGGCCTTGAGTAAAAAGGCTCAGGGACAGCACGAAGGCTCTGAATTCATGCACAGGAGTGACACAAAGAAAGGAAAGAGAAAGAGAGGTGGGAAGGATGGAGAGAGAGAAAAGGAGGAAAGGAAGGAAGAAGGGAGCATGCAAGCCTTGGTTTGGAGTCCTTGGATCAAGGGAGCCAACCATTCACAATCTCTGTGGGGACAGTTTCAGAGCCTAAAGCTAGTGTATAGGACCAAGCCACTGACCCATTCATGACATCAGCAACTTCATGACATCCAAATTTGAGTGGTCCCTGACTGCAGAGGGAAACAGCCTCCGGTAGACCCTAGGGCTCAGGGTGGGTCACAGAGTTTCAATCTCCCCTGGCTCACGGAGTTTATTTTCTGGTCAGATAAGAAGAAACTGTCCAAGGGCTAGGGAGGTATAGGGTGAGGGAGTGGCAAGACCGGGGTGGCAAGGGATAAGCAGGAAGATGAAGAGGGAGGACAATCCCAGATCCAGTGTGTCAGGTCATTGGACCCATGACTTCAACTGACAACCTAGACCATCAGTGATAGAATCTTCAACCCAGCCACATGGCTATTAAAAGTCCTGGCACTCTGGGTTCACCGTTGACAAACTGTCTGTCATCCACTGCAGGATGCCTGTGCAGTACATCCTTGGGGACTGGGACTTTTGCTGGCTCAATCTGAAGATGACACCCCCAGTGTTCATTCCTCAACCAGAGACAGAGGTAAGTGTGCCACTGGAACAGGACACCCAGGGAATGAGGGAAAGAGTCAGACCCGTGTTGCTCTGAGACTTCCTCTAGGGGACTTTGGGCCCTGTGACTGCCTTTCTGAGAGGTAGAGGTGGGTCTCCTTGCTGGCTCAGCCTTTAGTCTAGATGGCAGATGTGGGATTTAGAGAGGGCGGACTGAAGGTCGAGGCTGGTGAGAAAACCAGAGGCACTGGGCTCTCAGCAGGGTTGTTTCTTTGAGGATACTCAAACCCAGGAATATTACTGAGATGGATCAGCCCTTTTCTCCTTCCCGAAAGAGAGGGACCTAGAGCCCTCCAGTCTGCATCCCTTGGCTGAGAAATTCATTCATTCCCATATCCTTTGTTTGGATAACTAGATCTCACCTGACTGCCCAGTGTCAAGGCAGGACAGTGATAGATCTTGAGTCCTTGATTAGGTCACGGGATCCTCAGTATGAGATTGTGCTTGAATGTCCTGACTTGGTGCATGGTCAGTCCCATCTAAGACTGCCATGACCTAGGACATAGAATCTAGAGAATCCGATCATGATGAGGTCTATTCTGTGAGTCTTGAGTATTATGTGTGAGCTTTGAGCTCCTGTGTGCTCACCTGCTTCCCTTTTTTGAGTGGGTCTATGCTAGAAAAAGCTTAAAACTGGGGCTGGGTCCCATCTCTTGTTTCATGCTCAAAGCTAGCACTCTACCATTTGAGCCACAGCTCCACTTGCAAGGTTTTTGGGTGTTTAATTGACGATAAGAGTTCTGAATGAAAGCCGGGCGCTGGTGGCTCACACCTGTAATCTTAGCTACTCAGGAGGCTGAGATCTGAGGATCGCGGTTCAAAGCCAGCCCGGGCAGGAGAGACCGTGAGACTCCTATCTCCAATAAACCACCAGAAAACTGGAAGTGGCGTTGTAGCTCAAGTGGTAGAGCGCTTGCCTTGAGCCGAAGAGCTGAGGGACAGTGTCCAGGCCCAGAGTTCAAGCCCCACGACCGACAAAAAAAAAAAAAAGAGTTCTGAATGACTATGCTGCCAAGGGTTGCATCCAACTGCAGTCCTCAGATCTCAGTCTCCTGAGGGGATAGGATGACAGGCATAGAAAAGCATCTTTGGCCGGGTTCCAGTGGCTCATGGCTATCATTCTAAGTACTCAGGAGCTGAATCTTAGGATCAGGGTAAAAGCCAGCTTGGGGAGGAAAGACCCTCAGACTCTTCTCCAATACAGCACCAGAAAACCGGAAGTGGTGCTGTGGCTCAAGTAGTACAGTGCTGAACTTGAGCTGAAGAGCTCAAGCACACAGGCCCAGAGTTCAAGCCCCACAACCAACAAAAAGAAAGAAAGTAAAACATCTTTGCCTGCAAAGGATGGTGGAGGTGTGTTTGTGTATGTGTGTGTGTGTGGGGGGGGATGGTGGTAGACATTTAGTGCCCTGCTCAGTCATCATTTTAGATGGATAGACCCTAACTCTTAGTTCACGGCAGCCGATTCTTGACCACAGGTGAAGTTCTGGGTTGGATGTCAACCATCGGACCGCAGTCTCCTCATGGGACAGTTGTGAGTAAATAAGAGACTAATACAGAGGGATCTCTGGAGCAGGGCCAGGCACAGAGGGAGCAGGTGTCAGACACAGTTCTCAATAATTCTGTGAGCATATGACAGGAAGATGCTAGGAAAGGGCTCAGATGGGGTCTGTTATTAATCATGCAACAGGTGTGGGATTATGAAACAAAACATGGCTGTCTTTCATCATTACCCTGTCCCCATGAGGAAGGGATCCTTCATTCTATTCATTTTTCCAGCTGGGGAAAATGAGTCATAGAGAAGCCAGGTGACCTGCTCATGACCTCCAGCTGACAGGAATCTTGGCCTGATATCTCTGCCATGCTTCCTAGGACAGTGGGTGTTATTCAGTCCACTTCTTGTGGTGGGAAGTCCACTTCTTCTCATTTGTGGGGATTGAATTCTGGGCCTGGCTGCTATCCCTGAGCTCCTCAGAACAAGGCTAATACTCTACCCCCTGAGCCACAGTATCACTTCCGGTTTTCTGTTGCTTCTTCGAGGATAAGAGTCTCACAGACATTCCTCCCGAGCCAGCTATGAACCAAGATCTTCACATCTCAGTCTCCTGTGTAGGTAGGATTATAGGTTTGAGCCACTGGCACCTGGCTTAAGTGTAATTCTGAACCTCTGTCGCTCTCTCTCTCTGTCTCTGTCTCTCTCTCTCCCTCTCTCTTTCTCTCTCTCAGGAATTGGTTGAATGAGTGCTGGAGGAGGTGGCCCAGCATTCCCATGTGGCTGGAACCCAAGGTGGCCCTCTCATTCTGGAGGTAGGCTGTGGGTCAGGAGCTGTTTTGCTCAACCTGTTGAAGCAGCTTCCTGAGGTAAGCCCCTCTGTTCCCTGGATAGACCGTGACGGTTATTCATTGTCCATCCCATGAGTCCTTCCCCACATCCCTCTGCTACACCGTTGAAGGAAAGTGGATGAGAAGGTGTCACCTTGTCCCCCTGCCCAGCACAATCCCGGGCCTCTGACCTATACCCCCACCTATCTGACAAGACCCTGGCTATAAGACAATAAATACACTCTGTGTGTACTACCCTTTGCTGGGGAGTGTCATTTTGGTTAAGGGGTCGGGGTTCAGAGGAAAGACCCCAGACCTGACACCTCCTGGGGGAACATTTGTTCTTGTGACAGAGCCAAGTCATTGCTGTGGATAAGGAAGAAGCCTCCATCAGACTGACCCAGAACAATGCTCAAAGATAGGTAGGCTGTTGAAGTATCAAACCCAGTCATGTCTGCTTCCTACTCCCAACAAGGAGGTCTAGTGTGGGTGGCCTGGCCCTAGGCCTAAGGGATTATAAATGGATGGTGGCGGTCCGGAGCTCATGGCTCTCATCCATCATCCTGGCTCTTTGGAAGGCTGAGGTCTGATGGTTGTGACTCAGAGCAGCCTGGGAAGGAAAGTCCAGGAGATTCTTATCTCCCATAAACCAACTCCCTCCCCAAACCCACACACAAAATACCCAGATGTGGTGCTGTGGCTCAAGTGGTAGGGCCTCAGCCTTGAACAAAAGAAGCTCAGGGATAACACCCAGGCCCTGAATCCAAGCCCTAGGACTAACACAATCATAAAATAAATGAATAGTATACATCTTTTTATCTGACTACCAAGAAAGATGTATTCAGTTTTCTCACTGGTACATGTAGCCAAAGATAAGGGGCTCCCTTTCATGTTCCCCTAACTCTCTCCTTCTCTCCTTTATCTGTCCAGGCTTTATCTGTTGCAGGACAGAATTGGGATCATCCCCCTGGATGTAACCTTAGGTACTCTCCCTCATCCACCTCCCTTGGGGTCAGGATTCTGGATGCACTCCCTGCTGGGAGGATGAGGCATCACAGAAGAGGGTAGGTATCACCAATACTCACACACATACATACACACAAACACCCCTAAGCCAACTCAGACTGGCCTTTTCCAAAGACACTTTATCTCCTTGGATTAACTGACCTAGGAGAAGAATTTGATCCCCTGTAACTGATTATTTTAACTTGGGCTTGCTAGTTCACAGGAGATAAACGGAAGCAAACAGAAACCAAAAAGCCTTTGGTGCCCATCACCTCTGGCTCAGGGTCAAGCCTGACATACTGGTGACTTGGGAGGCAGAGATCTGAGGATCAAAGATCAAAGCCAGCCATAAGCTGGAAAGCCAGAGAGACTCTTCTCTCCATGGAACCACCAAAAAGCCAGAAGTGGAGCTGTGGCTCAAGTGGTAGAGCACCAGCCTTGAGCAATAAAACTCAGAGAGACAGCTCCCAGATCCTCAGTTCAAGCCCACAAAAAGAAATGGCCCTGTCATGTTGCCCACAGATTGCTCCAGGCCCCTCTCACGGAGTGTGATACAACAGCTGCCCCTGGGTGGTGTATCAGGGCCTTGAGAAATCTGGTGGTGGAATCCAGGCCTTCCCCTTCGTGCGTTCTCAACCCACACTGGCTGGAGGGCAGAGCCTGACAAGACTGGCAGCCTGCACAGTGGAGAGGCTCCAGCTTTTCCAAGGTGATTGGAAAGGGCTTCTTGGAGACAGCACTTGAAAAGGGGGTCTTGCTTAACAAGGAGAATCTGAAGGAAGCACAGAGAACAAACGTGCTACAGATGATGGACAACAAAGCAGAGCGTGTTCATTTCCAGCCAGGGCTGCTGGTGAAACACTGGGTATAGATGTGCGAGACTGTCCCAAGACAGGCCTGAGGGGTCACAGAAGAACAGCTATCTAGGGCTGGGATTGCGTCCTAGAGGTAGAGGGCTTGCCTAGCACACAGGAAAGCATGGGTTCGATTCCTCGGTCCTGCATACACAGAAAAAGCTGGAAGTGGCACCGTGGCTCAGGTGAAAGAGCACTCCCCTGCAGAACAGAAAGTCAGGGACAGTGCCGGGCCATGAGTTCAGGCCCCAGGGCTGTCACCATAAAAGTTTTCCCAGGGACCTTTGTGACAGGTGGATGGCTATGCCCTGAAGCTCTTAGTAGATCTATCCGTGCTTTGTGTCTCCTTTGACAGAGGGGAGCTGGACACTCGTTCTGCCCTGGGCACTCCTAGGCCCAGTTATCAGCAACCCTCCCAATGTCTTCCACCGGGACATGGAGCAGCTGGCCCCAGAAGTGCTCAGGTATCAGTTGGGTGGGGCATGGGGACATAGGGCAAGCCCCAGAACTCCTAGTGGGTCTGATCCACCCTGGAAGACCAGGCAATCTGGAGGAGGCAGATGGGAGCTTAGAGGGGGTTAGTGATGGGGAGCGGGCCCTTTAATCCCCATGGCCCCACCCAGATTCTAGCCTCCCTTTGCTGTCCCTGAGGGAGGTAGAGGGGTGTCTAGGTGGTAGTGTCTAGAGAAGGACTAGGTGGAAATTCTGAAGGACTAGACACCTTAAGCCATGAGCCGGTGGCTCACATCTGTCATCCCACACCTGTCATCCTGGCCACTTGGGAGGCTGAGATCCAGAGGATCTCATTTTCCATCCAAACAGGAAACTACCTCCAGAGCCTCATCTCCAATCTCTAACTGGAAGTGGCACTGTGGCTCAAATGGTAGAGCACTGGCCTTGAGGAAAATTAGACATCAGGGACAGTATCCAAGCCTTGAGTTCAAGCGCCTCAACCAAAACGAAAAACAAAAAACCAAACAAGAAAGAAACATACACCTTCCTTGCTTGCAAGAGATGGTGAAGTAGTAGGGTTGCAAATAAAAACAACATTAAGATACTACCTCACCCCAGTTAGAATGGCAAAAATCAAGAACTCTAATAACAACAGATGCTGGAGGGGATGTGGACAGAAGGGAAACTTACTGCATTGTTGGTGGGAGTGTAAACTTGTTCAACCACTTTGGAAAATAGTATGGAGGCTCTTCAAAAGACACCACATAGAGCGCCCTTATAACCCAGCAATCCCACTTTTGGGCATTTACCCAAATGTTTACAAACAAGACCACACTAAAGCTACCAGCACAACTATGTTTATTGCAGCACTATTTACTATAGCTAAGATATGGAACCAACCCAGATGCCCCTCAGTAGATGAGTGGATCAAGAAAATGTGGTATATATACACAATGGAATTCTATGCCTCCATCAGAAAGAATGACATTGCCCCATTTGTTAGGAAATGGAAAGACTTGAAAAAAATTATATTAAGTGAAGTAAGCCAAGCCCAAAGATACTTAGGTACCATGGTTTCCTTTATTTGCAATATTTAGTATATATATGAGTCAAGCAGAAAAGGTTAGATAAGGTAATGTTAGGAAAATGAACCCTAAGGTATATATTTAAATGTTTTATTCTTTCATGCATTTGTTTCCAATGCATTTATAAGATTATTGCTTTGTTGCTTTGTATGTCCCTCCCCCACAGTACAACCCCTGCTTTCACTGTATTTAATTATGGTATAATTTGTGGAGGGGAAGGGGAAAAACAAGTCGTTTAAATAAGGATACAGGCTGACCCTTGCATCAATAAGAAGTACAAGTTGTCATATCAAACTTTACAACTTTGTGTGTGGGGGGGAGGTTTGGTTGGGGGGTGGAGGGAAGCTGGGAAAGGATGGGAAGGGGAAACAAAGGAGGAGGCTACAATGCTTGGTAAGAAATGTACTCCTTATCTTGCCCATGTAATTGTAACGCCTCTTTACAGTATTTTCACAATAAAAAAAGAAAGAAAAGAGCTGAAGAAAAAAAAAAAGTTGGGTGTAGCCGGGCTCTGCCAGTGGCTCACAACTGTCATCCAAGCTATTCAGGAGGCTGATATCTAAGGATCATGGTTCAAAGCCAGCGTGGGCAGGAAAGTGTGTGAGACTTTATCTCCAATGAACCACCAGAAAATTGGATGTGGTGCTGTGGCTCCAGTGGTAGAGCACACAACTTCATCTGAAGAGCTAAGGGCCTGCTGGCAAGCCCAAAGTTCAAACCCCATAACCTACAACCAAACAAAAGGTAGCTGAATTTTCTGCATAACAGTGTGTACAGTAGAAATGCCATGATGTGTTGTGAACCATTTCAGACATGTGAGAGGCTCTGAGGTTTGTCTGCAGTTGGTCAGAAGATGGTAGTGCCATCATCTCTGGGGTGGAATATTCAGGGTGCTCAGGGACTGCTGAGGGTTTGGGCTACCACTGTGTGTGTCTGTGTGTTTGTGTGTCTTGTGTCTGTGTGTGTCTGTGTCTGTGTGTTTGGATGTAGAAGACCTGGGCCTTGAACTCAGGGTCTACGTGAAGTTCCTATGCTTCTGTGCTCAAAGCTAGAGCTCTAACACTTGAGCTATTTGGTGGTTCATTTGAGATAAGAGCCTCACAGACATTTCTGTACTGGCTGGCTTTGACCTCAGCCTCCTGAGTAGCTAGGATGACAGGTGTGAGACACCAGTGCCATATTTGTGTGTGTGTGTGTGTGTGTGTGTGTGTGTCCCTCATCTTTCTCTGACCCCTTCCTGGGTGCCTGTCTGCCTCTTTCTGACCTCAGATGGTGCCCCTCCTCCACACCAACCTTGCCTTTAGCCTCCTATCAGGGTCTACAATGAGTGCTAAATTGCCAGAGACCTGAGTTCAAGCTTTTCTTTGGGGCCCAAGTCCAGCTGTCCAAATCTTTTGCTGCCTGCAGGGGATTCTGGGTCAGCTGGGCCATCTGCAATAAAGTCTTGCCTGTCTCTGGGTAGGGAACTCAGACATGGGATGTCCTGCCCTTTTCCTCAGCTAGACCTCTGGCTGCATGTCCCTCTCAGCAGGCCGGCAGTGAGTGGGGGAAAGGGGTTGCCGGTGGCTCTGGCCAACTCCAGCTTGATAGCGGACTGAAGGCTGCCCAAGCAAGGAGGATTCTGGGCTACATTGGAGGTGAGGCCAAGGTGGCTTGGAAGTGTCTGGTGGTGTCTAGGAAATGTCAACGTACTTTATCACAGGCAAGTCTATCTTCCAGCCCCAGCTGGGCCTCTCCAATCCTTCTAGAGAATTCTGGATGCCCAGAATACAGAGGCACAGACTTTAGATTCCAGGGCCAGGGAATTGGGGGAGGAGAGACTGGTATGGCCAATACCTGAATGTTCTGGGGCATTAGCCTTGACCTGGGTATGCCCCCCTTGTATACATTCACTTCTTAACCCAGACCTGGCCAGAAACAGGCCACTTCTGTGGATGTTGTAGAAGTGGCAGGAGTGGAAGTGAGATCTAGGATGACCAACATCTGGATTTATGGCCTGAGGGCGGGGTGCAGGGGTGGGGGGGTGGAGGGGAAGGTGCCTAGGCACTGAGCTTCCTTTGCTCAAATCTAACACTCTACCACTTGAACCACAGCTCACATTTCATCTTTTTTAGTAGTTTAGTGGAGATAAGAGTCTCATGAACTTTTCTGCCTGGGCTGGCTTCAAGCTGCCATCTTAAGAGCTCAGCCTCTTGAGTAGCTAGGATTGCTGGTATGAGTCACTGGCACCTGCTAAGGATGTTAGTGTGTGTGTGTTTACTAGGGCTTGAACTCAGAGCCTAGGTGGTATCCTTTAGCTTGTTTGCTCAAGGTTGGTGCTGTAGCACTTGTACTCCAGTAGCTCTGCTTCCCAGTATTTTGGTGATTCATTGGAGATAAGAGTCTGCCCACCCAGGCTAGCTTTGAATCTTGATTGATCCTCATGTGTCAGCCTTGAGTAGCTAGGATTATAGGCATGAGCCACTGGCATCCAGCTGCAAGGATGTCTCTTCATACTGTCTTCTGTTCTAACAGCTGTCTACTTGCCCTGGCCTAGATCTCTGATCTCCACATCAGCTCCCAAAAGCCCTTAACTGTGTGGAGAACATAAAGCTCAAACCTGTCAAGTATCCTATTTCTATGTCCTTAGGGGAGGGTATGTTTCCTCTGAAGCCTGGAGGAGTAGGCGGAGGGGGAGGAAGGTTAGCTGTAACTAGGTGCTAGGCTGGGAGAGAGGTACACTGTCTTAGCCAAGAAGGACAGTGTGGCCAGATGTTAAGAGCTCATGCTCTCATGTTCCTAGCTCCTCAGGAGGCTGAGATCTAAGGTTTGGCATTCAGAGGCAGCCTAGCTCTCTTTTCTTTTTTTTTTTTTCTGGTATCAGTGGGACTTTTTTTTTGTGAAAATACTGTACAGAGGGGTTACAATTACACGGGCAACATAATGAGTACATTTCTTATCACCAGCTCACTTTTCTAAAGTATATGAGACTCTCCTTTGCCAATAACCACCTGAAAGTTGGAAGAATAGCTGTGGCTCAAGTGGTAGAGTTGCTAGCCTTGAATGAAAAAAGTGAGGGACAGAGTCTGTGTCCTGAGTTCAAGCCCTAGCACCAAGATGAACCCATGCACCCACCCTCCTACCCCCTCCCCCCCCACACACAGGTAGGTGGTAATGATGAGCTGAGCTAGAACTGGAGGCAATCGAGAGGCACAGTCATAGTACACTCTCGACACATAAGTTATTTCTCCCCAACTCCTTCTTGGGCTGGCTGCTAGGTGTCCAGATGGGACATCTCAGCCAGAACATAAGGCACTTGTTGCACAGCCCAGGCAAAGCTGGCGGGGCTTCAGTTATTAAATGGCAGAGAAGGATGCTTTGTTCAAGCTGCTGGCTCAGACTTAGGACTCTCTGAGGACTTGCCTAGGTTGGGGGGATGGACATGGGCAACCTGCTGAATGCCCATCATCCATACATCATCCATCCATACACAGAGACATGGAGTTATTGCCTCCTTTTTTGTGGGGGGGGGATTAGGCAGGTCCAGGGTTGTACTATGAGCCTAGGCCCTGTCTCTGAACTCCTTTTGCTCAAGGATAGCACTCTGCCCTTGAGCCACAGTCCCACTCATATTTTTTTTTCCCTGTGATCTGTTAGAAAAAGAAGAGTGTTGTGGACTTTCCTGCCCCGGATAAATTCAAATTGGCATTCTCTACATCTCAGCCTCAGGAGGAGTTAGGGTTATAGGCAGGAGCCACTGACACCTGGCTTTCTTTTCTTCTTGTTGTTCTCTTTTTTAATCGTGACAATCTGAAATCTTCACGGTGTCATTCCAATGTTTTGCATTCGAAGTAACCTACCCAGGCCTGGAATTCGAATGCTATGACTATCACCCACAAATGGAGGGAGATCCTGATGAACTCATTCCTGTTCATGTGAATGCTAATTGAATGTTATAAAAGTAATAATTAAATTTGCAGTTAATTCATGATTCTATTTTAGAATGCCAAACAAAAATTATTGGACTTAAATCTTCATTCTAGCACCAAGGTATGATTAAGGATATTGACTAATTTTTAATTAATTCTTTAGTAAGTATTCAACCATGATACCTCATTAAATGGAGTCATAATTTAGTAACTAATAATTGGTTATAACATATATATAATTTAATAACATCTTCACATTCCCTCTTTGTAAGTGTGTGTAAATATATATATACATATAGGTGCAGGTATATATATATATATATATATAATATCAATCTACACATCTATTGAGCACTACTGTCGCTTGATCACAGTTCCTCAGAATTTCCTGGATGCTCAGTTTGCTGGAGGCTGGTGTGCTAAGACTGTACCCCATTTATGGATTGGGCAATGTAGGCTGAGTTGAAATTCCAGCATGGCCAAAAATTTATTTGTGGAGTAAGAAGCCAATTTGACACATTTTTTTCCTTCTCTGTGAAAGTCCTGGGTCTCAATACCATGTATAATCCATATGCAAATGTATCCTATGAGATATGATATAATAAAGGAAATGTTATATGTGTAACAATACTAAATAAATAAGGGTAATAAATGTCATATGCAGTAGAACCTATGTATGTAAATAGATCTCATATATATGAATATTATTTTTTCCCGTGCTGGGGCTTCAATTCAGGCCCTGGGAACTGGTCTGAATTTCTTTTTTCTTTTTTTCTTTTCTTTTTTTTTTGCCAGTCATGGTGCCTGAAATCTGGGGGTGGGCACTGTCCCTCAGCTCTTCAGTTCAAGGTGAGCGAGCGCTCTACCACTTGAGCTACAGTGCCACTTCCAGCTTTTTCTGCTTATGTGGTGCTGAGTTATTGAACCAGGGGCCTCATGCATGCAAGGCAAGCACTCTACCACTGAGCCACCTTCCCAGCCCCATGAATTTCTTGTATTTAAAGACAGTGAACTTTCCTCTTCACACATAGTGTCACAGTGTTACCCAGACCCTGACTTCAAATCCCAGGCCTGCTAGAAAAATGATGCAATTTCCTAGCCAGGGTCTTATTGTTATTATTACTTTTTTTATGGCCTAGCACAGGGCTTGAACTCAGGTCTTTGCATCTCTGCAACAGCTGATCACTGGATCCTACGACCCTACTTGAAATTTCGGAGCTGGAAAAAAAATAACAATAAAAAGGAGAAGGATAAAACTGAGAAGTTCAAGAAGGTGGTTTTACTTTTTTTTTTCCCTTTGTATTTTGACCATCCTGGGTCTAAATGACAAGCCCCAGAATGTGTACATGACATTGCATTGCTAATGTTTGGTGGGCTATTAGGGAAGCCATAGCTGAAACAAGCAACTTAGACCTGGAGGTCCAATCTTGGAACTGCCACTAATGAATGGTGGGAGGTTCTAAGAAATTCATCCTGATATACATCCGTACAAATAGAATGTTATAAAAGTAACATTTAAATTAGTAGTTAGTATATGATTATATTCTAAAATTATACACAACAATTACTCTACATTGATTAATTTTCTTTTTTTTTTTTTGGGTCCAGTCATAAAGCCTGAACTCTGGGCCTGGGCACTGTCCCTCAGCTCTTCAGCTCAAGGCTAGCACTCTACCACTTGAGCCACAACACGACTTCCGGCTTTTTTCTTTTTACTTATGTGGTGCTGAGGAATCGAACCCAGGACCTCAGGCCTGCAAGGCAAGCACTCTACCACTGAGCCATCTATCTCTATCTACCAACCTACAAATTTATCAGTTTATACACTTGTCACTCCTGGGGTTCAGTGTTAGAGTGCTCACTGGGTATGTACAAAGTCCTAGGTTCCATTCCTCACTACCACTTGCACAGAAAAATCCAGAAGTCATGGTGTTGCTCAAGCAGTCAAGTACTAGCTTTGAGCTTAAAAGATTAGGGACTGTGTCTAGACACTTACTTAAGATGCAGGACTGGCACCAAAACAAAACAATAGAATGTTCTGACTGCAAAGATATAAGAATAGGACTGCAAATACATCATTGTAGAGCAAGCTAGGAGTCTGGTGCTGTGAGTGCCATCTAACCTGACTTAGCCAGAGGTAAACAGCTGCAACCAAGCTACACAGAACCAGATGCTTCTGGCTCGCTCAGCCCTGACATTCAAGATACTGGGGGGCTGAGATCAGACACTGGTGGTTTTAAAATCCAGCCCTGACAGGAGGTCTGCAAAACTCTGAGCTGTGGCTCAAAGTGGTAGAGCTCTAGCCTTGAGCAAAAGATCTTAGGACAGTACCCCCAAACTTTCAGTGGAATCCCCGTGGCTGACTCACCGCCCCCCCCCCCCGACACACAACCCACCCCTCTAAATCATTTGATGTGAACTTTGTGTAGTTTGGTGACACTGATGAAAGCACCCTAATTCTAATGACAGCGTGTGGGATACAGCTATGTCATGAGTCTTATATGAGGAATGGTGTACTGACTGCATTCTTGCACCTGGTGCTTGTAAGAGCTCCACAGATTATTGTGCAGATGAGAACCTTGAGGCTCAGATATGTCCCCATGTCAGGGCCAAAATGATGTATGTACTGAACTCTAGTGAGTTCTCTCCTGCAGACAATTGTTTTGGTTTATTTTTCTCGGTCATGAACCTTGAACTCAGGGCCTAGCCACTGACCCTTCCCTGTTGGGCTCATGGCTAGCACCCTACCAAGGGGACCCAAGGTCACCCTTACAAAAGTGTTACAGTCTAGGCATCTGTGGCTGATATCTGTCATCCTGCCTACTTTGACACATTTTTTTTCCTTCTCTGTAAAAATCCTGGGTTTCAGTATGAAGTATAATCTATATTGAAATATATGCATGTGATAAGATGTAATGAATGAAATAAATGTTATATATGTAATAATACTAAATAAAATAAATAATGAATAAATAAGGGTAATAAATGTCATATGGAGTAAGCAAGCCTATGTAGTAAAAAGATCACATATATGAATATTAATTTTTCCAGTGCTGGTGCTTAAATTCAGGCCTGGAAAATGGTCTGAAATTCTTGTCTTCAACAACAGTAAGCTTCCTTTCCCCCACAGTGTCACAGAGTTACCCAGACCCTGAGTTCAAATCCCAGGCCTGCCAGAAAAATGGAGCAAATGGAGCAAAAATTGAGCAAGTCACGGCCTTGATTTATTTTGTCCAGACCTGAGGCTTGAACTCAGCTTGTGGCAATTCTGTCTCAACTTCGATCACCCTAGGCTGGGGTGCAGCCAATGGACCCACAGCCCATTCTGAGATCCTACGACCCAAGTTCAAATCTCGGGACTGATTTAAAAAAAAGGAGAAGGGCAGGGAAGGTGGCTCAGTAGTAGAGTGCTTGCCTTGCATGCATAAAGCCCTGGGCTCGATTCCTCAGCACCACATAAAGAGAAAAAAGCTGGAAGTGGTGCTATGGCTCAAGTGGTAGAACACTAGTCTTGAGCTGAATAGTTGAGGAACAGTGTCCAGACCCAGATTTCTGGCCCACAACCAACAAAAAAGAAAAAAAGAGAAAGGGGGAAAAAGAATAAAGATAAAACTGGGAAGGTCCAGAAAGCGGTTTTACTTTTTTTTTTCCTTTGCATTGTGACCATCCTGGGTCTAAACAAAAGGGCCCAGAAAGAGTATGTGACCTTACACTGCTGAAGTTTGGTGGGCTATCAGGCAAGCCATAGCCAAAACCAGCAACCTAGGCCCAGGGTTCAAAATCCGGGACCTCCACCTACGAATGGCGAGAGATCCTAAGAAACGCATTCTGACATACATCCATATGAATGGAATGTTGTAAAAGTAACAATTACATTAGTAGTTAGTATATGATTATATTTAAAAATTAAAAACAATAATCATAGTACATTGACTAATTTTCAATAAATATTTTATTATATTTTCAACAATGAGAAATGAAGGAATAATTTAATTATGGATAATTGATAGTAATATAGGATATGTAATTTAATAATATACAGATATCTTTCTTATTTTTTACATACATATATATCTGTGTGTGTGTGTATATATATATATATATATATAAGCTATCTATAAATCTATTTCTACACTTGTCACTCCTGGGGCTCAGTGGTAGTGTGCTTGCCTAGTATGTATAAAACCCCTGGTTCGTTTTCACACTATCACATGCACAGAAAAAGCCGGAAGTGGTGCTGTCACTCAAGCACCAAAGAAAAGTTAGAATGTTCTAACTGCAACTATACGAGGCCAGGACTTTAAATACTTCATGACAGAGAAAGCCGGGAATCTGAAGATGACGGCTGCCATCTATCCTGACAGCCAGAGGTTAACAGCTGCAAACCAACTCCATCGAACCAATTGCTGCTGGCTCACCCTAGCTGCTCAGGGGATGAGATCTGACACTGGTGGGTTGAAAACTCAGCCCTGGCAAGAAGTCTGTGAGACTCTGAGCTCTGGCACAAAGTGGTAGAGCTCTAGCCTTGAGGAAAAGATCTTAGGACAGTATCCACAACCCTATGAGTGCAACCCCTGAGACTGATGACCCTCCTCCCCCACCCCCCAACTAACCACTCCTCTAAACCATTAGATGTGAACTTGTTTGGTTCGTGACATGTTTCTGAAGGAATGGTGATACTGATGAAAATATCCTAATTCTAATGACAGTTTGTGGGATACAACTATATGAAGAGTCTTTTCTGGGGTGCTGGGTGCTGAGTCCTTCAGGGGGTTTATTCTTTCATCTGATCCTTGTTAGAGCTCCACAAGTAAGATGAATGTGCAGGTGAGAAACTTGAGGCACAGATATTTCCCAAGGCAGAGCCAAGTTTATGTATATACTGAACTCTATTGAGTTGTCTCCTGCAGCCAATTGTCTTGTTTAGTTTTCTCCATCATGAACCTTGAACTCAGAGCCTGGACACTGATTTTCCTCTTATGCTCATGGCTAACACTCTACTGTGCCAAGCCAAGGACTCCCTTGCAGCAAAGTGTCACGGCTTAGGTGTCTTTAGCAGAGGTCTATCATCCTGCCTGCTCAGGAAGCTGAGGATCTGGGTTCAAAACTATCCCACACACAAAAGGTCCCATAACATTATCATCTCCTATTCACCACTTAGAAACTTGAAGTGGAAGCTGGGTGCCAGTGACTCATGCCTGTCATCCTAGCTACTTACTCAGCAGGCTGAGAGCTCAGGATCAAGGTCCAAAGCCAGACTGAGCAGGAGATTGCTTGAGATGGTTATCTGCAATGAACCACCAGAAAACCTGAATGGGCTCTGTAGCTCAAAAGGTAGAGCTCTCCACTTAAGCTGAAGAGCTGAGTGACAGCACCCAGCCCAGACTTCAACTCCTCCCACTTACAAGAAAAGAAAGAAACCTAAAGTGCAGTGCTGGGAATGGGTCCTAGGGGTAGAGTGTTTTGCATGTTTGAAACCCTGGCTTTGAATCCTCAGTGGCACATTACTAGAAAAAAGCCTGTAGTGGCTCTGTGGCTCAAGTGGTAGAGTGCTATCCTTGTACAGGAGAAACTCAGGTACAGTGCTGAGGTCCTGAGTTCAAGCTCCAGGACTAGTATATGCACACAAAATACCCCCCCCCACCCACACACAGATACCAGAAGTGAAACCATGACATCAAAGGGTAAAGCAGTGGGAAGTAGGCCCTGAGAGGAGACTTGAGCTGGTACAGCTTCTTTCCAGGCTTTGCCTTTGTTTTAGAAGGTTTAGAAAAAACAAACAAACAAACAAACAAAAACTTTAAACAAGGTTAACTAGACCTTGACTCCAAGCAGCCCTGCTCCTGGAATGGAAAGAATGCCTCTAGAATGGAAAGAATGCCTCTAGGTCCCCCTCCCCAAGACTGACCCATAAAACAGATAGATTGTAATCTGGCTGTAACTACCGGACACCACCTGCTTATGGTGGTAAACCCTGCCTTTCACACATGCTTACAGTAAGCTCTGCTTATTGGCCACCTGTGTGTGGTCTGGTATGACCATGCAATCCTTTTGTATGGTATGATTTCATTGGTCACCTGTGCATGACCAGGCTCGACCTCATGGATTTTGCCTTTAAAAGCCAAAGAGTGGGGGCTGCTCAGGGTGGCAGTATCAGCTCCTTAGCCTGTGCTGCGGCCCTGGCCGGTCAGTGTAGGAACCTTCTCAATAAAGTTGCTTCTTTGTTACCAACTTTGCTGCGGTGGGCTCTGCAACTCCAGACAACTAGGTGGGTTTGCCTGCCTGAGTAGGGGTCTTCCTATTACACTTGAGCTTCTGTTCTGAGCTCATGGTCAGTACTCAGGCCCTGTGTTCAATCTGGAAACCTAGCCACCCAAGGCCCAACTAGGAGAGGTCAAAGGTTTCAAAACCTGATGAGCTCCACCAGCCCTACATAACAGGGAACATTGTGATTTTGCAAATGTGTTTAGATGTAGCAAACTTCCGTAAACCTGGGGAGGCACTGTTGCCAATAATGAATCATTGCATTAGGTTCAGCTCCCTAGTTGTTGTCTGCCAGAAGGAATCTTGAATTAATTGTAGCAGTTTGTTTCAACACTGGAACATAGGCTAACAAAGACAGGATAAGTGCAGGGAACTTGGCCTGCCCCGGGAGGTGGCACAAATGAAAGCTTCCTGTCAAAACAGAGCACTGGGGAGACATATATCTTGGGGTACAAAGAGGCCTTTTTCTCCTGGTCTTCAGGGCCTGCCCACACTCATCATCACTAGTTGGCCCAGATAGAGTCTTTTGTTACAGAACTGTACAGGAGTGAGACCTTTTGTCTGCCTGTTCCAACAATGAGGCAGACTTCCTCCAGCAGCCTGGGGTGTGGAGAACCCCTCAGGCTACACTAGGAACAGGGAGGGGAGCCCTGGAACATGCACTGTCTTGAAAGCACCCTCTGGGCTATGAAATCATTCTATTTAAAGCAAATTTCCTAGCTGGGTGCCTTTCTTCATAGTGACTCTGGATGTTCACCAATAGAAATACATTCACACATACACAGTCACATGGAGTTACTGGCTCTATTTATTTTTTTTGGTGCAGGTCCTGAGGCTTGAACTGTGAGCTTAGACATTTTCCCTGAGCTCCTTTTGCACAAGGAAGCACTTTATTGTGCCTTAAACCATGATACATCATTAAATGAAGGCATAATTTAATACTTAATAATTATTAGTAATATATTACATGTACTTTAATTATATATAAACATCTCACATTCTATAAATATATTCATATATTGAAATATACACTGGAATATACATATACATCTCTCACTCACTCTCTATACATATATATGTATTTGCAGCAATTTATGCATCTATCTATTTATATATTGGCCACTCCTGGAGGTTAAACTTAGGTCCTGGGAACTCCCTGGCAGTGAATTTGAGGCTGCTGTGCTTACATTGATCCCTTGATGAGTTGGGCATTCAAGGCCCTGAGTTCAAATCCTAGCAGTGCCAAAGACAATAGGTGGAGTAAGAAGCCCATGTTGACCTGTTCTGCTGTCTGTGAAAATATTGTTTCCTAGGTACAATATGTAATACCTATGCAAATACATATATATGATGGGCATTATAAATGTATATAAATATTATTTTGCCAGTCCTGGGGCTAGAATTCACGCCCAAGGAAATACTCTTGACTTTCTTTTATTCATGGAGGGTGAGCTTCCGCTTCATCCACAGCAAAATAGACTTACTCAGGCCCTGATTTCAAATCCCAGGTATGGCAGATAAAATGTCCCAAATTCCAAGCCAGGACCTTAACTTTTGGTGGGGGGGGCAGGCACGGGGCTTGAACTCAGGTCTTCACAACTCTACCTCAGCCTAGATTACCCTAGGCTGGGGTGCAGCTTTTAAACCCACAGATGCTCCAAGGATCCTAGGACCCAATTTCAACTCCCAGCACTGGCCAACAAACAAACAAACAAATCAAAATGGAAGAGGAAAAACCAGAAAGTTTTACACAACAGGTTTACCTTTGTTTCTTTTGCACAGTGACCATCCTGGGCCTCACTGACTTGGCTTAAAAATTGTACATGACTTTGCATGGCTGAGGCTGGTGGGCTGTCAGTGAAGCCTGAGGTTAACCCAGACACCTGCGCCCTGAGTTCAATCCTGGAACTCCCACATACACATAGCTGAAGATCCTAGGAAACTGGTTCCTATCTCTAGGGACACTAATAGAATGTTTGAAATGTGCTAATTGAATTACTAGTTAACTAGTCTTTCTGATATAAGATTGTATGCATTGTATATAGGTCATTGATTAATTTAATTAATATTTTGTTAAGTTTTCTACCGTGATTAATTAATGGAGGAATAATTTTAGAAAAAATAATTAGTAGCAATAGAATATATAAAAGTAAGATATAGACATCACTCTTTATATAGAATTATACACTAGAATCTCCATAAATGTCTATCTGTCTCTCTCTGTATATGTTTATAGATGCATACACATATGTAATTAAACACACACTGCATTTTACACATCTATGTGTTTATATCTTGGCCACTCCTAGGGCCAAATTTGACCACAAACTCCATTTGCATCAGACTGGTGTGCTAACATTGGCCCACTCCCCATTCATGAAGTGGGCTTTCTAGTCTCTGAGTTCAAATCACAGAACTGCCAAAAACTTAAGTAATCCTGGTGGAAGAAGCCAAATGTCCCATTTGTCTTCCTTATCGGTGAAAGTCCTGGGTCTCAGGAATGATGTATAGTACATTGGCAAATCTATGTCCTATGTAATAAGATGTAAAAAAGGTTATGTGTGTAATCATATTCACTAAAATACATAAGAAATAAATAAAACACAAAATAAAATAAATAACCACACTAACTGCAACATGCAGTGAACATGTGTATGTAAATATGAATCCTGTATTTAAAATGCATACAAATATTATTTTTGCAAGAGCTAGGACTTGAATTCAGGCCAAGGGAACAGGCCTGACTTGCTTGTCTATCAGCAAGGTGAGCTTCCCCTTCTCCCACAGTGCTGTAGATGTACCTGGGCCCTGAGTTCAAATCCCAGGACTGGCAGAAAAAAATGGCATGAATTGCAAGCCAAGCAGCCTCATAATTTTTAAAATATTTTAATGTGTTTATTTATTTATTTATTTTTAATTTCTCAAGCACAGAGCTTGAACTCAGGGCATGGCAACTCTGCCTCAGCTTTGATCACTCCAGGCTGGGGTGCAGCCACTGGACCTGAACTAGGCCCTGAGAGGAGACTCGAGCTGGGACAGCTTCTTTACAGGTTTTGTTTTTGTTTTAGGGATTATAGAAAAAAACAAAAACCTTGGCTCCAACCAGCCCAGTTCTTGGAATGAAAAGAATGCCTCTAGGTTCCCCCCCCCCCTTAACAACTCAACCCTCCTTCATTGTTCTGTTAAAGACTGACCAATTAAACAGGTAGCCAGTAATCTGGCTCATGCTGGCATGCTGGCTGGCATGCTGGAGACATCCCAAGTTTACTATAAACTCTACCTTTTTCACATGCTTATGTTAAACTCCACTAAACTCCTTTGTGTATGTTTACCTTAAGCTCCCCTTTACCATTGAATTCGAGAGTCATTTAAACCAAAAGTGATAGGCTGGTTTAAACAGCCATTATGTGACAAAGTGTAACCTCACTGGCCACCTGCGTGTGGTCTGGTATGACTTTGCAATCTTTTGGGTGTGTGAAAAATCTCATTGGTCGCCTATGTGACCAGGCTTCACCTTGTGATATTTGCCTTTAAAAACCTAAGCTCATGGGCCGCTAGGGGTCGCAGTATCAGCTCCCGAGGCTGTGCTGTGGCCCTGGCCAGTCAATGCAGGAACCTTCTCAATAAAGTTGCTTCTTTAATATCAACTTTGTTGCGGTGGGCTCTGTCACTCCGGACGACTAGGTGGGCTTGCCTGCCTGAGTAGGGGTCTTCCTACTACAGACCCACAGCCAAAACTGAGTTCCCGGGGCACAAATGCTGACAGGAATAATAAATACATAAAACAACACAGAAACAAAGAAGAAAAACCTGCAACTTGCAGATGGCTGCTGGTTTTACATTTGTTTTCTTTGCAAGGTGATCTTCCTGTGTCTGAATGACATGGCTGAAAAGTGTTAGAAACCTGGCATTGCTGAAGGCTGGAGGGCTACCAGGGAAGCCATAGGCCAACATGGCAACATAGGCCCTGGGTTCAAAGCTTGGTCCTGACCCCTACAAATGGCCGGAGATCCTAATAGTCTCATTCCTATTCATAGGAATACCGATGGAAGGTTATGAATGTCAAGGTTTAATTAGTTGTTCCTGAATGATGCTACTATAAAATTAGAGTGATTTTAGGAGGCCGATGGATTTTCATGAATGTTTTTGATACATTAAAAGAATACTATTAATTACATGTACTCAATAGTTTCGGGACAGTGGTTGATTTAATTAACAATTCATTAAGGATGAAAACAGTAATATAAATTACATGGAGGCATTCAAAATACCCAAATACTGGTAGGAATGTAGCCTATTTAACTGAATAATGTATAGACATCGCTGGCACTCTATAAAGATCTATGTTTATTTGTGTACTACCATCTGCATGTCAATTTGTTCTTATTTTGTCAACCTCTGGGGCTCGATCTCAGGTGCTGGAAACTGCTTGTCAGCTCAATATGCCCCAGGCTGGCGTACTGACACTCACCCATTCATGAATTGGGCCTTGTAGGTTGTGAGTTCAGATGCCAGCACTCACAAAAATTGATTCATAGAGTAAGAAACCCTTGGTTACACAGGTTTTCCTTTGCTGTGAAAATCCTGGATGTCAGGTGTGAAGTTCATACATAGGCAAATCTATCCTATATAATAAATGTAATAAATAGTCCATGTGTAAGAACAGTCAATAAAATAAATGGTAAAAAAATGAATAAAACAAAAAAATGAATAGCTATACTAAGCACAATATGGAGTCAATATATGTGGCTCGATCTCAGGGCCTGGGAACAACCTGGCAGCTGAATTGGCTAGAGGCTGCTGTGCTGGCAGCCACACGTAAATGAATTGAGTCTTCTAGGACCTGAATTTATATCCCAACACTGCCAAAAATGTAATCATGGAGTGGGAAGCCAAGCGTGACACATAATTTTCTTTTCTTTGAAAGTGTTCAGTGTCAGGTAGGATGTATAATTTGGATACAAATCAATATGCTATGTAAGTAGAATGTCACAAAGGTAAAAAAAGTCATAGGTAGAGAATTGTGACTACAATAAATGATAAACAGATTGAATTAGTAATGAATCATTCTAGGATAAAATTAGATGCGGTAATTATAGGATGTGGATTAAGTTTAATTAATGTTTTATTAAGTATTAACAGAATAAAAATTGCAGGGAGACATAAATACCTAATAATTGGTAGTAGCACATGATGCATAATTTAATAATATATAGACACCTACCTCATTCTATAAAATATTTAATAATATGTATGGATGTATGCACATATGTGATAAACAATAGGATATGAGTATTAATTAATGCTTTATTAATTGTTAGCTGGGACACATCATTAAATAGAGATATAATTTAATACCTAATAATTGGTTGTAATATTATCTATAATGTAATAATATCGACATCTCTCTTTTGTGTATATAATATTTATATACAACAATCTATCTATTTATACCTCCTTTACTCCTGGAGCTCAGTGATTGAGTGCTCCCCTAGTAAGCACAAAGCCCTGGGTTCGATTTCTCAGTGCCACATAAGCAGAAAACCTGGAAGTTCTGCTGTCTTTCAATCAATTGAGTGCTAGCCTTGAGCACAAATGCTTAGGGACAGTGTCTAAGCCCTTACTCAAGCCCTACCACTGCCACCAAAAAATGGTAGAATGTTCTAACTGCAATTATAGAAGGACAGGACTTCAAATACCACATCACAGAACAAGCTAGGAGTCTGGCACTGACAGTTGCCACCTAACCTGACTTAGGCAGATGTAAACAGCTGCAACCCAGCTCCACAGAACCAGATGCTGCTGGCTTGCCCCCATCCTCCGGGCTGTTTGGGAGCTTTAAAACCAAGCCCTGGTAGGAAGTATATGAGACTCCTGGAGATGTGGCTCTAAGTAGTAGAGCCTTAGCCTTGAGCAAATGTTATTAGAACAGTATCCCCATGCATTGAGTTCAAGCTCTATGGGTAGCCTGCCCCCTCAAAAAAAACACCCCACTAAACCATTAGATGTGAACTTGTGTGATTCATGAAACGTTCCTCAAAGAATGATGATACTGATGAAAACAACCTAATTCTAATGACAGCTTGTGGAATAGAGCTATGTGCTGAGTCCTTCATAGGGTGCTCTGTGCTGAGTCTGGCACAGGGTGCTGTGTGCTGAGTTCTTCACAGGGTGCCGTGTGCTGAGTCCTGCATTGGGTGCTGGGTGGTAAGTCTTCACAGGATGTTGTGTACTGAGTCCTTCAAAGAGTGCCATCTGCTGTGTCCTTCACAGAATGCACTCTTTCATATGGTCCTTGTAAGAGCTACACAACTGAGATGATTATGCAGACAAGAATATTGAGATGCAGATATGTCCCCATGGCAAAGACAAAATTATGTATTACTAAAGAGTGGGTGAGTTGTCTACTGCCGACAATTGTTTTGTTTTGTTTTTCTCAGTCATGAACCTTGAACTTGTGGCATAGGTACTGATCCTTACCTCTTGGGCACATGGCTAGCACTAAACTAGGTGGTGCCAAGGACCCCCTTGCAGTAGAATGCCACAGCCTAGGGGTCTATAGCTGAGGTCTGTCAGCCTGCCTTCTCAGGAAGCTGAGATCTGAGGATCTGGCTTCCAAACTATGCCAGACACAAAAGGTCCCATGAGAATATTATCTCCAATTCACCACTAAGAAACCTGAAGTGGAAGCTGGATGCTTGTCACTCATGCTTGTCATCCTAGCTCCTCAGGAGGATGAGATCTGAGGATCATGGTTCAAAGCTAACCTAGGCAGAAAAGTCCTCGAGACATTTAACTCCAATGAACCATGAGAAAGCCTGAAATGGTGCTTTGGGTCAAGTGGTAGAGCACAAGACTTGAGGCAGAGCACCCAGGCCCAGACTTCAACTGCTCCAACAAACAACAACAAAAAAGAAAGAAAATAACAAACCTGAAGAAGAGGGCTGGGAATGTGCCTAGGGGTAGAGTGCTTTGCATCTATGATACTCTGGATTTGATTTCTCAGGAACACATCACTAGAAAAAAGCATGAAGTGTCTCTGTGGCTCAAGTGGGAGAGGGCTATTCTTGTTCAAGAGAAATTAGGTACAGTGCTCAGGTCCTGAGTTCAAGCTCCAGGACTGCTGTATGTGTGCACGCTCGAACACCCACACCCACACACAGACCAGAAGTAAAAGCTGTGACACAAAATGATAAAGCACTGGGCTCCTGCACTGAGATCATGGTCAGCACCCAGGTCCTGTGTTCAACCCCAAAACTTTGCCATCCAGGGCTCAACTAGGAGAGGTCAAAGGTTTCAAAACCTAATGTGCTTCAGCAGTCCTAGATGACAGGAAGCATGGTGAGATAAGACATGTGCTTGGATTTCCAAAGCTTCCGGAATCCTAGCAGAGGCATCATAGGCCCATCATCACCCTCAATGAAACATTTCTTGAGGTTAAGTGCCCTAGTTGTCTGCCAGAAGGACTCCTGAATTATATTGAGCACTGTATCTAAGCACCAGAATATAGTCTTACAAAGGCAGGATTAATGCTGAGAACTTGGCCTGCCACAGGAGGTGGCACAAATGAAGGCTTCCTGTTAAAACAGAGCACTGGGCAGAGAGATAGCTTGGGCTACAAAGAGGACTTTTTGTTCTGACCTTCAGAACCCATCCACACTCATCCATACTAATTGACCCATATGGAATTGTTTGTTACACAGCTGTACAGGAATGAGGCCTTTTGTCTGCCTGTACAGACAGTGAGAGAGACTTCTTCCAGCAGGCCTGGGAGGCAGAGAAACCCTCAGGCTGCACTGGGAACTGTGAGGAGAGCCCAGGGAAATACACTGGCATGAAAGCAGTCTCTGTGTTATGAAATCATTGTATTGAAAACAAATTTTCTAGTTTGGTGCCTTTCATCATAGCTACTCTAGAGTTTCACCTATAGGAATACATACACACATACACAAATACATGGAAGCAGGTCCTGGGGTTGAACTATGAGCATAGGCCTTGTCCCTGAGTTACATTTGCTCAAGAGTAGTGCATTAACCTTGAGCCACAGCCCCACTTCTGGGTTTTCTGTGATCTCTTAGAAATAACAGTGTCATGGACTTTCCTATGCTGGCTGGATTCAAACTCAGATTCTCTACATCTCAGCCTCCTGAGGAGCTGGGATTACAGTCAGCAGCCACTGGTACCTGCCTTTCTTTTCTTCTTCATTTTTTAATCTGGACAATCTGACTACTTAACAGCATCATTCCAATGCCTTGAATTTATAAGTAAACTACTCAATGTTCTTTATAGGTGCTTTCTCTTAGAAGGATTTTCTCTCCTCCTCTTCTCCTCTGGTCACAGGTTTGAAGCCAAAAGTGAGAAATGAGTGTCAAATGATTTTGGCAGCAAATGTCCACAGGACATGCCAGTTCAGTCACTTAGCATTGAGCTGCAGTGAATTTGCTGTCTCAGCACGAGATGACCAAAAGCTGGAGCGATCCTCATGCTGTCTGCCTATAAAATAATCTAATAATTTTGAGTGTTTTGTGTCTCCAACCTGAAGTATCTAGAACATACTAGAAGCATCTTCATGTTTCCTTTTTTCTCTAGTACCTCTCGAGATTTAGACTAAGGGTTTGTGTGGAGCAGATCCTCTGCGAATCCCTGAGGAAAGCCACTTAAAGTCTCCTCAGGAGATCTCTGTTCAAAGACAGCCTGAGCAGGAAAGTCTGCGAGACTCTTATTTCCAATAAACCACCAGAAAACCAGAAGTGAATCAGTGGCCCAGAGGATAGAGCTCCAGCTTTGAGAAAGAAAGCTGAGCAGGAGATACAAGCCAGACCAGCCAGGTAAGCCTGGCAGGTCCGTATGTCCATTTAGGGACCAGATGTCTGGAAGTTGAGCTGAGGCAGTGGTAGAGTCTCAGCCTTGAGCAAAACAGCTGAGGAACACATAGGGCCCTGAGTTTAAGCCCTGATATGGACACCAAAGAAATTCAAAAAGAGAAGGCCAAGTTTATGTATCAGTGTCCTACTTACTTATGTGTGTATATTACCTCCCTGAGTGCAAACAGATTGTATGTAATGCTTCTCCTTTTATGTACAGATTTATTTTTCAGATAGGCTTGCTGCACATACTGCATCGTTCTCTTCTTTTCAGACCCATGGCTTTTCTCTACCAGAGTTCCAGGCCTGTGTCCTTATATGATGTAAACTTAATATCTCAGCTGCCTTTATTTACATATTATTATGAGGCCAACACAGGAACAGTCACAAATCAGGCAGAGGAAGAGAAGATCAGGGTTTTTGAAATAATGGGTATTCAGAAAATTAAACTTGGGGGATGTAAAATGGTAGCATACTTATGTAGAAACTACCATTATGAAAAAGATGAGAGGGCTGGGAATGTGGATTAGTGAGACAGTGCTTTTCCTGCCATGCAAGAAGCCCTACAGAGGGTTTGATCCCTCCTCTGTAGCACATGCACAGAAAAAGCCAGAATTGGTGCTGTGGCTCAAGTAGTAGAGTGCTAGAGACAGTGCCCAAGCCTTGAGTTCAACTCAAATACAAGTAACTTCTCATCACCAAGGGAAACCCAGGAAGTTTTTGAACAGCTGCCCTTTCAGAAGTGGACGTCAGAGTGTCATAGACTTTCCTGCCCTGGCTGGCATCACCCTGTGAACCTCAGACCTCAGCCCCCTGAACAAGGGTGATAGGCCTTAGCTACTGGTGCTCTGCTAGGTCAGAACTGTAATGACATTGACAATACAAGTCAACTACTTATCACAAAGGGCTTGGGGAGCATATTAAGCCTTTCAACAATGGACCTTTCAGAACTCTGTAGGACACAAGGTTATAATACTAGAGTCTGAGAGGCTGGGCATATGGATCTGCTAAACTTGAACCTTGAGCTCTGACTCCAATTCTGGTGTACATCAGCGTCAGCGATCATTTTCTAGAGAATGTTCTCCTAATTAGCAAATAGGAAAAGTACTTTGAATAACCCTCATGTTTTTCCCATTTTGTGTCTCCAACTCAAGCCTGGGCCCTGTTCCTACGCCCATCATCTCAAGGCGAACACTCTACCACTTGAGCCACAGCACCACATGGAGTCTTTTGCTGTATCATTGGTGATAAGAGTCTAACAGGCTTTCCTTGTCTAGGCTGTCTTTGAACTGTGGTCTTCAGATCTCAGCCTCCTGAGAAGATAGGTTTCCAGGTGTGAGCCACTGGCATCTGGCCTATTGTTTTTGCCAGTGCTGGGGCTTGAACTTAGGGCCTGGGTACTGTCTCTGTGCTTCTTTTTCTGAAGGCTAGTGTTCTACCACTTGAGCACACCACAGCTTCTGGCTTTTTCTGAGTATGTGGCACTGAGGATTCAAACCCTGGCATTCATGCATGCTGAGCGAGCTCTGTACCACTAAGCCACATTCCCAGTCTCACCCTTACAATATTATCCCTCAACTTGCCTATCCTCAAGGAAAGGCTTCTGAGTATAAATCATCTAAAGAAATCCCTATAGGAAGGTGTTAAAGATAAACAAGTCAAAGCTCATATTTGGGAGAGACTCTAAACATGTAAAGACTGTGACAAATGCCTCCATTTAATTATGTATCATGTTTCAACAGTTAATAAAGTATTAATGAAAAATGAGTCAATGTCCTAAATTATTGTGTATAATTCTATAATAGATATGCAAAATGTAATAAATATTATGTGTATAATAATACAAATCAATAAAAATAAGTAAATGAATAAAATATAGAAATACAGAAATACAAAATCAATAATAAAAAAACATAGCTTGTGTTAAACATATACATATAATACGTAACATATATTACACATGTACATAAATATTATTTTCCATTATATGGACTTAATTCAGCCACTGGGAACTCTAACCTGAATTTCTTTTCCTCAAGGACAGTGAGCTTCCCCTTCACCTATGATGCAAAAGAGTTACCTGGATGGTGAGATCTAATCCCAGCAGTGGCAGAAATACAAGCCCCAGTTCCAAGACAGTGACTTAATTATTTTTAATGGAAGCATTTATGTTTATTCAGTTCCATACTGAACATTTTAAAAACAGCAGTGTATAATTTTGTATATCTATTCAGACATCCTTCCCTTACCTGCAAAGTGCTTCTCCGAGCTCTAAATTGTTTCCTTTTTTGTGCATTTTTTTGTTGTAAAAATGTTGTATAGAGGGGTTACAGTTACATGAGCAAAGTAATGAGTACATTTACTATTGAGCATTGCTGCCTCCTTTGTTTTCCCCTTGCCATCCCTTCCCTTCCACCTCCACAGTTATGCCCCCACCCCAAGCTGAGGTCAGTGACTTAATTTCTGTTTTTTATTTTTGGCTTGGCATAGGATTTGAACTCAAGTAGTAGAAACTCTGCAGCTTCCCTCACATTGCTACAGATTTACCAAGATCCTGAGTTCAAATCCCAGGTTAGGAAAGAAAACTGGCAGAAATTCCAAACCAGGGGGATTTTTTTCAATTTAGTTAAATAAATAATTTATTTATTTATTTATTTATTTATTTTTGCCAACCATGGAGATTGAACTCAGGTCGTGGCAACTCTACCTCAGCTTCAATTGCCTTAGACTGGGCTGCAGCCTCTCACCCATAGTCGATCCTGGGATCCTAGGCCCAGAGCTTGCAGGAAGAAAAAAGTGGGACACCACAAAAAGTGGCGAGCTGCAGGGGACTGGAGGTTTTACGTTATTTTTTTCTTTGCAGGGTGACCATCCTGATTCTGAATGACATGGCTGCAAAGTGGACCTGAACTGCTATACTGCTATTCCTGAAGGCTGGTGGGCCACCAGGGAAGCCATAGGCCAACCTGTCAACATAGGCCCTGGATTAAAAATCTAAGTCCTGACACCTACCAATGGCAGGGCATCACAAGAGACTCGTTCCTATGCATAGGAATACTGATTGAAAGAGTCCTTCATGCATCAGTCGAGTCTAAAAGTGGATGTAATAATCCTAGGATGCTGATTGATTTTAATTGATAGTTTATTAAAGATGGAAAGAATAATATTACTTCAAAGACAATATAATAAATACCTAAGAGTTGGTAGGAATGTAGTAGGCGTCATTCAGTCAGATAGATGGCTCTGGCACTCTTTACCAATATGTATTAATTGTTTAACACCATCTGCCAATCTATGTATCATTGTTTTGGCCAAACCTGGGGCTCCATCTCAGTGCCTGGGAACCACCTCACAGCTTCATTGGCTAGAGGCTGCCGTGCTCACCCTTACCCATTCATGAATTGGGCCTGCTAGACCCCAAGTTCGGATCCCAGCACTGCCAAAAATTTAATCTTGGAGTAAGAAGCCGAGTGTGACACATGTTTTCCTTTTCTGAGAGAGTCCTGGGTTTTAGGCATGATAGTGAACAAATCTACAAATCTAGATGCTATGTGATAGGAAGTAAACAATGTAATAAACGGGATAGGGGTCAAAAGAGTCAATAAAATAAATGGTAAATAAATGAATAAAACAAGAAATGAAATGAATAACCATACCAAACATGATATTGTCTGACTATATGGAAGTATAAATCCTGTCTTTAAAATGTAAATAAAATGTATACAAGGAGTATGTTTTGCAGGACTGAGGCTTGAATTCAGGCCTAGGGAACAGGACTGACTTTTTTGGCTTCAAATATGATGTGCTTTCCTCTAGCTTGACAGTGCTACTATTTACCCAGATCTTGAGTTCAAATCCCAGGCCTGGCAGAAAAAATGGCATGAATTGCAAAACAGGGAGATAAATAATTGTTTTTTTAATTTCTAAATTGTTTTAATTTTTTAATTGTTGTAATTTTTTTAATTTAATTTTTTTGTTTGTTTTTGGCAATGCACATGGCTTGAACTCAGATCGTGACAGCTCTGTCTCAGCTTCCATCACACTAGCCTGGGTTGCAGCCTCCAGAACCAAAGCTGATCCTGGAATCTTAAGACCCGATGTCTGACAGGAAAACAAAATGAAAATGACACTAAAACAAGCAGCAAGCCACAAATGGTAGGCAGTTTCTTGGCTTTGATTCCTTGCATGGTGACCATCCTAGGTCTGAATGACATGGATGCCATGCACAGGTGACCTGTCATTGCTGAAGACTGGTAGACTGTCAGGAAAGTCATAGACCAACCCCACAACACAGTCCCTGAGTTCAAATCCTGGTCCTGACACCTACCATTGGCAGGAGATCCCAAGAGACTCCTGCTTGTGCATAGAAATTCCGATGGAATGGTATCCAACTCATGATTGAATAGTTCGTGCAGCGGTCTAGACTCAAATTAGATGCAATAATCCTAGGAAGCTGATTGAACTTAATGAATGGTTAATTAGGCATGAAAAGAATAATATTCCTTCAATGGAGGCATAATAATTACCTAAGACTTGGTAGTAACGTAGCAGATGTCATTGAATACTAGATACACGGCTCTGGCACTCTGTACTAATATGTATTTATTGGTGTACTACCACCTGCCTATCCATGTAGGGCTATTTTGGCCACGCCTGGGCCTTGATCTCAAAGCCTGCCAAAAATTTCCTCCTGGAGTAAGAAGCCAAGTGTGCCACCTGTTTTCCTTTTCTGTGAGAGTGTGGGTGTCAGGCATGATGGAGAACAAGTCTACAAATCTAAATGCTATGTGATAGGGTGTAAATAATGTAATACATGGTTAGGTGTCATCACAATCAATAAAATAAACTGTAAATAAATGAATGAAACAAAAAGTACAATGAATAACCACACCAAACATGATATAGACTGAGCACCTGTCTGGAAGTTCAATCCTATCTTTCAAATACATGTAAGGACTATGTTTTCCAGGGTTGGGGCCTGAATTCAGGCCTGGGGAAGAGGCCTGACTTTCTGATCTTCAAGCATAGAGAGCTTCCCCTTCCCCCAGAGTGCAACAGAGTTACCCAGACCCCAAGTTCAA
Organism: Dipodomys spectabilis; assembly: GCF_019054845.1. Classification (NCBI taxonomy): domain Eukaryota; kingdom Metazoa; phylum Chordata; class Mammalia; order Rodentia; family Heteromyidae; genus Dipodomys; species Dipodomys spectabilis. The sequence goes on along the minus strand of NW_024871021.1, from coordinate 1,386,299 downwards.
ATCCCAGGCCTTGCATACAAAAAATAGCACACATTCCAAGCCATTGAGCTTCATTAGCTTTTTTCATATTTTTTAAAGTTCACTTTAAAGTTCACCTTTATTTCATACATTTTGATTTTATAACATGAGAGTTTTTCAAAAAGGGGTTTAAACACTTATATTTCAGCATAGCACATTGATGTTTCCCTTTTGACCATTTGCCATGAAGAGTGAGAATGAAAATGAGTACATCATTCCTCCCTAGAGGGACAGTTGATGTTATTTCTATTTAGAGTTATTTCTATAACTATGAACTCTCTGCAATTGCATCGTGTGAGGTTTCCTCAGTGCCTACCACAAAATACACTAGTTGAGTTCTCATACCACAAAAGGTTGGGTTTCTGAATAAAAACTCACTTCTGTGAGGACAGTAGGTACTTGTAAGCATTATGGGAATAAAGTGAATTGTAAAATGAAAAACAAAAAAATTGGGACTGGGATGTAGCTCAGTAGTGGAGTACTTGCCTAAAGAGCATAAGACCCTGGAAGAAAAGGAAGGCAAGTTTCCTCAAGCTCAAAAGGTTAGAATTTTATGATCTGTATGAACAAACTTCTTTCTTCTTTTTTTTTTGTCAGTGGTGGGCATGAACTCTGAGCTTGGCTGACCACCTTCAGCTCTTCAACTCATGGCAAGTGCTCTGCCGCTTGAGCCACAGTGCCGTTTTCGGTTTATTGGAGATAAGGGTCTCACGGACTTTCCTGCCCAGGTTGGCTTTGAACCACCATCCTCATATCTCAGCCTCCTAAGTAGCTAGGATTATAGCCATGAGCCACTGTTGCCTGGTGCATGAACAAACTTCTTAAAGATTGATTCTGAGGAAAGAAACTTGGAATACACTTTTAATAGAAATAATTTATAGTGGCATGGGTAAGGCACTAATTCAGAAGTATTTATTCATTGGCTGCTTTCTTAGTTTATTTAAAGATATATATGTATATACATACATTTTAATATATATACATATATATTATTAAAACATAGCTTTGAAGTGTACCTAAAAGCATATGTGCTCATGTAAAGTTATATAACTGCACAAGCTTGATTTTTTATTTTCAGTTTGTTGGTACCATAAATTAGGTGGGATGTGTGTACTGTTGTTTTGTTCTCTGTTTTTGGAGGATTTCTCTCTGCTTTCTTCCCCTACTCCCCTCTCTCTGCACTTGAATTGAGCTTGCTCTTTCTTGGCTTGATTGTTCATAGCTGATTTTCTACCAATTCAGCCATACCTGTAGCCTGGCTTTTTGCCAGTTAATTGGAGATGTCATCTCTCAGGCTTTTCTGCCTGACTTGGCTTTGAAACTTCATCTTCCAGTTCTCACCTCTTGAGTAGCTGGGATTATAGATGTGAGCCACTGGGGTGTCTAGGGATGAATTTGACTTTGGTTGATGGATTCTTTCTGTTTTTCTAAGCGTGGGATCATCTACTATAGAATTTCTGTGAATGTCCTGGGTCTGAAGTAAGATATATAATACATATGCTAATCTGTATAGTTCCCATAAGATGTAATCAATTTAATACATGTTATAAGTGTAATAATAGCCAACATAAATAATGAATGAATGCATAGTGCAAAAAATAAAATAAATACATAGTAAAATAATATGCGGTAAACATAAGTATGTAGATACTAATCATTACTTTAACAGGACTGGGGATTGAATTCAGGCCTAGGGAACAGGCCTGAATTGCTTGTCTTCAAAGATGGTGAGTTTCCCCATCCCCCACGGGGCATTAGATTTACCCAGACTCTGAGTTCAAATCCCAGGCCTTACAGGAAAAAAAAAGGTATGAATGCCAAGCTGGTGAGCTTCATTAGTATTTTTACAATTTTTTTTTCGTGGGGCTTGAGCTCTGGCCTTGGGTGCTGACCCAGGGCTCTTCAGCTCAAAGAGAGTGCACTACCGCTTGAGACACAGCACCACTTCTGTTTTTCTAGTGCTTTATTGGAGATAAGAATCTCATGGGTTTTACAGCCTGGGTTGGATTTGAACCACAATCCTCAGCCTCACGAGTAGCTAGAATTACAGGTGTGAGACACTGGCCCCTGGCTATTTTTAATATTTTAAAATTTTATTGATTGATTGATTGCCAATCACGGGGCTTGAACTGAGGTTGTGGCATCACTGCCTGAGATTCCATCACCCTAGGCTGGGAAGATGCAGCTTCTGGACCCACAGCGGATCATGGGATTTTACGCCTCGGGGGCTGACAGGAAAACAAAATGAAAATAGCACCGACAAAAACGGCAATCTGTGGATGGTTGGTGGTTTCTTGGTTTTCCTTCCTTGCATGGTGACCATCCTGGTTCCAAATGACACGGCTGCAACCTGTAGGTTACCTGGCACTGCTGAAGGCTGGCAGGCTGGCAGCGAAGCCATAGGCCAAGCTGGACACCTAGGTCGTGAGTTTGTTCCAGGTCACGCCACTTACAAAGGGCTGGGGAGCCTAAGAAACTATTGCCTATCCATAGGAGCACCAGAGGAATGTGAACAATGTCATGGTTGGATGAGTAGTTCATCAATCAGTCTAGCAGAATATTAGACCCAATAATAACAGGACATGGACTGATTTTAATTCATAGTTTATTATGCACTAAAAGAATACTATTGATTAAATGGAGTCCTCACTAAAGACCTGAGAATCCGTAGGAGCGTAGTATGTGTCATTGAACACTAAATAGACATTTCTGGCCATATGTAAAAATCTAAATTTGTATTTATTTGTATACCATTATCTGCATAGAATATTTTTGCTATTTTGGCCAAACCTGGAACTTGATCCCAGGTCTTGAGATCCACTTGGAACCTGCATGGGCTAGATGCTGTTGTGCTGACACTCACCCCTTCATGAATTGGGCCTCCTAGTCCCTCAGTCAAGGTCCCATCATTGCCAAAAGTTTCTTCCTGGTGTAAGATTCCATGTGTGACACCTGTTTTCCTTTTTTGTGCAAGTGCTGGGTGTCAGGTATGATGTACATATTATGTCTGCAAAGCTATATGCTATGGAATAGATTGGGACAAATGTAATAAATATTATAGGTGTACTCACAGTCCATAATATAAATGCTAAATCAATCAATAATAAAATATAATGAATCACTCCAACAAACACGATTTAAAAAGAATATAGAGATATAACTCAAATATTTAAAATGTCTATAAATGTTAAATTTTTCAGTACTGGTGCTTGATTTCAGGTCTAGGGAAGAGTTGAGAAGTTCATGCATGATTCTCATAGAAAATGATAGGCAAGATCTTAATTAAGACTGCATGAAGTGGGGCTGGGAAGGTGGCTCAGTGGTAGAGCGCTTGCCTTGCATGCTCAAGGCCCTGGGTTCGATTCCTCAGCACCACATAAGCAAAAAAAAAAAGAAAAAAAAAGCCGGAAGTGGCGCTGTGGCTCAAGTGGTAGAGCGCTAGCCTTGAGCTGAAGAGCTGAGGGACAGCGCCCAGGCCCAGAGTTCAAGCCCCACTACCGGACCCCCCCCCCCCAAAAAAAAGACTGCATGAAGTGTGACAATAATTACATTCAGGAAATCGAAGCATTGGGAAAAATCCAAGAATCGGTAGTCACATGCAAGATAGGATTCCAACACAGCTCGCCACATCTCCTACGCTATACAAACAGGCCTTTATTAGAATACTAATTTCAGCTTATGAAAGGAATGAATACTGTGCTCCACCCCCACCCCGGGGCTACATCTCAGGTCCTGGATATGCTCTAGCTCCTTAGTGGCTCACAGGCCGGTGTGCTCTTGTGGACCCATTTGGCAGTTGGTTCTGCTAGGCCCTGAGTTCAACTTCCAGCATTGTCAAAAGGTTCATCCTGATGTGAGATGCCAAACCTTGCAGATGTTTTCCTATCCTATGCAAGTCCTGGGTCACAGCTAGGATCTAGAAAGCATAGGCAACTCTATACCCAGGGGAATAGGTTGTCATCCATGTGAGCACAGTTATATATGTCATCCTATACTCAATAAAATACACAATACATAGATGAATAAAACACAAAATAAAAAGATTAACTACACTGAAAACAAGGTGCATACCACACCTGTATGTATATAGAGATCCTATGTTTAAATGAGGTGGGTTTGTCTAGTGCTGGGGCTTCAAATCAGGTCCAGGACCAGGCCTGACCTTTTATTCTTCAAAGATGGTGAGCTTAACCTTCCCCCACAATGCAACAGAGTTACCCAAACCTGAGTTCAAATCCCAGCTCTCACAGTAAAATGGCACAAATTCTGAGCTAGGTTTCTTCGTTCATAGTTTTTTAATTTTTTTTTTTTTTACTAGACCCGGGGCTTGAACTCAAGTCGTGGCAACTCTGCCTCAGCTCTGATCATCCTAGGGTGCAGCCTCTGGATCCACAGCCCATCCTCGGACCCTAGGACCCTGGGGCTTGCTGGGAAAAAAAAAGAAGCCACGAGGAGAAATAAAGCAGCGGGATGTTCCACCTGGTGCTCTTATGTTTATTTTCCTTTGCATGGTGACCATTCTGGGTCAGAACATGGCTGCCTGCAGAGTGAAGTTGACCTGGCATTGCTGAAGGCCTGCTGGTTTTCAGGGGAGCCACAGGCTAAACAGACAATGGAAGCCCCGAGGACGAATCCCAGTCAGCCCTGTTATGATGAGAGAATGGCCGGAAATCCTGAGACATTCGTTTCCGGACCTCGGAAGAGTTGTGGAATGCAATCAATCTCATCCTTGAATGAGTAGTTCCTGCTTGATGTGAGTAGGAAATGATAGGCAAGACTCACGGGGTATCGATTATTTTTAATGAAAAATTGATGAAGGGTGACCATAATCATCACAGTCATGAAATGGAGGTATCAGGGAAGATCCAAGAATTGGTAGTCACAAGTAGATTTCATCACAGGTGGCCATCTCTCCTACACTTTAAAAATATGTACTTATTTGCATACAAACTTGCACTTATAAATGCATAGCTATTTCCCACCCCTCCCAATACCCTCCTCCTAGGGTTGTATCTCAGGTCCTGGGACTGGCCTACCTCCTAGTGGCTCACAGGCTAGTGTGCTCACTTTTACCCATTCACCAATTGGGCCTGCTAGGCTCTGGGTTTGAATCCCAGCACTGTCAAAAGATTATCCTGATGTGAGAAGCCCATCAATCCATCTGTTTTCCTGTCCTGAGAAAGACCTGGGTCTCACAGAGGACGGAGATTACTACATAGGCAACCCTATACCCAAAGGAATGGGTTGCCATCCATGTCAGCACAGTTATATCTGTCATCATAATCAATAAAATACACATTGCATCCATGAATAAGACACAAAATAAAGAGAACGAGTACACTGAATGCAAGATGTCACCCATCCATGTATGATAATATAGATCCTGTATTTAAATTATGAATTCATGACTATATTGATCCCCTCTTCCAGTGCTCAGTCTCAGGACCTGGGTACATCCTAGCTCCATAGTGGCTCACAGGCTGGTGTTCTCAAATTGACCCATTCACCAATTGGGCTTGCTAGACCCTGAGTTCAAATCCCAGTACTGCCAAAAGCTTCACCCTGATGTGAGAAGCGAATCGATCCAACTGTTTTCCTGTCCTGTGAAAGTCCTGAGCCTCAGCGAGGATGGCAACTCTATAGCCATGGGAATAATTGTCATCCATGTCAGCACAGATATACCTGTCACCATACTCAATAAAATACATAATACATCCATGAATAACACCCAAAATATAAAAGATAACCACATTGAATGCAAGATGCATACCACACCTGTATGTAAATAGAGATCCTGTGTGTTAATGAGGTGGGCTTGCTATTTTGTCCAGTGCTTGGGCTTCAAATCAAGCCCTGGACCAGGCCTGACATTCTAGTCTTCAAGGATGGTGAGCTTCCCCTTCTCCCACAGTGCAATGGGGTTCCCCAGACCTGAGTTCAAATCCCATCTCTAGCAGTATAACACTGTGAGTTCTTAGCTAGAGTGCTTCCTTCGTAACTTTTTAATTTTTTTTTTGTCAGACCTGGGACATGAACTCAAGTCATGGCAACTCTGCCTCAGCTCTGATCATCCTAGGCTGCAGCCTCCTGACCCACAGACCTCGGACCCTAGGATCCCGGGGGTGGCTGGAAAAAAAAAAGCCTCGAGGTGGAATTAAATCAGTGGGAGGTTCCACCTGGCACTTTTACATTTATTTTCCTTTGCATGCTGACCATGCTGGGACCAAACACGGTGGCCTGCAGAGTAAAAGTGTCCTGGTGTGGCTGATGGCCTGTTGGCTATCAGAAGAGCCAGAGGCAGACCCAGCAATGTAGTCCCCAAGTTTGATTCCCGGTCAGCACCCATACATTGAGGGAATGGAAGGAGATCCTGAGATACTCATTTCCAGACCTAGGAAGAGTCATGGAATTCGATGGATCTCATCTTTGAATGAGTAGTTCCTGCTTGATGCGAGTAGGAAATGATAGGCAAGACTCATGGGGTATCGATTATTTTTTAATGAAGAGTTGATGAAACATGGCCATAATCATCACAGTCATGAAATGGAGGCATTGGGGAAGATCCAAGAATTGTTAGTCACAAGGTAGATTGGATTCCATCACTGGTCGCCATCTCTCCTACTCTATACAAATATGTACTTATTTACATACTACCTTCAGATTTTGCATGGATGACTATTGTGCTCCCTACTATCCCCCCCACTGCGGGGCTCAATCTCAGGTCCAGGGAATGACCTAGCTCCTTAGTGGCTCACATGCTGGTGTGCTTACCTGGACCCATTCGCCTATTGGGCCTGCCAGTCTCCATGTCAGATCCCAGCACTGCCAAAAGATGAATTCTGATGTGAGAAGCCAATCCTTGCAACTGTTTCTCTGTCCTGTGAAAGTCCTGGGTCTCAGCTAGGATGCAGTATGCTATATAGGCAACTCTATATTCATGGGAATCAGTTGCCATCCATGTCAGCACAGTTATAGCTTTCATCATATGTAATAAAATACAAAATACATCCATGACTAAGACACACAATAAAAAGAATAACTACACTGAATGCATGATGCATTCCACATCTCTATGTAAAGAGAGATCCTATGTGTAAAATAGGTGAGCATATGATTTTTGCCAGTGCTGGGGCTTCAGTTCAGGCCCTGGGACTAGGCCTGACCTTGTAGTTTCAAGGATGGTGAGCTTCACCTTCCCCCAGAGTGCAACAAAGTTACCCAGACCTGAGTTGGAATCTCAGAGATGGCAGAAAAATGGTGAGAATTCTAAGCCAGGGTGTGTTATTATTATTATTATTGCCAAGCAAGGGATTTGAACTCAGTTCATGTCAGCTCTGCCTCAGCTTCGATCACCTCAGACTGGCGAGCTCCCATGGGCCCGTAGCCAATCCTGGGATCCTAGGCTCTGAAAATTTGCAGGAAAAAATGTCAGAAAAATGGCAGAAAAAATGTCGCAGGATGGATTTTTTATATTTTCTTTTGCACAGTGACCACCCTGGGTCTGAATTACACAGCTGCAAAGGGTGTTTCACCTTGCATTGATGAAGACTAACAGGCTATCAGGGAAGCCATAGGCCCATGCAGCAACGTAGGCCTTGAGCTTGAATCCTGGACTTGACACCTACCAGTGGGGGGGATCCCAAGATGCTTCTTCCTATGCACGGGAATAACAATGAAATATTAGGAAACTCATGATTGAATTAGAAGTTTCTGCGTGTTTTGGTCTAGTCCAAAATTAGATGCAATGATCGGAGGACAATGATTCATCTTAATGAATGGTTTACTAAGTATGAAAAGATTACTATTTCTTCAATGGTGGCATAATAAAGACCTAAGAGTTAGTAGGAACTTAGTTGATGTCATTGAATCCTAGGTAGATGTCTCTGGCACTCTGTACAAATATATATTTATTGGTGTTCTACCACCCGTCTATCCATGCATGGCTATTTTGTCCACTCCTGCGGCTTAATCTCAGGGTCTGGAAATGCCCTGGCAGCTTCATTGGCTAGAGGTTGCCATGTTGACACACCCATTCAGGGTCTGAATTGGGTCTGCCAGGCACTGAGTTCAGATCCCAGCACTGCCAACAATTGGATCATGGAGTAAGAAGCTGAGTGTGATACCTGTTTCCCTTTTCTCTGAGAGTTCTGGGTGTCACACATGATGGAGAACACATTTTCAAATCTAGATACTATGTGGTGGGTTGTCATCAATATCATAAATGGAATATGTATCATCACAGTCAATAAAAAATCTCATATCTAAAATATACTTGGAACTCAAAAAATTAAATCCCCCAACAACAAATCCTCAAAGAAACAATTGCCCAATAAATAAGTGGGCAAAAGACCTAAAGAGAAACTTCTCTGAAGAGGAAAGAAGGATGGCCAATAGAAACATGAAGAAATGCTCAACCTCCCTAGCCATAGAAGAAATGCAAATCAAAATAACATTGAGATACCACCTCACACAGTTAGAATGGCTAGAATCAAGAACTCCAATAACAACAGATGCTGGAGGGGATGTGGACAGAAGGGAACCTTACTGCATTGTTGGTGGGAGTGTAAACTTGTTCAACCACTTTGGAAAGTAGTATGGAGGTTCCTCAAAAGACGCCACATAGAGCCGTCCTATGACCCAGCAATCCCATTTTTGGGCATTTACCCAAATGTTTACAAACAAGACCACACTAAAGCTACCAGCACGACTATGTTTATTGCAGCACTATTTACTATAGCTAAGATATGGAACCAACCCAGATGCCCCTCAGTAGATGAATGGATCAAGAAAATGTGGTATACATACACAATGGAATTCTATGCCTGCATTAGAAAGAATGACATTGCTCCTTTATTAGCAAATGGAAAGACTTAGAAAAAATTATATTAAGTGAAGTAAGCCAGGCCCAAAGAAACATTGGTCTCATGGTTTCCCTTATTTGCAATATCTAGTATATGTCTGAGTCAAGCAGAAAAGGTCAGATAAGGTGATGTTAGGGAAATGAACCCTAAGATATGTGCTCAAATTTTTTTTTCTTTTATGTGATTGTTTCTAACACATTTATAAGATTATTTCTTTGTTGCTTTGAATGACCCTCTCCCACAGTATAAGCCCTGCTTTCACTGTATTTGATGTCATTATAATTTGTGGAGGGGAAAGGGAAAAATAATTCATTTTAATAGGTATACAGGTGGACCCATTGCAACAATGAGATGTAAAAGTCGTTACGTCGAAAACGAACTTTACAACTTTGGTGTGGGATGGCAGGGGGGAGTGGGGAGGAGGGAAGGATTGGAAGGGATGGGAAGAGGAAACAAAGGAGGAGGCTACAATGCTTGATAAGACATGTACTCATTATCTTGCCCATGTAATTGTAACCCCTCTGTACAATATTTTCATAATACTAAAATGGAAAATAAATGAAGAAAACAAAAATACAATAAATAAACACAACAAACAGGACATGGACTGAACATTTATACATAAGTACAAATCATACCTTTACAATGTATATAAATAGAATGTTTCCAGGGCTGGGACTTGAACTCAGGCCTAGGGACCAGGCCTTACTTTCTTGTCTTCAAGCTTGGTGAGCTTCCCCTTCATCCACAGTGCTTCAGAGTTACCCAGGTCTTAAGTTCAAATTCAAAGGTAGGAAAAACTGCATTAATTGCAAGTTTGGGAGCTATTTTTTTTTTTTTTTTTGCTTTTTTTGCCAAGCACGGTCTTGAACTCAGGTCATGGCAACCATTCCTCAGCTTTCATCACCATAGGCTTGGGTGCAGCTGCTGACAACACAGCCTATCATGGGATCCTAGAACTTCAGGCCTTTTGCAAGGGGGCGGGGGAATGCACACAAAAAAAGTGGCGGGATGGCGTTCTTACATTTTCTTCCTTTGCACTATGGCCATCTGGGTCTGAGTGATTCGGCTCCAAAGGATACTTCACCTTGCATTGCTGAAGGCTTGCAGGCTTCTGGGGAAGCCATAATCCCGAACAATGATTAGCCAGGCACCAGTGGCTCTTACCAGTCCTCCCTGATATTTACAAGGCTGTGATAGGAGGATCATGGTCAAAGTCACCCTAGGCAGGAAAGTCCTTGAGAACCCCTGTCCAACCTCAATGCCAACAAAGCAAAAGTAGAGCTGTGTGGCTCCAGTGGTAGAGGGCTAATCTTGAGCAAGAACAGCTCATGGACTGGGCCCAGATTCTGAGTTCAAGGTCCAGGACTGGCAACAAACAGACATACACCACAATCTGTGCAGCCATCTGGCTAAAGCAGGTCTCCCTCTTGTCCCCAACTGGATTGGACAGAGTTTCCAGGTAAAGGAGCTGCTGTCTTCTTGACTGCCCATTCTGTCTGCATCCCAGGATTCCAGGCACACCCCCATTCTTTCATGATTCTTTTTGACCAATGGGATACAAGAATAGTGGCCACGCCCACATTCCATGCTTCCCAGTTACACCTGGATTCCCTCTGTTGGTTGACACCACTACTAGCAGTTGAGCAAGGTAGAGGTGGCTGAGTGGTGAACAAGAGACTCCAGGTGACTTTGAGGTAGAGTAGGAAATGATGTCCTAGTCGGTGAGTGGGAGAATAGAGGATTTCCTAGAGCCTGGGAATGTGGCCAGCCCAACTTTCCCATCCCATTGCTCAGATGTCTGAAACAATAAGAATCAATGAGAGAACTGTGGGCAAGAAACTGCCACAAGAACACCAGCAGTGTCCTCTGGACAGACCTGAAACATTCAAGAAAACAAAGAACACGAAAAAGGGAGGGATCCCCAAGACAAACACCACTGGGGAGGCGGATTGAATGGAGAGTCCGGCCAAAGGTGATGCCGACCTTGGGCCTCCCCTGCCTTTGGACACAGTCACAGCCAGCAGGGTCCAGAGTGTCAAGGGTCCCAATACCACCAAGGATCCACAGAGGTTCTACCTGCATGTGGTGCCCACCCTGGACCACAGAAAAGAAGAAACCAGGCACTCTTTGCCAAGATCCAACCACTGAAGCAGGGAAAGCCAGACCTGCAGGGTCAATGGGAGTATGAGAGGGAGAAGATAGACCAGATACATGCAGCACCAAAAATGGAGGTAGTGATCCCCAAGGCACCCATACAGTGGTTGGTTTCAGCAGAAAGCAATTTACAATGTGCACTGGCCCAAGTGCAGCAGGCCACTGATGACAGAGAAAGGGAGCAGGAAGCTTTCACCAGCTGCCTGCAAGCTACAGAGTGGCGTGTGGCAGGGCTGGAGATAGCGGCTTCTGCGGTCACTGCTGCAAAGGAGGAGACCAAAATGTTCTTCAAACAGCTGAATGATGTGACCCTTCAGCTCGAGGAAAAGACCAGAAACTTTGTTGACCTGGAGCAAGTGAACACAGAGTTGCAGGAGAGGGTGGAAGTGCTGTAGATACAGGGGAGCAACATGAAAAAGAGAATATGCAAGTTCCAACAAGCACTGGAGGGTGTAAGGTACTGAAGATGGAGTTGAAAAACCTGGAGAACTACCCTATGACCCAACAATCCCACTTTTGGGCATTTACCCAAATGTTTACAAACAAGACCACACTAAAGCTACCAGCACAACCATGTTTATTGCAGCATTATTTACCATAGCTAAGATATGGAACCAACCCAGATGCCCTTCAGTAGATGAATGGATCAAGAAAATGTGGTATATATACACAATGGAATTCTATGCCTCCATCAGAAAGAATGACATTGCCCCATTTGTTAGGAAATGGAAAGACTTGGAAAAAATTATATTAAGCAAAGTAAGCCAGGCACAAAGAAACACAGGTCCCATGGTTTCTCTTATTTGCAATATCTAGTATATGTATGTGTCAAGTGGAAAAAGTCAGATAATGTGATTTTAGGAAAATCAATCCTTAGATAGGTATTTTAATGTTTTTGTTTCTTTCATGCATGTGTTTCTAACGCATTTATAAGATTATTTCTTTGTTGCTTTGTATGTCCCTCCCCCACAGTATAACCCCCGCTTTCAATATATTTGATGTCAGTATAACTTGTGGAGGAGATGGGGAAAAACAAGTCGTTTAAGGATTCAGGTGGACCTGTTGCAACAATGAGAAGTACAAACTGTCATGTCAAAAACGAGCTTTACAATGTCAGTGGGGGGGAAGCTGGGTAAGGATTGGGTGGGGAGGTAGGGGGAAGGTTGGGAAGGGAGGTGAAGGGTAAACAAAGGAGGAGGCTGCAATGCTTGATAAGAAATGTATGCATTAACTTACCCATGTAATTGTAACCCCTCTGTACAGTCTGTTCACAAATAAAATAAAATTAAAAAAAAAAAAGAAAAAAAAATAGAAAAACCTTCAGGAAAAACTTCACATCCAGGTCCAGGAAAACCAGTCTCCGTCTTCAGAACATGGAGCAGCAGGAACAACGGCAGAGTTCGGAGGAGAAAGCCTAGGATCAGCAGGAGATCCCTGAGACCCCACGATGTGCATGTGTGTGGGATGGACAACCAGAGGAAAAGCTGGCCCTGCTGTGGGACGCTCTCCACAGGGTGAGCAGTGAGAAGGAGGAGCTCACCAGCATCCTGGACTCAGAGCTGCAGATGAAGAAAGATCTGTGGGAACAGTTGAATTGCTCAGAAAAGAAGATAGAGAAATGGATAGTGGTGGCTGAGACAGCCAAGCAGCTCAGGAGCAGCAGGAGCAGTCCCTGGGCCAGTGCAGGAGTTCGGAGCCTCCTGTGAATGGCACATTGTCTCCAATGAGCGACTGTGGTCTGAGAAGGAGGCCCTGCAGCAGCACTTAGAGAGGCAGACCCAGCTGCTGGAGCAGCTGAAGCAAGTGCAGGGCTCAACAAACTGGAGGGACCAGGTGATGTCCCCGAAGAGGCAGGACACTCTCAAGTGCCTGGAAGCCACCAGATCACAGGAGGAGTGCCTGCAGGCCCAGCTAAGCTTCCTGGCTTACCCTGGGAAGGGGAAGGCATGAGCCCTGGATAAGCAAAAGGTAAGGAGGTGAATTCCCCCCCCCATGTGACCACCAGAGAGGATGGAGATGTTCCCCAGACCAAGAGTGACATGTCTCTGAGAGTGTTCTTGGAGGATGAGATCCACAGGGGGAAACTCCTGACACAAGAATGGCGGGCCAGCTTCAGACGCCCCCTGGCCGCCCCAGCAGCTCAGTGCCAGACTGAGCTGGAGCCACAGGCCCTCAGCCCCATGAGCTGCCACCACAGCATGCGTGGGATTGGGAAGTGAGTCACGAGCATCTGAGAAGAAAATCTGCTTCGTCCATGACCTGCCTGATGAGGTGGACTTCCACAGTCCAGCAGGTGAGCTCCACCATTGATGCAGCCAGCTGTCAGCACACATCCAAACTATCAAGGAGTCCCTCATGATGTGTAAAGAGCAGATGTTGGTCCTGAATGAGCTGTGTTGGGAGAAAGCCCAGTGCATGCACTGGCTGTCCCAGGAGATCGAGAAGAGGAGAGTTTTGCGGAGCTGCTGTCACTCCTCGCCAGGGAAGGCACAGACAGCAGTCTCCAGATGCCAGCACAGGCTGAGCCTCCCACCCTCCTCCCCAACACTGCTTCAGAAGCAACTTGAAGACAGCATGGAGACTGCCAGAGGAGAGGTCAGGGTTCCCGACCCCATAGGGGACTCTCTCAAGGAGTATGTCCTGCCCCAGATCCCCCACATCCAGATCCACCCACAACTCCCAGGCTCAGGGTAGGAGTGCTCCCTCACTTTCTCCTGTAGATTGATGCAGATGATGACTCTCTGTGTGACATACTGACTCTCAAAAGCCTTGGCAGCCACCAGAAGTAGGTGACCAAGTGGCTTTCTCTCAGGCCTCCATCTGCCGGGTAACAGGAAGGTTAAACTGGGGGTAGGGTAGGGCAGAGGCTGAAGGGAGTTGGCCCAAACTCAAGGGACATCTAATGGCCCATTGGTGGCCAGGAAAGAGGTCTATGTTTTGCTTATCACAAAGAATAAATTGTTTTCAAAGCAAACAACAACAACAACATAAAGCCTAAAAACAAAGATTTGTTCTTCCAGCCCTGGGGCTTGAACTCAGGGCCTGGCCACTGTCCCTGAGCTCTTTTTGATCAAGGCTATCCCCTCAACCCCTTCCAGCTTTTTCTGTGTGGAATAGAACCAAGGGCTTCAGGCATGCTAGGCGAACACTCTACCACTGAGCCACATTCTCTGGTAGGATGATTTTTCCCCTTCCCAAACCCATATGGCCAGTCCTCAGATAAATAGGAAGTAGGGGCTAGGATGAATATGAAGCACAAGTCTGGTTCACCCCACCCCCTCTTCCCACATCCTGAGTTGAAGTTTCTCTTCTATCATATAGGGATGAGAGAAGGAGAGGGGAGTCCCAAGAGAGTACCAACAACCGTGGCCCCCTGAGTCCCACATCCTCCCCCACACAAGTGGTCCTCCAGATTCCAATCTTACCTGACTCAATGTGGTGTCTACACTGTCTTCCCACCACTGCAAGGCTCAGGATGAAATAAAAGTCAGTCCAGGCCTCAGCCCACACCCAAAGGGGAAGCTCCTAGTCCCAGACCTACTTCCACCTCTGACTGCCCCTAGTTAGGCCAGACCCAGCATTCACCACTATGTTGGTGGTGATGACCTCATGGATGGATTCCAGGAAGAAGATCTATGGCAAAGAGCAGAAGCAGCATGGTGAGCAGGGCAGAAGGATGTGGGGTGATTGCTCTGGGATCTTCCTTGGAGCCCTCCCGTCAAGCCAGACCCATGCTGACCCAAAGCACGGACAAGGCCAGGGGGTGAGACGAGATGGAGAAGCACAAGACTAAAGGAGGTACTGCTTTGTCTTAGGGGACTTGATTAATTCCAATTATAATTAATTTCAATGATATTTGGCCCATGCAAATCTCAAAGACAGCATGCAATGCCTCTCTGTGTTGTTTTTGGCCGTAAGCACTGTCCCTGAGCTCTTTTTCTCAAGGCTGGCACACTACCACTTGAGCCACAATGCCACTTTTGTTTTCTGATGGTTCATCGATAAGAGTCTCATACACTGTCCTGCCCAGACTGGCTTGCCACCGTGATTCTCCAGATCTCAGCTTCCTGAGTAGCTAGGAAGATAAGCATGAGCCACCTTTTGAAGGCATCTTGGCAAGTCTGTAAAGAAGCTCCTAAGGGCCTGGATAGACCATGACTCAATCAAGGTGCTGGGATGGGGGAAGGTTGACCTTCTAGCCATTCTGTTCCCCCAAAATTGAAGATGCCAGGTGATGTTGTATGCACCAAACACCTAGGCCAGCAGCCACTAGGCTTAGTGGGGGGAAAAGTAGAGAATACCCAAAGACTGCAGTGTAGAAATCTCTGATTTTGCATGCATGTGATGTGTGTGTTTGTGTGTGTGTGTGTGTGTGTGTGTGTGTGTGTGTCTGTGTGTGTCTGTGTGTGTCTGTGTGTGTGTGTGAACTAAAGGCCTAGGCTCTATCCCTGAGTTTTCTAGCTCAAAACTAGTGCTGTGCCACTTGAGTCACAGCCCCACTTGCTTTTCGATGGTTAATTGTAGGTAAGAAGAGTCTCAAGGACTTTCCTGTCCAGAGTGGCTTTGAATCATGAATGGGGCCCCAGGGAATCAAGAGTAAACACAACTCTCAAGTACAATCCCTATGGTGGGCCACTCCTGCCCCCTGGTGGCCACAGGCGGAACATGCGGTCCCATGCCATTATCCTCTAGAGTTCAATTTGGGCAAGTTACTAGGGCCAAGCTGACTTTTGCTCACCCTCATTGCTGATGCCAGAGCAGGTCTGTTCCACCCTAGGCCAAGAGAGCTCCAGGAGGCCCAGCTTTCCAGGGACACAGGGAAGGGAGAGGTCAGCTCCAGGCTGAGCTAAGAGCCTTTGCCCACAGATACCCCAACTTGGCCTTACTTATCACCATAAGACCTGGCAAAGAACAACCCAAAAAAACAAAATTGGAGCTGTGCCTCCAAGTGGTAGAGCTCTAGCATTGAACCAAAGAGCTCAGGGACAGGGCCCCCAAGCTTTGAGTTCAAGACCCCCAGCTG
Source organism: Dipodomys spectabilis (assembly GCF_019054845.1). Taxonomy (NCBI): domain Eukaryota; kingdom Metazoa; phylum Chordata; class Mammalia; order Rodentia; family Heteromyidae; genus Dipodomys; species Dipodomys spectabilis. Next base: position 1,370,240 of record NW_024871021.1, on the reverse strand, counting down.
ACTTCCCCCATAAAACACAGCTTGTCTAAATCTGAACTAGTAGGATTTGTGAAGTGTTTCTGAAGAATGGTGATACTCAAGAAAGCACCCTAATTCTAATGACAGCTGAACTTGTGACATACAGCTATGTGCTGAGTCCTTCACCAGGCACTATTTACAGGGTCCTTCCCTCATGGGAGCTATGTGCTGAGTCCTCAAAAAGGTGCTGTTTGGGGGGCTGGGAAGGTGGCTCAGTGGTAGAGCGCTTGCCTTGCAAAAAGGTGCTGTTTGCTGAGTCATCCCAAAGGGTGCTATGTGCTGAGTCCCTGAGAAGAGTGGGCCATCCTGGGTTGTGTTTTTTTTTTTTTCATATTTTTTTTGGTCCGGTCATGGGGCCTGAACTCTGGGCCTGGGTGCTGTCCCTCAGCTCTTCAGCTCAAGGCTACAGCGTAACTTCTGGCTTTTTTCTTTTTGCTTATGTGGTGCTGAGGAATCGAACCCAGGGCCTCAGGCATGCAAGGCAAGTGCTTTACCACTGAGCCACCTTCCCAGCCCCATCCATCCTGGGTTTTTTAAAGAGGGCTTTGTGCTGAGTCCATTACACAACGTATTGTATGGTGAGTCCTTCAAAAGGTGTGGTGTGCTAATGCATCCTAAAGGGTCCTGCTATGTGTGAGCCCTTGAGAAGAGAGGGATGAGGTGTATTTTGAGTGCTGTGTGCCAAGTCCTTTACACAGGGTGCTCTGTACTGTCCTTCAAATGGTGCTGTGTGCTGAGAGCTCCCACAGTGTGGTATATGCTGAGTCCTTCAAAATTGTTCTGTGTGCTGAGTTTATCCAAGGAAGCTGTGCACTGGGTGTTTTACACAGCGTGCTTCAACACAGGGTGTGATGAGTCCCTGGGAAAGAGTGCTATGTGCTGAGTGTTTCAAAGCGGCCATGCACGGAGTCCTTTACACTGTGGGCTATAGACTCCCTCCTTCAAAGGGTGCTGTGTGCTGAGTACTCTACCGAGCATACTACATGCTGAGTCCTTCAAAGGGAGCTGTGTGCTGAGTCATTTACACAGGGTGCTTTGTGCTGATTTTGGAAGTGTGCTGTGTGCTGAGTCATCCCAAAGGGTGCTATGTTCTGAGTCCTTGAGAGGTGGTTATCCCCAACACTCACACACACACACCAACACAAACACACATACACACACGAGTGTCACCATGCACCTGCTTGGTGTGTGGAGTGGAGGGGGATGGAGGAGAGTCTCCTCCACTGGTGGGGCTGAGGGGAGATTCGATCCCCTGGGCCGGTACTGGGGGTGGGGGGTAGTGCTGAGCTGAGGTAAGGCTGCAATTGCCATGGTCTAGAAGCCTCAGGGCCCAGTCAGGGCTGCAATTGTGGCCAGGGGTGGGGGGCGGGGCCCAGGAGCACACTTTGGTGGCAGCAATGGCCAGGGTCCCAAGGGGGCAGTGGTGTGTGTACAGCAGGGGCGGGGTGACCCAGGAGAGGAGTGTAGGGCCCAGGGAGAGCTGGGAGAAGAGCGAGCACGAGCACTAGCAGGAGCACAAGCACCAGTGGAAATGGCTTCAGTGGCTGGCTGCTGCTGGGATCATAGTGTGGGTCCTGGCCGGGAGCACAGAGCATGTGGAGCCTGCATGGCAGGCACATCGCCACACGCAGCCCCTCGGAGGCGCCCAGCCATGGTGGCCCTGAGTCTGAGGTCCCGGTGCGGGGAGCACGGCAGAGGCAGTGGCTGCTGAGGCGGCGGCGGCCACAGGTTAGGAGGCCGCTGAGGCTGCGGTGGTGGCTGAGGAGGAGCAGAGGCTGTGTGCAGCTCCACCATGCGCCCCTGCTGTGTTTCAAACATGGCCCTGCTGGCTGGGACCCGTGGAGTCTCTAGCAGTCACCTGGTGGAGCTGTTGCGCCCCTGGCCTGCTTGTGGCCCTGACTTGGTTCCGGCCCTTGGTCCTCAGACGGCGTGCACCCGGAGTCACAGCCTACAGCTTCTCCCAGCGGCACACGTGAGTGGCCGACCTGCGCTCACACACCCCACAACCCCCCCTGTAAACCCCGTCCCCCACTCTACCCTTCCTCCCCACCCTCGCGGACCTGGACCCTTGACTCTTGCCTCCCCCATGCCCCACAGTCTGTCCTGGCTCTGCCACAAATGCACCCAAAGGGTGGGGGGTGTAGGTGGGTGTCCACCTGGGATCCCACCCTCATCCCTAGTGGCCAGTGTTCCAGGAAAAGGGGAGCTGCAGGGATGGGGAGGTGGGAGCAAAACAGAGCCCCTGGCCTGGAGCAGTGGGAGCCACACAGCTGTGCATCTGCACCCTTCCTCTCCCTGGTGGGAACGAACCTGGTGGCTTTAGTCAGAGGTGGGGAGCAGCAACCCCCACCTTCCTTCTCGGTTCTTTTCCCTTTTGCTGGGCAGGGGGGTGTTGGATGCAGAAGATAGACCCCGTTGTTGTGTGAGCCCTTGTCTTCTGTGCTCAGTCACCCTTTCACCTGAGGACATTCCCAGAAGAGCCCACTAGAGAGGTGAGGGCACTGGGGTCAGATAGAAGGTGGGTATTTGGGAGAAAAACACACCCCCTCTGACACACATACAACCGGCCAGTACCCCCAACCCCAGCTGTCAACAGTTCTGACTGGGTGATCACATTTCCCAGTTCTGCCAGCTTCTGCTAGTGCTCCCAGTCCATCTGGTCTCCTAGTCCTCCCCAAGAATTCGCCAAGTTGCCCAGAAGTATGTAGGAGGGAAGTAGGGAGTCCAACCATGTATATAGCCTTTAGGTCCCCATCAAAGTCCCCAACAACTCCCCCACCCCAGGTCAGACACCTTTCTGGAGGCACCTGCTTTGTTTTCTGTCCAGGCTCTGAGAAGCCACTTGTCTCAGGACTCCTTTACCCAGTGTCCTGACCTAGGGTTTTGGTGAATGGGGAGTCAAGGCTGGTTGTTCCCAATGGGAAGGGTCAGGCCCTGGAGAAAGGGAGAGTCAGGGTGGTTCTGCATTATTAGAGCATTGTTCCCCTTGGGTGAGATCCCCTGGTTCTGATAGGGAACCCCTGTGCTCCAGCTAGTACATTGCCCAGATGAGAAACCAACAAACTCAGGAGAGACACTGCTCTGAATCTGTGTTTGTGTGTGTGTGTGTGTGTGTGTATGTGTATGTGTTTATGTGTGTGTGTGTGTGTGTGTGTGTGAGAGAGAGAGAGAGAGAGAGAGAGAGATCATCTTTCTCATTGTACAGTCACCATGTCTAAAAAGAGCAAAAGCATTTAATTTGTGTGTATGTGTGTATTTGTTATTCTTTTTCAATTAATGCCAAGTATGAGCCCAGCCATAATTTTGTTTTCTCTTTCACCGTTTCATGTCTCCTTTAGAGAAGGTTTCAGTAGATGTTCCTTTCCACCTCTTTCTTCCCCTTTCCTGCAGCCCACAGTAGCTGCTGGACCTTTGTGAACCGCAGACCAGTGTGGACACCTGCTCTTCTGTCTTCAGCCAGAAGGCTCATGAGGCTACTGTGATCACAGGTGCACTCTTCCAACCAGACAGTCTGCTCTGGTGTGTATAGTTGGAGCTAATTCAAGGTTGGGAATGAGTCTGCCAAACATAAATAGGGAACGAGATGGGAGGTAGTAGGGCAGGGACTGTGAATCTAGGAGGGTCTGGGAAGTGACGAACGGTGTGACATAGCAGATGGTTCACCACGACTGAGGATGAGAGGGAAATCTTACCCAGGGTATTGATGGTGTACGTGGGCATCTGGGCAGGGGGCTCCGGGCCCCCAATGGTGGCATGGATTTCCTCTAGAGACAGTGCACTGGTGGGTAGTCCTCCCTAGAGTCCTGCAGACTCCAATCTGTGTTCCTCCTGGGCTGTTTCCAGCTGGGCAATGGTAGGCAAGTGTGTTCCCCCTGCTGGAGCCTACTTGGGATCAGGGCATGGCAGTTAGCTAGGGCTTTCTGAATGCCATTTTCTGTAACCTGCTGTAGGCTGTCTGGAAGGAAAAGGGGACCACTGACTTTGGAACCCTTTAAGTTTGATTGAGACAAGTTGAAATGTCAGCTTTTCCAGGGTTTTTTCCTTGAAGCTGGCAATTTCTTCTAATGCTTGGGATACTGGGTCAAATGAGATGGACCATTTCAGCCACCAATGACATTCAAGCAGCACAAGCAGAGTTCCTGAGCCAAAGGGTCTCCTGCCATGAACGTCGTGCCTTGACTGCCTTTCTGCAGCAGCTGCCGATTCTCCTCCGGCTCTCTCTAGGGTGATCACTACAGTCGAGGATGTTGTGGGGGGGGCAGAAATTGTGACCTTGCCATCTGCAGCCTGATCGCTGTGAGCAGAGACAATTCCCAGAACCTGTACTGGACTCTGGGAGATTCAGAGACCCAGGATGCCTCAGGGATCCTTTTTTGCAACATGAAAATTGGGGGCTGGATATGGTGGACCATCCTGTCTGGCCCTAGGGAGTTCAGAGGAGGCCCCTTGAGCCAGGCTTTCACCTCACAACAACCTTGTTCACAGCTGAGTGGGGAATTGAGTGCCACACAGCTGGCAGTGGCTGGACAGAGATCTTTGAGAAGATAGGCATCCCAGAGGCCCCAGAATACAGTGAGTCCATCATGGCTCACGTCCTTGGAACCAAAACAGTTAAGTGCGGTGGCACCAGGAGGGTGGGAAGACGGAGGAGGGAGAACTGTGGGAGAGCTACATCAGGCTTTACCCCCACCCAGGATGCTTACCTGAGTTGGATGGGACTTTTCTATAGTATTGTCATAGACAGATGCTCATCTATTTATCTAACAAAACATTACAGTGTGTGCCAGTTCTGGGGGGGAGAGAGTGGGGGGTCATACACGATGAAAAGTTCCAGTGCTGGTTCCACAGCACATGAAGAAATCTTGGTTTGAGCTGGATGCTGGTGCCTCACACCTGTCATCCTAGCTACTTAGGAGGCTGAGATAGGAGGATTGAGGCTTAAGGGCCAGGCAGAAAAGCCTGTAAGACTCTTATCTCCAACTGACTACCAAAAAGAAAATGCCAGAAGTGGATGAGTAGCTCAAGCTGTAGACTGTTGGCCTTGAGTAAAAAGGCTCAGGGACAGCACCCAGGCTCTAAGTTCATGCCCAGGAGTGACACAATGAAAGGAAAGAGAAAGAGAGGTGGGAAGGATGGAGAGAGAGAAAAGGAGGAAAGGAAGGAAGAAGGGAGCATGCAAGCCTTGGTTTGGAGTCTTTGGATCAAGGGAGCCAGCCATTCACAATCTCTGTGGGGACAGTTTCAGAGCCTAAAGCTAGTGTATAGGACCAAGCCACTGACCCATTCATGACATCAGCAACTTCATGACATCCAAATCTGAGTGGTTGCTGACTGCAGAGGGAAACAGCCTCCGGTAGTCCCTAGGGCTCAGGGTGGGTCACAGAGTTTCAATCTCCCCTGACTCACGGAGTTTATTTTCTGGTCAGATAAGAAGAAACTGTCCAAGGGCTAGGGAGGTATAGGGTTAGGGAGTAGCAAGACGGGGGTGGCAAGGGATAAACAGGAAGATGAAGAGGGAGGACAATCCCAGATCCAGTGTGTCAGGCTATTGGAGCCATGACCTTAACTGACAACCTAGACTATCAGTGATAGAATCTTCAACCCAGCCACATGGCTATTAAAAGTCCTGGCACTCTGGGTTAACTGTTGACAACCTGGCTGTCATCCACTGTAGGATGCCTGTGCAGTACATCCTTGGGGACTGGGACTTTTGCTGGCTCAATCTGAAGATGACACCCCCAGTGTTCATTCTTCAACCAGAGACAGAGGTAAGCGTGCTACTGGAACAGGGAATGAGGGCCAGAGTCAGAACCGTGTTGGCCCCAGACTTCATCTAGGGGAGTCTAGGGCCCTGTGACTGCCATCCTCAGAGGTAGAGGTGGGTCTCTTTGCTGGCTCAGTCTTTAGTCTAGATGGCAGATGTGGGAGGGGCCGACTGAAGGTCCAGGCTAGTGGGAAAACAGGAGGCACTGGGCTGGGAGCAGGGTTGTTTCTTAGAGGATACTCACAACCCAAGAACATTCCTGAGATGGATCAGCTCTTTTCTCCTTCCCGAGATAGAGGGACCTAGAGCCCTCCAATCTGCAGCCCTTGGCTGAGAAATTCATTCATCTCCATATGCTTTTTTTGGATAACTAGATCTCACCTGACTGCCCATTGTCAAGACAGGACAGTGAGAGATCTTGAGTCCTTGATGAGGTCATGGGATCCTCAGTATGAGATTGTACTTGAACGTCATGACTTGGTGCATGGTCAGTCCCATCTAAGACTGCCATGATCTAGGACATAGAATCTAGAGACTCAGAGCAGGATGGGGTCTATTCTGTGAGTCTTGAGTATTATGTGTGAGCTTTGAGCTCCAGTGTGCTCACCTGCTTCCTTTTCTTGGGTGGGTTTATGCTAGAAAAATCTTAAAACTAGGGCCTGGGTCCCATCCCTTGTTTCATGCTCAAAGCTAGCACTCTACCATTTGAGCCACAGCTACACTTGCAACATATTTGGAGATAAGAGTTCTGAATGACTTTGCTGCCAAGGGTTGCATCCAACTGCAGTCCTCAGATCTCAGTCTCCTGAGGGGATAGGATGACAGACTTAGAAAAGCCTCTTTGGTCGGGTGCCAGTGGCTCATGGCTGTCATCCTAAATACTCAGGAGCTGAATCTTAGGATCACGGGTGAAAGCCAGCTTGGGCAGGAAAGACCCTCAGACTCTTTCTCTCCAATAAAGCAACAGAAAACCAGAAGTGGTGCTGTGGCTAAAGTAGTAGAGTGCTGAACTTGAGGTGAAGAGCTCAGGGATAGCACCCAGGCCCAGAGTTCAAGCCCCACAACCAACAAAAAGAAAGAAAGTAAAACATCTTTGCCTGCAAAGGACAGTGGAGGTGTGTTTGTATGTATGTGTGAGTGTGTGTGAGGGGTGGTGGTGGTAGACATTTAGCACCCGGCTCAGTCATCATTTTAGATGGATTGTCCCAAACTCTTAGTTCACGGCAGCTGATTCTTGACCACAGGTGAAGCTCTGGGTTGGATGTGGACCATCGGACCTCAGTCTCCTCATGGGACAGTTGTGAGTAAATAAGGGACTAATACAGAGGGATCTCTGGAGCAGGGACAGGCACAGAGGGAGCAGGTGTCAGATACAGTTCTCAACAATTCTGTGAGCATATGACAGGAAGTTGTCGGGAAAGGGCTCAGATGGGGTCTGTTATTAATCATGCAACAGGTGTGGGATTATGAAACAAAACATGGCTGTCTTTTATAATTACCCTGTCCCCATGAGGAAGGGATCCTTCATTCTATTCATTTTTCCAGCTGGGGAAAATGAGTCATGGAGAAGCCAGGTGACCTACTCATAACCTCCAGCTGACAGGAATCTTGGCCTGATTTCTCTGCCATGCTTCCTAGGACAGTGGGTATTATTCAGTCCACTTCTTGTCGTGGGAAGTTCACTTCTTGTCATTTGTGGGGATTGAATTCTGGGCCTGGATGCTATCCCTGAGCTCCTCAGATCAAGGCTAGTACTCTACCCCCTGAGCCACAGCATCACTTCTGGTTTTCTGTTGGTTCTTTGAGGATAAGAGTCTCACAGACATTCCTCCCGAGCCTTCTATGAACCACGATCTTCACATCTCAGCCTCCTGTGTAGGTACGATTATAGGTCTGAGCCACCCGCACCTGGCTTAAGTGTAATACTGGACCTCTCTCTCTCTCTCTCTCTCTCCCTCTCTCTCTCTCTCTTTCTGTGTGTGTGTCTCTCTCTCTCCCTCTCTCTTTGTCTCTCTCAGGAATTGGTTGAATGAGTGCTGGAGGAGGTGGCCCAGCATCCCCATGTGGCTGGGACCCAAGGTGGCCGTCTCATTCTGGAGGTAGGCTGTGGGTCAGGAGCTGTTTTGCTCAGCCTGTTGAACCAGCCCCTTGAGGAGAGCCCCTCTGTGCCCTGGCTAGACTGTGACAGTTATTCATTGTCCATCCCATGAGTCCTTCCCCACATCACTCTGCTACACCGTTGAAGGAAAGTGGATGAGAAGGTGTCACCTTGTCCCCCTGCCCAGCACAATCCAGGGCCTCTGACCTATACCCTCACCTATCTGACAAGACCCTGGCTATAAGACAATAAAAACACTCCATGTGCAATACCCTTTGCTGGAGAGTGTCGTTTCGGTTAGAGTGGTGGGGTTCAGAGGAAAGACCCAAGACCTGACACCTCCCGTTGGACATTTGTTCTTGTGACAGAGCCAAGTCATTGCTGTGGATAAGGACAAAGCCTCCATCAGACTGACCCAGAACAATGCTCAAAGATAGGTAGGCTGTTGAAGTATCAAACCCACTCATGTGCTTCCTACTCCCAACAAGGAGGTGTAGTGTGGGTGGCCTGGCCCTGGGCCTAAGGGATTATAAATGGATGGTGGCGGTCAGAAGGTCATGGTTCCCATCCATCATCCTGGCTCTCTGGGAGGCTGAGGTCTGATGGTTATGACTCAGAGCAACGGGGCAGGAAAGTCCGTGAGAATCTTATCTCCCATAAACCACCTCCCTCCCCAAACCCACACACAAAAAAGCCAGTTGTGGTGCTGTGGCTCAACTGGTAGAGCCTTGGCCTTGAACAAAAGAAGCTCAGGGATAACACCCAGGCCCTGAATCCAAGCCCTAGGACTAACACAATCATAAAATAAATGAATAGTGTACACCTTTTAGCTGACTACCAAGAAAGATGTATTCAGTTTTCTCGCTGGTACATTCAGCCAAAGGTAAGGGGATACCTTTGATGTTCTCCCAACCCTCTCCTTCTCTCCTTTATCTGTCCAGGCTTAGGTTGCTGGACAGAATTCGGATCATCCCCTTGGATGTTACCTTAGGTACCCTCTCCCATCCACCTCCCTTGGGGTCAAGATCCTGGATGCACTCCCTGCTGGGAGGATGAGGCACCACAGAGATGAGGGTGAGGACCCCAACACTCACACACACAAACACACAAACATCCCTAAGGCAACTCAGACTAGCCTTTACCAAAGACACATTATCTCCTTGGATTAACTGACCTAGGAGAGGAATTTGATCCCCTGTAACTGATTATTTTAACTTGGGCTTGCTAGTTGATAGGAGATGAACGTGAGCCAAAAAAACCCAAAAAGCCTTTGGTGCCTGTCACCTGGGGTTCAGGCTCATGCCTGTTATCCTGGCTAATTGGGAGGCTGAGATCTGAGCATCACAATTTGAAGCTAGCCATAAGCTGGAAAGCCCATGAAAATCTACTCTCCATGGAACCACCAAAAAGCCAAAAGTGGAGCTGTGGCTCAAGTGGTAGAGCACCAGCCTTGAGCAATAAAACTCAGAGAGACAGTTCCCAGATCCTCAGTTCAAGCTCACACAAAGAAATGGTCCTGTCTTGTTGCCCACAGATTGCCCAGGCCTCGAGCCCCCTCTCACGGAGTGTGATACAACACCTGCCCCTGGGTGGTGTATCAGGGCCTTTTGAAATCCGGTGGTGGAATCCAGGCCTTCCCCTTCGTGCATTCTCAACCCACACTGGCTGGAAGGCAGAGCCTGACAAGTCTGGCAGCCTGCACAGTGGAGAGTCTCCAGCTATGCCAAGGTGATCAGAAAGGGCTTCTTGGAGACAACATAGCAAAGCATGTTCATTTCCAGCCAGGACTGCTGGTGAGAGACTTGGTATAGATGTGCGAGACTGTCCCAAGACAGGCCTGAGGGGTCACAGAAGAACAGCTATCCAGGGCTGGCATTGGGTCTTAGAGGTAGTGGGCTCGCCTAGCACACAGGAAAGCATGGGTTCGATTCCTAAGTCCTGCATACACAGTAAAAGCTGGAAGTGGCACTGTGGCTCATGTGAAGGAGCACTCCTCTGGAGACAAAGAAAGTCAGGGACAGTACCGGGGCCCGGAGGTCCGGCCCCAGGGCTGTCACCATAAAGCAGTTCTCCCAGGGATTGGTGACATGTGGATGGCTATGCCCTGAAGCTCTTAGTAGATTCATCCGTGCTTTGTGTCTCCTTTGACAGAGGGGAGCTGGACACTCCTGCCCTGTGCACCCCTGTACCCAGTTTTCAGCAGGCCTCCCAAGGTCTTCCACCAGGACATGGAGAAGTTGGCCCCGGAAGTTCTCAGGTATTGGTTTGGTGGGGCAGGGGGACATAGGTCAGGCCCCAGAACTCCTTGTGAGTCTGATCCACCCTGGAAGACCAGGCAATCCGGAGGAGGCAGATGGGAGCTTAGAGTGGATTAGTGATGTGGAGTGTGCCCTTTAATCCCCATGGCCCCACCCAGATTCTAGCCTCCCTTTGCTGTCTCTGAGGGAGGTAGAGGAGTGTCGAGGTGGTATCTTCTAGAGGAGGACTGGGTGGAAATTCTGAAGGACTAGACACCTTAAGCCATGAGCCGCTAGCTCATACCTGTCATCCCACATCTGTCATCCTGGTCACTCGGGAGTCTGAGATGCAGTGGATCTCAGTTCCCAGCCCTAGCAGGAAAGTCCCTCCAGAGCCTCATCTCCAATCTCCAACCAGAAGTGACACTGTGGCTCAAGTGGCAGAACATTGGCCTTGAGGAAAATTAGACATCAGGGACAGTACCCAAGCCCTGAATTCAAGGCTCTCAACCAAAAAAAAACAAAAACAAAAACAAAAACAAAAAACCAAACAAGAAAGAAAGATACCCCTTCCTTGCTTGCAAGAGATAGTGAAGTATTGGGGTGGTTGAGGTTGTGAGACCAGGTGCTAGCCTCACAGTACAGACATTTCTAATAACTCCCCAGGTTTACCCCGGTGTGAAGCCATAGCAGGGTGGGTGGTGCCTTACCAAGAACTCCAGAGGTCGTGGCCTGTGGCAGGCAGGGAGTGGGTGAATGGGAGCTGGGGTGGGATGGTAGTGTCAATTATATACTCTCCATCCATGGAAGAAGGTTTTGGATGCTGGTGACCAAGTCTGAAGTGTAGGGTTACATTTGGTTTGTGTTTTGATGAGTTGGGTTTTCCCTTGGTATAAGAAGGTGACTGCAGAGGAGGCTACAATGTTTGATAAGAAATGTACTCCTTATCTTGCCCATGTAATTGTAACCCCTCTTTATAGTATTTTCTTTTTTTTTTCTTTTTTTTATTGTAAAGATACTATACAGAGGGTTACAGTTACATGAGTGAGGTAATGAATACACTTCCTCTTGAACATTGTCTTTATAGTATTTTCACAATAAAAAAAGAAAGAAAGGAAAGAGCTGAAGAAAAAAAGAAGTTGGGTTTAGCCGGGCCCTGGCAGTGGCTCACAACTGTCATCCTAGTTACTCAGGAGGCTGAGATCTGAGGATCACGGGTCAAAGCCAGCTTGGGCAGGACTGTCTATGAGACTTTATCCTCTATGAACCACCAGAATATAGGATGTGGTGCTGTGGCTCCAGTAGTAGAGCACACACCTTCATCTGAAGAGCTGAGGGCCTTCTGGCAGGCCCAAAGTTCAAACCCCATAACCTACAACCAAACAAAAGGTAGCTGAATTTTCTGCATAACAATGTCTACAGTAGAAATGCCATGATGTGTTGTGAATCATTCCAGACATGTGAGAGGCTCTGAGTTTTGTCTACAGTTGGTCTGATGATGGTAGTGCCATCATCTCTGGGGTGGAATATTCAGGGTGCTCAGGGAGTGCTGAGGCTTTGGGCTACCACTGGGTGTGTCTGTGTGTTCGTGTGTCTTTTGTCTGTGTGTATCTGTGTCTATGTGTTTGGATGTAGAAGACCTGGGCCTTGAACTCAGGGTCTAGGTGAAGTTTCTATGCTTCTGTGCTCAAAGCTAGTGCTCTAACACTTGAGCTGCAGCTCCATTTCTGGCTACTTGGTGGTTCATTGGAGATAAGAGTCTCTCGGACATTTCTGTGCTGGCTGGCTTTGACCTCAGCCTCCTGAGTAGCTGGGATAACAGGTGTGAGACACCAGTGCCACATTTGTGTGTGTGTGTGTGTGTGTGTGTGTGTGTGTGTGTGTGTGTGTGTCCCTCATCTTTCTCTGTCCCCTTCCAGGTGCCTTTCTGCCTCTTTCTGACCTTGGATGGTGCCCCTCCTCCACACTGACTTTGTCTTTAGCCTCCTATCAGGGTCTACAATGAGTCCTAAATTGCCAGAGACCTGAGTTCAAGCTTTTCTTTGGGGTCCAAGTCCAGCTGTCCAAATCTTTGGCCTCCTGCAGGGGATTCTGGGTCAGCTGGGCCAGCTGCAATAGAGTCTTGCCTGTCTCTGGGTGGGAAACTCAGACATGGATGTCCTGCCCTTTTCCTCAGCTAGACCTCTGGCTGCTTGTCCCTCTCAGCAGGCTGGCAGTGAGTGGGGGAAGGGGGTTGCCGGTGGCTCTGGTCAACTCCATCTTTATAGCGGACTGAAGGCCGCCCAAGCAAGGAGGATTCCGGGCTACATTGGAGGTGAGGCCAAGGTGGCTTGGAAATATCTATTGGTGTCTAGGAAATGTCAACGTACTTTATCACAGGCAAGTCTATCTTCCAGCCCCATCTGGGCCTCTCCAATCCTTCTAGAGAATTCTGGATGCCCAGAGTACAGAGGCACAGACTTTAGATTCCAGGACCAGGGAACTGGGGGAGGAGAGACTGGTATGGCGAATACCTGAATGTTCTGGGGCATTAGCCTTGACCTGGGTATGCCCCCCTTGTGTACGTTCACTTCTTAACCCAGAGCTGGCCAGAAACTGGCCACTTGTGGTGCTGTTGAAGTGGCAGGAGTGGAAGTGAGATCTAGGATGACCAACATCTGGATTTATGGCCTGTGGGAAGGAGGGGGGCAAAAGGTGTCTTTAAAAAAAACTCTTAGAGCTGGAACTCAGGGCCTAGGCACTGAGCTTCCTTTGCTCAAATCTAACATGCTACCACTTGAACCACAGCTCACATTTCATCTTTTTTTGTAGTTTAGTGGAGATAAGATTCTCACAATCTTTTCGGTCTGGGCTGGCTTCAAGCTGCCATATTAACAGCTCAGCCTCCTAAGTAGTTAGGATAGCTGCTATGAGTCAACTGGCACCTGCTAAGGATGTTAGTGTGTGTGTGTGTGTGTGTGTGTGTGTGTGTGTGTGAGTTTACTAGGGCTTGAACACAGGGCCTAGGTGGTATCCGTTAGCTTGTTTGCTCAAGGTTGGTGCTCTACCACTTGAACTACAGTAGCTCTGCTTCCCAGCTTTTTGGTGATTCATTTTAGATAAGAGTCTGCCCAGGCTAGCTTTGAATCTTGCTTGATCCTCATGTGTCAGCCTTGAGTATCTAGGATTATAGGCATGAGCCACTGGCATCCAGCTGCAAGGATGTCTCTTCATACTGTCTTCTGTTCTAACAGCTGTCTACTTCCCCTGGCCTAGATCTCTGATCTCTACATCAGCTCCCAGCAGCCCTCGACTGTGTGGAGAATATAAAGCTCAAACCTGTCAAGCATCCTATTTCTATGTCTTCAGGGGAGGGTACGTTTCCTCTGAAGCCTGGAGGAGTAGAGGGAGGAGAAGGAAGGTTAGCTGTACATGGTGCTAAGCTGGAAGAGAGGTACACTGTCTTAGCCAAGAAGGAAAGTGTGGCCAGATGTTAATAGCTCATGCTCTCATATTCTTAGCTCCTCAGGAGGCTGAGATCTAAGGATTGGCATTCAGAGGCATCCTAGCTCACTTTTCATGTTTTTGTTTTTTTTTGTATCAGTAGGATCTTTTTTTTTTTATTGTGAAAATACTCTACAGAAGGGTTACAATTCCATGGGCAAGATAATGAGTACATTTCTTATCACCAGCTCACTTTTCTAAAGTGTGTGAGATTCCTCTTCCAATAACCACCTGAAAGCTGGAAGAAAAGCTGTGGCTCAAGTGGTAGAGTTGCTAGCCTTGAATGAAAAAAGTGAGGGACAGAGCCCGGGTTCTGAGTTCAAGCCCTAGTACCAAGATGTGCTCATACACACACACACACACACACACACACACACACACACACACACACACACAGGAAGGTGGTAAAGATGAGCTGAGGTAGAACTGGGGGCAGTGGAGAGGCACAGTCATAGTAAACTCTCAACACATAAGTTATTTCTCCCCAACTCCCTCTTGGGCTGAGGAGTCTGGGCCATGGAACCTGCACATACATCCATGCATAGGGTACAGGACCAAGGGAAGAACACGATGGATGCTCGTTTATACTCCGTGCATGATTGCAGACCTTCATCTGCCACTTAGCATTGGTGAGGAAAGCAGGGCTCTGAGCCCTGGGACTCCTGGGATAGCCACTGCTACAAGCAGCAGCCAGCCAGCTGTGGATTCCTGAGCCCACGAATCTTTCATGAGCCCAACTCAACACCCACTCAAGGTGTGCCTGACAAATTTGCCCCAGTGAGTAGGCATTACATGCTGTGCCATCTTGCAGCTCTTGCCCCTCCTGGCCCAGAAACCTGGTCTGAAATGCTGATTTACTGCTTAGATCCACACTGCACCCTTGATAGATGCCATTCTGATGTCATTCTGGCCGATGTCCTCTGTGCCCCAAGGCTAGACCCTTCACTGAAACTTTGGCCCACTCTGTAGGCAAAGGCTCCCAAAGAGGCTGCTTTCAAGACTTGTAGGACACCTAGATATTGGGAGACGCTCAGGGGCCCACTGGAAATTACTCTGCCTAGAGCCACAGAGTGAGGTTCAAGCAGGCCCGGTGTTGGTCATGGGGCTTGAATTGTGGGCCTGGGCACTGTCCCTTCAGCTCTTCAGCTTACTAGTTTAGCCATAGCACCACTTCCAGTGTTCTTGTAGTTCATTTGAGATGAGAGTCTCCCAGCCTTTCTTGCCTGGTCTGGCTTTCAACCATAATCCTCAGATCTCAGCCTCCTGAGGAGATAGGAGGATAGGCATGAGCCACCAGCACTCAACTGATTTGGACTTTCACCACAGTGAACTAGGAACTCCTGAAAGCTTTTCTTTATTTTTTATGTGCCAGTACTGGTGCTTGAACTTAGATTCTGGGCTCCAGTCTCTTTAATTTTTGCCTCAAGCCTGGCACTCTACCACTTGAGCCACAGCTCTATTTCTGGCTTTTGGTAGTTCATCAGCAAGAAGAGTCTCACTACCTTTCCTCCCCTGAGCTGGCTTTGACCCACGACTTCTGATCTCAGTCTTTTCAGTAGCTAGGATTTACAGGGTTTTAGCCACCACTGGCATTGGGCTAGAAGCTTTTCTTAAGCAAGTGTTCTTCCCTGCATTTGCCCTGACTCCTCCATGTAGAGGAGGCCTGAGGGTCAGGAGCTGTGAAAAATAGGCTTCCAGCCACAGGAAATGGCTGGGGTCCATGGTGAAAAGCCAAGCTAATCTTCCCCCTGGGCCCCATTCTGGGACCTCCACCTTCTGCCCTCCCTCTGACTCAAGTACAAACCTTGACCCAGCCTTGAATGTCCTGCTGGACTTGTCTGAAGCCACAGAACCTTCATTCCACCCACACCACCTATTCTACACCACACCTCAGGAAACTTTGCGCATGTTGTACCTTCTGCCTGAGGTTCTCTACCCTGTTCCACATCTTAGAACTCCTGTGAAATTTTGGCACTGGTTATATCACCTCCAGGAGCAAGTCTTTCTTTCTCCCTCTTTTTTTAATATTGAGTTGCTAGAGATGGAACTTGTGCAGGCTGACTGACAAATGCTCTAGCTTGATGTGTGTGTGTGTGTGTGTGTGTGTGTGTTTGTGTGTTTATGTGTTTGTGCCAGTCCTGGGGTTTGAATTCATGGCCTGGATGCTATCCCTGAGGTTTTGTGCTCCAGGCTAGCACTCTATTATTTGAACCACAGCTCTACTTACTTTTGGGGTGTTTATTTGGAGAAAAATGTCTCATATAGACTTTCCTGCTTGCAATTGTGATCCTCAGATCTCAGCCTGCTGAGTAGCTAAGATTACAGGGGTGAGCCGCCAGCAACTGTCCTCTACCCTACCTTTTACCTCTATCCTTGGCCCTCCTATGAGTAGGAGAAGAATGTGTCTCACCAGGCTCACTTTTTTGCCAGTTTTGGGGCTTGAACTCAGAGTCTGGGCATGTTCCTGAGTTTCTTTTGGTCAAGGCTAACACTCTTATCACTTAAGCCACAATGCCACTTTTGGCTTTTTCTGTTTCTGTGATACTGAGGAATCGAACCCAGGGCTTCATGCGAGCAAGGTAAACACTACCACTAAGTCAGGTTCACAGCCCAAGGCTCACTTGTGACAGTAACTATGAGGGTGGGATTTATTGACTTACCCATTTTCGTGCAGAAATCGCTGGCTATTTCATATCTTTGCCAAGATTTGTGACCAGACTGTGACTCAGCAATGAGGATGATGAATGAGGGATAGCCACCAGGCCCCAAAGGAGTAGGCTCACGTATCCTACAGAGGGATAGAGAATATGGAGCCAGAACCTTTGACAACTCCTACAGCCTAGGAACTGTGATCTCCCTGGAGGCAGTGGCTGGCTGCTAGGTGTCCCGATGGGACATCTCAGCCAGAACATAAATCACCTGTTGCACAGCCCAGGCAAAGCCTGCTGGGTTTCAGTTATTAAATGGCAGAGAAGGATGCTTTGTTCAAGCTGCTGGCTCAGACTTAGGACTCTCTGAGGACTTGCCCAGGTTGCGGGGATGGACATGGGCAACCTGCTGAATGCCCATCATCCATACATCATCCATCCATACACAGAGACATGGAGTTATTGCCTCCTTTTTTATGGGGGGGTTTAGGCAGGTCCAGGGTTGTACTATGAGCCTAGGCCCTGTTCCTGAGCTCCTTTTGCTCAAGGATAGCACTCTGCCCTTGAGTCACAGCCCCACTCATAAGCTTTTTTTCTTCCTATGATCTCTTAGAAAGAAGATTGTTTTGGACTTTCCTGCCTCAGATGAATTCAAATTGGCATTCTCTATATCTCAGCCTCAGGAGGAGTTAGGGTTATAGGCAGGAGCCACTGACACCTGGCTTTCTTTTCTTCTTGTTGTCCTATTTTTTAATCGTGACAATCTGAAATCTTCACGGTGTCATTCCAATGGTTTGCATTCAAAGTAATCTACCCAGGCCTGGGATTCGAATGCTATGACTACCACCCACAAATGGAGGGAGATCCTGATGAACTAATTCCTGTTCATGTGAATGCTAATGGAATGTTATAAAAGTAATAATTGAATTTGCAGTTAATTCATGATTCTATTTTAGAATGCCACACAAAAATTATTGGATTTATATCTTCCATTCTAGCACCATGGTATGATTAAGGATATTGACTAATTTTTAATTAATGCTTTTATAAGTATTCAACCATGATATTTCATTAAATGGAGTCATAATTTAGTAACTAATAATTGGTAATATCATATATATAATAATAGCCTCACATTCCCTCTTTGTATGTGTATGTGTATATATATATACATATATATGCAGGTATATATGTATATCTATATATAATATCAATTTACACATGTATCTATTTGGCACTACTGTGGCTTGATCACAGGTCTTCAGAATTTCCTGGATGCTCAGTTTGCCAGTGGATGGTGTGCTATGACTGTACCTCATTTATGGATAGAGCATTGTAGGCTGAGTTTAAATCCCAGCATGGCCAAAAGTTTATTTGTGGACTATGAAGGTAATTTGACACATTTTTTTCCTTCTCTGTGAAAGCCCTGGGTCTCAATACAATGTATAATCCATATGCAAATATGTCCTATGTGATATGATGTAATAAAGGAAATGTTATATGTGTAATAATACTAAATAAATATGGGTAATAAATGTCATATGCAGTAGAACCCATGTATGGAAATAGATCTCATATATATGAATATTATTGTTTTCCAGTGCTGGGGCTTCAATTAAGGCCCTGGGAACTGGTCAGAATTTCTTTTTTCTTTTTTTCTTTCTTTCTTTCTTTTTTTTTTTTTGCCAGCCATGGTGCCTTAACTATGGGCATGGGCACTGTCCCTCAGCTCTTCAGCTCAAGGTGAGCACTCTACCACTTGAGCTACAGCATCACTTCCAGCTTTTTCTGCTTATGTGGTGCTGAGGAATTGAACCCAGGGCCTCATGCAAGAAAGGCAAGAACTCTACCACTGAGCCACCTTTCAAGCCCCATGAACTTCTTGTCTTCAAGGATGGTGAGCTTTCCCCTTCATACACAGTGTCACAGAGTTACCCAGACCCTGAGTTCAAATCCCAGGCCTGCTAGAAAAATGGTGCAATTTCCTAGCCAGGGTCTTATTGTTATTATTACTTTGTTTTTGGCCTAGAACTTGAACTCAGGTCTTTGCATCTCTGCCACAGCTGATCATTGGATCCTATGACTCTGTTTCAATTTTGAGGGCTGGCAAAAAAATAAAAAAATAAAAAGGAGAAGGATAAAACTGAGAAGTTCAAGAAGGTGGTTTTACTTTTTTTTTCCTTTGTATTATGACCATTGTCTAAATGACAAGCCCCAGAATGTGTACATCACATTGTATTGCTAATGTTTGGTGGGCTTTTAGGGAAGTCATAGCTGAAACCAGCTACTTAGGCCTGGAGGTCGAATCTTAGAACTGCCAATAATGAATTGTGGGAGGTTCTAAGAAACACATTCTGATATACATCCGTACAAATGCAATGTTATAAAATAATATTTAAATTAGCAGTTAGTGTATGATTATATTCTAAAATTATACACCACAATTATTCCACATTGACTAATTTTCAATTAATACTTTATTATGTATTCAATCATGATACTTAAAAAGGAAGGAATAATTTAATGGCCAATAATTGGTAGTAATATCATATATGCAGTTTCATAATATACAGACATCTCTTTTGTTATATACATATACATCTATCTATCTATCTATCTATCTATCTATCTATCTATCTATCTATCTATCTATTTTTATCTACCAATCTACACATTTATTTGTTTATACACTTGTCACTCCTGGGGCTCAGTGTTAGAGTGCTCACCGAGTATGTACAAAGCCCTGGATTCCATTTCTCACTACCAGTTGCACAGAAAAATCCAGAAGTCATGGTGTTGCTCAAGCAGTTTAGTACTAGCTTTGAGCATAAATTTTAGGGACTGTGTCTAGACACTTACTCAAGATGCAGAACTGGCACCAAAGCAAAACGATAGAATGTTCTGACTGCAAAGATTTAAGGATAGGACTGCAAATACATCATCATAGAGCAAGCTAAGAGTATGGTGCTGAAAGCTGCCATCTAACCTGATGTAGCCAGAAGTAAACTGCTGCAACCCAGCTACACAGAACCAGATGCTTCTGGCTCGCTCAGCACTGACATCCAAGATACTGGGGGGCTGAGATCAGACACTGGTGGTTTTAAATTCCAGCCCTGACAGGAAGTCTGCAACACTCTGAGCTGTGGCTCAAAGTGGTAGAGCTCTAGCCTTGAGCAAATGATCTTAGGACAGTACCCCCAAACTTTCAGTGGAATCCCTGTGGCTGACTCCCCGCCCTCCCCCCACAAAAAACCCACCCCTCTAAATCATTAGATGTGAACTTTGTGTAGTTTGGTGACACTGATGAAAGCACCCTAATTCTAATGACAGCATGTGGGATACAGCTATGTCATGAGTCTTATATGAGGAATGGTATATTGAGTGCATTCTTGCATCTGGTCCTTGTAAGAGCTCCACAGATTATTGTGCAGGTGAGAACCTTGAGGCTCAGATATGTCCCCATGTCAGGGCCAAAATGATGTATGTACTGAACTTTAGTGAGTTGTCTCCTGCAGACACTTGTTTTGGTTTATTTTTCTTGGTCATGAACATTGAACTCAAGGCCTAGCCACTGACTTTTCCTTGTTGGGCTCATGGCTAGCACCCTACCAAGGGGACCCAAGGACACCCGTACAAAATGTTACAGTCTAGGCATCTGTGGCTGATATCTGTCATCCTGCCTACTTTGACACATTTTTTCCTTCTCTGTAAAAATCCTGTGTCTCAGTATGAAGTATAATCCATATGCAAATATATCCATGTGATAAGATGCAATAAATGAAATAAATGTTATATATGTAATAATACAAAATAAAATAAATAATGAATAAATAAGAGTAATAAATGTCATATGGAGTAAGCCCATGTATGTAAAAAGATCACATATATGAATATTAATTTTTCAGTGCTGGCACTTAAATTCAGGCCTGGAAACTGAAATTCTTGTCTTCAACAACAGTGAGCTTCCTCTCCCCTGCAGTGTCACAGAGTTACCCAGACCCTGAGTTCAAATCCCAGGCCTGCCAGAAAAATGGAGGAAATTCCAAGTCACGGCCTTGTGCCTTGTCCAGGCCCGGGGCTTGAACTCAGGTTGTGGCAATTCTGTCTCAGCTTCGATCACCCTAGGCTGGGGTGCAGCAATGGACCCACAGCCCATCCTGAGATCCTAGGTCCCGAGTTCAAATCTCGGGACTGATAAAAGAAAAAGGAGAAGGGCAGGGAAGGTGGCTCAGTAGTAGAGTGCTTGCCTTAGATGTAGCAAGCTTCCAAAAGCCTAGGGAGGCACCGTTGCCAATTGAAAGACCCCAGACCCCCTGGGATGCTTTCTTCAACGGGAGGGCACCCCAAGAACCAAGACTCCAAGCCAGCAGCTGCAATAAGCAAGAGGAGTTTATTTGGCGTTTGGACAAATGGGCTCTCTGTCTAAGGCAAACAGGAAGCCCTGTCCAGTGGTTACAGGCACTTTTAAAGACAAAGACCACAGGATTAGCATATAACACCAGGTGTCCCTGGGATTGGCCCGTTTCAAAGGTCACTATGTACTTTAGCAATTATTTTTTACTACCCGGGGAAGTTTATAACACTCTTTGCAATAAGACAATTAGTGCAGACGGAGGTAGTCTCTCTGGGAGATAAGGGTTAGGAGATTTACAGTGTTACAGGTTTGTGATTGATTAACAATTTGGCCTAGTCTCCAGAGCCCACCAGGTGGCCCTTATCTTGAGCCCCCTAAACCGGGAATTTCTGCACAGGAATGCGGAGGAACATACTCTTTGTTCCTTATCTTGGGTCCCATTTGGCCATTTGGGGAATTTACTTGTTAGCTCTTTATTTACGACTACAGAGCTTGTCCCAGGGCCGACACCTAGACTCCGAAGCTTTGTATTTATCTCCAGCGAGGGGAAGGGTCAGTGCTAGCGCAAGCAAGTTTACAGAAGCAAAACCAGCAGTTAGCAATTGTAAAAATATAACTCTAATTTTTAATCGTTCACCAATAATGAATCATTGAATTAGGTTCAGCTCCCTAGTTGTTGTCTGCCTGAAGGAATCTTGACAAGGTGAGTGCTCTACCACTGAGCCACCTTCCCAGCCCAGCCTGAAGGAATCTTGAATCAATTGTAGCAGTTTGTTTCAACACTGGAACACAGTCTAACAAAGACAGGACAAGTGCAGGGAACTTGGCCTGCCCCGGGAGGTGGCACAAATGAAGGCTTCCTGTCAAAACAGAGCATTGGGAAGAGAGATATCTTGGGGTACAAAGAGGCCTTTTTCTCCTGGTCTTCAGGGTCTGCCCACACTCATCATCACTAGTTGGCCAGGATAGAGTTGTTTGTTAAAGAGCTGTACAGGAGTGAGGCCTTTTGTCTGCCTGTTCCAACAAAGAGGCAGACTTCCTCCAGCAACCTGGGGTGTGGAGAAACCCTCAGGCTACACTGGGAACAGGGAGGGAAGCCCTGGAACATGCACTGTCTTGAAAGCACCCTCTGTGCTATGAAATCATTCTATTCAAAGCAAATTTCCTAGCTGGGTGCCTTTCTTCATAGTGATTCTGGATGTTCAACAATAGAAATACATTCACACATACACAGACACATGGAGTTACTGGCTCTATTTTTTTTTTCTGCAGGTCCTGAGGCTTGAACTGTGAGCTTAGACATTGTCCCTGAGCTCCTTTTGGACAAGGAAGCACTTTATTGTGCCTTAAACCATGATACATCATTAAATGAAGGCATAATTTAATACCTAATAATTATTAGTAATATATTACGTGTAATTTAAAGATATATAGACATCTCACATTCTATAAATATATTTATATATTTAAACATACACTGGAATATACATATACATCTCTCTCTCTTTTTCTCTCACTCTCTATGCATATATATATATTTCCAGCAATTTACGCATCTATCTATTTATATATTGGCCACTCCTGGAGGTTAAACTTAGGTCCTAGGAACTCCCTGGCAATGTATTTCTTTGAGACTGCTGTGCTTACATTAATCCCTTGAGGAATTGGCATTCCAGGCCCTGAGTTCAAATCCCAGCAGTGCCAAAGACAATAGGTGGGGTAAGAAGCCCATGTTGACCTGTTCTGCTGTCTGTGAAAATATTGTTTCCTAGGTACAATATGTAATACCTATGCAAATACATATATATGATGTACATTATAAATGTATATAAATATTATTTTGCCAGTCCTGGGGCTAGAAATCATGCCCTGGGAAATGTTCTTGACTTTCTTTTATTTAAGGATGGTGAGCTTCCACTTCAGCCACAACAAAATAAAGTTACCCAGACCCTGATTTCAAATCCCAGGTATGGCAGATAAAATGTCCCAAATTCCAAACCAGAACCTTAATTTTTTTTGGGGGGGGGCAGGCACAGGGCTTGAACTCAGGTCATCACAAGTCTGCCTCATCCTTGATTACCCTAGTCTGGGGTGCAGCTTTTACACTCACAGATCATCCAGGGATCCTAGGACCCAATTACAACTCCCAGCACTGGCCAACAAACAAACAAACCAAAATGGAAGAGGAAAAACAAGAAAGTTTTACACAACAGTTTTACCTTTGTTTCTTTTGCACAGTGACCATCCTGGGTCTCACTGACTTGGCTTGAAAATTGTACATGACTTTGCATGGCTGAGGCTGGTGGGCTGTCAGTGAAGCCTGAGGTTAACCCAGACACCTGGGCCCTGAGTTCAATCCTGGGAGTGCCACATACACATGGCTGAAGGTCCTAGGAAACTGGTTCTTATCTGTAGGAACACTAATAGAATGTTTGAAATGTACTAATTGAATTACTAATTTAACGTCTTTCTAACGTAAGATTTTATGCATTAAATATAGGTCATTGATTAATTTAATTAATACTTTATAAAGTCTTCTACTGTGATTAATTAATGGAGGAATAATTTTAGACTGAATAATTAGTAGTAATAGAATATACAAAAGTAAGATACAGACATCACTCTTTATATAGAGTTATACACTAGAATCTACATAAATGTCTATCTGTCTCTCTCTGTATACGTTTATAGATGCGTATACATATGTAAATACACACACATTGCATTTTACACATCTATGTGTTTATATATTGGCCACTCCTAGGGCCAAATTTGCCAGACAACTTCATTTGCATCAGACTGGTGTGCTAACATCGACCCACTCCCCATTCTGAAGTAGGCTTTCTAGGCCCTGAGTTCAAATCACAGAACTGCCAAAAACTTAAGTAATCCTGGTGGAAGAAGCCAAATGTCCCATTTGACTTCCTTATCGGTGAAAGTCCTGGGTCTCAGGAATGATGTATAGTACATTGGCAAATCTATGTCCTATGTATTAAGATGTAAAAAAGGTTATGTGTGTAATCATACTCACTAAAATACATAAGAAATAGATAAAACACAAAATAAAATGAATAACCACACTAACTGCAATATGCAGTAAACATGTGTATGTAAATATGAATCCTGTATTTAAAATCTATAAGAATATTATTTTTGCAAGAGCTAGGACTTGAATTAAGGCCCTGGGAACAGGCCCGACTTTCTTGTCTACCAGCACGGTGAGCTTCCCCTTCTCCCACAGTGCTGTAGATGTACCTAGGCCCTGACTTCAAATCCCAGGACTGGCAGAAAAATATGGCATGAATAACAAACCTGAAGTAGAGGGGTGGGAATGTGCCTTAGGGGTAGAGTGCTTTGCATCTATGAAACCCTGGACTTGACTTCTCAGGAACACATCACTAGAAAAAAGCCTGAAGTGGCTCTGTGGCTCAAGTGGGAGAGGGCTATTCTTGTACAAGAGAAATTAGGTACAGTGCTCAGGTCCTGAGTTCAAACACCAGGAATGGTGTATGTGTGCACACACATGCACGTGCGTGCGTGCACACACACACACACATACAAACACCACAGATCAGAAGTAAAGCTGTGACACAAAATGGTAAATTACTGGGCTCCTGGGCTGAGCTCATGGTCAGCACCCAGGCCCTGTGTTCAACCCCAAAACCTTGCCACACAGGGCTCAACTAGGAGACGTCAAAGGTTTCAAAACCTAATGTGCTTCAGCAGTCCTAGATGACAGGAAGCAAGATCAGACATGTGCTTGGATTTCCAAAGGTTTCAGAAACCTAGCAGAGGCATCATAAGCCCATCATCACCCTCAATGAAACATTTCTTGAAGTTAAGTGCCCTAGTTGTCTGCCAGAAGGACTCCTGAATTATATTGAGCACTGTATCTGAACACCAGAATATAGTCTCACAAAGGCAGGATAAGTGCTGGGAACTTGGCCTGCCACAGGAGGTGGCACAAATGAAGGCTTCCTGTCAACACAGAGCACTGGGGAGAGAGATAGCTTGGAGTACAAAGAAGCCTTTTTTCCTGACCTTCAGAGCCCATCCACACTCATCCTCACTAATTGCCCCAGATGGAGTTGTTTGTTACACAGCTGTACAGGACTGAGTCCTTTTGTCTGCCTGTCCAATGAGAGAGACTTCTTCCAGCAGGCCTGGGAGGCAGAGAAACCCTCAGGCTGCACTGGGAACTGTGAGGGGGAGCCCAGGAACATGCACTGTCATGAAAGCAGTCTCTGTGTTATGAAATCATTGTATTGAAAACAAATTTTCTAGCTTGGTGCCTTTCATCATAGCTACTCTGGAGCTTCACCTATAGGAATACATCCACACATACACAAAGACATGGAAGCAGGTCCTGGGGTTGAACTATGAGCATAGGCCTTGTCCCTAAGTTACTTGTGCTCAAGGGTATTGCATTAACCTTGAGCCACAGCCCCACTTCTGGGTTTTCTGTGATCTCTTAGAAATAACAGTGTCATGGACTTTCCTATGCTGGCTGGATTCAAACTCAGATTCTCTACATCTCAGCCTCCTGAGGAACTGGGATTACAGTCAGCAGCCACTAGCACCTGCCTTTCTTTTCTTCTTCATTTTTTAATCTGGACAATCTGACTACTTAACAGCATCATTCCAATGCTTTGAATTTATAAGTAAACTACCCTATGTTCTTTATAGGTGCTTTCTCTGAGAAGGATTTTCTCTCCTCCTCTTCTCCTCTGGTCACAGGTTTGAAGCCAAGAGTGAGAAATAAGTGTCACATGATTTTGGCAGCAAATGTCCACAGGGCATGCCAGTTCAGTCACTTAGCATTGAGCTGCAGTGAATTTACTGTCTCAGGAAGAGAGGTCCAAAAGCTGGAGCGATCCTCATACTGTCTGAATTGCTCCTTAGGCCTATAAAATTATCTAATACTTATGAGTGTTTTGTGTCTCCAACCTGAAGTATCTAGAACATACTAGACGCATCTTCATGTTTCCTTTTTTCTCTAGTACCTCTGGAGATTTAGACTAAGGGTTTGTGTGGAGCAAATCCTCAGCAAATCCCTGAGGAAAGCCACTTAAAGTCTCCTCAGGAGATCTCTGTTCAAAGACAGCCCGAGCAGGAAAGTCTGCGAGACTCTTATTTCCAATAAATCACCAGAAAACCAGAAGTGAATCAGTGGCCCAGAGTGTAGAGCTCCAGCTTTGAGAAAGAAAGCCGAGCAGGAGATACAAGCCAGACCAGGCAGGGAAACCTGGGAGGCGCTTATGTCCAATTAAGGACCAGATGTCTGGAAGTTGAGCTGTGGCAGTGGTAGTGTCTCCGCCTTGAGCAAAACAGCTGAGGAACACATAGGGCCCTGAGTTTAAGCCCTGATATGGCCACCAAAAAAATTCAAAACGAGAAGGCCAAGTTTATGTATCAGTGCCCTACCTACTTATGTGTGTATATTACCTCTCTGAGTGTAATCAGATTGTATGCAATGCTTCTCCTTTTATGTACAGATTTATATTTCAGATAGGCTTGTTGCACATACTGCATCATTCTCTTCTTTTCAGTCCTATGGCTTTTCTCTTCCCGAGTTCCAGGCCTATGTCCTCATATGATACACGCTTAAGATCTTAGCAGCCTTTATTTCATATTATTATAAGGCCAAGGCAGGAACAGTCACAAATCAGGCAGAGGAAGAGAAGATCAGGGTTTTTGAAATAACCTGTATTCAGAAAATTAAACTTGGGGAATGTAAAGTGGTAGCATACTTATGTAGAAACTACCATTAAGAAAAAGATGAGAGGGCTGGGAATGTGGATTAGTCCCTAGCCTGCAAGAAGCCCTCTGTGTCACGCCTACTCAGGTGGAGTCTGCTTAGCATGGGAAACCTGCTTTCAGATCTGAGAATGGGGCTTCAAAGAGTCCTGCCTCCTGGAAAAGGCTGGCAAGCCCCTGGGAAAGATGTGTTGCTATTTTTTTTTCTTCACTGTATAGGAGTGCCTATTAATCTTTTACTGTTCCTGCTGCTTATTGTACTTACTCATGCTCAACGTTCCCTTATTCAAGGCTCTTTCTTAAAAGTGATGATGGCTCCAACATCTGATGAGTGTTCTGAGAATATGACTAACTCACCAGAGTTAAGTGCTACCCTAAAAGCCCCTCTTGTGGAGGCTAGTAGACAAGTCATAAGTAAATATAAAAGTATTGGGGGTTTCCTGACGTCACTTCAGCAGAAGGAATTATTTGTAAGAGATTTATAAGAAGCTGTAGGCATGGCTAGAGCAGAAAGAGTGTATGGCTATTGGAGACTTCCCTATAATCCTAAAACATATACAATAGACTCATATAGATATCCTGTAGGTAAGAAAGATGTAGAGAGATATTTAGACCAAAAGCTAAATAAGATTCCTAAAAGGTTGGTAGATAAAAGGTGGCAATGGCTTATCAGAGGAAAATAGTGGGATCTTCCATTATCTAGAGGACCCCAAAGACTTCCCCCAGATCCATAGGCTTTTACAGGTGTGTATGATAAGGATGGCAACCGTTGGGAAAACTATTTAGGAGAAAGAACTTCCTGTTACTCTCTTTCATTTACTGAGACACTTGCTAGATCTAGGCCTCCTTGGTGCTTACTATTAAAGAAGGAACAAAAAAGATCTTATGAGACAGTTAAGGCCTCTATAGAAAAGAGTAAACGATTATGTGAAAGGGTTACAGAAAAGACACTATGAGCTTAAATTTGATATATGGCCAGATTTAACTAAGTATACTGAATATCATGATTTTTGGCCACAAATTGGGAACCCTCTAAGCACAATTGCTTAGAAAAGATTTAAAATGTATAAAGTACAAAACTAAACAAAAGTAACTATGAAGTACTAGAGTTCATGCCTTTCTGTTCAGTACCTTGCCCATATGCTCTGGTTAATGGTTAATTGGTGATAAACATCGAAACCCATTGTATTTCTTAAAAATAGAGGTAAAGCCAAAAACAAGTGCCTATCCTCATAGCTCGTCATCTAAAAAACAAGATCAGACGACCAGCTGGTGACCACCCAAGAATGAAGCCTTGCAGCAAGATTGTGTAACCTTTTGCCCTTTCTAATGGAGATTTTTGCTATAAAAGCTTGTTTTCCTCTGCATTAAATCGCACTCAGCATCCACTCCTCTTGTGTGTGAGTTGTCTGTTTGCCATCTCCCCACCTATTCCAGTTCCTCCACTAGGTGTCCTCCGTTGTCCCACAGAGCCAGTCCGCAGCACCTCTGTAGCACATGCACAGAAAAAGCCAGAATTGGTGCTGTGGCTCAAGTAGTAGAGTGCTAGAGACAGTGCCCAGGCCTTGAGTTCAACTCAAGTACAAGTAACTTCTCATCACCAAGGGAATCCCAGGAAGCTCTTAAACATCTGCCCTTTCAGAAGTGGAAGTCAGAGTGTCATAGACTTTCCTGCCCTGGCTGGCTTCACCCTGTGATCCTCAGACCTCAGTCTCCTGAGGTAGGGTGATGGGCCTTAGCTACTGGTGCTCTGCTAGGTCAGAACTGTAATAACATTGACAATACAAGTCAACTACTTATCACAAAGGACTTGGGGAGCATATTAAGCCTTTCAACAATGGACCTTTCAGAACTCTGTAGGACACAAGGTTATAATGCTAGAGCCTGAGAGGCTGGGCATATGGATCTGCTACACTTGAACCTTGAGCTATGACTCCAATTCTGGTGTACATCAGCGTTCCTTTTCCAGAGAATGTTCTCCTAATTAGCTAGTAGAAAAAGTACTTTGATTAACCCTCACTTTTTTCCCATTGTGTGTCTCAAACTCAAGACTGGGCACTCTCCCTGAGCCCTTCATGTCAAGGCGAACACTCTACAACTTGAGCCACAGCGCCACATGAGGCCTTTTGGTGGTTCATTGGTGATAAGAGTCTAACAGGCTTTCCTTGCCTAGGCTGTCTTTGAACTGTGGTCTTCAGATCTCAGCCTCCTGAGAAGATAGGGTTCCAGGAGTGAGCCACTGGCATCTGGCCTATTGTTTTTGCCAGTGCTGGGGCTTGAACTTAGGGCCTGGGTACTGTCTCCATGCTTCTTTTTCTCAAGGCTAGTGCTCTACCTCTTGAGCACTCCACAGCTTCTGGCTTTTTCTGAGTATGTGGCACTGAGGATTCAAACCCTGGCATTCATGCATGCTGAGCAAGCTCTCTACCACTAAGCCACATTCCCAATCCCACCCTTACAATTTTATCCCTCAACTTGCCTATCCTCAAGGAAAGGCTTCTGAGTATAAATCATCTAAAGAAATTCCTATAGGAAGGTGTTAAAGATAAATAAATCAAATCTCATATTTGGGAAAGACTCTAAACATGTGAAGACTGTGACAAATGCCTCCATTTAATTATGTATCATGTTTCAACAGTTAATAAAGTATTAATGAAAAATGAGTCAATATCCTAAATTATTGTGTATAATTCTATAATAGATGTGCAAAATGTAATAAATATTATGTGAATAATAATATTAATACAATAAACAACAAGTAAATGAATAAAATATAGAAATACAGAAATAAAAAATCAATAATAAAAAATCATAGTTTGTATTAAACATACACATGTAATATGTAACATATATTACACATGTACATAAATATTATTTTCCATTGTAGGGACTTAATTCAGGCCCTGGGAACTCTACCCTGAATTTCTTTTCCTCAAGGACAGTGAGCTTCCCCTTCACCTATGATGCAAAAGAGTTACTCGGATGGTGAGATCAAATCCCAGCAGTGGCAGAAATACTAGCCCCAGTTCCAAGACAGTGACTTAATTATTTTTAACGGAAGCAGTTATTTTTATTCAGTTCCATACTGAACATTTTAAAATCAGCAGTGTATAATTTTGTATATCTATTCAGACATCCTTCCCTTACCTGCAAAGTGCTTCTCCGAGCTCTAAAATGTTTCCTTTTTTGTACATTTTTTTGTTGTAAAAATGTTGTATAGAGGGGTTACAGTTACATGAGCAAAGTAATGAGTATATTTACTATAGAGCATTTTTGCCTCCTCCTTTGTTTTCCCCTTGCCATCCCTTCCCTCCCACCTCCACAGCTATCCCCCGAACCCCCAGCTGAGGTCAGTGACTTAATTTTTTGTTTTTGGCTTGGCACAGGATTTGAACTCAAGTAGTAGAAACTCTGCACCTTCCCTCATATTGCTACAGGTTTACCAAGATCCTGAGTTCAAATCCTAGGTTAGGAAAGAAAACTGGCAGAAATTCCAAACCAGGGGGATTTTTTCAATTTAGTTAAATAATTTATTTATTTATTTTGCCAACCATGGAGCTTGAACTCAGGTCAAGGCAACTATACTTCAGCTTCGATTGCCTTAGACTGGGCTGCAGCCTCTCACCCATAGTCAATTCTGGGATCCTAGGCCCAGAGGACTTGCATGAAGAAAAAAATAGTGGGACAGCACAGAAACTGGCGAGCTGCAGAGGACTAGGGGTTTTACGTTATTTTTTTCTTTGCAGGGTGACCATCCTGAGTCTGAATGACATGGCTGCAAAGTGGAGCTGAACTTCTATTCCTGAAGGCTGGGGGGCCATCAGAGAAGCCATAGGCCAACCTGTCAACATAGGCCCTGGGTTAAAAATCTAAGTCCTGACACCTACTATTGGCAGGACAGCACAAGAGACTCATTCCTATGCATAGGAATAATGATTGAAAGAGTAGTTTGTGCATCAGTTGAGTCTAAAAGTGGATGTAATAATCCTAGGATGCTGATTGATTTTAATTGATAGTTTATTAAGCATGAAAAGAATAATATTACTTCAAAGGCAGTATAATAAATACCTAAGAGTTGGTAGGAATGTATTAGGCGTCATTCAGTCAGATAGATGGCTCTGGCACTCTTTACCAATATGTATTAATTGTTTACCACCATCTGCCAATCCATGTATCACTGTTTTGGCCAAACCTGGGGCTCCATCTCAGTGCCTGGGAACCACCTCACAGCTTCATTGGCTAGAGGCTGCCGTGCTCACCCTTACCCATTCATGAATTGGGCCTGCTAGGCCCCAAGTTCGGGTTCCCAGCACTGCCAAAAATTTAATCTTGGAGTAAGAAGCCGAGTGTGACACATGTTTTCCTTTTCTGAGAGAGTCCTGGGTGTTAGGCATGATAGCGAACACATCTACAAATCTAGATGCTATGTGATAGGAAGTAAAAAAATGTAATAAAAGGTATAGGTGTCAAAAGAGTCAATAAAATAAATGGTAAATAAATGAATAAAACAAGAAATGAAATGAATAACCATACCAAACATGATATTGTCTGACTATATGGAAGTATACATCCTGTCTTTAAAATGTAAATAAAATGCATATAAGGAGTATGTTTTGCAGGACTGAGGCTTGAATTCAGGCCTAGGAAAGAGGCCTGACTTTCTTGGCTTCAAGTATGGTGTGATTCCCCTAGCCTGACAGTGCTGCCTATTTACCCAGAATTAGAGTTCAAATCCAAGGCCTGGAAGAAAAAATGGCACGAATTGCAAAACAGGGAGATAAATAATTGTTTTTTTAATTTTTTAAATTGTTTTAATTTTTTAATTGTTTTACTTTTTCAATTTAATTTTTTTGTTTATTTTTGGCCATGCACATGCCTTGAACTCAGATCGTGACTGCTCTGTCTCAGCTTCCATCACACTAGCCTGGGATGTAGTCCAGAACCAAAGCCGATCCTGGAATCCTAAGACCCGATGTCTGACAGGAAAACAAAATGAAAATGACACTAAAACAAGCCGCGAGCCATACATGGTAGGCGGTTTCTTGACTTTGGTTCCTTGCACGGTGACCATCCTAGGTCTGAATGACATGGATGCCACACACAGGTGACCTTTTATTGCTCAAGGCTGGGGGACTGTCAGGAAAGCCATAGGCCAACCCTGCAACACAGTCCCTGAGTTCAAATCCTGGTCCTGACACCCACTAATGGCAGGAGATCCCAAGAGAATCCTGCCTGCGCATGGAAATTCCAATGGAATGATATCCAACACATGATTGAATAGTTCGTGCAGCTGTCTGGACTCAAACTAGATGCAATAATCCTAGGACGCTGATTGAACTTAATTAATGGTTAATTAGGCATGAAAAGAATAATATTCCTTCAATTGAGGCATAATAACTCCTAAGACTTGGTAAGAATGTAGCAGATGTCATTGAATACTAGATACATGGCTCTGGCACTCTGTACTAATATGTATTTATTGGTGTACTACCACCTGCCTATCCATGTATGGCTATTTTGGCCACCCCTGGGGCTCGATCTCAGAGGTTGCCAAAAATTTCCTCCTGGAGTAAGAAGCCAAGTGTGACACCTGTTTTCCTTTTCTGTGAGAGTGCGGGGTGTCAGGCATGATGGAGAACAAGTCTACAAATCTAAATACTATGTGATTGGGTATAAACAATGTAATACATGGTTAGGTGTCATCACAGTCTATAAAATAAACGGTAAATAAATGAATAAAACAAAAAGTACAATGAATAACCACACCAAACATGATATAGACTGAACACCTGTCTGGAAGTTCAATCCTATCTTTAAAATATATGTAAGGACTATGTTTTCCAGGGTTGGGGCCTGAATTCAGGCCTAGGGAAGAGGCCTGAATTTCTGATCTTCAAGCATAGAGACCTTCCCCTTACCCCAGAGCGCAACAGAGTTACCCAAACCCCGAGTTCGAATCCCAGGCCTTGCAGACAAAAAAATAGCACACATTCCAAGCCAGGGAGCTTCATTAGCATTTTTCATATTTTTTAAAGTTCACTTTAAAGTTCACCTTTATTTCATACATTTTGATTTTATAACATGAGAGTTTTTCAAAAAGGGGTTTAAACTTTTACATTTCAGCATAGCACATTGGTGTTTCCATTTTGACCATCTGCCATGAAGAGTGAGAATGAAAATGAGTACATCATTCCTCCCTAGAGGGACAGTTGATGTTATTTCTATTTAGAGTTATTTCTATAACTATAAACTCTCTGCAATTGCATCGTGTGAGTTTTCCTCAGTGCCTACCACAAAATACACTAGGGGAGTCCTCATACCACAAAAGGTTGGGTTTCTGAATAAAACCTCACTTCTGTAAGGACAGTAGGTACTTGTGAGCAATTTGGGAATAAAGTAAATTGTAAAATGAAAAACAAAAACATTGGGACTGGGATGTAGCTCAGTAGTGGAGTACTTGCCTAAAGAGCATAAGACCCTGGAAGAAAAGGAAGGCAAGTTTCCTAAAGCTCAGGTTAGAATTTTATGATCTGTATGAACAAACTTCTTTCTTTTTTTTTTTTTTTTTTTTGTTGGTGGTGGGGCTTGAACTCTGGGCTTGGCTGCCTGCCTTCACCTCTTCAACTAATGACAAGTGCTCTACTGCTTGAGACACAGTGCCCTTTCCGGTTTATTGGAGATAAGCCACAGTGTGATTTCCGGTTTATTGGAGATAAGAGTCTCATGGACTTTCCTGCCCAGGCTGGTTTTGAACCGCCACCCTCAGATCTCAGCCTCCTGAGTAGCTAGGATTATAGGCATGAGCCACAGACGCCCGGAGCATGAACAAACTTAAAGATTGATTCTGAGGAAAGAAACTTGAAATACACTTTTAACAGAAATAATTTATAATGCCATGGTTAAGGCACTAATTCAGAAGTATTTATTCATTGGCTGGTTTCTTAGTTTATTTAAATATATAAATACATTTTTAATATATATACATATATGTTATCAAAACATAGCTTTGAAGTGTACCTAAAAGCATATGTGCTCATGTAAATTATACAACTGCAGAAGCTTGATGTTTTATTTTCAGTTTGTTGGTACCATAAATTAGGTGGGGTCTGTGTATTGTTGTTTTGTTCTCTGTTTTTGCAGGATTTCTCTCTGCTTTCTTCCTCTACCCCCCTCTCTCTGCACTTGAATTCAGCTTGCTCTTTCTTGGCTTGATTGTTCATAGCTGAGTTTCTACCACTTCAGCCATACCTGTAGCCTGGCTTTTTGCCAGTTAATTGGAGATGTCATCTCTCAGGCTTTTCTGCCTGACTTGGCTTTGAAACTTCATCTTCCAGTTCTCACCTCTTGAGTAGCTGGGATTACAGATGTGAGCCACTGGGGTGCCTAGGGATGAATTCAACTTTGGTTAGTGTATTCTTTCTGTTTTTCTAAGCGTGGGATCATCTACTATAGAATTTCTGTGAATGTCCTGGGTCTGAAGTAAGATATATAATACATATGCTAATCTGTATAGTTCTCATAAGATGTAATCAATTTAATACATGTTATAAGTGTAAAAATAGTCAACATAAATAATGAATGAATGAATAGTGCAAAAAATAAAATAAATACACAGTAAAATAATATGCAGTAATCATAAGTATGTAGATATTAATCATTATTTCAAATGTGGATGAATATTACTTTAACAGGACTGGGGATTGAATTCAGGCCTAGGGAACAGGCCTGAATTACTTGTCTTCAAAGATGGTGAATTTCCCCATCCCCCACAGTGCATTAGAGTTACCCAAACTCTGAGTTCAAATCCCATACCTGCCAGGAAAATAAAAAACCACGAATGCCCAGCTGGGGAGCTTCATTAGTATTTTTACAATTTTTTTTTTCATGGGGCTTGAGCTCTGGCCTTGGGTGCTGTCCCTATGCTCTTCAGCTCAAGGCGAGCACTCTCTTGCTTGAGCCACAGCACCTCTTCTGGTTTTCTAGTACTTTATTGGAGATAAGAGTCTCATGGGCTTTACGCCTGGGTTGGATTTGAACCACAATCCTCAGCCTCTTGAGTAGCTAGGATTACAGGTGTGAGCCACCGGCAACGGGCTATTTCTAATATTTTAAAATTTTATTGATTGATTGTCAATCACAGGGCTTGAACCTCAGCTTCCATCACCCTAGGCTGAGATGGTGCAGCCTCTGGACCCATAACCTATCATGGGATGGTAGGCCTCGGGGGCTGACAGGAAAACAAAATGAAAACAGCACCGAAAAATCC
Organism: Dipodomys spectabilis; assembly: GCF_019054845.1. Lineage (NCBI taxonomy): Eukaryota > Metazoa > Chordata > Mammalia > Rodentia > Heteromyidae > Dipodomys > Dipodomys spectabilis. The sequence continues at coordinate 1,335,615 of NW_024871021.1, read as the reverse complement.
ACAATCTGTGGATGGTTGGTGGTTTCTTCGTTTTCCTTACTTGCATGGTGACCATCCCAGGTCCAAATGACACGACTGCAACCTGTAGGTTACCTGGCACTGCTGAAGGCTGGCAGGCTGGCAGCGAAGCCATAGGCCAATCTGGACACATAGGTCCTGAGTTTGAATCCCGGTCATGCCACTTACAAAGGGAGCCTAAGAAACTATTGCCCATCCATAGGAGCAACAGAGGAATGTGAACAATGTCATGGTTCGATGAGTAGTTCATCAATCAGTCTAGCAGAAAATTAGACCCAATAATCACAGGACATGGACTGATTTTAATTAATAGTTTATTATGCACTAAAAGAATACTATTGATTAAATGGAGTCCTCACTAAAGACCTGAGAATCCGTAGGAGCGTATTATGTGTAATTGAATACTAAATAGACATTACTGGCAGTATGTAAATATCTAAATTTATATTTATTTGTATACCATCATCTGCATAGAACATTTTTTGCTATTTTGGCCAAACCTGGAACTTGTTCCCAGGTCTTGGGATCCATTTGGCACCTGCATGGGCTAGATGCTGCTGTGCTGACACTCACCCATTCATGAATTGGGCCTCCTAGTCCCTCAGTCAAGGTCCCATCATTACCAAAAGTTTCTTCCTGGTGTAAGATTCCATGTGTGCACCTGTTTTCCTTTTCTGTGCAAGTGCTAGGTGTCACATATGATGTACATATTATGTCTGCAAAGCTACATGCTATGGAATAGATTGGGACAAATATAATAAATGTTATAGGTGTACTCACAGTCCATAAAATAAATGCTAAATCAATCAATCCATCAATATATAATAAAATATAATGAGTCACTCCAACAAACATGATTTAAAATGAATATAGAGATATAACTCAAATATTTAAAATGTCTATAAATGTTATGTTTTTCAGTACTGGTGCTTGAATTCAGGCCTAGGGAAGAGTTGAGAAGTTCATGCATGATTCACATAGGAAATGATAGGCAAGATCTTAATTAAGACTGCATGAAGTGTGACAATAATTATATTCAGGAAATTGAAGCAATGGGAAAGATCCAAGAATCAGTAGTCAAATGCAAGATAGGATTCCAACACAGCTCGCCACATCTCCTACGCTATACAAACAGGCCTTTATTAGCATATTAATTTCAGCTTATGAATGGATGAATATGGTGCTCCACCCTCACCCTGAGGGTAGATCTCAGGTCCTGGGTATGGCCTAGCTCCTTAGTGGCTCACAAGCTGGTGTGCTCATGGGGACCCATTTGGCAGTTGGTTCTGCTAGGCCCTGAGTTCAAGTTCCAGCGCTGCCAAAAGGTTCATCCTGATGTGAGATGTCAAACCTTGCAGATGTTTTCCTATCCTGTGAAAGTCCTGGGTCACAACTAGGATCTAGAAAGCATAGGCAACTCTATACCCATGGGAATAGGTTGTCATCCATGTGAGCACAGTTATATATGTCATCCTATACTCAATAAAATACACAATACATAGATGAATAAAACACAAAATAAAAAGATTAACTACACTGAAAACAAGGTGCATACCACCCCTGTATGTAAATAGAGATCTTATGTTTAAAAGAGATGTGCTTGTCCAGTGCTGGGGCTTCAAATCAGGCCCAATACCAGGTCCGACCTTTTAGTCTTCAAAGGTGGTGAGCTTCCCTTCCCCCAAAGTGCAACAGAGTTACCCAAACCTGAGTTCAAATCCCAGCTCTTGCAGTAAAGTGGCACAAATTCTGAGCTAGGGTTCTTCGTTCATAGTTTTTTAATTTTTTTTTTTTTACCAGACCCAGGGCTTGAACTCAAGTCGTGGCAACTCTGCCTCAGCAGCTCTGATCATCCTAGGCTGCAGCCTCTGGACCCACAGCCAGTTCTCGAACACTCGGACTCTGGGGCTTGCTGAAAACAAAAAAACCCTCGAGTGGAAAAAAGGCGGCGGTAAATTCCACCTTGCTCTTTTGTGTTTATTTTCCTTTGCATGGTGACCATTCTGGGTCCGAACATGGCTGCCTGCAGAGTGAAGGTGACCTGGCATGGCTGAAGGCCTGCTGGTTTTCGGGGGAGCCACAGGCTAACCAGACAGTGAAAGCCCTGAGTACGAATCCCAGTCAGGTATCGATTATTTTTAATGAAGAGTTGATGAAACATGACCATAATCATCACAGTCATGAAATGGAGGCATTGAGGAAGATCCAAGAATCGTTAGTCACAAGGTAGATTGGATTTCATCATTGGTCGCCATCCTACTCTATACAAATATGTACTTACTACTTTCAGATTATGAATAGATGACTATTGTGCTTCCCCTTCTCTTTCTCCCCCTCCCCCCCACCCCCCCGCGGGGCTCAATCTCAGGTCCTGGGAATGGCCTAGCTCCTTAGTGGCTCATAGGCTGGTTTGCTTACCTTGACCCATTTGCCTATTGGGCCTGCTAGTCCCCGAGGTCAGATCCCAGCACTGCCAAAAGATGAATCCTGAGATGAGAAGCCAATCGTTGCACCTGTTTTTCTGTCTGGTGAAAGTCCTGGGTCTCAGCTAGGATGCAGTATGCTATATAGGCAACTCTATATTCATGGGAATCAGTTGCCATCCATGTCAGCACAGTTATAGCTGCCATCATATGCAATAAAATACAAAATGCATCCATGACTAAGACACACAATATAAAGAATAACTACACTGAATGCATGATGCATTCCATATCTCTATGTAAAGAGAAATCCTATGTGTAAAGTAGGTTACCAGATGATTTTTGCCAGTGCTGGGGCTTCAGTTCAGGCCCTGGGACTAGGCCTGACCTTGTAGTATTCAAAGATGGTGAGCTTCACCTTCCCCCACAGTGCAACAAAGTTACCCAGACCTGAGTTGGAATCTCAGAGGTGGCAGAATAATGGTGAGAATTCTGAGCCAGGGTGTGTTATTATTATTATTATTATTATTATTGCCAAGCAAGGGATTTGAACTCAGTTCCTGACAACTCTACCTCAGCTTCGATCACCTTATGCTGGCGGGCTCCCATGGGCCGTATCCAATCCAGAGAACCTAGGCTCTTACGTTTGCACAAACAAATGACAGAAAAAATGTCGCAGGATGGATTTTTTATATTTTCTTCTTTTGCATGGTGACCATCCTGGGTCTGAATTACACAGCTGCCAAGGGTACTTCACCTTGCATTGGCGAAGGCTAACGGGCGATCAGGGAAGAAATAGGCCCATGCGGCAATATAGGCCCTGAGCTTGAATCCTGGTCCTGACACCTACCAGTGGGGGGAGATCCCAAGATGCTTGTTCCTATGCATGGGAATAACAATGAAATATTAGCAAACTCATGATTGAATGAGAAGTTTCTGCGTGCATTGGTCAAGTCCAAAATTAGATGCAATGATCCCAGGAGGACGATTCATCTTAATGAATGGTTTATTAAGCATGAAAAGAATACTATTCCTTCAATGGTGGCATAATAAATACCTAAGAGATAGTAGGAATGTAGTTGATGTCATTGAATCCTAGGTAGATGTCTCTGGCACTCTGTACAAATATATATTTATTGGTGTTCCACCATCTGTCTACCTGTGTATGGCTATTTTGACCACCCCTGTGGCTCAATCTCAGGGTCTGGAAATTCCCTGGCAGCTTCATTGGCTAGAGGTTGCCATGTTGACACACCCATTCAGGGTCTGAATAGGGTCTGCCAGGCTCTGAGTTCAGATCCCATCACTGCCAACAAATGGATCATGGAGTAAGAAGCTGAGTGTGATACCTGTTTTCCTTTTCCCTGAGAGTCCTGGGTGTCAGACATGATGGAGAACATATCTACAATCTAGATACTATGTGATGGGTTGTCATCAATATCATAAATGGAATATGTGTCATCACAGTCAATAAAAAATCTCATATCTGAAATATACTTGGAACTCAAAAAATTAAATCCCCCAAGAACAAATCCTGAAATAAGTGGGCTAAAGACTTAAAGAGAAATTTATCTGAAGAGGAAAGAAGCATGGACAATAGACACATGAAGAAATGCTCAACCTCCCTAGCCATAAGAAATGAAAATCAAAAAACCATTGAGATATCACCTCACCCCAATTAGAATGGCTAAAATCAAGAACTCTAATAACAACAGATGCTGGAGGGGATGTGGACAGAAAGGAACCTTACTGCATTGTTGGTGGGAGTGTAAACTTGTTCAATCACTTTGGAAAGTAGTATGGAGGTTCCTCAAAAGACTCCATATAGAACTACCCTATGACCCAGCAATCCCACTTTTGGGCATTTACCCAAATGTTTACAAACAAGACCACACTAAAGCTACCAGCACGACTATGTTTATTGCAGCACTATTTACTATAGCTAAGATATGGAACCAACCCAGATACCCCTCAGTAGATGAATGGATCAAGAAAATGTGGTATGTATACACAATAAAATTCTACGCCTCCATCAGAAAGAATGACATTGCCCCATTTATTAGGAAATGGAAAGACTTGGAAAAAATTATATTAAGTGAAGTAAGTCAGGTCCAAAGAAACATAGGTCCCATTGTTTCCCTTATTTGCAATATCTAGTATATGTCTGAGTCAAGCAGAAAAGGTCAGATAAGGTGATGTTAGGGAAATGAACCCTAAGATATGTACTCAAATGTTTTTTCTTTCTTGAGATTGTTTCTAACACATTTATAAGATCATTTCTTTGTTGCTTTGTATGTTCCTCCCCCACAGTATAACCCCTGCTTTCACAGTCTTTGATGTAGGTATAATTGGTGGAGGGGAATGGGAAAAACAAATCGTTTAAATAGGGATACAGGTGGACCCATTGCAACAATGAGATGTACAAGTCGTTATTTCAAAAATGAACTTTACAACTTTGGTGCAGGGGGGGAGGGGAGGGGGGAGGAGGCGGATGGGGAGGACTGTGAGTGGGGGCTGGGAGGAGGATGGGAAGGGATGGGATGGGGAAAAAAAGGAGGAGGCTACAATGTTGATAAGAAATGTACTCATTATCTTAACCATGTAAATGTAACCCTTCTGTACAGTATTTTCTTTTTTTTTTTGCCGGTAATGGGGCCTGAACTCTGGGTCTGGGTGCTGTCCCTCAGTTCCTCAGCTCAAGGCTAGCGCTCTACCTCTGGAGCCACAGCGCCACTTCTGGCTTTTTCTGTTTATGTGGTGCTGAGGAATCGAACCCAGGGCCTCATGCTTGCAAGGCATGCACTCTACCGCTGAGCTACCTTCCCAGCCCATTTACAGTATTTTCAAAATTAAAAAAATGGAAAATAAATGAATAAAACAAAAATACAATAAATAACCACAACAAACAGGACATGGACTGACCATCTATACGTAAGTACAAATCCTACCTTTACAATGTATATAAATAGAATGTTTCCTGGGTGGGTACTTTAATTCATGCCTAAAGACCAGGCCTTACTTTCTTGTCTTCAAGCATGGTGAGCTTTCCCCTTTGTCCACAGTGCTTCAGAGTTACCCACGCCTTAAGTTCAAATTCAAAGGTAGGAGACACAGCGTGAATTGCAAGCCAGGGAGCTATTTTTTTTTTTTTTTTTTTTTGCTTTTTTTGCCAAACATGGTCTTGAACTCAGGTCATGGCAACCGTGCCTCAGCTTTCATCACCATAGGCTTGGGTGCAGCAGCTGGAAACACAGCCTATCCTGAGATCCTAGAACTTCAGGCTTTGTGCCGGGGGGAGGGGGGGGGGAAGGGATGCACAGAAAAATGGTGGTGGGATGGCATTTTTACATTTTCTTCTTTTGCATGGCCATCTGGGTCTGAGTGATCAGGCTCCAAAGGATACTTCAACTTGCATTGCTGAAGGCTTGCAGGCTTCTGGGGAAGCCATAATCCCGCACAATGATTAGCCAGGCACCAGTGGCTTTCACCAGTCCTCCTTGATACTTAGAAGGCTGTGATAGGAGGATTATGGTCAAAGTCACCAAGACAGGGAAGTCCTTGAGACCCCTGTCCAACCTCAATGCCAACAAAGCCAGAAGTAGAGCTGTGTGGCTCCAGTGGTAGAGGGCTAATCTTGAGCAAGAACAGCTCATGGACTGGGCCCAGATCCTGAGTTCAAGTTCCAGGACTGGCAACAAACAGACATACACAACAATCTGTGCAGCCATCTGGCTAAAGCAGGTCTCCCTCTTGTCCCCAACTGGATTGGACAGACTTTCCTGGTAAAGAGGCTGCAGTCATCTTGACTCCATCCATTCTGTCTGCATACCGGGATTCCGGGCACACCCCCATTCTTTCATGGTTCTTTTTGATCAATGGGATACAAGAATAGTGGCCACGCCCACATTCCATGCTTCCCAGTAGCACCAGGGTTTCCCTCTGTTGGTTGACACCACTACCAGCAGTTGAGGAAGGTAGAGGTGGCTGAGTGGTGAGCAAGAGACTCCAGGTGACTTTGAGGTAGAGTAGGAAATGATGTCCTAGTTGGTGAGTGGAAGAATAGAGGATTTCCTAGAGCCTGGGAATGTGGCCAGCCCAACTTTCCCGTCCCATTGCTCAGATGTCTGAAACAATAAGACTCAATGAAAGAACTGTGGGCAAGAAACTGCCACAAGAACACCTGCAGTATCCTCCCAACAGACCTGAAACATTCAAGAAAACAAAGAACAGGAAAAAGCGAGGGATCCCCAAGACAAACACCACTGGGGAGCAAGATTGAATGGAGAGTCCGGCCAAAGGTGATGCCGACCATGGGCCTCCCCTGCCTTTTGACATAGTCACAGCCACCAGGGTCCAGATTGTCAAGGGTCCCAATACCATCAAGGATCCACAGAGGTGCTACCCGCATGTGGTGCCCACCCTGGACCACAGAAAAGAAGAAACCAGGCACTCTGTGCCAAGATCCAACTACTGAAGCATGGAAAGACAGACCCACAGGATCAATGGAAGTAAGAGAGGGAGAAGATAGACCAGATACATGCAAAATGGAGGTAGAGATCTACGAGGCACCCATACAGTGGTTGGTTTCAGCAGAAAGCTGGCCCAAGTGCAGGAGGCCACTGATGACAGAGAAAGGGAGCGTGAAGCTGTCACCAGCTGCCTGCAAGCTACAGAGTGGCGTGTGGCAGAGTTGGAGATAGCAGCTTCTGCGTTCACTGCTGCAAAGAAGGAGACCAAAATGTTCTTTGAACAGCTGAATGATGTGACCCTTCAGCTCGAGGAAAAGACCAGAAGCTAAGATGACCTGGAGCAAGTGAACACAGAGTTGCAGGAGAAGCTGGAAGTGCTGTGGATACAGAGGAGCAACATGAAGAAGAGAATATGCAAGTTCCAACAAGTGCTGGAGGGGCGTGAGGTACTGAAGAGACTACTGGACAACCTGAGCTGGCTGGTGACCACAGCGAATCTGGAGAGAGACACCTTAATGGAGGACCTGAGTATTGAGAGGTTCGCACGGAAGGAGGAGGCATGGCGGCTGACCCAATGGGTGAACCAACTGACGGAGGAGAAGGAATGAGGGGCAAGTCATGTGTTGGACCTAGGGAATGAGCTGTGGGAACTAAGAAGGAAGCTGGTTAAGCCACAGCCCCCCGCTGAACCATCTCAGGCCTAGTGGCATCTGCAAGCCCAGGCCTACAGCAAGGAGATGGAGTTGAAAAACCTGGAAGAACAACTTCACATCCAGATCCAGGAAAACCAGTCTCCGTCTTCAGAACATGGAGCAGCAGGAGCAACTGCAGAGAATGGAGGAGAAAGCGTAGGATCAGCAGGAGATCCTTGAGACCCCATGATGTGCATGTGTGTAGGCTGGAGAATCAGAGGAAAAGCTGGTTCTACTCTGGGACGCTCTCCGCAGGGTGAGCAGTGAGAAGGAGGAGCTTGCCAGCATCCTGGACTCAGAGCAACAGATGAAGAAACATCTGCCAGAACAGTTGGACTGCTCAGAGGAGAAGATAGAGAAATGGATAGTGGTGCCTGAGAGAGAGAGCCAAGCGGCTCAGGAGCAGCAGGAGCAGTCCCTGGGCCAGTGCAGGAGTTCAGAGCCTCCTGTGAATGGCACATCGCCTCCAATGAGTGGCTGTGCTCTGAGAAGGAGGCCCTGCAGCAGCACTTAGAGAGGCAGACCCAGCTGCTGGAGCAGCTGAAGCAAGTGAAGGGCTCAGCAAACTGGAGGGACCAGGTGGTGTCCCCGAAGTGGCAGGACACTCTCAAGTGCCTGGAAGCCACCAGATCACAGGAGGAGTGCCTGCAGGCCCAGCTGAGCTTCCTGGCTTTCCCTGTGGAAGGGGAAGGCATGAGCCTTGAAGAAGCAAAAGGTAAGGAGGCAATTCTCTCCCGTTGACCCCATCGTGATGTGATCATCACAGAGGATGGAGATGTTCCTCAGACCAAGAGTGACATGGCTCTGAGAGTGCTCTTGGAGGATGAGATGCACAGGGGGAAACTCCTGCCACAAGAATGGCGGGCCAGCTGCAGGCACCCCCTGGCTGACCCAGCAGCTCAGTGCCAGACTGAGCTGAAGCCACAGGCCCTCAGCCCCATGAGATCCACCAAAGCATGTGTGGGGATGGGAAGTGGGACACGGGCATCTGAGAAGAAAATCTGCTTCGTCCATGACCTGCCTGATGAGGTTGACTTCCAGAGTCCAGCAGGTGAGCTCCCCCATTGATGCAGCCAGCTGTCAGCAAACATCCGAACTATTGAGGAGTCCCTCATGGTCTGTAAAGAGCAGATGTTGGTCCTGAATGAGCTGTGTTGGGAGAAAGCCCAGTGCATGCACTTGCTGTCCTAGGAGATGCTGGAGAAGAGGAGAGTGCTGTGGGAGCTGCTGTCACTCCTTCCAAGGGAAGGCACAGACAGCAGTCTCCAGATGCCAGCACAGGCTGAGCCCCCCACCACCAACACTGCTTCAGTCGCCTTAGGGCCTGTGGTGGGTGAAATGAGGGAGGAGCAGAAAAGTTTTGAAGAATTGCAACTTGAAGACAGCATGGAAACTGCCAGAGGAGAGGTCAGGGTTCCCGACCCCATAGTGAACTCCCCCAAGGAGCACATCCTACCCCAGATGCCCCATATCCTGTCTGCCCACAGCTCCCAGGCTCAGGGGAGGAGTGCTCCCTCACTTTCTCCTGTAGACTGATGTGGATGATGACTCTCTATGTGACATACTGACTCTCAAAAGACATGGCAGCCACCAGATAAAAGTGACCAAGTGGCTTTCTCTCAGGCCTCCATCTGCCGGGCGAAGGGAAGGATAAACTGGGAGTAGGGTAGGGCAGAGGGTGCAGAGTTGGCCCAAACTCAAGGGACATCTAATGGCCCATTGGTGGCCAGGAAAGAGACCCATGTTATGCTTATCACAAGGAATAAATTGTTTTCATAGGAAAAAAAAAGCCTAACAACAAAGATTTGTTCTTCCAGCCTTGGGGCTTGAACTCAGGGCCTGGCCAATGTCCCTGAGCTCTTTTTGATCAAGGCTGGTCCTACCTCCCCTTCTGCTTTTTCTGTGTGGAATAGAACCCAGGGCTTCAGGCATGCTAGGTGAACATTCTACCACTAAGCCACATTCTCAGCTTGGATGATTCTCCCCCCTCCCAAACCCATATGGCCATTCCTCAGATAAATAAGAAGTAGGGGCAAGGATGAATATGAAGCACAAGTCTGGTTCACACCAAAATATTCCCCTGCCCCCTCTTCCCACACCCTTAGTTGATGTTTCTCTTCTACCATTGAGGGATGAGAGAAGGAGGGGAGTCTCAAGAGAGTATCAACAACTGGCCCCCTGAGTCCCACATCCTTCCCCAAACAAGTGGTCCTCCAGATTCCAATCTTACCTGACTCAATGTGAAGTCTACACTGTCTCCCCACCACTGCAAGGCTCAGGATGAAATAAAGGTCAGCCATGGCCTCAGCCCACACCCAAGGTGGAAGCTTCTAGTCCCAGACCTACTTCCACCTCTGACTGCCCCTAGTTAGGCCAGACCCACAACTCACCACTATGTTGGTGGTTATTACCTCATGGATGGATTCCAGGAAGAAGGCCTATGGCAAAGAACAGAAGCAGTAGGGTGAGCAGGGCAGAAAGAGGTGGTGATATTGCTCTGGAATCTTCCTTGGAGCCCTCCCATCCAGCCAGACCCATGCTGACCCAAAGCACGGACAAGGCCAGGGGGTGAGACGAGATGGAGGAGCACAGGACTAAAGGAGGTACTGCTTTATCTTGGAGGACTTGATTAATTCCAATTATAATTAATTCCAATTATATTTGGTCCATGCCAATCCCAAAGACAGTATGCAATGCCTCTCCTTGTTGTCGTTGGCCATGAGCGCTGTCCCTGAGCTCTTTTTCTCAAGGCTGGCACTCTACCACTTGAGCCACAATGCCATTTTTGTTTTCTGACGGTTCATTGATAAGAATCTCATACACTGTCCTGCCCAGACTGGCTTGCCACCGTGATCCTCCAGATCTCAGTTTCCTGAGTAGCTTGGATGACAGGCATGAGCCACCTGTGCCCAGTATGTGATGCCTTTTGAAGGCATCTTGGTGAGTCTGTAAAGGAGCCCCAAAGGGCCTTGATAGACCATGGTCCAATCAAGGAGCTGGGATGGAGGAAGGTTGACCTTCTATCCATTCTGTTCCCCCGAAATTGAAGATGCCAGGTGATGTTGTATACACCAAACACCTAGGCCAGCAGCCAACAGGCATATTGGGGGAAAAGTAGAGAATACCCAAAGACTGCGGTGTTGAAATCTCTGATTTTGCATGCATGTGGTGTGTGGTGTGTGTGTGTGTGTGTGTGTGTGTGTGTGTGAACTAAGGGCCTAGGCTTTATCCCTGAGTTTTCTTGCTGAAGGCTAGTGCTGTGCCACTTGAGCCACAGCCCCACTTGGTTTTGGTTGGTTAATTGTAGATAAGAGTCTCAAGGACTTTCCTCTCCAGGGTGGCTTTGAAGCATGATGGGGGCTCCAGGGAAGCAAGAGTAAACACAACTCTCAAGTACTATCCCTATTGTGGGCTACTCCTGCTCCCTGGTGGCCACACGTGGAACATGTGGCCCCATATCATTATCCTTTAGAGTTCAATTTGGGCAAGTTACTAGTGCCAAGCTGACTTTTGCTCACACTGATTGCTGATGCCAGAGCAGGTCTGTTCAACCCTAGGCCAAGAGAGCTCCAGGAAGCCTGGCTTTCCAGGGACACAAGGAAGGGAGAGGTCAGCTCCTGGTTGAGCTAAGAGCCTTTGCCCACAGATACCCCAACTTGGCCTTACTTATCACCATAAGACCTGCCAAAGAACAACCCCCTAAAAAATAATTGGATCTGTGCCTCCAAGTGGTAGAGTTCTAGCATTGAACCAAAGAGCTCAGAGACTGGGCCCCCAGGTTTTGAATTCAAGACCCCCAGCTGACCTTCCCCCATAAAACACAGGCTGTCTAAATGTGAACTAGTAGGATTTGTGAAGTGTTTCTGAAGAATGGTGATACTGAAGAAAGCACCCTAATTCTAATGACAGCTGAACTTGTGACATACAGCTATGTGCTGAGTCCTTCACAGGGCGCTATTTGCTGGGTCCTTCCCACATGGAGGTTTTGTGCTGAGTCCTCAAAAAGGTGCTGTTTGCTGAGTCATCTCAAAGGGTGCTATGTGCTGAGTCCCTGAGGAGAGTAGGCCATCCTGGTTTTTTCAAAGGGTGCTGTATGCTGAGTCCATTACACAACGTACTGTATGCTGAGTCCTTTAAAAGGTGTAGTGTGCTAATGCATCCCAAAGGGTCCTGGTATGTGCTGAGCCCTTGAGAAGAGAGGGACGAGGTGTTTTTTGAGTGCTGTGTGCCGAGTCCTTTACACAGGGTGCTCTGTACTGTCCTTCAAATTGTGCTGTGTGCTGAATGCTTCCACAGTGTGGTATGTGCTGAGTCCTTCAAAATTGTTCTGTGTACTGAGTTTTTTGAAGCATGCTGGCACTGGGTGTTTTACACAGCATGCTTCAACACAGGGTGTGATGAGTCTCTGGGAAAGAGTGCTATGTGCTGAGCTTTTCAAAGCATGCCATGCACTGAGTCCTTTAAACTGGGAGCTATGGACTCCCTCCTTCAAAGGGTGCTGTGTGCTGAGTACTCTACCCAGCATACTACATGCTGAGTCCTTCAAAGGGAGCTATGTGCTGAGTCATTTACACAGGGTGCTTTGTGCTGATTTTGGAAGAGTGCTGTGTGCTGAGTCATCCCGAAGGGTGCTATGTTCTGAGTCCTTGAGAGGTGGTTATCCCCATCACACACACACACACACACACACACACACACACACACACACACACACACCAACACCAACACAAACACAAACACAAACACACATACACACAGGAGTGTCACCATGCACCTGCTTGGTGTGTGGAGTGGAGGGGGATGGAGGAGAGTCTCCTCCAGGGGTGGGGCTGAGGGGCGATTCGATCCCCTAGGCTGGTACTGGGGGTGGGGGTTAGTGCTGAGCTGAGGTAAGGCTGCAATTGCCATGGTCTACAAGCCTCAGGGCCCAGTCAGGGCTGCAATTGTGGCCAGGGATGGGGGCGGGGCCCAGGGGAGGAGGGGGCGGGGCTCAGGAGCGCACTTTGGTGGCAGCAATGGCCTGGAGCCCAAGGGGGCAGGGGTATGTGTGCAGAAGGGGCGGGGTGGCCCAGGAGAGGAGTGTGGGGCCCAGAGAGAGCTGGCAGAAGAGCGAGCGGGAGCACAAGCACCAGTGGAAACAGCTTCAGTAGCTGGCGGCTGCTCCGATCACAGCGTGCGTCCTGGCTGGGAACGTAGAGCATGTGGAGCCTGCATGGCAGGCACATCACCACACGCGGCCCCTCGGAGGCGCCCAGCCATGGTGGCCCTGAGTCTGTGGTCCCGGTGCGGGGAACACGGCAGAGGCAGTGGCCGCTGAGGCAGCGGCGGCCACAGGTTAGGAGGCCGCTGAGGCTGCGGTGGTGGTTGAGGCGCAGAGGCTGCGCGCAGCCCCACCATGTGCCCTCGCTGCATTTCAAACATGGCGCTGCTGGCTGGGACCCGCGGAGCCTCTAGCAGTCACCTGGCGGAGCTGTTGCCCCCCTGGCCTGCTTGTGGCCCTGATTTGGTTCCAGCCCTTGGTCCTCAGACTCCTGGCACGCACCCGGAGATGCAGCCTACAGCTTCTCCCAGCAGCTCAAGTGAGTGGCCGACCTGCGCTCCCGCACCCCACAACCCCCCCCCCCACGTAAACCCTGTCCCCCACTCTACCCTTCCTCCTCACCCTCGCGGACCCGGACCCTCTCCTCTCCTCTCCCAGTGCTATCCTGCCTGCGCCTCCACCGTGCCCCACAGTCTGTCCTGGCTCTGTCACAAATGCACCCCAGGGGTGGAGGGTGGAGGTGGGTGTCCACCCGGGGCTCCCACCCTCATCCCTAGAGGCCCGTGTCCCAGGAAAAGGGGAGCTTCAGAGATAGGTGAGGAGAGGGCAGCACAGAGCCCCTAGCCTGGAGCAGTGGGAGCCACACAACCTTGCATCTGCATCCTTGGTCTCCCTGGTGGGAACCTGGTGCCTTTAGTCAGAGGTGGGGAGCAGCACCCCACACTTGCCTTCTTAGGTCTTTTCGTTTTTACTGGGGAGGGAGGTGTTGGATGCAGAAGATAGACCCCCTTGCTGTGTGAGGCCTTGTCTTCTGTGCTCAGTCACCCTTTCACCTGAGGACATTCCCAGAAGAGCCCACTAGAGAGGTGAGGGCATTGGGGTCAGATAGAAGGTGGGTATTTGGGAGAAAAACACACCCCCTCTGACACACATACAACCGGCCTGTACCCCCAAACCCAGCTGTCAACAGTTCTGACTGGGTGATCACATTTCCCAGCTTCTGCTAGTGCTCCCAGTCCATCTGGTCTCCTTGTCCTCCCCAAGAATTTGCCAAGTTGCCCAGCAGTATGTAGGCTGGAAGTAGGGAGTCCATCCATGTATATAACCTTTAGGACCCCATCAAAGTCCCCAACAACGCCCCCACCCCAGGTCAGACACCTCTCTGGAGGCACCATGACCCCCTGCTTTGTTTTCTGTCCAGGCTCTGAGGAGCCACGTGTCTCGGGACTCCTTCACCCAGAGTCCTAGCCTAGGGTTTTGGTGAATGGGGAGTCAAGGCTGGTTGTTCCCAAGGGGAAGGGTCTGGCCCTGGAGAAAGGGGGAGGCAGGGTGGTTCTGCATTATTAGGGCGTTGTTCCCCTTGGGGGGTTGCCCCTATTTCTGACAAGGGAACCCCCGTGCTTGAGCTGGTACAACGCCCAGGTGAGAAACCAACAAATGCAGAAGAGGCACTGCTCTGAGTCTGTGTTTAGGTGTGTGTGTGTGTGTGTGTGTGTGTGTGTGTGTGTGTGTGTGTGTGTGTGTGTGTGTGTGAGAGAGAGAGAGAGAGAGAGAGAGAGAGAGAGAGAGAGATCATCTTTCTTATGTACAATCAGCATGTCTAAAAAGAGCAAAAGCATTTTTGGGGGGAGGGATTCGGTTGTGGGGTCTGAACTCTGGGCCTGTGCGCTGTCCCTCAGCTATTCAGCCCAAGGCTAACACTCTACCACTTGAGCCACAGCCCCACTTCCGACTTTTTTCTGTTTGCTTACGTGGTGCTGAGGAATCGAACCCAGGGCCTTGTGCATGCAAGGAAAGTGCTCTACCACTGAGCCACCTTCTTAGCCCGAGCAAAAGCATTTTGTTTGTGTGCATGTGTGTATTTGTTGTTCTTTTTTCATTAATGCCCAGTATGAGCCCAGCCACAATTTTTGTTTTCTCTTTCACAGTATCATGGCTCCTTTAGAGAAGGGTTCATTAGATGTTCCTTCCCACCACTTTCTTCCCCTTTCCTGCAGCCCAAAGTAACTGCTGGGCCTGAGTGGGTCTCTCCTAGGAGGCCTGTGTGAACCACAGACCAGAGTGGACACCTGACCTTGTGTCTTTAGCCAGAAGGCTCATGAGGCTACTGTGACCACAGCCGCACTCTTCCAGCCAGGCAGTCTGCTCTCATGTGTATAGTTGGACCTAATTCAAAGTTGGGAATGTGTCTGCCAAACATAATTAGGAAACCGGACAGGAGGTGTAGGGCAGGGGCTGTGAAGCTAGGAGGGTCTGGGAATTGATGAACGGTGTGACATGGCAGATGGTTCATCACAACCGAGGATGAGAGGGGAATCTTACCCAGGGCATTGACGGTGTCCATGGGCATCTGAGCAGGGGGCTCCGGGCCCCCAATGGTGGCATGTATTCCTTCCCAGGGCAGTGCACTGGTTGGCAGTCCCCCCTGGAGTCCTGCAGACTCCAATCTGTGTCCCTCCTGGGCTCTTTCCAGCCGGGCAATGGTAGGCAAGTGTGTTCCCCCTGCTGGAGCCTGCTTGTGATCAAGACATGGCAGTTACCTGAGGCTCTCTGAATACCATTTTCTGTAACCTGCTGTAGGCTGTCTGGAAAGAAAAGGGGTCTACTGATTTTGGAACCTATTAAGTTCGATTGGGACAAGTGAAATGCCAGCTTTTCCAGGGCTTTTTCTTGAAGCTGGAAATTTCTACTAATGCCTGGGATTCTGGGTCAAATTAGATGGACCATTTAGGCCACCAAACAATGACGTTCAAAGCAGCACAGGCAGAGTTCCCAAGCCTGATGGTTTCCTGCTACGAACGTCGTGACTTGACTGCCTTTCTCCGGCAGCTGCTGATTCTCCCCCAGCTCTCTCTAGGGTGACCACCACAGTTGAGGATGTCTTCGGGAGCATAGATTGTGACCTCGCCATCCGCAGCCTGCTAGCTGTGAGCAGAGACAATTCCCAGCACCTGCACTGGAATCTGGGATATTCAGAGATCCTTAAGGATCCTTTCTCTGCAACATGAAACTTGGGGGCCTGATAGAGTGGACCGTCCTGTCTGCCCCAGGGAGTGGGGAGGAGGCCCCTTGAGTCTGGTGTTCACCTCAGAGCAACCTGGTTCACACCTGAGTGGGGAATGGAGTGTCACAGAGCTGGTCAGTGGCTGGACAGAGATCTTTGAGAAAATAGGCATCCCAGAGGCCCTGGAATCCAGTGAGGACATCATGGCTCATGTCCTTGGAACCAAAACAGTTAAGTGCGGTGGCATCAGGAGGGTAGGAAGAGGGAGGAGGGAGAACTGTGGGAGAGCTACATCAGGCTTTGCCCCCACCCAGGATGCTTACCTGAATTAGATGGGACTTTTCTGTAGTATTGTCATAGACAGATGCTCACATATTTATCCAACAAACCATAACAGTGTGTGGCAAACCTGGGGGGAGGGGCTGTTCATACATAATTAAAGGTTCCAGTTCTGGTTCCACAGCACATGAAGAAATCTTGGTTTGAGCTGGATACCATTGCTTCACTCCTGTCATGCTAGCTACTTAGGAGGCTGAGATGGGAGGATTGAGGCTTAAGGCCCATGCAGGAAAGCCTGTAAGACTCTTATCTCCAACTAAGTACCAAAAAGAAAATGCAAGAAGTGGATGAGTGGCTCAAGCCATAGACTGTTGGCCTTGAGTAAAAAGGCTCAGGGACAGCACCCAGTCTCTCATTTTAAGGCCCAGATGTGACACAAAGAGAGGACAGAGAAAAGAGAGGAGGGAAGGATGGAGGGAGAAAAGGAGGAAAGGAAGGAAGATGAGATCATGAAGGCCTTGGTTTGGAGTGCCTGGATCAAGGGATCCAACCATTCACAATCTCTGCGGGGACAGTTTGAGAGCTTAAAGCCAGTATGTAGGAGCAAGCCACTGTCCCCTCAGCAACTTCATGACATCCAGGATCTGAGTGGTTGGCTTACTGCAGAGGGAAACAGGCTGGGGTACACACTAGGGCTCAGAGTGGGTCACGGAGTTTCAATCTCCCCTAGCTCACGGAGTTTATTTTCTGGTCAGATAAGAAGAAAGTGTCCAAAGGCTAGGGAGGATAGGGAGAAGGAGTGTCCAGAGGGAGGTGGCAGGGGATAAGCAGGAAGATGAAGAGGGAGAATGATCCCAGATCGGGTGTGTCAGGCCATTGAAGCCATGACCTCACCTGACAACCTAGACCATCAGTGATAAAGCCTTCGACCCAGCCACATGCCTATTAAAAGTCCTGGGACTCTGGTTCACTGTTGACAAACTCGCTGTCGTCCACTTCAGGATGCCTGTGCAGTACATCCTTGGGGACTGGGACTTTTGCTGGCTCAATCTGAAGATGACACCCCCAGTGTTCATTCCTCAACCAGAGACAGAGGAAACCAGGCCACTGGCACAGGACAGCCAGGGAATGAGGGAAAGGGTCAGACACATGTTGCTCTGAGACTTCCTCTAGGGGACTCTAGGGCCCTGTGACTGCCATTCTCAGAGGTAGAGGTGAGTCTCTTTGCTGGCTCAGCTTTTAGTCTAGATGGCAGATGTGGGATTTAGAGAGGGCGGACTGAAGGTCAAGGCTGGTGGGAACACAAGAGGCACTGAGTTCTGAGCAGGGTTGTTTCTTTGAGGATACTCACAACCCAGGATCATTCCTGAGAAGGATCAGCCCTTTTGCTCCTTCCCGAAAGAGAGGGACCTAGAGCCCTCCAGTCTGCATCCCTTGGCTGAGAAATTCATTCATTCCCATATCCTTTGGTTGGATAACTGGATCTCACCTGACTGCCCAGTGTCAAGGCAGGACAGTGAGAGATCTTGAGTCCTTGATGAGGTCACGGGATCGTCAGTATGAGATTGTACTTGAATGTCCTGACTTGGTGCATGGTCAGTCCCATCTAAGACTGTCATGACCTAGGACATAGAATCTAGAGAATCAGAGCAGGATGGGGTCAATTCTGTGAGTCTTGAGTATTATGTGTGAGCTTTGAGCTCCAGTGTGCTCACCTGCTTCCTTTTCTTGGGTGGGTCTATGCTAGAAAAAGTTTAAAACTAGGGCCTGGGTCCCATGCCTTGTTTTATGCTCAAAGCTAGCACTCTACCATCTGAGTCACAGCTCCACTTGCAATGTTTTTGTGTGTTTAATTGGAGATAAGAGTTCTGAATGACTTTGCTGCCAAGGGTGGCATTCAACTGCAGTCGTCAGATCTCAGTCTCCTGAGGGGATAGGATGACAGGCATAGAAAAGCATCTTTGGCCAGGTGCCAGTGGCTCATGGCTGTCATCCTAAGTACTCAGGAGCTGAATCTTAGGATCACGGGTGAAAGCCAGCTTGGGCAGTAAAGACCCTCAGACTCTTCTCTCCAATAAAGCATCAGAAAACCGGAAGTGGTGCTGTGGCTCAAGTAGTAGAGTGCTGGACTTGAGCTGAAGAGCTCAGGGATAGCACCCAGGCCCAGAGTTCAAGCCCCACAACCAACAAAAAGAAACAAAGTAAAACATCTTTGCCTGCAAAGGACGGTGGAGTTGTCTTTGTGTGTGTGTGTGTGTGTGTGTGTGTGGGTGGTGGTGGTGGTAGACATTTAGCAACCTGTTCAGTCATCATTTTAGATGGATTGTCCCAAACTCTTAGTTCATGGCAGCCGATTCTTGACCACAGGTGAAGCTCTGAGTTGGATGTCGACCACCGGACATCAGTCTCCTCATGGGACAGTTGTGAGTAAATAAGGGACTAATACAGAGGGATCTCTGGAGCAGGGCCAGGCACAGAGGGAGCAGGTGTCAGATACAGTTCTCAACAATTCTGTGAGCATATGACAGGAAGTTGTCGGGAAAGGGCTCAGATGGGGTCTGTTATTAATCCTGCAACAGGTGTGGGATTGTGAAACAAAACATGGCTGTCTTTCATCATTACCCTATCTCCATGAGGAAGGCATCGTTCACTCTATTCATTTTTCCAGCTGGGGAAAATGAGTCATGGAGAAGCCAGGTGACCTACTCATGACCCCCACTTGACAGGAATCTTGGCCTGATTTCTCTGCCATGCTTCCTAGGACAGTGGGTGTTATTCAGTCCACTTCTTGTCATTTGTGGGGATTAAATTCTGGGCCTGGATGCTGTCCCTGAGCTTCTCAGATCAAGGCTAGCGCTCTACCACAAGAGCCACATCATCACTTCCAGTTTTCTGTTGGTTCTTTGAGGATAAGAGTCTCACAGACATTCCTCCCGAGCCAGCTATGAACTATGATCTTCACATCTCAGCCTCCTGTGTAGGTAGGATTATAGGTCTGAGCCACCGGCACCTGGCTTAAGTGTAATTCTGGCCCTCTGTCTCTCCCTCTCTCCCTCTCTGTCTCAGGAATTCATTGAATGAGTGCTGGAGGAGGTGGCCCAGCATCCCCATGTGGCTGGAACCCAAGGTGGCCCTCTCATTCTGGAGGTGGGCTGTGGGTCAGGAGCTGTTTTGCTCAGCCTGTTGAAACAGATTCATAAACCACCTCCCTCCCCAAACCCACACACAAAAAACCCAGATGTGGGGCTGTGGCTCAATTGGTAGAGCCTCATCCTTGAACAAAAGAAGCTCAGGGATAACACCCAGGCCCTGAATCCAAGCCCTAGGCGTAACATAATCATAAAATAAATGAGCAGTGTACACCTTTTATCTGACTACCAAGAAAGATGTATTCAGTTTTCTCACTGGTACATGTAGCCAAAGGTAAGGGCCTCCCTTTCATGTTCCCCTAATCCTCTCCTTCTCTCCTTTATCTGTCCAGGCTTTATCTGTTGCAGGACAGAATTCGGATCATCTCCCTGGATGTGACCTTAGGTACCTCCCTCATCCACCTCCCTTGGGGTCAGGATCCTGTATACACTCCCTGCTGGGAGGATGAAGCATCACAGAGATGAGGGTAGGTATCCCCAACACTCACACACATACACACATACAAACACCCCTAAGCCAACTCAGACTAGCCTTTTCCACGGACACCTTATCTCCTTGGATTAAGTAACCTAGGAGAGGAATTTGATCCCCTGCAACTGATTATTTTAACTTGGGCTTGCTAGTTCACAGGAGATAAACAGGAGCAAAAAAAAAAAAAAGCCTTTGGTGTCCGTCACCTGGGGTTCTGGCTCATGCCTGTCATTCTGACTACCCGGGAGGCTGAAATCTGAGGATCACAGTTTGAAGCCAGCCATAAACTGGAAAGCCTGTGAAACTCTACTCTCCATGGAACCACCAAAAAGCTAGAATTGGAGCTGTGGTTCAAGTGGTAGAGCACCAGCCTTGAGCAATAAAACTCAGAGAGACAGCTCCCAGATCCTCAGTTCAAGCCCACAAAAAGAAATGGCCCTGTCTTGTTGCCCACAGATTGCCCAGGCCTCGGGCCCCGCTCTCATGGAGTGTGATAAAACACCTACCTCTAGATGGTGTATCACGGCCTTCAGAAATCCAGTGGTGGTATCCAGGCCTTCCCCTTCGTGCATTCTCAAGCAGCACTGGCTGGAAGGCAGAGCCTGACAAGGCTGGCAGCCTGCACAGCGGAGAGGCTCCAGCTTTTCCAAGGTGATCAGAAAGGGCTTCTTGGAGACAGCACTTGAAAAGGGGTCTTGCTTAACAAGGAGGATCTGAAGGAAGCACAGAGAGCAAAGGAACTGCAGATGATGGACAACATAGCAGAGCGTGTTTATTTCCAGCCAGGGCTGCTTTTGAGAGACTTGGTATAGATGTGCCAGACTGTCCCAAGACAGGCCCGAGGGGCCACAGAAGAACAGCTATCCAATGCTGGGATTGATTGCGTTTTAGAGGTTGAGGGCTCTCCTAGCACACAGGAAAGCATGGGTTCGAATCCTAGGTCCTGCATACACAGAAAAAGCTGGAAGTGGCACGGTGGCTCAGGTGAAAGAGCGCTCCCCTTCAGACACAGAAAGTCAGGGACAGTGCTGGGGCCCTGAGGTCAGGTCCCAGGGCTTTCACCATAAAACAGTTCTCCCAGTGACCTTTGTGACAGGTGGATGGCTGTGCCCATCCACCATCTTAGTAGATCCATCTGTGCCTGGTGTCTCCTTTGACAGAGGGGAGTTGGACACTCCTTCTGCCGTGGGCACCCCTGAGCCCGGTTATCAACAACCCTCCCAACGTCTTCCACCAGGACATGGAGCAGCTGGCCCCAGAAGTCCTCAGGTATCGGTTGGTTGGGGTAGGGGGACATAGGGGAGGGCCCAGAACTCCTAGTGGGTCTGATCTGTCCTGGAAGACCAGACAATCCAGAGGAGGCAGATGGGAGCTTAGAGGGGGTTAGTGATATGGAAGGGGCCCTTTAATCCCCATGGCCTCATCCAGATTCTAGCCTCCCTTTGCTGTCCCTGAGGGAGGTAGAGGGGTGTCTATGTGGTAGCGTCTAAAGAAGGACTAGACACCTTAAACCATGAGCCAGTGGCTCACAGCTGTCATCCCACACCTGTCATCCTGACCACTTGGGAGGCTGAGATCCAGATGATCTCATTTCCCAGCCCAGGCAGGAAAGTCCATCCAGAGACTCATCTCCAATCTCCAACCAGAAGTGACACTGTGGCTCAAGTGGTAGAGCACTGGCCTTGAGGAAAATTAGACATCAGGGACAGTACCCAAGCCCTGAGTTCAAGCCCCTCAACCAAAATAACAAAAACAAAAAACAAGAAAGAAAGAAAGACACCCCTTTCTTGCTTGCAAGAGATGGTGAAGTAGTAAGGTTGCTGTGGTTGTGAGGCCAGATGCTGGCCTCACAGTACAGACATTTCTAATAACTTCCCAGGTTTACCCCAGTGTGAAGCCATAGCAGGGTGGGTGGTGCCTTACCAAGAACTCCAGAGGTTGTGGCCTGTGGCAGGCAGGGAGTGGGTGAATGGGAGCGGGGAGGGGGGGGGATATGGTAGTGTCAATTATATGCTCTCCATCCATGGAAGAATCGTTTTGGATGCCAGTGACCAAGTCTGAAATGCAGGGTGACATTTGGTTTGTGTCTTGATGAGTTGGGGTTTCCCTTGGTAGAAGAAGGTGGCTGCTGAGGAGGCTACAATGCTTGATAAGAAATGTACTCCTTATTTTGCCCATGTAATTGTAACCCCTCTGTACAGTATTTTCACAAAAAAAAAAAGAAAGAAAACAGCTGAAGAAAAAAAAAAAAAAAGGTTGGGGTTAGCTGGGCGCTGCCAGTGGCTCACAATTGTCATCCTAGCTACTCAGGAGGCTGAGATCTGAGGATCACGGTTCAAAGCCAGCTTGGGTAGGAAAGTCTGTGAGACTTTATCTCCAATGAACCACCAGAAAATGGGATGTGATGCTGTGGCTCCAGTAGTAGAGCGCACACTTTCATCTGAAGAGCTGAGGGCCTGCTGGCTGGCCCAAAGTTCAAACCCCATAACCTACAACCAAACAAAAGGTAGCTGAATTTTCTGCATAACTGTGTACAGTAGAAATGCCTTGATGTGTTGTGAATCATTCCAGACATGTGAGAGGCTCTGATTTTTGTCTACAGTTGGTTTGATGATGGTAGTGCCATCATCTCTGGGGTGGAATATTCAGGATGCTCAGGTACTGCTGAGGCTTTGGGCTACCACTGTGTGTGTCTGTGTGTTCGTGTGTCTTTTGTCTGTGTGTGTCTGTGTCTGTGTGTTTGGATGTAGAAGGCCTGGGCCTTGAACTCAGGGTCTAGGTGAGGTTCCTATCCTTCTGTGCTCAAAGCTAGTGCTCTTAACATTTGAGCTGCAGCTCCATTTCTGGCTATTTGGTGGTTCATTGGAGATAAGAGCCTCACAGACATTTCTGTGCTGGCTGGCTTTGACCTCAGCCTCCTGAGTAGCTAGGATGACAGGACCAGTGCCATATTTGTGTGTGTGTGTGTGTGTGTGTGTATTTCCCTCATCTTTCTCTGTCCCCTTCCTGGGTGCCTGTCTGCCTCTTTCTCACCTCGGATGGTGCTCCTCCTCCACATCGACCTTGCCTTTAGCCTCCTATCAGGGTCTACAATGAGTCCTAAATGGTCAGAGACCTGAGTTCAAGCTTTTCTTTGGGGCCCAAGTCCAGCTGTCCAAATCTTTGGCTTCCTGCAGGGGATTCTGGGTCAGCCAGGCTAGCTGCAATAGAGTCTTGCCTTTCTCTGGGTGGGGAACTCAGACATGGGATGTCCTGCCCTTTTCCTCAGCTAGACCTCTGGCTGCATGTCCCTCTCAGCAGGCTGGCAGTGGAGTGGGGGAAGGGGGTTGCTGGTGGCTCTGGCCAACTCCAGCTTGATAGCGGACTGAAGGCTGCCCAAGCAAGGAGGATTCCGGGCTGCATTGGAGATAAGGCCAAGGTGGCTTGGTAGTGTCTGTTGGTGTCTAGGAAATGTCCAGGTACTTTATCGCAGGCAAGTATATCTTCCAGCCCCATCTAGGCCTCTCCAATCCTTCTAGAGAATTCTGGATGCCCAGAATACAGATTCCAAGGCCAGGGAATTGGGGAGGAGAGACTGGTATGGTCAATACCTCAATGTTCTGGAGCATTAGCCTTGACCTGCGTATGCCGCCCTTGTGTACATTCACTTCTTAAACCAGAGCTGGCCAGAAACAGGCCACTTGTGGTGGTACTGTAGAAGTGGCAGGAGTGGAAGTGAGACCTAGGATGACCAAAATCTGGATTTATGGCCTGAGGGGGGGGGGCAAAAGGTGTCTTTAAAAAAATACTCTTAGAGCTGGAACTCAGGGCCTAGGCACTGAGCTTCCTTTGCTCAAATCTAACACTCTACCATTTAACCACAGCCCACATTTCATCTTTTTAGTAGTTTAGTGGAGATAAGGGTCTCTTGAATTTTCCTGCTTGGGCTGGCTTCAAACTGCCATCTTAACAGCTCAGCCTCTTGAATAGCTACGATTGCTAGTATGACCCACTGGCACCTCCAAAGGATGTGTGTGTGTGTGTGTGTGTGTGTGTGTGTGTGTGTGTGTGTGTGTGTGTGTGTTTACCAGGGTTTGAACTAAGAGCCTAGGTAGTATCCTTTAGCTTGTTTGCATAAGGCTTGTGCTCTACCACTTGAACTACAGTAGCTCTGCTTCCCAGCTTTTTGGTGATTCATTGGAGATAAGAGTCTGCCCAGGCTAGCTTTGAATCTTGCTTGATCCTCATGGGTCAGCCTTGAGTAGCGCCCAGGCTAGCTTTGAATCTTGCTTGATCCTCATGTGTTAGCCTTGAGTAGCTAGGATTATAGGCATGAGCCACCAGCACCCAACTGATTTGGACTTTCACCACAGTGGACTAGGAACTCCTAAAAGCTTTTCTTTATTTTTTATATGCCAGTACTGGGGCTTGAACTTAGGGTCTGGGCTCCGGTCTTTTAATTTTTACCTCAAGGCTGGCACTCTACCACTTGAGCCACAGCTCCATTTCTGGCTTTTGGTAGTTCATTGGCAAGAAGAGTCTCACTAACTTTCTTCCCTTGAGCTGGCTTTGTCCCAGGACTTCTGATCTCTGTCTTTTCAGTAGCTAGGATTTACAGGGGTTGAGCCACCACTGGCATTGGGCTAGAAGCTTTTCTTAAGCAAGTGTTCTTCCCTGCATTTGCCCTGACTCCTCCCTGTAAAGGAGGCCTAAGGGTCAGAAGCTGTGAAAAATAGGCTTCCAGCCACAGGAAATGGCCCGGGTCCATGATGAAAAGCCAAGTTAAATCTTCCCCCTGGGCCCCATTCTGGGACCTCCACCCTCTGTCCTTCCTCTGACTCAAGTACAAACCTTGACCCAGCCTTCAATGTCCTGCTGGACTTGTTTGAAGCCACAGAACCTTCATTCCACCCACACCACCTATTCTACACTACACCTCAGGAAACTTTGTGCATTGTTGTACCTTCTGCCTGCAGCTCTCTATATTGTTCCACATCTTAGAACTCCTGTGGAATTTTGACACTGGTTATATCACCTCCAGGAGCAAGTCTTTCCTTCCTTTCTCCTTCTTTTTTTTTTTTAATATTGAGTTGTTAGTGATGGAACTTGTGCAGGATGACTGGCATATGCTCTAGCTTGGTGTGTGTGTGTGTGTGTGTGTGTGTGTGTGTGTGTGTGTGTGTGTGTGTGTGTGTGTTTGTGCCAGTCCTGGGGTTTGAATTCATGACCTGGATACTATCCCTGAGGTTTTGTGCTCAAGGCTAGCACTCTGTTACTTGAACCACCACTCTACTTCTGACCTTTGGGGTGTTTAATTGGAGAAAAGTGTCTCATGTAGACTTTCCTGCTTGCAATTGTGATCTTCAGTTCTCAGCCTCCTGAGTAGCTACAATTACAGGGGTGAGCCACCAGAACTGTCCTCTACCCTACCTCTTACCTCTAACCTTGGCCCTCCTATGAGTACCAGAAGAATATGTCTCAACAGGCTCAGTGTTTTTGCCAGTCTTGGATCTAAAATTCAGAGTCTGGGCATGTTCCTGAATTTCTTTTGGTCAAGGCTAGCACTCTTATCACTTAAGCTACAGTGGCTTTTTCTGTTTCTGTGATACTGAGGAATCGAACCCAGGGTTTCATGCATGCTAAGTAAGCACTCTACCACTAAGCCACATTCGCAGCCCAAGGCTCACTTCTGACAGGAACTATGAAGGTGGGATTTATTGGCTTACCCCGTTTGGTGCAGAAATCGCTGGCTATTTCATATCTTTGCCAAGACTTGGGACCAGTCTGTGACGGGGCAATAAGTAATGGTGAATGAGGAATACCCACGAGGTCCCAGAGGAGTAGGCTCACATATCCTACAGAGGGATAGAGAATATGGAGCTAGAACCTTTGACAACTCCTACAGCCTAGGAACTGTGGTCTCTCTGGAGGCAGTGGCTGGCTGCTAGGTGTCCCGATGGGACATCTCAGCCAGAACATAAGGCACCTGTTGCACAGCCCAGGCAAAGCCGGCGGGGTTTCAGTTATTAAATGGCAGAAAAAGATGCTTTGTTCAAGCTGCTGGCTCAGACTTAGGACTCTCTGAGGACTTGCCCAGGTTGGAGGGATGGACATGGGCAACCTGCTGAATGCCCATCATCCATACATCATCCATCCATACACAGAGACATGGAGTTATTTCCTCCTTTTTTTTTGGCGGGGGGGGGGGTTGTGAGGCAGGTCCAGGATTGTACTATGAGCCTAGGCCCTGTCCCTGAGCTCCTTTTGCTCAAACATAGCACTCTGCCCTTCAGCCACAGCCCCACTCATGGTTTTTTTCCCCTGTGATCTCTTAGAAAGAAGAGTGTTGTGGGCTTTCCTGCCCCGGATGAATTCAAATTGGCATTCTCTACATCTCAGCCTCAGGAGGAGTTAGGGTTATAGGCAGGAGCCACTGACACCTGGCTTTCTTTTCTTCTTGTTGTTCTTTTTTTTAATCGTGACAATCTGAAATCTTCATGGTGTCATTCCAATGGTTTGCATTCAAAGTAATCTACCCAGGCCTGGAATTCGAATGCTATGACTACCACCCACAAATGGAGGGAGATCCTGATGAACTAATTCCTGTTCATGTGAATGCTAATGGAATGTAATAGAAGTAATAATTAAATTTGCAGTTAATTCATGATTCTATTTTAGAATGCCACACAAAAATTATTGGATTTATATCTTCATTCTAGCACCATGGTATGATTAAGGATATTGACTAATTTTTAATTAATGCTTTTGTAAGTATTCAACCATGATACTTCATTAAATGGAGTCATAATTTAGTAACTAATAATTGGTAATAACATATATATAAGTTAATAATATCCTCACATTCTCTCTTTGTATGTGTGTGTATATATATACATATATATGCAGGTATATATGTATGTATATATAATATATATATATATAATATTAATCTACACATATATCTATTGGGCACTACTGTGGCTTGATTACAGGTCCTCAGAATTTTCTATCTATCTATCTGTCTGTCTGTCTGTCTGTCTGTCTGTCTGTCTGTCTGTCTGTCTGTCTGTCTGTCTGTCTGTCTGTCTGCCTGCCTGCCTGCCTGCCTGCCTGCCTGCGTATCTATCTATCTATCTATCTATCTATCTATCTATCTATCTATCTATCTATCTATCTATCTATCTATCTATCTATCTATCTATCTATCTATCTATCTCTATCTACAAATCTACACATTTATCTGTTTATACACTTGTCACTCCTGGGGCTCAGTGTTAGAGTGCTCACCGAATATGTACAAAGCCCTGGGTTCCATTCCTCACTACCAGTTGTACAGAAAAATCCAGAAGTCATGCTGTTACTCAAGCAGTCGTGTACTAAGTTTGAGCATAAAAGTTTAGGGACCGTGTCTAGACACTTACTCAAGATGCAGAACTGGCACCAAAACAAAATGATAGAATTTTCTGACTGCAAAGATATAAAGATAGGACTGCAAATACATCATCATAGAGCAAGCTAGGAGTCTGGTGCTGAGAGCTGCAATCTAACCTGATTTAGCCAGAGGTAAATTGCTTGCAACCCAACTACACAGAACCAGATGCTTCTGGCTCGCTCAGCCCTGTCATCCAAGATATTGGGTGCTGAGATCAGACACTGGTGGTTTTAAAATCCAGCCCTGACAGGAAGTCTGCAAAACTCTGAGCTGTGGTTCAAAGTGGTAGAGCTCTAGCCTTGAGCAAAAGATCTTAGGACAGTACCCCCAAACTTTCAGTGGAATCCCCGTGGTTGACTCCCCGCCCACCGACAAAATCCCACCCCTCTAAATCATTAGATGTGAACTTTGTGTAATTTGTTGACACTGATGAAAGCACCCTAATTCTAATGACAGCATGTGGGATACGGCTATGTCATGAGTCTTATATGAGGAATGGTGTACATTCTTGCATTCTTGCATCTGGTCCTTGTAAGAGCTCCACAGATTATTGTGCAGATGAGAACCTTGAAGCTCAGATATTTCCCCATGTCAGGGCCAAAATGATGTATGTACTGAACTCTAGTGAGTTCTCTCCTGCAGACAATTGTTTTGGTTTATTTTTCTCGGTCATGAACCTTGAACTCAGGGCCTAGCTACTGACCCTTCACTGTTGGGTTCATGGCTAGCACCTACCAAGGGGACCCAAGGACACCCATACAAAAGTGTTACAGTCTAGGCATCTGTGGCTGATATCTGTCATCCTGCCTACTATGACACATCTTTTTTCCTTCTCTGTAAAAATCCTGGGTCTCAGTATGAAGTATAATCCATATGCAAATATATCCATGTGATAAGATGCAATAAATGAAATAAATGTTATATATGTAATAATACTAAATAAAATAAATAATGAATAAATAAGGGTAATAAATGTCATATGGAGTAAGCCCATGTATGTAAAAAGATCACATAAATGAATCTTATTTTTTCCAGTGCTCGTGCTTAAATTCAGGCCTGGAAACTGGTCTGAAATTCTTGTCTTCAACAACAGTGAGCTTCCCCTTCCCCACAGTGTCACAGAGTTACCCAGACCCTGAGTTCAAATCCCAGGCCTGCCAGAAAAATGGAGCAATTCCAAGTCATGGCCTTAGTTTATTTTGTCCAGGCCCGGGGCTTGAACTTATCTTGTGGCATTTCTGCCTCAGGTTCGATCACCCTAGGCTGGGGTGCAGCCAATGGACCCACAGCCCATCCTGAGATCCTAAGACCCGAGTTCCAATCTCGGGACTGATTAAAAAAAAAGAAGAATGGCAGGGAAGGTGGCTCAGTAGTAGAGTGCTTGCCTTGAATGCGTAAGGACCTGGGCTTGATTCCTCAGCATCACATATGCAGAAAAAAGCTGTAAGTGGTGCTATGGCTCAAGTGGTAGAACACTAGTCTTGAGTAAATAGTTGAGGAACAGTGTCCAGACCCACGTTTCTGGCCCCACAACCAACAAAAAAAAAAGAAAGAAAGAAAGAGAGGGGGTAATAAAAGAATAAGGGTAAAACTGGGATGTTCCAGAAGGCGGTTTTACTTTGTTTTTTTTCCTTTGCATTGTGACCATCCTGGGTCTAAATGAAAGGGCCCAGAAAGAGTATGTGACCTTACACTGCTGAAGTTTGGTGGGCTATCAGGCAAGCCATAGCCCAAACCAGCAACGTATGCCCAGGGTTCAAATCCCGGGAACGCCACCTATGAATGGTGGGAGATCCTAAGAAATGCATTCTGACATACATCCATATGAATGGAATGTTGTAAAAGTAACAATTACATTAGTAGCTAGTATATGATTATATTAAAATTTTAAACAATAATCATAGTACATTGACTATTTTTCAATTAATACTTCATTATATTTTCAACAATGAGAAATAAAGGAAGGAATAATTTAATTGTGGATAATTGGTAGTAATATAGTATATGTAATTTAATAATATACAGATATCTTTCTTATTTTATACATACATATATATATATATGTGTGTGTGTGTGTGTGTGTGTGTATGTATATAAGCTATATATCTATTTCTACACTTGTGACTCCTGGGGCTCAATGGTAGAGTGCTTACCTAGTATATATGAAGCCCTGGATTTGTTCCACACTATCACATGCACAGAAAAAGCCGGAAGTGGTGCTGTCACTCAAGCACCAAAGAAAAGTTAGAATGTTCTAACTGCAACTGTACAAGGCCAGGACTTTAAATACTTCATGACAGA
Source organism: Dipodomys spectabilis (assembly GCF_019054845.1). Lineage (NCBI taxonomy): Eukaryota > Metazoa > Chordata > Mammalia > Rodentia > Heteromyidae > Dipodomys > Dipodomys spectabilis. The sequence goes on along the minus strand of NW_024871021.1, from coordinate 1,306,137 downwards.
GAAAGCCGGGAATCTGAAGATGACAGCTGCCATCTATCCTGACAGCCAGAGGTTAACAGCTGCAAACCAACTCCATCCAACCAGACGCATTCTAGGGCATTCTAGGCCCTGAGTTCAAATCCCAGCAGTGCCATAGACAATAGGTGGAGTAAGAAGCCAATGTAGACCAGTTCTGCTGTCTGTGAAAATATTGTTTCCTAGGTACAATATGTAATACCTATGCAAATACATATATATGATGTATATTATAAATGTATATAAATATTTTGCCATGCCTGGGTGTAGAATTCATGCCTGGGAAATGCTCTTGACTTTCTTTTATTCAAGGAGGGTGAGCTTCCACTTCACCAACAACAAAATAGAGTTACCCAGACCCTGATTTCAAATAATAGGTATGGCAGATAAAATGTCCCAAATTCCAAGCCAGGACCTTAACTTTTGGTGGGGGGGCAGGCACGGGGCTTGAACTCAGGTCGTTACAACTCTGCCTCAACCTTGATTACCCTAGGCTAGGGTGCAGCTTTTATACCCACAGATGATCCAGGGATCCTAGGACCCAATTTCAACTCCCAGCACTGGCCAACAAACAAACAAACCAAAATGGAAGAGGAAAAACCAGAAAGTTTTACACAACAGTTTTACCTTTGTTTCTTTTGCACAGTGACCATCCTGGGTCTCACTGACTTGGCTTGAAAATTGTACATGACTTTGCATGGCTGAGGCTGGTGGGCTGTCAGTGAAGCCTGAGGTTAACCCAGACACCTGGGCCCTGAGTTCATTCCTGGGACTGCCACATACACATGGCTGAAGGCCCTAGGAAACTGGTTCCTATCTCTAGAAACACTAATAGAATGTTTGAAATGTACTAATTTAATTACTAATTAACGTCTTTCTAATGTAAGATTGTATGCATTAAATATAGGTCATTCATTAATTTAATTCTTTATTAAGTCTTCTACTGTTATTAATTAATGGAGGAATAATTTTAGACCAAATAATTAGTAGTAATAGAATATGTAAAAGTAAAATATAGACAGCACTCTTTATATAGAGTTATACACTAGAATCTACATAAATGTCTAGTTATACACTAGAATCTACATAACTATAGAGTTATACACTAGAATCTACATAAATTTACATAAATATGTAAACACACACACACGGCATTTTACATATCTATATGTTTATATATTGGCCACTTTTAGGGCCAAATTTGCTGGACAACTTCATTTGCATCAGACTGGTGCAAATTGATCCACTCTCCATTCAAGAAGTGGGCTTTCTAGGCCCTGAGTTCAAATCACAGAACTGACAAAACCTTAAGTAATCCTGGTGGAAGAGGCCAAATGTCCCATTTGTTTTCCTTATCGGTGAAAGTCCTGGGTCTCAGGAATGATGTATAGTACATTGGCAAATCTATGTCTTATGTAATAAGATGTAAAAAAGGTTATGTGTGTAATCAAACTCACTAAAATACATAAGAAATAAATAATAGACAAAATAAAATGAATAACCACACTAACTGCAATATGCAGTAACCATGTGTATGTAAATATGAATCCTGTATTTAAAAAGCATACGAATATTATTTTTGCAAGAGCTAGGACTTGAATTCAGGCCCTGGGAACAGGCCTGACTTTCTTGTCTACCGGCACGGTGAGCTTCCCCTTCTCCCACAGTGCTATAGATGTACCTAGGCTCTGAGTTCAAATCCCAGGACTGGCAGAAAAAATAGCATGAATTCTAAGCCAAGCAGCATGATAATTTTTAAAATATTTTGAATGTGTTTATTATTATTTTTATTTATTTTTATTTTGTCAAGCACAGAACTTGAACTCAGGGCATGGCAACTCTGCCTCAGCTTCAATCATTCCAGGCTGAGGTGCAGCCACTGGACCCAGAGCCAAACCTGGTTCCTGGGGCCCAAATGCTGACAGGAATAATAAATAAAACAACCCAGAAACAAAGAAGAAAAACCTGCAACTTGCAGATGGCTGCTGGTTTTACATTTGTTTTCTTTGCAAGGTGACCTTCCTGGGTCTGAATGACATGGCTGAAAAGTTTTGGAAACCTGGCATTGCTGAAGGCTGGAGGGCTACCAGGGAAGCCATAGGCCAACACGGCAACATAGGCCCTGGGTTCAAAGCCTGGTCCTGACCCCTACAAATGGCGGGAGATCCTAATAGTCTCATTCCTATTCATAGGAATACTGATGGAAGGTTATGAATGTCAAGGTTGTATTAGTTGTTCCTGAATGATACTACTATGAAATTAGAGTGATTTTAGGAGGCCGATGGATTTTCATGAATATTTTTGACACATTAAAAAATACTATTAATTACATGGACGCAATAGTTTCGGGACAGTGGTTGGTCTAATTAATAATTCATCAAGGATGAAAACAATAATATAAATTACATGGAGGCATTAAAAATACCCAAATACTGGTAGGAATGTAGCCTATTTAACTGAATAATGTATAGACATCTCTGGCACTCTATAAAGATCTATATTTATTTGTGTCCTACCATCTGCATGTCAATTTGTTCTTATTTTGTCAACCCCTGGGGCTCGATCGCAGGTGCTGGAAACTGCTTGTCAGCTCAATATGCCCCAGGCTGGCGTACTGACACTCACCCATTCATGAATTGGGCCTTGTAAGTTGTGAGTTCAGATGCCAGCACTCACAAAAATTGACTCATGGAGTAAGAAGCCCATGGTGACACAGGTTTTCCTTTGCTGTGAAAGTCCTGGATGTCAGGTGTGAAGTTTCATACATAGGCAAATCTATCCTATGTAATAAACGTAATAAATAGTCCATGTGTAAGAACAGTCAATAAAATAAATGGTAAATAAATGAATAAAACAAAAAAATGAATAGCTACACTAAGCACAATATGGAGTCAATATATGGGGCTCGATCTCAGGGCCTGGGAACAACCTGGCAGCTGATTTGGGTAGAGGCTGCTGTGCTGGCAGCCACCCATAAATGAATTGAGCCTTCTAGGCCCTGAGTTTAGATCCTAGCACTGCCAAAAATCTAATTGTGGAGTGGGAAGCCGAGAGTGACACATGATATTCTTTTTTTGAAAGTGCTCAGTGTCAGGTAGGATCTATAATTCGGATGCAAATCAATATGCTATTGTAAATAGGATGTCACAAAGGTAAAAAAATGTCATAGGTGGAAGAATTGTCACTACAATAAATGATAAACAGATTGAATTAGTAATGAATCATTCTAGGATAAAATTAGATGCAGTAATTATAGGACATGGATTAAGTTTAATTAATATTTTATTAAGTATTAACCGAATAAAAATTGCATAGAGACATAAGTACCTAATAATTGGTAGTAGCACATGATGCATAATTTAATAATATATAGACACCTGTCTCATTCTATAAAATATTTAATTATATGTATGGATGTATGTACATATGTGATTAAAAATAACAGGATACTGAATATTAATTAATGCTTTATTAATTGTTAGCTGGGACACATCATTAAATGGAGATATAATTTAATATCTAATAATTGGTAATGATATTATCTATAATTTAATAATAGACATCTCTCTTTTGTGTATATAATATTTATAACCAACAATCTATCTATTTATACCTCCTTTACTCCTGGGGCTCAGTGACTGAGTTCTCCCCTAGTGAGCATGAAGCCCTGGGTTTGATTCTTCAGTGCCACATAAGCAGAAAACCTGAAAGTTCTGTTGTCTTTCAATCATTGAGTGCTAGCCTTGAGCACAAATGCTTAGGGACAGTGTCTAAGCCCTTACTCAAGTCCCAGTACTGCCACCAAAAAATTGTAGAATGTTCTAACTGCAATTATAGAAGGACAGGACTTCAAATATCACATCACAGAACAAGCTAGGAGTCTGGCACTGACAGTTGCCACCTAACCTGTCTCAGGCAGATATAAACAGCTGCAACCCAGCTCCACAGAACCAGATCCTGCTGGCTTACCCCCACCATGCTGGCTGCTTGGGAGCTTTAAAACCAAACCTTGGTAGGTAGTATGTGAGACTCTTGGAGATGTGGCTCTAAGTAGTAGAGCCTTAGCCTTGAGCAAATGTTATTAGAGCAGTATCCCCATGCATTGAGTTCAAGCCCTATGGGTAGTCCCCCCCCAAAAAAAAACATTCCCACTAAACCATTAGAAGTGAATTTGTGTGATTTGTGAAATGTTCCTCAAAGAATGGTGATAACAAAGCAACCTAATTCTAATGACAGCTTGTGGAATAGAGCTATGTGCTGAGTCCTTTATAGGGTGCTCTGTGCTGAGTCTGGCACAGGGTGCTGTGTGCTGAGTCCTTCACAGGGTGCAGTGTGCTGAGTCCTGCATTGGGTGCTGGGTGCTGAGTCTTCACAGGATGCTTTGTGCTGAGTCCTTCAAGAGTGCCATCTGCTGTGTCCTTCACAGAGTACATTCTTTCATATGGTCCTTGTAAGAGCTACACAACTGAGATCATTATACAGACAAGAACACTGAGATACAGATATGTCCCCATGGCAGGGACAAAATTATGTGTTACTGAAGAGTGGGTGAGTTGTCTACTGCAGACAATTGTTTTGTTTTGATTTTTCTCAATCATGAACCTTGAACTCACGGCATAGGTTCTGACCCTTGCCTCTTGGGCACATGGCTAGCACTCCACCACATGGAGCCAAGGACCCCCTTGCAGGAGAGTGCCACAGCCTAAGGGTCTATAGCTGAGGTCTGTCAGCCTGCCTTTTCAAGAAGCTGAGATCTGAGGATCTGGCTTCCAAACTATCCCAGACACAAAAGGTCCCATGAGACTATGATCTCCAATTCACCAATAAGAAACCTGAAGTGGAAGCTGGATGCTTGTCACTCATGCTTGTCATGCTAGCTCCTCAGGAGGATGAGATCTGAGGAGCTAGCCTGGGCAGGAAAGTCTTTGAGACACATAGCTCCAATGAAACAGGAGAAAACCTGAAATGGTGCTTTGGCTCAAGTGGTAGAGCACAAGACTTGAGGGACAGCACCCAGGCCCAGACTTCAACTCCTACAAGAAACAGCACTAAAAAGAAACAAAATAACAAACCTGAAGTAGAGGGCTGGGAATGTGCCCTAGGGTTAGAGTGCCTTGCATCTATGAAACTCAGGACTTGATTTCTCAGGAACACATCACTAGAAAAAGGCCTGAACTGGCTAAAGTGGGAGAGGGCTATTCTTGTACAAGAGAAATTAGGTACAGTGCTCAGGTCCCGAGTTCATGCTCCAGGACAGGTGTATGTGTGCACGTGTGCGTGTACACACACACACACACACACACACACACACACACACACAGAGAATAGAAGTAAAGCTGTGACACAAAATGGTAAAGTACTGGGCTCCTGCATTGAGCTCATGGTCAGCACCCAGGTCCTGTGTTCATCCCCAAAACCTTGCCACCCAGAGCTCAACTAGGAGAGGTCAGAGGTTTTAAAACCTAATGTGCTTCAGCAGTCCTAGATGACAGGAAGCATGGTGAGATCAGACATGTGCTTGGATTTCCAAAGCTTCTGGAATCCTAGCAGAGGCATCATAGGCCCATCATCACCCTCAATGAAACATTTCTTGAGGTTAAGTGCCCTAGTTGTCTGCCAGAAATACTCCTGAATTATATTGAGTACAGTATCTGAACACCAGAATATAGTCTCACAAAGGCAGGATAAGTGCTGGGAACATGGCCTGCCACAGGAGGTGGCACAAATGAAGGCTTCCTGTCAAAACAGAGCACTGGGCAGAGAGATAGCTTGAGATACAAAGAGGCCTTTTTATCCTAACCTTCAGAGCCCATCCACACTCATCCTCACTAATTGGCCCAGATGGACTTGTTTGTTACACAGCTGTACAGGACTGAGGCCTTTTGTCTGCCTGTCCAGACAATGAGAGAGCCTTCTTCCAGCAGGCCTGGGAGGCAGAGAAACCCTGAGGCTGCACTGGTAACTGTGAGGGGAGCCCAGGAACACACACTGTCATGAAAGCAGTCTCTGTGTTATGAAATCATTTTATTGAAAACAAATTTTCTAGCTTGGTGCCTTTCATCATAGCTACTCTGGAGCTTCACCTATGGGAATACATCCACACATACACAAAGACATGGAAGCAGGTCCTGGGGTTGAACTATGAGCATAGGCATTGTCCCTGAGTTACTTTTGCTCAAGAGTAGTGCCTTAACCTGGAGCCACAGCCCCACTTCTGGGTTTTCTGTATCTCTTAGAAATAACAGTGTCATGGACTTTCCTATGCTGGCTGGATTCAAACTCAGATTCTCTACATCTCAGCCTCCTGAGGAGCTGGGATTACAGTCAGCAGCCACTGGCACCTGCCTTTCTTTTCTTCTTCATTTTTTAATCTGGACAATCTGACTACTTAACAGCATCATTCCAATGTCTTGAGTTTATAAGTAAACTACCCAATGTTCTTTATAGGTGCTTTCTCTGAGAAGGATTTTCTCTCCTCATCTTCTCTGTAAAGAGGTTTGAAGCCAAAAGTGAGAAATGAGTGTCCCATGATTTTGACAGCAAATGTCCACAGGACATGCCAGTTCAGTCACTTAGCATTGAGCTGCAGTGCATTTACTGTCTCAGAATGAGAGGACCAAAAGCTGGAGTGATCCTCATACTGTCTGCCTATAAAATTATCTAATAATTTTGAGTGTTTTGTGTCTCCAACCTGAAGTATCTAGAACATACTTGAAGCATCTCCACGTTTCCTTTTTTCTCTAGTACCTCTCGAGATTTAGACTAAGGGTTTGTGTGGAGCAGATCCTTGGCGAATCCCCGAGGAAAGCCACTTGAAGTCTCCTCAGGAGATCTCTGTTCAAAGCCAGCTGGAGCAGGAAAGTCTGCAAGACTCTTATTTCCAATAAACCACCAGAAAACCAGAACTGAATCCGAGGCCCAGAGGGTAGAGCTCCAGCTTTGAGAAAGAAAGCCGAGCAGGAGATACAAGCCAGACCTGGCAGGTAAGCCTGGCAGGTGCTTATGTCCAATTAACCCAGATGGCTAGAAGTGGAGCTGTGGTAGTGGTAGAGTCTCAGCCTTGAGAAAAAAGCTGAGAAACACATAGGGCCCTGAGTTTAAGTCCTGAGATGGCCACCAAAGAAATTCAAAAAGAGAAGGCCAAGTTTATGTATGAGTGTCCTACCTACTAATGTGTGTATATTACCTCCCTGAGTGCAAACAGATTGTATGCAATGCTTCTCCTTTTATGTACAGATTTATTTTTCAGATAGGCTTGTTGCACATATTGCTTCGTTCTCTTCTTTTCAGGCCCATGGCTTTTCTCTTCCAGAGTTCCAGGCCTGTGTCCTTATATGATGCACACTTAAGATCTCAGCAGCCTTTATTTACATTTTATTATGAGGCCAAGGCAGGAGCAGTCACAAATCAGGCAGGGGAAGAAAAGATCAGGGTTTTTGAAATAACTAGTATTCAGAAAATTAAACTTGGGGGATGTAAAATGGTAGCATACTTAGGTAGAAACTACCATTAAGAAAAAGATGAGAGGGCTGGGAATGTGGATTAGTGAGAGAGTGCTTTTCCCTGCCATGCAAGAAGCCCTACAGAGGGTTTGATCCCTCTGTAGCACATGCACAGAAAAAGCCAGAATTGGTGCTGTGGCTCAAGTAGTAGAGTGCTAGAGACAGTGCCCAGGCCTTGAGTTCAACTCAAGTACAAGTAACTTCTCATTACCAAGGGAAATGCAGGAAGTTCTTTATTTTTATTTATATATTTTTTATTTTTTAACGAGGGCTGAGAACCGAACCCAGGGCCTTGCGCGCCTGGTGGGCACCTTTCCGCTGGGCTAAACCCCCAGCCCCCCAGAAGTTCTTGAACAGCTGCCCTTTCAGAAGTGGAATCAGAGTGTCATTGACTTTCCTGCCCTGTCTGGCTTCACCCTGTGATCCTCAGACCTCAGCCTCCTGAGCTATGGTGCTGGGCCTTAGCTACTGGTGCTCTGCTAGGTCAGAACTGTAATGACATTGACAATACAAGTCAACTGCTTATCACAAAGGGCTTGGGAGCATATTAAGCCTTTCAAAAATAGACCTTTCAGAACCCTGTAGGACACAAGGTTATAATGCTAGGGTCTGAGAGGCTGGGCATATGGATCTGCTAAACTTGAACCTTGAGCTATGACTCCAATTCTGGTGTACATCAGCATCAGGGTACATTTTCCAGAGAATGTTCTCCTAATTAGCAAATAGGAAAAGTACTTTGATTAACCCTCAATTTTTCCCATTGTGTGTCTTGAACTCAAGCTTGGGCACTGTTTCTGAGCCATTCATCTCAAGGCGAACACTCTACCACTTGAGCCATAGCCCTACATGGGGTTTTTTGGTGGGTCATTGGTGATAAGAGTTTAACAGGCTTTCCTTGCCCAGGCTGTCTTTGAACTGTGGTCTTCGGATCTCAGCCTCCTGAGAAGATAGGGTTCCAGGAGTGAGCCACTGGCATCTGGCCTATCGTTTTTGCCAGTGCTGGGGCTTGAAGTTAGGGCCTGGGTACTGTCTCCATGCTTCTTTTTCTCAAAGCTAGTGCTCTACCACTTGAGCATTCCACAGCTTCTGGCTTTTTCTGAGTATGTGGCACTCAGGATTCAAACCCTGGCATTCATGCATGTTGAGCAAGCTCTCTACCACTAAGCCACATTCCCAGTCCCACCCTTAGAATTTTATCCCTCAACTTGCCTATCCTCAAGGAACAGCGTCTGAGTATAAATCATCTAATGAAATTCCTATAGGAATGTGTTAAAGATACACAAGAAAAATCTCATATTTTGGAAAGACTCTAAACATGTGAAGACTGTGACAAATGCCTCCATTTAATTATGTATCATGTTTCAACACTTAATAAAGTATTAATGACAAATGAGTCAATGTCCTAAATTATTGTGTATAATTTTATAATAGATGTGCAAAATGTAATAAATATTATGTGTATAATAATATTTATACAATAAACAATAAGTAAATGAATAAAATATACAAATACAGAAATACAAAATCAATAATAAAAATCATAGTTTGTATTAAACATACACATGTAATATGTAACATATATTACACATGTACATAAATATTGTTTTCCATTATAGGGACTTAATTCAGGCCTTGGGAACTCTACCCTGAATTTCTTTTCCTCAAGGACAGTGAACTTCCCCTTCACCTACGATGCAAAAGAGTTACTCGGATGGTGAGATCAAATCCCAGCAGTGGCAGAAAAACTAGCCCCAGTTCCAATACAGTGACTTAATTATTTTTAATGGAAGCAGTTTTGTTTATCCAGTTCCATACTGAACATTTTGAAAACAGCACTGTATAATTTTGTATATATATTCAGACATCTTTCCCTTACCTGCAAAGTGCTTCTCCGAGCTCTAAATTGTTTCTTTTTTTGTGCATTTTTTTGTTGCAAAAATATTGTATAGAGGGGTTACAGTTACATGAGCAAAGTAATGAGTACATTTACTCTTGAGCATTGTTGCCTCCTCCTTTGTTTTCCCCTTGCCATCCCTTCCCTCCCACCTCCACAGATATCCCCCCACCCCCCCGCTGAGGTCAGTGACTTAATTTTTGTTTTTGGCTTGGCACAGGATTTGAACTCTAGTAGTAGAAACTCTGCACCTTCTCTCACATTGCTACAGATTTACCAAGATCCTGAGTTCAAATCCCAGGCTAGGAAAGAAAACTGGCAGAAATTCCAAACCAGGGGGATTTTTTTTCAATTTAGTTAAATAATTAATTAATTTTTTTACTTATTCTTTTTTTTTTTTTTTGCCAACAATGGAGCTTGAACTCAGGTCGTGGCAATCCTATCTCAGCTTTGATTGCCTTAGACTGGGCTGCAGCCTCTCACCCTTAGTCAATGCTGGGATCCTAGGCCCAAAGGGCTTACAGGAAGGAAAAAAAAGTGGGACAGCACAAAAAGTGGCAAGCTGCAAAGAACTGGGGGTTTTACATTATTTTTTTCTTTGCAGGATAACCATCCTGAGTCTGAATGACATGGCTGCAAAGTGGAGCTGGACTGCTATTCCTGAAGGCTGGTGGGCCATCAGGGAAGCCATAGGCCAACCTGTCAACATAGGTCCTGGGTTAAAAATCTAAGTCCTGACACCTACCAATGGCAGGACATCACAAGAGACTCATTCCTATGCATAGGAATACTGATTGAAAGAGTAGTTCGTGCATCAGTCGAGTCTAAAAGGGGATGTAATAATCCTAGGATGCTGATTGATTTTAATTGATAGTTTATTAAGCATGAAAAGAATAATATTACTTCAAAGGGAGTATAATAAATACCTAAGAGTTGGTAGGAATGTATTAGGCGTCATTCAGTCAGATAGATGGCTCTGACACTCTATCAATATGTATTAATTGTTTACCACCATCTGCCAATCCATGTATCACTGTTTTGGCCAAACCTGGGGCTCCATCTCAGTGCCTGGGAACCACCTCACAGCTTCATTGGCTAGAGGCTGCCATGTTCACCCTTACTCATTCATGAATTGGGCCTGCTAGGCCCCGAGTTCCAATCCCAGCACTGCCAAAAATTTAATCTTTGAGTAAGAAGCCGAGTGTGACACATGTTTTCCTTTTCTGAGAGAGTCCTGGGTGTCAGGCATGATAGTGAACACATCTACAAATCTAGATGCTATGTGATAGGAAGTAAACAAAGGAATAAACGGTATAGATGTCATCAGAGTCAATAAAATAAATGGTTAATAAATGAATAAAACAAGAAATTAAATGAATAACCATATCAAACATGATATTGTCTGACTATATGGAAGTATAAATCCTGTCTTTAAAATGTAAATAAAATGTATATGCGGAGATGTTTTGCAGGACTGAGGCTTGAATTCAGGCCTAGGAAACAGGACTGTCTTTCTTGGCTTCAAGTATGGTGTGATTCCCCTAGCCCAACAGTGCTGCCTATTTACCCAGACCTTGAGTTCAAATCACAGGCCTGGCAAAAAAATTGGCACAAATTGCAAAACAGGGAGATAAATAATTGTTTTTTAAATTTTTTAAATTGTTTGAATTTTTTAATTGTTTTAATATTTTAATATAATTTTTTTGTTTGTTTTTGGCCATGCACGTGGCTTGAACTCAGATCGTGACAGCTCTGTCTCAGCTTCCATCACACTAGCCTGGGGTGTAGCCTCCAGAGCCAAAGCCGAGGTCTGACAGGAAAACAAAATGAAAATGACACTAAAACAAGCCACGAGCCGCCCATGGTAGGCGGTTTCTTGGCTTTGGTTCCTTGCACGGTGACCATCCTAGGTCTGAATGACATGGATGCCACACACAGGTGACCTGTCATTGCTGAAGGCTGGCAGACTGTCAGGAAAGCCATAGGCCAACATGGCAACACAGTCTCTGAGTTCAAATCCTGGTCCTGACACCTACCAATGGCAGGAGATCCCAAGAGACTCCTGCCTGTGCATAGAAATTCCGATGGAATGGTATCCAACTTATGATTGAATAGTTGGTGCAGCGGTCTAGACTCAAATTAGATGCAATAATCCTAGGACGCTGATTAAACTTAATTAATGGTTAATTAGGCATGAAAAGAATAATATGCCTTCAATGGAGGGATAATAACTACCTAAGACTTGGTAGGAACGAAGCAGATGTCATTGAATACTGGATACACAGCTCTGGTACTCTGTACTAATATGTATTTATTGGTGTACTACCATCTGCCTATCCATGTATGGCTATTTTGGCCACCCCTGGGGCTCTATCTCAGAGCCTGCCAAAAATTTCATCCTGGAGTAAGAACCCAAGTGCGACACCTGTTTTCCTTTTCTGTGAGAGTGCCGGGTGTCAGGCATGATGGAGAACATGTCTACAAATCTAAATGCTATGTGATAGGGTGTAAACAATGTAATACATGGTTAGGTGTCATCACAGTCGATAAAATAAACAGTAAATAAATGAATACAACAAAATGTACAGTGAATAACCACACCAAACATGATATAGACTGAACACCTGTCTGGAAGTTCAATCCTATCTTTAAAATACATGTAAGGACTACGTTTTCCAGGGTTGGGGCCTGAATTCAGGCCTAGGGAAGAGGCCTGACTTTCTGATCTTCAAGCATAGAGAGCTTCCCCTTGACCCAGAGTGCAACAGAGTTACCCAGAGCCTGAGTTCAAATCCCAGGCCTTGCAGACAAAAAATAGCACATATTCCAAGCCAGGGAGCTTCATTAGCATTTTTCATATTTTTTTAAAGTTCACTTGGCCTTTATTTGATACATTTTGATTTTATAACATGAGAGTTTTTCAAAAAAGGGTTTAAACGTTTACATTTCAGCATAGCACATTGGTGTTTCCATTTTGACCATCTGCCATGAAGAGTGAGAATGAAAATGAGTACATCATTCCTCCCTAGAGGGACAGTTGATGTTATTTCTATTTAGAGTTATTTCTATAACTATAAACTCTCTGCAATTGTATCGTATGAGTTTTCCTCAGTGCCTACCACAAAATACACTAGGGGAGTCCTCATACCACAAAAGGTTGGGTTTCTGAATAAAACCTCACTTCTCTGAGGACAGTAGGTACTTGTAAGCATTATGGGAATAAAGTGAATTTTAAAATGAGAAACTGAAACATTGGGACTGGGATGTAGCTCAGTAGTGGAGTACTTGCTTAACGAGCATAAGACCCTGGAAGAAAAGGAAGACAAGTTTCCTAAAGCTCAGAAGGTTAGTATTTTTTGATCTGTATGAACAAACTTTTTTCTTTCTTTTTTTTTTTTTTTTGTCGGTGGTAGGGCTTGAACTCTGGGCTTGGCTGCCCGCCTTCAGCTCTTCAACTCATGGCAAGTGCTCTACAGCTTGAACCACAGTGCCATTTCCAGTTTGTTAGAGATAAGCCACAGTGCCATTTCTGGTTTATTGGAGATAAGAGTCTCATGGACTTTCCTTTGCAGGCTGGCTTTGAACCACCATCCTCAGATCTCAGCCTCCTGAGTAGATAGGATTATAGGCGTGAGCAACCGACGCCCAGCACATGAACAAATTTATTAAAGATTGATTGTGAGGAATGAAACTTGGAATACACTTTTAATATAAATAACTTATAATGCCATCGTTAAGGCACTAATTCAGAAGTATTTATTCATTGGCTAGTTTCTGAGTTTATTTAAAGATATATATATATATACATTTTAATATATATACATATATATTATTAAAACATAGCTTTGAAGTGTACCTAAAAGCATATGTGTTCATGTAAAGTTATACAACTGCACAAGCTTGATTTTTTATTTTCAGTTTGTTGGTACCATAAATTAGGTGGGATGTGTGTACTGTTGTTTTGTTCTCTGTTTTTGGAGGAGTTCTCTCTGCTTTCTTCCCCTACCCCCCTCTCTCTGCACTTGAATTCAGCTTGCTCTTTCTTAGCTTGATTGTTCATAGCTGCTTTTCTACCACTTCAGGCATACCTGTAGCCTGGCTTTTTGCCAGTAAATTGGAGATGTTTTCTCTCAGGCTTTTCTGCCTGGATTGGCTTTGAAACTTCATCTTCCAGTTCTCACCTCTTGAGTAGCTGGGATTATAGATGTGAGCCACTGGGGTGCTTA